>NC_081411.1:110422102-111067102 GCF_030272615.1 Cryptomeria japonica | reverse complement strand
TCCACAGACTATCTCATAGTTGGATAAAATGTGTATCCAAGATAAGGTATTTTATATGGAAATGTAAGATGGTGACATTGTGCATTGAACAACATGTGGTCCACAAAAATGGGCATGTCAAGAGGTTTCTGAAACCTTGTTTTCTTCTTTGCATTTTATATCCCTAGTTTTAACCAAGATCAAATGATGGATTTGATCATGAAAGAACATTTGAACATGCAATCACAACACAAAACCACTTCTATACTTCATGACTTCAAATTGAGCTTTAATATATATCATCTTCTTCACCATATCCATCAATTAAGTCAATTGGAATAAAGAATAAGTATAGGACTTATTAGTCTAGCCTCCAAGCATAAGTGTGGTGAGTGTAGTCTAATATAGTAGATAGAGAGGAACTAAAAAATCATATTATACTTCTCTAAAAAAATCCAAATATTATACACACTAGTGCACAATATCCAAGAATGACAACTAGGTAATGTGTAGATAAATAATCTATCACACAACTAGTCAACCCAAAACCATAGTATCCAAGTGAATTAACTCAACATGGATTCTATATGCCAGAGGTAAGACCTAAATACAACTTGATACATTCTGTAGAGTTATAAAACATTATTAGGATCATAGCACAAGCTAGAAATAAAAAATCTATTAGCCAAACTACAACGATTACCTAGAAGAACAATATTAGACATAATGGAACACAAACCTAAGCCTCCAGTACCATCCATAGCACATAAGGAAATTAATAAAACATCCAACATCATTCCTAAATACTTGTTTCTCATTATCACATCTATACATGTTGGCGAAACACAAATATATGCATATCACTTTATTGCCAGAATGCCAGGAAACATTGTCTTAAAGAAAACTTAATAATTCTTCTTGTAAAACACCTCAACACTTGAAACTAAAACTAAGATACCACACAAACATTAAAAGAACACTTTAAATGTCAATGTAGAGAAATGCAAAGAATTTTCTCTACCAATAAAAAAATTATGACAAATAGCTAAACTATCAATTAACAATAATCATTTTCCACATCAGCTGCAACACCCAAAATGTTAAAGGATAGAAGTACAATGTCAATATCTACCATAAACATTATTTCCAAATCTGCAAGACCAAATTCTCAAATATGGAGGAATGTAGAGAACCCTTCTATCTACACATTAAATATTGTTTCATGCGTATCACATTTTCTCATAGTGCAAACATCCCGAAAACAACATTGACCTAAACGAGTGCCAAGGTTAATGAAAGCACATCCTGGTCATAATCATCATCATCATTCTACAGACCTAAAATAAAATACTACCATCGTTACCATCAACACCACATACTGAATTTCAACATTAGAAACCAAAAAGGTGGATGCCCACACCCCATAGGAATTGCAATTAGTAATAACTATCTCATCATCATTTATAAAAACATATGTGACATCCCAATAAAAATTATAGGTTGACAACTAGTGACAACATTTCCAACACTCTCATCATTGACACTAACACAATATAACAACATCAATGACCAAATGACAATTTCTCATTATCAATAACACATCACCGACGATAACACATTGGAAAACATCAAGTTGACCTCAATGACAACTTATATGGCCAACATAGGATATATAGTATTGAACCATATTTTTCTGGACTCATCTTTAATGAAGGCATAAATAATCCATTTGACACAAACTTCCACACCTTTTTATAGGGTATGTGAACAAATTTGGGGGACCAAAAAGATGCCAAAGAATTTTTGGGCCCCCATCAAGCCCTTTAGTGCACACCAAATAGGGCGTGCACCTTACTTGGCTCATGCCAAATAGGTTTGGCATGAAAAACCTAAGGTTTGTTCACACCAAATATATTTGGCGTACACAAAATATGGCAAGCACCAAATAAGGTGAGCACCAAATAAGGTGAGCACAAATTAAGGTGAGCAGAAAACAAGGTGAGTATCAAATTTGGCATGTGCCAAATGACATTGCAATTCGAGAAATGCATCTTCATTTTGAAATGAATAAATTGTCTTTCATTTTCAGTCTCTCTCTTAGGAAATATACATAAAATATAACTTAAATTATAAGTGACATTTCTCTTTGTCTTTTTCATTTGTTATAATTTAAGTTATATTTTATTTTTGTGGTATGTTTGAGAGAGGTTTCAAATTTCTAGGAGTCATAATGTAGATTCTATTTTTTGGATTATTCATATTAATTTTATACTTTATCAAAGTTTAGTAATCAACATGGTTGTATCAATACTCTCTATATGGTTTTTCCCTCTCTCAATTTTCTCCCTCTCTTACACTTGGTCTTTCTCTACCTCTAGTCTCTCCCTCAACCCCCACCTTCCACCCTCTCTCTCTTTCTCCCTCCCTTCGTCCCTCTCTTTACCTCTCCCTCTCTCTCCCTTTTTGTTGATGATGGAAAGCAAAGAAAATACCAAGGAGAGAGAGACTAGAGATAAAGTGAGAGAGATGGAGGGGGGAACAGAGTGGTGGATGGCAAGAAAGAAAAACACCAGGGATAGAGAGAGAGAGAGAGAGAGAGAGAGAGAGAGAGAGAGAGAGAGAGAGAGAGAGAGAGAGAGAGAGAGAGAGAGAGAGAGAGAGAGAGGGATGGAAAGAGAGGGAGAGATCATAGTGAGAGAGGGAGGGATGGGTTAAGGAAAAGAGAGTCCACATGAGATAGTGTGAGGGAGTGAGGTAGGGGTTTATGAAAAGAGAGGAAGATACCTAATAGAGAGTGAGTGAGAGAGAAAGATACAGGAATGGGGGTTAATGAAAAGAGAGGTAAAGACCAAAAATGAGAGCCCAAGTAAAAGAGAGGGAGGGAGAAAGGTAGGGTTTGAGAGAGAGAGAGAGAGAGAGAGAGAGAGAGAGAGAGAGAGAGAGAGAGAGAGAGAGAGAGAGAGAGAGAGAGAGAGAGAGAGAGGTATTCAAATTAGGGATCACTGAGAGGGGAGGTGAATCAGTGATCTATTAGTTAATAGATATACAAACTTAACTTACAACCATAAAAAACAAATACTTATAAGTAAAATGCAAAAACATGAAACAAACAACCACAAGATCATAACACTGATATTTTCACATGGAAACCTAAATGGGAAAAACAATGGTGGGATTTTAACCCACAATATTTCCCCACCATGGCTAATAGAAAAATAACATTACATAATGGGAATGCATAAGCAATCAGGAACACTACCTAGACCTCACTGCTCAATTACAATAACCCAGAAGGCTACAACCCTCAGGGAAGTCTCACTGACTTACAAGATAGTTACAGTGATGAATTCCAATGTATAAACTCTCAAATAGCATCTACTATGCCTAGATGAGTTTGGGTTAAGTGTCAAAATGGATTTTGGATCATCTCTCACTCTCAGATAATCACATCATATTGCAAAAAGATCACCCACACCAAACTTATATAGTGGCAACCACAAAATAGGTCATACATCATGTCACTTTGAAGGTGTAATGTGTAGTCACATGTCGGCTGGACTGGATCCAAAAAGGTAAGTGTGAATCACCTAAACAATAGCAAAATGATGTTTCCATGTAATCCCCATCAACAGGAACATGATTCAATGCACCGCAATCACTGGAAAACTTTCAAACCCAAAAATGCTATTTTCTACCTAAAATACTGGTTAACCAGCTACCAATTACAATCTGCTTACGAATAAGAATAATTATGACCACCAGATAAAGTCATCATGAAGAGTTTCCATCAATGATAACCTTGAACCAATAATCATCGACCGAAAACCACTAGAAGCTAGTGGATGAGTGTCAATTGTGAATAAGAGGGAAAGAGAAGGATAGAGAAATGGGGAGGGAAAGAGAGAGAGTCTTGAGAGAGAAAGAGAAAGGGATGGGGAGGGAGAGAGGGAAATAATATGATGGAGACACCTGAGAGAGGGGAAGAGTAAGAAAGAGGGAGTGGGGGAGATATAGATAGAATTGAGAGGTGGATGAAAGGATTGAGAGAGAGAGAGAGAGAGAGAGAGAGAGAGAGAGAGAGAGAGAGAGAGAGAGAGAGAGAGAGGCACCTTGTATGCTTTTGAGAGGGGGAGACAATACACTTATGTGTGTATATATATGTTTAATATATTATATATATAAATATTATATATTATATTGTCTTGAAAGGGAAGGAGAGGTGGATTGAGGGATTGTTTGTGTGTGTGTGTGTGTGTGTGTGTGTGAGAGAGAGAGAGAGAGAGAGAGAGAGAGAGAGAGAGAGAGAGAGAGAGAGAGAGAGAGAGAGAGAGGACAAATGGAGGGGGAAGGAGTGGGAGAGAGGGAAAGATAGCAGGAGAGAGATAGGGAGAGACTTGAGAGGAAAGTAGGGAAAGAGAGAGGAAGAGAGGGAAAGAGAGAGAGAGAGAATTGAGAGAAAAATAGAGTTAGAGGAAAAGGGAGAGAGATAATGCACAAAATGGCACAAAGACACTTAAGAGAGATTGATGGGGTATGTGGAGGAAGAGAGAGAAATAATGTGATAGGGACACCTAAGAAAGGGGGAGAGAGCGAGAGAGAATGTGGGGGAGATGTAGAGAGACCTGAGAGGTGGATGGAGGGATTGTGTGAGAGAGACCTGAGAGGTGGATGGAGGTATTGTGTGAGAGAGAGCTAAGTGGTGGAGAGAGGGATGGTGAGAGAGAGACATCTAAGAGGTTGAGGGAGGGTTGGTGAGAGAGAGAGAAAGAGAGCATGAGAGATAGAGAGAGATTAAGTAAGAGGGAGGATTGGATGGAAGGAGAGTAAGAGACTAGGAAGAGAGAGAGGTGAAGAGAGGGAGATAGAGAGAAAGAGAGATAATGAGAAAGGGAGAAAGAGATAAAGGGAGGGAGAGGAGAGGGAGAGAATGGGAGAGAGATACACTTGAGAGAGGAGGAGAGTGAGATAGAGAGATAGAGGTTGAGAGGGAAAGAGACTTAAGAGATAAAGAATAGGAGAGAAAGAGAGACGGAAAGAGATTTAGAGAGAGAGAATGGGAGGGAGGGAAATACAGTTAGAAGGAAAGAGAGAGACTTAATAGAAAAATAGAAAGGGAGGAGGAGGAAGGGAGGGAGGGAGGGAAAGGGAGAGAATGGGAGAGAGATACACTTGAGAGAGGAGGAGAGTGAGATGGAGAGATAGAGGCTAAGAGGGAGACAAAATTGAGAGAGAAAGAATGAGAAAGAAAGAGAGAGGGAAAGAGGGTTAGAGAGAGAGGGAGAGAGGGAATGGGATGAAGAGAGGTAAAAAGAGTTATAGAGAAAGAGAGAGAATGAATGGAACACAGAGACACTTGAGAGAGGACAGAGATAGAGAGATAAAGGCTGAGAGGGAGAGAGACTTGAGACAAAGAGGTAATCAAACTTGAGATAGAAAGGGAGAGAGTGAGGGGGAGGGAAAGGGAGAGAATGGGAGAGAGAGAGACACCTAAGAGAGGGGGAGATAGTGAGAGATATAGATACTTGAGAGAGAGAGAAAGAGAGACCCCAAGTGAAAGAGGGAAAGAGAGGGATAGACCAAAGAGAGAAAGTGGCTGAGGGAGATGGGAAAGAGAGGGAGAGATACTTGAGAGAGGGAAGAAAGTAGAGATGGAAAGACCTAAGAGAGAGAAAGTGGCAAGGGTTAAGGAAGAGAGAGGGGGAACATAGGGAAGAGACCAGAGAGATAATGTTGATACGAACATGTTGATTACTGAAATTTGACTGTCTGATTTTTTTATGAATACTCTAAAAACTAGAATTTGCGTTATAACTCCTAGAGATCTGGAGCCACACTTAAACATCCCAACAATATATCCATAAAATATAACTCAAATATAAGAAAGGAAAAATACAAAGAGAAATATGACTTATATTGTATATATTTGGAGAGAAAGAACACTTTGTGCTTACTAAGATGAAAAATTGATATGAAATACAATTGGCATGTGCCTTATTTGGCGCAAGACAAATGGTTTTTTTAATTTTTTTAATTTGGCACATGTCAAATTTGGCATGCACCAAACTTTTTACCTTGGAAAACACCAAACCAAAGGCTTGGATTTTCCTTGGGCATCCAACCCAAAGGCTTGGATTCCCTTCGTAGGCCTAAGAAATGTTTTCTAGCAAATATTGAAAATTTTCTAACTTTGTTGTTCGTTCTCTCCATTAGGTTTGCACATATTTCAATTCAATAAAAAAACACCACACAATTATCAAGCTCTCTCTTCACTATCTAGCCATATAATTCTTTTGAAATTTTGATTATGTTAAGGTCTTCCTCCATAATTTATTTTGCTAGTGTGTTTGTTTTTTGTCAAAAACCAACATGTCATATTTTGGCCATAAATTTTTACCTGTTTATCAAATTTTAAAATAAATTACTTTTTTAGAAACTAGACTCCATTCTACACAATTTTTAAAAAAAAATCTGACTTTTTATTAGTTGCACAAATTTTTCAGGGAGCATACTCAAATTTTTGTTTTTCAAGATGTGTCCACTTCAAAAATTCATTAAAATTCAAATATTCATTAAAAGAATTGCTACAAAATTTGGCATAAACCACAATGTGTTAGCTACTTTCTCACTAGAGCGATTTGCAAAATTCTAGAAAATAGTTGACGTTTTAGAGGCGCCACATTTCGTGCTATGTTATTTTTTTTCTGAAAAAATAGGAGCAATAAATGTGGTGCTCCTTTTTGAAGCCCTTAATCTCCATTTTTTTCAAAACAAATTATTATTTTAGAAAGTAGATTGAGAGCAGTTCAACTTTTGTTCTTGTTGCATCTTCAAATTTTGAGTGTACCTATCATCAATTTCTAGTTGAAGTTCAGACTTTGTTGATTTCAGGAAATAATAGGCATCTTAAGAGCCCTTTTTGGTCCCCCATCTTTGTGCACTTACCCTATGTGGATAATTTAACATTGACCTTGCACACTCATAAGGGAGAATAAAATTCTCATGTGACCCTATGGAAAAACTTGTGGTTCTCTTACAAAAATAAAAGAAAATCACAAAGAAGCTATTATAGGTTCATGTAAGAGGCTTTATAAGGAAGCTGACACAAAGAATAGTACACATGGGTGGAATTATAAGAATCTTGGAATAAACTTAAAAATTCTCTACCAAAAAATGGTGCTTTTTGATCGAATAAGAATTTATTTTCTCAACTCTTTAAACAATTGCTTGCCATAAGGAAACCTATGAATGTTCGAAGGAAAATAAAATTCCCAAGATCTCATGTTTTCTCCCTAATCAACCCACTTTAAAATGGCTGCATTTAGTCAATTAAACATAGAGAAATGATTGCATGTAGCATTGTACCTTGTGCCATTGAATAGGTGAGCAAAAGGATTGACATAATGTATCTAAACATTTGAAGAATCATTTAATACTTTTTACCTCTTTAATGGGAGTGAGAAATTTACGTCATTTCCAAAGTAGCAATTAATGAGTTTAGCTAATGAGTCAAGAAAGGAAAGATATCTAACCAAGTCTTGATACACATAGTGGGCTAAGAGGTAGCAAAAACCTTCAACAACAAGCATGTAGAGAGTTGAGGTTAGACAACAACGCTAAGAAATAAAAAATAATATCCCAAATGTATTGGAATTAGCATCCATTGATGATGATACAAGAAAAGGCATTAATGAAGAGCATACTAGTAGATCAGATGAAATGGGGCCGAAATCTTAGATCTTGAAGTATGATCAAAATTAAAGGCTATTCAATACAATCATAATCCTTGGTAAAATATATTTTAAGGACTAAAGAATTATTTTCTGAGAGCATGGATCCTATTCCATGTATTCCTAGATTGTAATAATATTATCTAGGATGTATTTATATTTTATAAAACTAATTTGCTCCAACTATACAATTTTAGAAGATTGTGTACTTTCAAAACCAAATCTTTGGTGATGATTTTTTAAGATATATTGAGTAGAATAATAGGTCAAGCTTCAATTGTAGATGTCTATTGGAATTATAGTCTTAGGTATGAATTTGATGTGTCCTTTAATAATTTACTTTACTCAAGGAATTAGAAAGGAAAAATTATAATTAAACTTTATCTAGGTACTCACCCACACAATCTTAAAGGGCCTTGTAGAATTCACAAGAGAACCATCGCATTTAGAATCCTTGTTATTGACCATGGCATAAATTTTTGAAATAATGTTGTAAATATGTGCTTGAGAGATGTTTAGTCATTGATGTCCACATATTTCTCTGTCTGAGATAACTTTATGTAGTGAATTTCAGTAAGTTAGTTTGATCAGTGTGATGAAGATCAAAGTTTGCAAATTAAAGGGTTTTTAGAGAGTGGGCTATAGTTGATTCAATGCAACGTTCATAGGTACGCATTAATATTTTATTGAGTTATGGGTATCTATGTTGTGAAGGGTTTTTTAGTTGTTCAGTGGTGACAGAGAATGTATTTTGATTTTCATTTCTCCTCATTGTAATATCTTGATCTACGGATTTGGAGGTATGTTTTGGATATTGGTGTGTGTCCTCAATTAAAGTGGTTCATGGTTTGGAGGTCCGCAAGTTATTTTTCAAGGTTAACAATCACTGCAGTTAGTGTTCCCGAGGTTCGGTAGAAATATGCTAATGATTCTAGTAATTTGTGTTTGTGTGGATATTGTTGTGGTAATTCATGATGCTTGTGGATATTTCTAGATCATGTGCCTTTTGTGTTGGTCATCCATGATGAGTGCATCATCATCATACTTTTTATTATAGTTTATACTTTAAAACGTTTAATATCGGATGGACTAATATGTTTGGTAGCACACTTATATGCATTCTTGTTTACTTGTTTCTGCTATTATATTCTCCTATTAGGAAAAATATTAGAAAAAATATCTTTTGATTAAATGTTTTACTTTTTTCTTGTTTGCATGAATGGATGGTTAAACAATCAAGATAATATTATTGTGGTCTCTTTTTTCTTCATAAACATTCTTTTTTTAAAGTGTTTCAAGATAACAAGCAGACAATCCAGTTTGGTCACTACAAAGATGATGACAACTCTTGATGTTCCAATTAGATGTTCCCCTTGATCTTCTCCATGTTGGTTTCTGTAGTGTCATAAAATTGTGACCCTAGCAATTTTTGAATGCATTAGGGTACTCAAGCAAGCGAATTCGAATCCTCTGGCCTGATTGGAGACTAGAGATTGCTCAGCTTGCGGAAACAACTTCTTCCTTGGCCTCTGCATCTCCACATCTCCATTCTACCCTAGATAAGGGGTAGGACATGGGCATGGCACCAGTGTCCCCCCTAGAATATGGGCATGGTGACCTTGTTCTCCTAGGACAGGGTCGTGGCACCCTTGTCCCTACCCTATTTTGGGGCATGACCCTTCCTAGAGCATGCATTGTGGGTTGTACCTCAAGCGGGAAAATCCCCCAATGTCGGCACGTGACGAAAATCAAATCAAGTAACATATATTTAAGGGGAATTTATCCTCTCATTTTTATAAGGTGAAATTTTGATAAGGTCATGTTGCATAAATGATCAAGTGTTCAAGAGCATTCAAGAATTCAAGCATTCCTTTCAAGCATTGAGCATCTCAAGTTTTCTTTCAAGGCTAGGTGTTGCATTCAAGTCAAGGATTCAACCATTATAGAGGAGATTCATTCCAACATACAATTTTGCACAAGAATTTCTATCAACATTGCTACTATAACCTCCCTTGAGATAATTTACAATCCAGTCTTTCATTTACATCTACTTGCAAGTACTTTCTCTCATTACTTGGTTAATTCCAAAATTGGGGTTTGACCTAAAGGCAAACCCCCAATCCCAACCCATTTTCCACTCTTTTATGTGTGTAGGTTATAGGTGTGCAACTAAACTGTTGGATTCGGGCTTCATATGCAGAGGTGGAAAAATCCTTTTTATTTCATAGATTTTTCAGAGGACCGTGTACATTCCTACCATGGTCCAGGTAACGTCTCCTCAAATTTATAGGGTGACTTCGTCTCAATATTTTACTGCTAGATCCAAGTGCACAACTTTATCCCATATTCTGATCTGAAGTTATAATCGATTCTTTGTCACTTTTGCACCATATAATTCAGTCAATTATTTCCAAATCAAGCAAGGAAGGGGGCACCAACCTAACATTCCCACTTTATTCAGAATTCAATCTTCCATCTTTGTGTGGAGAGATTGACTCTAGTGAGTTATCCTCTCCTCTTCCTAATGTATTGGTGAAAAGTGCTTGAATGGTAATCGATAGTGAAATTCTCATCTCTCTTTGAGGGAAAGGGTAGTTTCCTTCTTGATCTATAATTTACCATTTTCCCACCATTACATTTTTGTGAACTCGACGTCTTGCATGCTTTCCTTTGAAAAAAATTGCATATTTTTTATTTACAAGTTTCATTTTTTTACAAACTTAGTGGTTAAATCATTCAATACCCTAGTTTTTTAAATTAAAATTGAACTTGTGATTTATAAAATTTGTTTGTGGTTATCTGAGATCTGAAAATTGTTTTGATTCATTTTCCTCCTTGCCTTGTTCAATTGGCAATTAAAATTTACAAAATTAAGAGGTTACTTGTTAAAACCCTAATTTTCAAAAATCATCTTGATCTTGTGCAAAAATTGGATTTCAATTTAGTTTTCAGATTTCTGATTGTTCCTAGATTTATCTTCAATCTTACGATTCAAATTTTCAATTTTCCCCCCTTTCCCCAAAATTCAAATTTTAAAATTAAGTAGTTAGGGCATCAAACCCTAATTTTAAAGTTAATTGGATTTTGTGTGAATTTCGAATCAATTTCATTTACATTCAGATTTCTAAACATTTTCCAGGGTATCCCTATCCATTACGTTTGACCCTATTCAAAATTCCAATTGAAATTCCTCTTTTTCTTCAAAACCCTAGTAAGGTCCTATTTTCACATTTGTGCCTTCATTTCGCCCATCTAGAGATTGTAAAATTTGCCAATTTTGGGGGCTTAGCTTTAAAATCATCGTAATATCCATCCCTAAATATTTCAAAAATATTTGGTCGGACCATGTGCATTCCCGCCATGGTCCTTGGCTTTTTTCCCGAAATTATGGGAGACTATTATGACTATTTTTACTAGCCTAAATCTGGAAGATTGGATAATTTTATCAATTTTTGATCCCTCTAGAATCGGAATTACCTTCAAAATTCAAAATTTTCAAATTTCAAGAATTTTTTTAAAATGAAGAGGTTAATTATAGTCTGTCCTAATTTTAAAAATTCAAATTTTAGAATTAAGTGGTATTCCCTTGGTCCTAATTTTAAAATTCTAATTTTCTTACATTTTTTGAAATTTTGTCATCCTCTTCGCCCAACAAAGTTCAAATTGA
Organism: Cryptomeria japonica; assembly: GCF_030272615.1. Classification (NCBI taxonomy): domain Eukaryota; kingdom Viridiplantae; phylum Streptophyta; class Pinopsida; order Cupressales; family Cupressaceae; genus Cryptomeria; species Cryptomeria japonica. The sequence goes on along the minus strand of NC_081411.1, from coordinate 111,055,729 downwards.
GTAATCATTATTGTCTTGAATTTTGCATTCCTCAATTTTGTAAGCTTTGTTTCAAAATTCAAAATTTAAAGTTTCCCTCTAGTGCATGAGTTTTACCACTATTAGTCCTACCTATCCTACCCTCATTAGACGAAGCATTAGAATTAAGGCTTCCCAAGGTTTAATTACCAAGGAGATGGATCCTAATCTGGGTGACTTCTTTAATGAGGATCATGCTAATTCTTCCCATCCTAATCATGTGCCTATTCACCCCATTGATGGATACCATGATGAAGAAGAATCTTTAACTAGGGTTTCTTTAGATCAACTTTCCACATTGGATAATGAAATTGATAGATTTCAACAATGGATGTCCCGAGATTACCTTAATAGTGAAGCTCTTCCATTAACTAAAGGCTTTCTTATTCTATCACTTCCTTTCAACAACTACCAAATGTTTCATCCAACAATTTCAAAACAACATTGGTCCTAAAATCACTTTGACTGATTTAATGCATTGTAAACAAGGTGTTTAAAAAAAGTGTCTAATTTCATTGGTAGATATAAGTATTTTTGTGCTAAAATTTCTTTTCATGTGCCTGATAATGATATTCAGAGAATTTTCATTTCTAATTTACAAAAAAGATATCAGGGAAAAGCTTCTTTTGTCTGAGTGTACTTCCTTTATGTAGTTGTGTGTAATACTCCACAAATATCAACTGGTTGTGAGTCAAATGGAGCAATCCACTCCTATGGCTCCAAGTAATAAGGGGGGGAGTGTTCAATAACTATTTGCAAAGTTCAAACTAACAAAAAGCTTCACCACATTCAGTGATACAATCAACAACAACCATGTGAATTCTACAATAGGTGTGCCTTCTATTTCTAAATTCTTCCGAAAAGAAAGACAATTTAATCCTTTGAGTGAATCTTTACATAGTATTATGTCTCAGTTATTGCACAACAATATTATCAAACTTCTTCCTATAAAACAAATTGATCCTTGCGAACTTTCATCTCCTTAATTTGATAACAATTCATTTTTCCAATATCATCATCAACTTTGTCATGATACTGAGAAATATTTTGCATTGAAGAATAAGGTTCAAGAATTGATTGATAATAATATATGTGGCAGATGTGAATGATAAAGGGAATAAATTATTTGTTCCTCCTAATCAAAATCTTAATATTTTCACTAATCCATTGCCATCTCATACCTCTAATGTTATTGATATTATGTCTTATTCTCTCACTTTTGAATAATTCACCTCTATGGCTCCAAACTTGGTTAATATGGCATAAATACAAGATTTTCCTAAGGACCCTTGTATTACATTTTTCCCTAGAGAGACCATTAAAGAACCTAATGGCCCTTTATACATAGTGACAAAGGTTCAGGATATCCCTTGTCATGGTGCCATGATTGATCCCTCTTGTATGGTTAATGTCATAACTGAAGAGTATCTTTTCACTTTACGATTACATAAACCACTATATGATTCTTCTAATGTGGTTGTGCAGTTATTTGATGGCTTCTCTTGTCCTACCATTGGTTCTATCAGCCTTCCTGATGAGGTTCATGCTAAATCCATGGATATTGACTTTGTTATCATACCACCTTCTGAGTAATTCCATGAGAAGTTGGGCTATCCTTGGCTATCTTTCATGAAGGCTATTGTTTCTCCTATCCATAGGTGTTTGAAATTTCCTCATAATAGAGAAATCATAACCATTAACCATAGATTATTTCATCCATCTGAAAGAAGCCCTGGTGTTCCTATTTATCTCTTTTGGCCTAAAACATTTCAATCTCTTCCATCAAGGAGCGATGCTCTTTTTCAATCTTATAAAAAATTGAAGTATGATATGATCTTATCCTTAAGTCAACCTAGATCTCCAACACTTGAGATTCCTATTATTCTTCAAGATGGGGTTTCTCCCCTCTTGGATAGAACTAATCTAGGGCCTAAGGAAGATTGTCCACCTACTCCTATGGATGCGACTTTACCTTCTCTTAAGGAGAACAATAATATTCTTCCTATGGTTATACCGATACCTCCTCCTCATGATGGACTTGGTCTCCTTCCTACACCTAATATCCCTTCTTTTTATGGCATAGTTCCACCTCCTTCCTCTTATCGAGAGAAGAGACCCACTTCTCCTATTGTTCAACTAAAAGACCTCAACATAAACCTTCAACTATCAAGGAGAGAAATATTCCTATTTGTTCAAATTTTCCTCCTCCTTCTCAGCCTTCCACTAAGACTCGATAGAATCATTGTGCGAGAGAACTCTGATGAAGACGTCGTATTCGAGCTCGTGAAGCTCTCCCTCAAAATACTCGATCTCTACAGACTCTAACAATTGACATGATTCCCTTTTATCCTAAGAAAGATGTTCAACCAACATCTAAAAATCATAAGTTGCCTAAAACATGTGATGGTTTTACTCCTATTAATATTCTTTTCTCCTCTTTCTCTAAACTTTGATGAAGTGAAAATTTATTCATAATGGAAATATAACTCCAAATGCTTCTAACAGTGAGTATGACTATGTTGATATGGACAAACATTTACCGGATGAGTTTTCACAAACCCTAATCCTAGCTCCTTGAATCGAACAAAGTGGCATACAACATGAGAATATTCCTTGTTTGGATCTTGTGATAGCTCCATCTGTTGTTCTCAACGTTTCTCCTCTAGCATATTACTTGCCTTCCCAAAATGGTGATCAGCAAGATCGGTAGGTAGATGTCGTGCTAGATTAGTGATAGGATCACTGTAGATCCTCTCTCTCTCTCTCCTTTCTTTCTCTTTGTGACCATTCATCTATGTGTATCCTTGTTCTTCTATTGTTCCGTTAATGTCTACTTTGGGACGATGCAAAGTATTGAGATATTTTCTTGGTCTCTTTTATGTTGACTCAAAAGACATCCTCTCTTCCCTTTTCTTCTAAGGTAGTGTCATTCATTGGAGAATGAAGATTATTATATGCATATACATACATGATATACATGAGTTATCATACAACATACTGATCCCAATAAAAGAGACACTAACTCATGTTTTGTATTCATTATCCTTAGGTTTATACCTCAACTGGGAGCTAAATCTGTGCGATAACATGCTCCCTTCTTCTCTTTCTCTTGGGTGTATCCTACCTTAAAGCCATCTCTCCCGATAAGGCACGTGCGATCACTTTAACGTGGGGGCATACACTCCACTCATATTTTCCTTCTTGTGATACTTAGAACTTCTTAGTGAACCATGCTTTCATGACTCATAGTGAAGGGAACTTTTCTACTTGCAGTCATGGTTTTCCCCTTCTTGATCTTCCCTTTTACTTTGTCAATCAAATTCCATTAGGGGCTTGACGCATCTTGCCTCTTTGACGTGGTAAAAGTCTTTAAATCTTGTTTCCTTGAAATTTACCGACAATATTGATGCACACTTATACTCTTGCTAAAGTGGGGGCTAAATGTAGTATCATAAAATTGTGACCCTAGAAATTTTCGACTGCATTAGGGTCCTCACGCATGCAATGTTTCCATATGCACATGCCAACACCTATTATATCCCGTCAATAATTTTTTTCACTTAAAGCCAAGGGTTGGTTACTGCTGGTCGGACCATTTTTTTTTCCAAAGTATTAAGTCGCGTTTGGCTAGTTCTTTTAGGGGTTTTCCTAAGTTGCACACAAATTTAGCCTAGGCGGTTCCCTTTTAATATTTTCTACTAGCACCTAAATTTTCCTAAAATCTAAAGTCTTATGTTTTTCACTGATGATCATATGTGAAATTGTGAATAGATCCTATGGTTCGTGCAACCTCGTAGATGAAAATACAAGGATGATAAGGACTGGGGAATCACGAGATGATTCCTTATCTTCTTGGTGGATAAGGGTAAGCTGGTGGTTTGACTATTCAAAATCTTCATATTACTAGTTCTCAAGAGGTAAAACCCAAACTACTAATGGCCCCATCAATTTTCACATGTTTGAAGTGACGATGATGTTATAATCTGGGTGAAAAGGTGCTCGACTTTTAAATTACAAAGGTTGGTGGTCATTGTAGTTGCAAGGTAAAGTGCGAACATATAGATAACGGCCCTCGTAACTCAAGGAAGGAATATGTAAGAAGTTTATGGACCACAACATCATGAGATGATTTCACATGTCTCAGGCTAACCAAGAAGACTACTAATAGCGTTAGGCTAGGAGATGAATTGGCATTGCTATGCCACATATTCAATGGGTCAACAAGCCATGATGGAAGGTCAATGCGAGATTCACCATTAGTTTTTGTTTGATTTGCCAGGCTGGACTAGATGTACGGAAAAGTCTCAAATTGATTTTTAAAAGGGTATTATTTGTCACCCGTGCGAGAAAGTTAGAACAAACAAAATGTAGGCTTGTCGATATGGAATAGGATAGTGACAAGTCGGGATACTTGGATGTTGACTCATTACTGAGGGACTAGTTTGAAGGTGTCTATTGAGTTGAGATTGATTAAACAAGAAAGGATGATGTTTTAGAGGCATGAAAGGATTGGATAGTTTCTAAATTAGAGATGGGAGATCACAAGTTTCTCTGAGAAATTGGAGGTTGCTTGTTGTTAGGGATTTTGAAGAAGAATTTGTACAATCAAGGAGGAACAAGATCAGAATAAAATCATTCACATAAGATGAACCTTAGTAGGATGCAGTGGATTTGATAGGCATGATTTCTAGAATCAATAACTGGCAGGTTGAGTTGAAAGCACTAAAATGATGATTTTTTGCGTGAATGAACATCTCTAGATGAAGTTTTTATCTATTATAAATATAATAGGGTGGTGACTAAGTTGGTAGAAGTAAAAATAAGACTTTTTATTTTCAGATAATTGTTCTTTCCTCAGCAAGGAAGCTGATGTTTGAGTAGGATCGTGCATGGAATTGTTGTGTTCTATGTGATATCGAATGGGTGTTTTATCTTTTGTGTGAGTGTAATTATTGTCAGAGAGGTTATAAAAGTGAGAAGCATTGTTAGAGGGGGCATGCAATCCTTTTCTTATCAAGAAAAGTCATACATGGCACATCCTCTGCTTCTATTCTGCCATTGGATGGCAAAGGGTTCGAAGAAGGAGCCCACAAAGGAATGAAAGAATGATTTGTTTGGGTGGGGAGTCATAGCCTAGTCATATCTGTGACTGAATGGAAGCTGCGAGCCCTACCCAACATATAATGTTTCCCCTCAAGCTCCTCCTTCCACTTTCTCTGATTCTAGATATAAAGGCTCGAGCTCCTCTTTTAGTTTAGAGGGGACCTTTCTTCTTGATACAACCCAATATGTAACATATTGAGAATGTTACATCTCACACTCCATCAAAAGACATTAGGGCCATAATGGCAAGGCTCAAGCGATTTTACTTCTACCAATTTTTCAGTTGAAAATTTTGATTCACGGGTGCCAGCATATGGATATAGAATATTTTTGTAACAGAATTGCATAAGGCCTTTTAGGACTAATTGCTGAGAGTAAATCTATTGTTGACATGTGTCTTTTGGCCTGAATCTTGTTTCTCCCTTTTCTTTTATAAAAAGAGAAATCAAGGCCATTAGATGAGTTCCAATTTGGGGAGTCTCTTGAGGGTTTGAATTTTCTAGTTCCTTTGGGTTTCCTTGTCTGGTTTGAGTAGTAATTCTAGGTGAAGTGGGAAAGTTGTAAAGTCATTTATAGAGAAAATGAAAAACATTTAGTGTCAAGATTTGTGCAAGTTCTTGAAGGAGTTATATGTAAATTTATTCTGTGACAGAAGTAGTAATTTTATTCAATAGAAAAAAAATTCAGATGTATTTGTCTCCAGTGTATAATTTTGTCATCTTTCAAATGAATAGAATCAAGGGATTTTTTATTTGTTGCATTCATATGATGTATGTAATTTTTCATTTCATGCTTTGACCTACCTTGAGTGGGATTACAGAGTGGTAGGATGTATGTAATTATTCAGGTTGGGATTGCAAATGACATATATTGTAAGACAATATTATCTTAGATGTTATACTATTGGATAAAATTATGTTGCATTTTTAGTTTTCATCCTATATCTTCAGGTACCCAATGGAGTAAGGCACTGATCACAACTTGTAACTAATTTTAAATATCAGTCTTGTATTCAAATTCACTGACAAATGTCTATAATTTGTTGATTAATAGAATACCTTTCATTTCATTTCTGTTATTGTTTATCCTACCCATCTTATGTTCTGATTAGATTGAGGATCACTAGAGTACTTGCCATCCTTGATCATTCTCGATGTCATTGAGCCCATGTATGAGATCATCTACTTTGTTTTAGTGAATATTTGAGTGTGATGTAAGGATCATAAAATTCACTAAAGGGGTCACCCTCTCTTGTTTTGCAGAGCCCAAAACGTAGAAGTATTTGCAAAATCCTTGTCAAGTCATCCAATCCTTGTGGTAATTTGTACAATTGATGTCGGTTGCTTCATAGAAATTGGATTGAGTGTATTGGTGGCTTTTAAAGCATAAAATCCAATTTAGGAACCAACAAAAATGGCAACTCTAATGTGAACATTTCATAGAGTTTTCCATGTCTTTTTGTGATTTGATGGTTGAGCTACGCTCTCACAACCTAGAACTCATATATTTTGCCTTACAGAGTCATAATATTATAAAGTCTAGCTCCTTGCTAGTTCAGTCAATTCTCATGAATGTTGTTTGAGAATCTATTGTATTTCATCTTTTGATGCAAGTTTATCTATCTTTGTCCCTATTTTATGATTATTCCAAAACCTCACAAGTTGTGAGTGGCGAATCAGAGATCTGTGTACCAGTATGCATTATTTGAGGAAGGACTAAAGAAGAACCAAATAATTTGCAGAAGAAATAAAATAGACTTGATCTCTCATGATGAAGCACCTTGACAAGTTGAGGATGGAATTCATATATTGTCATATGATAATAAGAAGATGTTGCAGTGCTGATTTTTTAACAAGTTCGACCTCTGATGAAATTCCAAGTGTTCAAATTTTTTACATCTGCAAAGAAATTGGAGACTTTGGAAAAGAACCCAATGGAGAGGTGACGATAGTTTCAGATCTATCACTTTGGCAAGCCAAACGATTAATTTCTAGCCATTACAACATCTCTAGGTATTTTGATTTTCATGAGTCAAATGTGTTTTCATAAAAATCATACATAGAAAATATCTCCCTATTAAGTGAGTGAAGCACTAAGAGAGGGAATAGTAGTGATTATTTTACATGCTTTTGTGATACATTTCTAGATTTTGTATTAAGTTGGACGAATTATATTTTGAGATATGCATTGTAATATTTTAAGATTGTAAAGGAAAGAAGTAGGGAGTGAGTGATAAGATGTATTTTTTGCATATACCTCCCTATGAAATATCAAATGTAAGTGTGTGACCTTTGTCAAGTCACAACAAAATGTTATCTATGGAAAGATATAAGTCATTTAGTTTTAATGGTATTCAAGGCTACCCAAACCCTTTTCCTACTAAGGTTGGGGAATATTTCCATAGTTCACTGGGAAAGGATCAAAATCAGCACAAAAACATTTACAGGAGCTTTTCAATTTGATGGGAGATTTTGAGATAAGTCAAGAAGATATTCTCATGAAGTTTTTTTCTCAATGTTTGAAGGGGGATGCCAGAGATTGGTTCTATTATTTGCTAGCATGTCATATCTCTTCATGGGATGAACTTAAATAAGCTTTCATGGAATGATTTGGTGAAAGAGTTGATCTAGGTTTAGTTATGAAAAGATTCTTGGATATTCAAAAGAAGGAAGATGAATTAACACATGCTTTCAATCTTAGATTTGCAAGAACAATGGATGACATTCCTAGTAGCTATAGGCACAATGATGCGGCGTGTTTAGATGTTTAGCTAGCTACAATTGATAAGGAAATGATCTATTTGTTGAGAGATAGAGATCCTAAAACCATGCATCAGGCTTATAGGATACCAATGGTTATTGAAAATAACCTGAAATATGGAATCCCTAAGGGTTATCTATCTACAAGAGTGTGTTGTCCTAATATGTTAGATGTCGAATAAAGGTGTGAATCAAAAAGTGAAGATCAATGTCAAAGCATCTACATTCCCACTAATTTCACTAACTATGTTATGAACTATGACTTAAAAAAAAAAATGAATGAAGAGAACTTATCCCAGATAGTGCTTATTCATCATGTTAGTGAAGAAAAGGATAGTGAGATAATTTTAATTATTACACCATATGACAACAAAAGTAGTTTGTCTAGTAGGAAAATTCCACAAGAGATTCATCCACAGTCTTGTGTTTCAGATAAATCCAACAGTATGTATGAAGGATTGGAAAGTTGTACATCTGATGAAGAAAATGCTAGTATGCAGGATTTCAATTTGTTGGTGTAAATAATTATTCATCATGGATATTATTACACTTACTTAAGTTTACTTAGGATAATGCATTTCATAGTAGTTTGGATATGAGACACTTGGGTGTTTGTGCCACATTGGGATAGTGTGTGTAGGAGAAATTCCACCTTTTTTGGTGTTGATCTTGTTATTACACTATCATATCCACTTATTGTGGAGTGATAATTCCACCTTCGGTGGGTGATCCACCTCATGTGGAATATTATATTATTTCTCCTACCTACCCACACCTATTTCCTACCTACTCTTGTTTCTTATTAAGCCACATGTCATATTTGTGTGCTCACACATATCCCTAGCCTTTCCTATATAAGCAGGCTCATCTACATTGTATGTAAGAACTATTGAATCCAGTTGATTATTGTTGATCATTTTCTATTGATGAGAATACAGTTTATTTTTGTCCCATATTATGTCTCTATTTTGCACATTTCATGGAGCTCTTGATCTTGGCAAAATCCAACATGGTATTAGAGCCATTGGGGCTTCATTGATTCATCTTGAAGAGGCATTATTGTGATGTCAAGAGGCAGATCTGAGGAGCAGCATCTTTTGGAAGCGTCCTAGACCAGATCCGACCCCGCCATTGCGTCTAGAAGGCTGTTTCCATGAATTTTGGTTATAAATTCGGCCTATTTTGGTGAGAAAATTTTTTTCTCCAATTTTACTATAATCGTACACATTTCCATATTTTTTTATCATTATTTTAGGAAAAAAATTTTATTCTAAAAATATTTTTTCAAAAAAAAAAAAAAATTGAAAAATTAGAAAGCAAAAAAATTGAAAAAATCAAATAAAAAAAAAAAAAAAAATCAAAAAATCAATTTTTGGGGGGTCCACAGACCCCCCCCCATGACCCATACTGCAGGACCGCAACATAGGTCTGCGCGTCGATGTACCTTCTGACCGCCGTGTACAACCACCACCGAGTTCTTTTTCCATGCCGCCGATGCACCTCCGCCTGCACCCGCGCCCGCTGAAGCCCGCAGCTGCAGCACTGTCTGTGCCAAGCTCCCTCCTGTGCAGCTCCACTCCCCCGCTGCCACCGGCTCCCTTTCGGTTTCTAGCGGCGCCTGCTTCGCCACGCGGACACCAGTCAACCAAACCGGAGGACTGCGCCCACCACGTGGCAGGAGGCCACTGGCCTGTGGTACAAACCTGCCACGTAGTCATCCGTACGGCTGCCACGTGTACACATAGTCAGATTCCATACATTGCCACATCAGCAACCAAATCAGCCTGCCCAGTCATCTTTCCATATGGTACGGACTACACAATTAGCTGTACAGTCACCTACACGTCATTTGTCCGTACAGTACGGACGCCCAGTCAGCAGGGGGTGAAGTTTTTGTGACGGTCATATGGCTGTCAAATTTAACCTAGTGACTTGCTAACGTCAGCACCACATTAGCAAGGTTTGAAAATTTTTGGACCCCCCTCTCATTGAGCTTTTTGATTTTGTAGTTCAACTTCAAATGGCCATCACTTGCTCATTTTTGCTCCTTTTTGGGTGCAATTTTTTTTGAAATGGGCTAGAATTTCATGCTCTCTGCAGTGGTGAAGAAATTTTTTGATTTTGATGCATGGATTTTTTAGAAAATGCAGTTTTTGGTGACTGCACCCGAGTAATCCCAGTTTTTGCAACTTCCGAGGCTTCGTTTTGGGTCACCCGACTTCCTTTTTAGGTGCCATTTTTTTTGAAAGTGCGTATTTTTCTGTCTACTTTCAGATGATGATATCAGATTGATGTCATTGTAAGTAGAAATTGTACTTTCAGATCTTGGCCATTTTTGGCTCTCTTGGTACTTGTATATTTGCTTGAATCTCAGTTAGATTCATTGCACTATTGATTGAAGTTTTTTGTATCTCATTTGAGAAGTTGTAAAATTGGCATCATAAGTCCACTTTGCCTTGTTTTGCAAGTGGCTCATTGTAATCGCACTAAGTATAAAGTGTCAAAATCATCACTTTAGGGGGGGTACATTGATTGAGTGAATTTGGGGGGGTGTCTCTTGTGCTTTTGTGCTCTTGTGTTCCTTCCTTTTTTCTGCTATGGGTTCTTCTAAGTTTCCTCTCTTAACTCCACATAACTATGCTACTTGGAAAATTGATGCATGGAGTAAACTTATGGAAAAAGGACTCACTCATTACATTGATGGAACTATTGTTGCTCCAGCTGATCCTAAGGCTGATCTAGTTGGTCACTTAGATTGGCTCACTAAAAATATCATGGCAATTGGTACCTTAAGAAAGTATGTATCAAAGGATCTCATTTTTCATATTGAGAAATGTACTCTAATCAAGGATGCTTGGCAAAAGTTTCAAGACTTGTATGGTCAAGTTGATGAGATTAGGGGATATCAAATTGATAGTGAACTCACCATGTTAGATCGCAAGAACTTTGATACTATACAAGATTATGTCACTAAGGCAAATGAGTTGAGGGCACAACTCAAAGATTGTGGCATTGATAAGAAGGATACTCAATTGATTTTCAACTTGATAGGGAAGCTTCCACAAGAATATGCAGCATTTGTTTCTAGTTTCCAAACCCATAGGATGACAATGGGTTCAAGCTACAAAATGCCTACATTTGATGCTTTCAATGAAATGTTGATGATGGAACAAACTAAGTTGATAAGCATGGGCATTCTTAAGACTTCTAAGTCTCAAGCATTAGTGGCCAATCAAGGGAACAAAGGAAATCAAGGAAAGGACAACTCAAACAAGAAGAAATGGCAATCAAAGCCTAAAGAAAAAGCACCATCTTCTCCACAACAAGGAGATTCATCCTCTTCCAAGAGAGATAATTCACCAAAGAGGGAGAGACCTACTTGTGCTTATTGTAAAAAGATTGGTCATGAGGAGCATCGTTGCCATTCTAAGAAGATTGATGAGCTCACACATATCATCAAAAAGCATAACATTGATTTGCCTAAAGTCTACAAGAAGGATGATTCATCAATTTCCACTTCCTCACATTCAAAAGGAAAAGGGCAAGCATTCATGTCTTCTACAAGTGGGAAGACTCACTCTTTTGGAACAAGAAAAGGAAAATCTCTATGTGCTACTATCAGTCATGATTCAGAGAGATGGCTTCTAGATTCAGGGGCTTCTCATCATATGGCATCTTCGCAGTCTATGTTCTCTACATTTGAGCCTTGCACCATGCCACAAATTTTGATGGGCAATCATACATACATGGATGCGATTGGAAAAGGATCTATTGACATTGGGGATAACTCCAATGATGTGTTGTGTGTACCCCACTTGACAAACAATCTCCTTTCTATCTATCAAATCACACATGGCGCAACTAAGAGAGTTGTGGAGTTCACACCTGACTTAGTTTTCATTAGACACATGGAGACTAGAGCTATCATTGCAACTGGGGTGGTTGATCATGCATCTCGGTTATACTCCTTTTCAGATTTTGTTGATGATGATTTCACATTTGATGATTCTACACATGATGATCACATTTCTTGTGATGGTTCAGTTTTTGAGGAGACCTTTGGACACTTGAACATGGGGATTCTCACATGTGACCCCTTTATTGAGTCTTGTATTTCATCTCCTCATATTGATATCACATCACCTTTTGCACCTGATGATGCAGATAGTGCGACAGTTTTGCCTTCCTGTGATTTAGTGCAGCAGGATATTCATTGTCTTCCAGCTTCAGATTCATGGGATGATTACTTGACAGACATTGCAGGTTTGTTTGTGGAATCCTACATTGTAGATTTGGGAGACATCATTGATGACATTCATCTTCTCTTTGATGAAGATGATCCTTCTTCAATTGTTGCCAGGGCACACTCTGACCCTCTTGTTCATTCTCTACATGATCATTCTTTCGAGGTTGACATGATTGTGGATACTTATGTACAACATTTGGAGGAGGTCTCTTTATGTTTTGAGGAGACATGTGAGTCTTTGGGACATGTTCTACATCCATCTCCACTAGATCTTGGAGTGCCTTTTTCAGCAATGTGGCACATTTTACCACCTTTGGAAGGGGTATCTTTCAGCATTGACATGGGGACACTTGAGCAGTTTTTAGAGATTCCTTTCATCATGAGTTTTTTTCATACATCTTCCCTTCATGATTGGGGAGACTTCATAGATACACCTTTGGTTTTGTTTCTTCCTAAGGGGAGGAATGTTGTTCGACGTTCGTGGAGCAGTTTCTTCATATATCGAGCTTCTTCCATTGGTGCAAATTCTCCATTGAGGGGGGGTCACAGTTTGACTTCTCTTCTTCTCTCATATGGGGGGGACTTTTTCCTCACATGGGGTTTTTTTCCTCACACTCTTCTATGAGAGTTCTCTTGTATAGCTTTCATCTCTCTTTTGGGGGAGGGTTTTTTCCAGTTGGGTTTTTCTCTCTTTCCCCACTTTGTGAGAGATTTCATTGCATTGGTTTGCATGCATTTGCATTTGTACATGGGTACCTAACATGGCCTCATAGCCGGGACCCATCTTGCATTGCTTAGTTGCATTGTAGACTTAAGTGCATTCCCCTAAGTTGCATTTAAGGGGGGGTGTTGGTGTAAATAATTATTCATCATGGATATTATTACACTTACTTAAGTTTACTTAGGATAATACATTTCATAGTAGTTTGGATATGAGACACTTGGGTGTTTGTGCCACATTGGGATAGTGTGTGTAGGAGAAATTCCACCTTTTTTGGTGTTGATCTTGTTATTACACTATCATATCCACTTATTGTGGAGTGATAATTCAACCTTCGGTGGGTGATCCACCTCATATGGAATATTATATTATTTCTCCTACCTACCCACACCTATTTCCTACCTACCCTTGTTTCTTATTGAGCCACATGTCATATTTGTGTGCTCATACATATCCCTAGCCTTGCCTATATAAGCAGGCTCATCTACATTGTATGTAAGAACTATTGAATCCAGTTGATTATTGTTGATCATTTTCTATTGATGAGAATACAGTTTATTCTTGTCCCATATTATGTCTCTATTTTGCACATTTCATTGAGCTCTTGATCTTGGAAAAATCCAACACAATTACATGATTTTAGTCTCTCAGAAATTAGTTATGTGTGATAATGAAAATGTGAATGATGAGGTGCTACCATTTTTTATTGATAATGCTCTTGCGATAGAAAGTTGCAGGGTATTTTCAAACGAAGAAGGTAAGTCTCTTCCTATGCATATGCCGCATAAATACACCCAAAGTAATGTGCATGAAGTTTTAGTTGAGGTATGTGTCCTTCAAAATAATGTTTGAATAGTTGCATACCAGTTGTTCCATTACAAATAGTTGTGCATGAAGAGACTTAGAAATTTATAAATAATAAAGGGGTTACATCAAACAAATTTATGGATCAGCCATATAGAGAGTCTCATTTGTGTAGAGAGTCTGCTTCATGTGAAGAATTGGGAAGTGAAGAGGATGAAATAGGTTGTGATGAAACCTATTATCCTGATTATTTTGATGATTTTTTAAAATCTGATTTAGAAACATTTGTAACGAGTGAATATGAGGGTGATTTTCTTTTTGATATTACAAGTGTTGACATCGAATATGAGAGTGTGGATTTCATTGACATTATCCAAGGTTTTGAAGTGGATGAAGAATATTGTTGCCTTATTGCTCTACATGATACTTTGAAGTCAGATTTGGAACCTTTTGTTGCACATAAGGATAGTTTTATTAAGAAGATGAATAATGATGCCTTTTCATCATATAGTGACTTGAATGTGCAAAATGTTGATCAAGAATCAGTGACTATGTTAGTGGAAGACATAAGTGAATTAGAATGGTATTCAAATGTTGATTGTTCATATATGGATATTTTTAAACCAATAATTATGTTGTATGGACTAGAATATGAGAGCATTTCCCTTGATATCTATAATGAGTCTATATCATGTTTGCAAGAGTATGTAAATGATGAATATGTTATGGAGGTGCAAACAAATGAAGAGACCAATTTTCATGATGCTAGTTGCAGAAAAGAGTATGAAGTGTTCCACTTCCCTTTTAAGCTTGATGGGGCTATCATGAAACTTGATGAATTTTGTTTTCAACATGTTTTTGTTTCAGACATTGAACATGCGTATTGTTTGTTCCAATTGATGCCTAGTGATAAATTTCAGATTAGTGAAGAATGTACTGAGATAAAGGGTTTTTATGACATACTAAAGGATGAAGATATTGATGATCATGAATAGGTATATGACAATGATATCCTTAGATTGTTCTAGATGAAATGCGATCACAACTACATATTTGATTGAGGAAAACAATGATTGACTTTCAGATGGCCTTGGGCCATTGCATGTGGTTTGACCTTCAGGTCACAAGCAACTTGGGTAGGGTAATCTTTTCTGACTCTATGCCCAATGGAATAGTTTATATTTCCCTCTTGAATTGGTTGTTCATGGATAATTCTTGAAGTTCAACTTTTCTTAAAGTAGTTATTATCCATGAGAATTAGTTAGGTTTTGTATATAAGTAGTGTAGTTTCATTTCTATTGAAGTTGTCTTGTCCAAGTAATTTCTTTTTGGTCTGCCCTACAAATGGCCTGCTTCACCAAAGAATCTTGAATTCTTGCATCAAACCTAAGTAATGATCATACCCAACTAGAGCAACTAACAGTCCTAAAAAATGACTACACAAAAATTTTCATTCTTGACTCAAAATATTGGTCATTCTAGATTTATTTTGCACTCTGTCAAAGTTCAAGGTTTAGGGTTTAGGGTTTATGAATTTTTGATTAGATCTTGTAAAAGAAAAACCCTAAGCCTATTATATTTCATCATTACTTTTTTCCACTTAAAGCCAAGGGTTTGTTACTGTTGGTGGGGCCATTTTCTTGTTCCTAAGTATTAAGTCACATTTGGTCAGTCCTTTTATGGTTTTTCTTAAGTTGCATGCAAATTTACCCTAGGTGGTTCCCTTTTAATATTTTCTTCTAGTGCCTAAATTTTCCTAAAGTCTATAGTCTTATGTTTTTCATTGGTGATCATATGTTAAATTACAAATAGATCCTACAGTTCATGCAGCCTCACGGATAAAAATATAAAGAACATAAGGACCATGACATCACTAGATGATACCACATGTCCTCGGCGAAGCAGGTGAGCTAGTGGTTTGATTGTTCAAAGTCCTCATATTACTATTTCTCAAGAGGTAAAAACTGGACAACTAATGGCACCATCACATTGCACGTGTTTAATGGTTATGTTATAATCTGGGCGAAAAGGTGATCGAATATTAAACTGCAACTGTTGGCGGGCATTGTGGTCGCAAGGTAAAGTCCAAACACATCTAACGGCCCTTGTAACGCTGGGAAGGAAGATGCAATAATTTTATGGACTGTGGCATCACAATATGATGCCACATGTCTCGGGATAACCAAGAAGACCGACGGTGGGGCTGCTGACAGTGTTAGGCTAGGAGATGATGTGGCATTGCAATGCCACATATTTAATGGGTCCAAAAGCCATGATGGAAGGTCAATGCTAGATTGACCATTAGTGATTGTTTGATTCCCAAGGATGGGAAAGATCTATGAAAAATTCTCAAACTGAATTTTAAAAGGGTATTATTTATCACCCGCTCGGGAAAGTTGGAACAAACAGAATGCAAGCTTGTCGACATGGAATAAGATAGTGACAAGTCTGGATACTTGGATGTCGACTCATCCCAAAGAGACTAGTTTAAAGGTTTATACTTAGTTGGGATTTATTAGACAAATAAAGGATGATGATTAAGAGGCATGAAAGAATTGGATAGTTTCTAAGTTAGAGATGGGAGATCAAGAGTTTCTTTAAGAAATCTGAGGTTGCTTGTTGTCAGGGATTCTGAAGAAGGATTTGTATAATCAAGGAGGAAGAAGATCAAAATAAAATCATTCACATAAGATGAAGCTTAGAGGGATGCAATGGATTTGATAGGAACGGTTTCTAGAATCCATAGCTAGTAGGTTGAGTTGAAAGCACTAAAATGATGATTTTTCAAGTGAATGAACATCACTAGATGAAATTTTTTTTTAATTATAAATACAATAGGGTGGTGACTAAATTGTGAGAGTTGTTCTTTCCTTGGCAAGGAAGATGATGTTTGAGCAGGATCACGCATGCAATTGTTGTGTGCTCTGTGATATCGGATGGGTGTTTTTTCTCTTGTGTGAGTGTGTTTATTTTTAGATGGGTTCTAAAAGTAAGAAGGATTTCCAGAGGGGGCGTGAAATCCTTTTATTATCAAGAAGGGCAACGCATGGCGCATCCTCTACTTCTATTCTACCACTGGATGGCAGGGGGTTCAAAGAAGGAGTCCGTAGAGGAATGAAAGAAGGATTTGTTTGGGTGGGGAGTGGTAGCCAATAATCTTTGTGACTAAACAGAACTTGTGACCCCTCCCCAACATATTATGTTTCCCCTTAGGCTCCTCCTTCCACTTTCTCTGATCCTGAGCATGAAGGTTTGAGCTCCTCTTCTAGCTTAGAGGTGACTTTTCTTCTTGTCAGGACCTAGTATCCCTTTCGAGAAAGGAAATGAATTGTTGGATAGAATGTAACATCTCACACTCCATTTGAAGGCATCAGGATGATAATGGTATAGCTCAAGCGGTTTTGCTTTTACCAATTTTTCGTTAAAAATTTTTATTCACGGGTGTCAGCGTATGGATATAGAGTATTTTTGTAACATAATTGCATATGGCCTTCTAGGCCTAATTGTTGAGAGTAAATATTTTGTTGACATGTGTCTTTTGGCATGTAGCTTGTTTCTCCCTTTTCTTTTACAAAAAGGGAAATCAAGGCCATTAGACGGGTTTCGATTTGGGGAGTCTCTTAAGGGTTCAAATTTTCTAGTTCATTTGGGTTTCCTTGTCTGGTTTGAGTAGGAGTCTAGGTGAAGTGCACAAGTTGTAAATTCAATTATGGAGCAAGTGAAAACAATTCAGTACCAAGCTTTGTGCAGGTTCTTGAAGGAGTTATATGTATATTTATTTTGTGACAGAAGTAGTAATTTTATTCAATAGAATTTTTTTTTGATCTATTTGTCTCCAGTGTATAATTTTGTCATTTTTGAATTGAATAGAATCAAGGGTTTTTTCATTTGTTGCATTTTATGATGTATGTAATTTTTTATTTTTCTTTGACCTAAGGGATCAATTAAATGCTTGAGTCGGATTACAGAGTGATAGGGATTATGGACGGATTTAGATAAGTATTTTGGGTAGGGATTGCAAATGAGATATATTGAAAGGAAATGTCATCTTAGATGTTATACTATTAGATAAAATTATGTCGCATTTTTCAGTTTTCAACTTGTATCTTCAGGTACCCAATGGAGTAAGGCACTGATCATAGCTTGTAACTGATTGTAAATGTTTGTCTTGTGTTCAAACACTGACAAATCACTCTAATTTATTAATTATCATAATACCTTTCATTTCATGTCTATTATTGTTTATCCTACCCATCTTATGCTCTGACTAGGTTGAGGATCACCAGAGGACTTGCCATCCTTAAGTATTCTCCCTTTCATTGAACTCGTTTATGAGATCATCTACCTTGTTTCAGTAAATATTTAACTGTGGTGCAGAGATCATAAAATTCACTAAAGGGATCACCCTCCTAGGTTTTTGGAGAGCCCAAAGCATAGAAGGATTTGCAAAATCTTTGTCAGTTGGTCCAATCCTTGTGATAATTTTCAAAGTTGAAGTTGTCTACTTCATAGAAATTGTATTGAATGTATTGGTCTCTTTTTAAGTATAAAACCCATTTTGGGAACCAACAGGGTTCAGAGAGAATGTGGATAATTTGGCATTATTAGGGTTAGGAGGAAAGGAGGAGAGGGAAAAATATCAAAAAAGAGAGAAGGGAGATAGAGAGAGTAATTAGGGGATGGGGTGAGTGGGAGATGGAAGTATCTATAAAGGCATGAGAGGAGAGAGGTGAGAGAGAGAGAGTTAGGTGTAATTAGTGGATAAGAAGAGAGGGAGAGGGGTAAGTATCAACAAAATGAGAGTGGGATAAATGTGGAGATAGGTAAATAGAGTGGCAGAGAGAGGATAATTAGAGGGATGGGAGGGAAGTATTAGAAAAGAGACAGAGAGAGGGTAATTAGGGGGGCTCTCTCCCCATCTCTCCCTCCTCTTCTTTTGTTGATTCCCCCCTCTCTCTCTCCCCCTTTGTTGATACTTCCCTCTCCCCTATCTACCCTGCTCTTAATTACCTTCTCTCTGGATCTCTCTCTTTGAACCTCTCTCCCTTTGTTGATTCTTTCCCATCCCCCCTCTCCTCATACACCCTAGTTACCCCTAAATCTCTCTCTAATTGTCTCTTCCCCAATTACTCTCTCTCTCACACACACCTATTTCCCCCTCTACCTTTATGTCAACTCTCTTTCATTCTCTCTTCCCCCCAATTACCCTATCTCTCACAACTTCCTTCCCCTCAATCCCTTTGTTGATTCTTCCCTCTCCCCCTCCTCCTTAATTAAACCCCCATCTCTCTCTATTGATACTTCCCTCTCCCCCCTCTAACTCTCCCCATAATTAACCCTCTCTCTATCTCTCTCTTCACTTCTCTCCCCATCTCTCCTCTCCCTCTATCAATACTTACCCCTCTCCCCCTCTCCTCCTACCACATTATTTCCCCAGATATCTCTCTCATTCTCTCCTCCCACCAATTACCCTTTCATTCTTTAACATCTCGCCCCCTCTCCCTTTATTGATACTTTCCTCACCCCTCTCTACCCGACCCCCTTATTACTCTCTCTACCCCCCTCTCTCTCATTCTATCTCCCCCTAATTACCTTCTCTATCTTAGACCTCTTTCTCCTTTCCCCATCCCCCTAATTACTCTTTATCTCTCTCTTGGCCTCTTTCCCCATCTCTCCTACTCTCCCTTTGTTGGTTATTCCCCCCCCTCTCTCTCTCTCTCACACACACACACACACACACTCAACCCATAAAACTCTCTTTCTCTATCCACTCTTCCACCATTTGACCTCATATGACACTATATGAACCCTTATGACATTATATAGTTTGAAGGGGTCATATGGTGTCTTTAGAGGCCTGAAAAGTGTTACAACATCATGTATTACCCCTTAGGACACCATACGGACATCATGGTGTTCTAAGGAGTCATATTGTGTCCTACAGGATCATATGGTGTTGTTAGGGGTCACATGGGGTCCTAAGGGGCCACACATGTGTTGGAACACCATATGACCCATTGGGACATCATATTTTCCTAAGTGGTCATATGGTCTTGTAAGGAGTCATATGGTGTCCTACAAGGTCATATGGGGTCCTAAGGGGACACACATATGTTAGAACACCATATTACTCCTTAGAATACCATATGGACATCATACAGTCCTAAGGGATCTTATTGTGTCATGAGGGGTCATGTAGTATCCTAAGGGGTGATATGGTGTTGTTAGGGGTCATATGGGGTCCTAAGGGGCCATACATGTCTTAGAACACCATATGACCCCTTAAGACACCATACGACCTATTAGGACATCATATTGGCCTAAGGGGTCATAGGGTGTCATAAGGGGTCATTTTGTGTGCTAGGATGTTAGAAGGGGTCACATGGTGTCTTGAGGGGTCATGTGGTGTTCTAAGGAGTCATATGGTGTCCAACGGGGATATATATTGTCATTAGGAGTCATATGGGGTCTTAAGGAGCCACACATGTGTCAGAACACCATATGACCCCTCAGGACACCATATGATACATTATGACATCATATTGTCCTAAGGGGTCATATGGTGTCGTTAAGGGCAATATGGGGTCCTAAGGGTCCATGCATGTGTTAGAACACCATATGACCCCTTAAGACACCATATGGACATCATATGGTGTCGTGAGGGGTTAGATGGTGTCCTAAGGGGTCATATAGTGTCGTCAGGGGTAATATGTGATCCTTAGGGGACAAACATGTGTTAGAAGACCATATGAGCCCTTAGAACACCATATCACCCATTAGGACATCATGTTGTCCTAAGGGTTCATATGGTGTAATAATGGGTCATGTCAAGTACTAGGATGTTAAAAGGGGTCACATGGTGTCATAAGGGGTCATATGATGTCCTAAGGGGTCATATGGTGTCGTTAGGGGTCATATGGGATCGAAAGGGGCCACACATGTGTAATAACACCATATGACCCCTTTATAATATGTCTTAATGGGTCATATAGTGTCCTAAGGGGTCATATGGTGATGTTAAGGGTCATATGGGGTTCTAAGGGGCCAAGTGTGTGTTATAATACCATATGGCCCCTTATGACATTATATGGACATTGTAAAGTCATCAGGGATCACAAAGTGTTGCAAGGGGTCATATGCTATCATTATAGGTCATATGGGGTCCTAAGGGGCCACACATGTTGAAGACGGGAAAAATCCAAGGAATGCAAAATGGTCAAAGAGATAAAAAACACAAAGCATAAACACTAAAAAGCATAAATGACCATTATACCTTCCCCAAATTTTCACCTTCAACCTCAGATTGAGCTAATGATGAGATTGAAGTAGTGCCCCTTCTCCAACTTGATTCAATTAGATCAATTGACTCATGTGGATGTCTCTCTAATTTGTATAACAAATGGATTAATGATGGATTCTCAAGAGAATGAATGTGGCTAAGTATGGATATGTGAGAAATTTGGCTAGTGTATGAATTTGAATGGATTTTTGGACTCAAGATGGTAGCATGAACTTCCTAGAATCAGAGATGTCAAATGAGGGGATGGAGACCCCAATTTATAGAATTGGATGGAGGAAAATGGATGGCCAAGATTGAAAAGAAATGGAGGGATAGGATTGAGAGGAAGAGATAACATGGATCAAGAGACAATGACATGACAAGGGGGCTAGATATCAAGAGATTTTCCATAAAGGCATTTCTTGTCTCCACCCTCCTCAAGGTGCATTGTGAAGAGTTCAACATGCACCTAGGGAGGATAAAAGGAATTAAAAAATCCCTCGGGGATGCACATGGAATTAAAAATTCCAAGATATTGTATGCATGGCAATTGGAAAATGGAAAAGGAATTTTAAAATTACTTGGGAAGATGAGAAACATGGGAGAATGTGAGATTTTAAAAATTTCACATTCACCCAAAAGGGGAGAATTTAAGGTGGAAGGTGAGGAGGGAGACAAGAGGATTTATCTATAAATGGCTATGGTTGACTTTTGTGTCTAATAATAGAGATTAGCCACTGACAAATGATTAAGGGTGATATTTAGAAGAATTAGGTGGAGATTAGGAGAAAGTGAGATTTGAGTAGGAGAGAGAATGAGTGGAGGTAATTAAAAATTCAAGAATAATGCTAAGTAGGATTATGAGGGTTTCTAGAAGAATTAATTAGGCTAATGATGGATTAGAAAAAGGTGATTTGTAGGAATCAAATGGATTAATTAATTAAATGGGGGATTAAAGAATTATTTTTTGAGTACTTTAGAAGAAGAAGGGAAAATTCATTTATTAAATAAATAAATTATATGGACTATAGTGACAATATTAATTAAATAAAATTCAATTAATATTGAGAAGAATAAAGGCTAACACAATTAAATAAATTTATTATGTAGGAGGGTTAAATTAATTAAAAATAATTAATTTAAGTGTCTACAATTTGCCACTTTTTTACACAATGACAAAGTTGGCGGTGGGTAAAAGATAGAAGAAAGAGGATGCCCCGATGTAAAGTTTGGGTAGTATATGCCCCCTCTAGAAAATTATCAGAAAAAAAGAAAAAAGATAGAGAGGCGAAGGAGTGGGCCCGCGAGGGGGTGTATATAAGCCACATAGGGTCAAACAAAGGGTCATTGTCACACATCACTGTTGGAGCATATCAGAGCCTAGAGAGTAGAATGAGAGATCAATCACATTCCCACACACGAGCATCGCATACAGAGCGTCTGTTTGTATGAAAGACCACCCCACTACGCTCCACTGGTACGTACCCCATGCCCACTTTGTGATTTGGTAGCTTAGGGTAAAATTTTAGGGCTAAAATTAGGCTAGATGTTTAGTGGGGTAGACGTGTTGATCATCATTTACTTAATCCAATATTGTAAATTTGATTTTGAAGCCACTCTAAAATGATAAATTCAAAATTTAAACAACCAACAAGGTGATTTTTTTTTTTAAATTAGGGTTTTTGAAATTAACCACTTAATTTTAAAATGAAATATTACTTGTGGATGAAATATTCAAAAAATTCTCAGATCTAAAATAATTAACCCAAATAAAGAAATTCACAATCTCAATTTGGAAATTAGAAATTAGGGTTTTAAGGAGATTAACATCTAAATTTTTTAAATTTACAATGAAATCAAAACTTGTAAATGAAAATTTGAAATTTAAATTGCATACACTCATATCTGAAAACAAAAATCAAAATTAATGGTGTAAGGAGTCGGGTTCACCAAAATGTAAAGGGGAAAATTTGATTTGGCAATTTTCTACATAGGAGGAAGAAATCACCAAATCAATTTTGCTTGGAAGACCTTACATTCAAAAGAGGGGAGGATTCCACAAGATTCAGTCAGAAATTAGATTTGGAATAAAGACTAAGTAGATTGATTGGAATGGAATGTATTTGACCCTCTTTTATAAGTTGACTAGTTGAATTAGGACTAAGTGTTGGAAATAAGGACATTTGAGAGAACAGTGAGCTACAAGTTTGAGATTTTGTTGTGCACTTAGATATAAGAAGTATGAGATGATTCAGAACTACCTTGTCAAAACTACCAAAATTAGTAGGGACTAGGATGCCCCCTCTTAGTCCTTAGAAATTTTGGATTATCGAAAAGGGTTTTGTCATCTCTATATATGAATCTTATCCTAATAGTTATAACTGCACACTTGTTCCTACACATAGAATAAAAGGGAAATATGTTGGGAATAGGGGTTTTCCTAAGTCAAAACCTGGTTAAGGAATTAACTTTGAATGAAATATTGCAAATACTGAAGGAAATAATGGAAAGGTATACCTTATATTTGTGATGATTGATAATGATGCTTTTCTTCTGGAAAGTAATCACATATGTTTTAAAAAATGGAATGAATGCGAGAAAACCCTAACACACACATATACATGCAAATGAATGATTTAATTTTCCTACAATGAAACAATTGAGTGGTACCGTAATGGATTTAGTAGATATATCTTGTTTACTTCATGGAGGGTCATGATTCACCACTTGATAAAATACTTCACCATCAAAGGCAAGTTTGGAATTCTATATGGATATCACTTTTTTCTTCTTAATAATCTTACAAATAAACAACCAATTAGTTTTCCTTACACTTTACTATCTTCTATGCAAAAATATGCAACTAAGGGAGCCTATCCTTTGCTACACTAGGGGTTAAAATATGCCATTTATAATTTCTATTTGGAAACTAGTCCCACATTGAATTTTATCCCTACCTAGAATTTGTCAGCCCATGACTAAAACCCTAAACCTTCTCATAGTGAAGGAAGTAAATCAAATATATATTTTCCTAAAGATATTCCTTCTTTTACGAAAAGCTATTTTATTGAGAAAATCCCTAATATACCCTTAAAAAACAAAAGCTAATCTTAGGCTGTAAAACCCAACCCCTAATTGTAGAATTAGGCCATACAAATTTGCCACAAGACACCCACAATAAAGACATTTTTTTTGGTAACTCCACACTTAGCAGTAAAAAATAAAATATGGGTAATGGGGTAAGTACAACAAAGATGTTAGTCAATTTACTGGGCACTAGGAAAAAAAAATGCCTAAAACAAACAAAACACATACATGGTTTCTAAATAAAAAAATGTGCACACGTTATTTGAAGTAAAAACATATACGTGTTTTGTTGATAGTAAGATACAAAATAACATGTGCCTACTTTGGGTTTTAGTTCCACAAAGCACCAATGTGTTTTGAATTGCAATTCCTTTGTCTTCCCCTTATTATTTTTAATAAGATATATACATGTTAGTATAAGTTATATTTTCCCTTTGTCTTTTACCAATCTTATACTTCAAGTTACATTTTATGTATATATTGGTAGGATGTTTGAGAATGGTTTCAAATCTCTAGGACTCATTTAATGTAGATTCTAGATTTTGGGAGATCTTATAAATTTTTAGACAATCAAATTTCAATAAAAAATAGGTATCATACTCTCTATGTCAGTATCTCATGATCTTTGTCTCCCTCAATCTCTATACCTATCTATTTCCTTATCAATATCCTTCCCCTCTCTACCTCTCTCTCTATCTCACTCTCCCCTTCATCCCCAAACTTTAGATCTCATAATTTATTAGACAGTCAAAGTTCAATAATCACAAAGATCCTATCATCATTTTCACTATCTCTATTTCAGTCTTTTTGTCTCGAACGATCTCTATACCTATCTCTCTCCCTATCAACCTCTCTATAACTATCTCTCCCCCTCTAACTCACTCTCTCCTCTCTCACCAACCTCTAAACCTATCTCTCTCATCCTAAACTCTATTAGTTATCTCCCCTCTTTTGTACCTACCGCGCACAACATTCCTCTTTATCTCACCTCTCTCTCTGCCTCCCCAAATATCTCTCTCTATCATTCCCTATCTTTACTTATATCCATCTCCTCTCTCCCTCTATATACATACCTACCTCTTTCTCCATCCCACCCTCCCATGATCCCCCTCAACTTATCTCTCCCTCACCCTTTCCCTCTCTACTTATTTCTATTAAATATCTCACCAACTAGGGGATGGGTGAATCTGTAGAAAAATTAAATTTTTCTTTTAATTCTTTCACAAATCTGGAATAACCAACATAATTAATTAAAGAAAATAAAATATGAAAAAACATACATGAAACAAATTACATAATGAACACTAGATATGATGTGGAAAAACCACAAAGAATATTAATTGTTAATATATAGCACCGGTTATGGTGATTTTTACAAAAGGGTTGTTCACTACCCAAAAGCTCATTGCAGGAGGCCTCATTTTCCTATAAGGAACACTAATGGAGGGCTCAATACTAAAGGAAGAAGAAAGAAAGGATAATCCACCACTGATACATAATCTGCAATACTAGAACTACTTTTAGCACCTTTCAGTAACAACACACTTTGTATATCAACATCTATCGAATTTTTCATTTCAGTCTTGCACAACTTCCATATATCTACACAACCAAATCATCATCTTATATAGCTATCTCTAGACCACACAATCTTCTAATTTGGCCAAACAAATATTTCAAATAGGTCAACACTAAACATATTGGTAGTGGAGGGGAATGATAGGTAGACCATGATACCACAACATGTTGCATCCATCACAAATACCAAACCAAAATCATGAATCATTATCTATAAAAAAATTGTTACTCATTCTCCAATTCCGGATTGAATCAGACCTAAAATAGCACTAGCTAACTTAGAAAAAATAAGAATGGAACCAAGGTACTCAATAATATAATTAACCAACACCATATCTAGTAAATATAGAAATCTAGATCACCATCAACATGAACAAACAACAGTGAACATCATATGTAACACATATTTCAAAGCACCAAACATTCTCGGAACACATCTTTCAAATCACTAACCTTAAGGAACCAATCCAAAAAAATATGTTGACATCAATGACAATCATTAATAACAACCATCAACATCACATTTGCAACAATCTCCCTGTTTGTCATTGATGGAAACTAGCACGTCACTGACAAAATCACAACATTCTCTACATCATCATATCAGTGTTTCTTCACATCATGGAAACTCTCCCCCTTTGACATCAGCAACATAGGTGGGAAAAACCCCCCTATGAAACTCACTTTGCTTCACCTAAGATGAAGCACCCAAGCATTTGTCAAGATAAGAATATTGAAATAGTTTACTGGACCAATAAACATACAAATGTACTTTAGCTCAAATTAGGAAGAGGTAATACCTATAACTTCTATCGAGATATTCAAAAGGATCCTTACATAATACCTTTATGAAGATATTTTCAATCTACTCTTTTGTATGTACATACTCAAGATTTACTTCATTGTCTAATACCTTTTAACTCAAGAAGTGATAGCGAATATATATATGCTTTGTTCTGGAATGGTGTACTATATTTTTAAGAGATGTTTATTGCATTGGTGTTATCACACGTGATTGAGATGGGTTCATTAAACAATAAACCGATATCCTTGAAAGTCTTCTTCATCCATATTATTTGAGTGCAACATGAAGATGTCATGATATATTCTTCTTTAGCTATAGATAGAGACAAAATCCTACTTCTTACTTGACCAAGAAACCAACCAGGAGCCATGAAAGAAGGCTCCACCACTTGTAATTTTATGGTCCTCAACACTTCCTACCCATTCTGCATTTGTATAAGATTTCATGGTGAGGTCTCAATTTTTGAGATACCACAAACCAAACTCTTATATTCCTTTTAAATATCTAAAAATCCTTTTTATTGCCACAACATGTGATTCTTTTGTTTCTAATTGAAATATTTTCACCAAACAAACTGCATACATGATATTTGGTCTTGTAGTAGTCAAATATATAATAGTCCTCCAATCATTAATCTATAATGACTTGAATTGGTTTTAGGGGATTTATCATCTTTTGTTAAGTTTCATTTGGTGGTCATAGGTGTACACACCAGTTTAGAATTCTCCAGAACAAACTTCAACAATTCTTTAATGTATTTAGTCTAAGAAATGAAAATACCTTTCTTAGTCTAATTTACTTGCAAATGAAGAAATAAATTTAACTCATTGATCATGGACATCTTAAATTCCTTCTGAATCTCACTAGGAAACTTTCTACACATGCCTTCATTTCCTCCAAATATTATGTCATCAACATACACTATAACAATCAAGATTTTGCCTGAGTCAGTTTTGAAATAAATATTACTATTAGCAAATGCCTTTTGAAAACCTTGATCAATCAAATACTTTTCTAGCCTTCCATACAAAGATTTAGGAGAATTTTTTAATCCATACAAATCCTTCTTCAATTTTCAAACAATTTTTAGATCATCTCTCAACTTAAATTCTTCTAGTTGTTCAATGTAAACTTCTTCTTTTAGCTCTCCAGTAAAAAATCCTTACAATGCATCCATTTGATAAACCCTCAAATCCCTAAATGTTCCAAAAGCAGTAACATCTTTATAGCTTCCATTCGGGAAATAGGAGCATATGTTTCTTCAAATTCAATGCCTTAAACTTGTGTGTAACCTTTGCAAACCAACCTTACTTTATTTCTCACAACTTGTCCATCCTCATCTAATTTGCTTCAGAATACCCATTTTGTTCCAATTACATTCTTGTCTGTCGGTTTGTGAACTAGTTACCATGTTTGAGTTTTCTCAATTTAATCTAGCTCTTCTCTCATTGCCTTTATCCAAATTTGATCATAGAAAGATTCTTCTATTGTTTTTGGTTTAATCTCGAACAGTAAACATAACAAAAATTATTCTTGAATTCCTTTGCTTCTTGTGATAATTCATCTATTCTTATCTCCAATAATATAATCTACTAGATGATTCTTTTGTACATACCTTGGGATTTTAGATGAATATATCGGAGCATCCTAAGTTTATTTTTCTTTCTCTTCTTTATTTCCCTCTTCCCTCTTTTTGTCAGTGGAAACATCAGATTCATATCCTACCAATTTCTCAGAGTCTTTATAAATGTCTTTAGTAACCTTCACATTTGCACTTTCAACAATCTTGTTTAGTCTTATGTTGTAACGATGGTATGAATTTCTTCTTGTAGAATATCCTAGGAATATGCCTTCATCTTCTCTACTTTCAAATTTTCTAGGATTATCTTCATCTCTTCCAATATAACATTTACTTCCAAATACCTTGAAATAATTCACTCTCGGAGTTCTACCATGCCATAGTTCATATGATTTCTTTTCATATCTTTTGCAGTATGGAATTTTGTTAAGAGTGTAGACTATTGTGTGAATTTCTTCTCTCCAATAGACTTCCAATAGTTATACTCTAATCGTTTTTGTGGTTGTTTCTTGTATAGTTCTATTTATTCTTTCCAATATATCTTTCTTTTGTGCTGTCCTTAGGACAAATAATTGTCTTCTAATACCATGTTTCGCTTAAAAGTTGTTAAACTCATTAGAGATAAATTCTCCTCCTTTTTCATACCTCAAACACTTAATATTTCTATCAACTTCATTTTCAACTCTTCCCTTGAATATCTTGATTTTTCTAATGCTTCTCACTTCTCTATAAAAAATATAACCCATGACATTCTAGAATAATCATCAATTAACAACATGAAATACCACTCACCTTGTATACTCCTCATTCTGGTAGGACTACATAATCTTGTGTGCACCAAGTCCAATAATTCAGTGGACAATTCTTCCTTTCGTTTGAATGTTCCTCTTGTATGATTTCTTTTTTAACATTCTTTGCAAAAAAAAAATTCCGGTTTGGTCAACCTTGTCAAATCTCTCACTGCACTTGATGAACTGATCTTTACCAAATTATCAAAGTTGATATGACACATCCTCTGGTACTAGAGCTAACTATCATTGAACTAAGCTAACAAATAGTGTCTTGTATCTCCTTCTAGCTGATACATGTTTCCACCACTCTTTTTCCCTATTATAATAATAGTCGAGGATCCTTTTCAGATCTCACAACCATCATCCTGAAAAACAATATTGTAACCATTTTTGCACATTTAACCAATAGTCAAGAAATTATTATGCAAACCCTTCACATAGTAAACAATGTTAGTATTATGTTTTCCATCAAAGTAATAGAGGCAATTCCTACAATTTGTGTTGTCTAACCACCTCCAAACCTAACAAAACCTCCATCATACTTTTCAAGTCTCATGAACTTACTCTTATCACCATTCATATGTTTTGAGAATCCACTATCAATCAACCATTATTTTCTATCTCTTCTAGCATGTAAGGTAGTAGAAATAGTCTTAGAAACATCAATGTTAGGTACATATTTTTCTATCCAAAATAAATAGTCATCATCTTAATAGTCTAATTCATCATCTTAAATACCAGCATCATCTTTAACATAATAAGCTTTCTTATTAAACTTCCCTTTATTGTCCCTGAATTTTTGTCTTGATCCTTTTTCCAGACATCTAGTCTCTATATAAGCAATCTTTCCACATATAAAATATTTAAGAGGTAACATACCTTTATATTTGCTAGTGCATTTCTTCATTCTCCTTACAAATTTTGCTTCCATCTCATCCAAGCCTTCATCTTCCAGATCTTCCTCAAAGGCTTCAAAGGCAATCTTAGATTTTTCTTTGTCTTTTCCTAACTTTCTTATCTCAAATGTAGACAAAGTTGCATATAGTTGTTCCCTAGTAACGTATTCAGATCATAGGTTTGTTTAATAAAAAATATCTTATCATTGTAGGTTTTTGGTAAAGACATCAAAATCTTTTAAATTATGTCTTCATCTATTAAGTTTCCACCAAGTTCTTTGATTTTTATTACTACATTGTCAACCTTCTGAAAATAGTTTGTTATAAATTCTCCTTCTTCCATTTTCAAGTTCTCATATCCACACTTAGCTATCAGCTTCTTTGATAATTTAACTTTGTCATTTCCCTCATAGATATTTGCTAACTTTTCCCAAACATTAGAAGTAGTATTCAATGAAATAACCTTTGTTAATTCAATCTTTGATAAAGCACTAAAGATAACATACCTTGCCTTTTCATTTTCTTTATAGGCTTGAATTTCATATTCACTTTCTAGAAGCCATAGTCGGATCCTTCAAAAATAGGAATAGTTATCATCAGGTCAAGATCTACCTCAATCGGTTCAGCTCTTTTCCAAGGAACCAAAGTTTTGATATCAATTGTCAAATATACGAGCAACTGAGAGGGGGGTGTTCATCAATCGACAACTTAAATTTTTCTTTTAATTCTTTCATAGATTTAGAATAAACAACATAGTTAATTAAATTAACTATAACATGAAAACACATACACAAACCAAATCACACAATGAGCACTAGATATGACATCGAAAACCCAAGAAGAAAAAACAACATAAAATGTTATTTCTTAATATATAATACCGGTTAAGGTGATTTTTACAAAAGAGTGGTCATTGTTGGATTGATCAGTACATAAGAGCTCACTTCCCAGAAAGGATCACTACTAGAGGGTTCACTATCCAAAAAGGCTCACTATTAAAGGAAGAAGAAAGAAAAGAGAATCCACCACTAATACAATTAGATCACCTTCTTATTTATAATTTCTCCAAAGCACATAATCTTATAAGTCGGCCAAACAAATATTTGAAATAGGTCAGCACTAGAAACATTCTGGTGGTGGAAGGGAATGAGAAGTAGACCATACCACAATGCACCTCATTAGTCAAATCATGTTACATCTCACAAATATTGGACCCAAACCATGACTCATACACTATATAAATGTTGTTACTCATTCTCCAATTCCAAATCAAACTGGATCCAAAATAGCACTACCCAACTTAAAAAAATAAGAATGGAACCAAGCTACTCATGAACACAATCAACCAATACCTATCTGGTGAATAGAAATATCTGGATCACCATCAACACAAACAAATAACACTGAATATCATCTGTAATACATCTTCTAGATCACCAAACATTCTAGGAACATATCTTCCAGATCACCAACATTAAGGAACCAATCCCAAAATAATATGTTGACATCAACGACAATCATTAATGACAACCATCAACATCACATTTGCAACAATCTCTATCTTCCCTTTACTTCTCTCTACTATTGGATTATTGGGGAGATTGTTTGATTTGGTTGTTCATTGTTACTTCTAGGATATGTTGTTGTCATTCATGTCAACATATTCCTGTGATTTATTATGGTGAGTTTCGAAAAGGTTTTTGGTCCAGTTTTGTAATTTGGTTTTATTGATCACAATTTTGCCATATCAGGTATTCCATTTGGTATATTCTGTGCAATCAGATTTTGTGCTGTGATTTTGGATTATTATTTGTGATGATCTTGTGTCTCTTTATTTTAGATGGTTCAAGATTTGGTGTACCGCAAGTTGCCTTTCTTCATGACAGTTGTTGATTGGTTGTGTTCTTGAGCCTTAAGATGTTGAGAGATGAATGTTTGAAAGGAGATGATGGTGGACCTGTTCTAGATGATTTTAATGTGCTTCATGGTGTTTCCTAGTCATGTCTTATTTGTTTTGGTGATCTGCATTGATCATTAGGCAAGGTTTTGGTGAGTTTTATGAACAGGTGATAATTTGTGTGTTATGTAGTATTTCTGGTGGTGTAGCGTGTTGTGGTTGATCTGGTATTTCCGGTGGATATAATCATTTTGGAATTTGAATTAGGTACATGCTATGTAATTTAAATCATAATATTAGTCTGGTGGTCAATCTTTGTATCATTTAATATATTTTTTGTAATTATGAGTCGAGGGTTGACGGTTTGATTGACCTTGTTACGAAGGTTGATGATTTACATATATAGGTGATATGCTTATGAATTTTAGGTGTTTGTATTGTGTCTGCATTACTATAGAGAGGTAAGTGTGTGAACAAGGATATATCATTCAGTGAAGTGTAGTGGTGAGTTTGGTGTTGCAGGGCAGACAACTATGCTTAATCGGAACATACATTAGGCATTTGTAGATGCTATTATTGCAGTTTATTTCTTTTGAATTATAGTCCGAATCATTTTTGTATGTTAGTGAGACTTCCCTAAGGGTTGTAACCTTTTCAACATATATCTTTTGAGCAGTGATCTCTAGGAAAAGTGCCTGAATGCATGTGCATTCCATTTGTAATATTTTCAAATACTACAGAGTATCATCTAATTGTGGGTAGGTTCCGACCATGGTTTTCCATGTCAAAATCTTGGGGTTATGCCTTATGCTATTAATTTTATTTTCTATTATTATTGTGGTTTATTAGTTAATGTTTTGAAAGTTTAATTTATTGTCCATCCAGTGAAGATTGATTCACCCCCTCCCCCTCTCAGTCTTCCTTCTTGATTGCTGCTAACAGTTGGTATCATAGCTAGATCTTTAGACTGCACATGAGATATAGGTGAAGCTAGAGATCCTATATGAAGGTGATAGTCAAGTTAAATATGCCAAGTTGCAGAGTTTAAAAGGAAAATATGAGACATTGAAGATGGGAGATGATGAGAACATACATTCATACATGGCTAAGGTGAATGAGCTTGCCCTTGGTATCAGATCTGCCAGTGGAAAGACTGAAGAAGCTGAGATTGTTGCTAAGGTGCTAAGATATTTGCCTCCTACTTATAAACATAAGGTTTCATCTATTGATGAGATCCAGAGTTAACTACTGTGACAAGAGATGTATTAGTTGGAAAACTTGCTACATTTGAGATGAGTGAATTTGGTGAATCACATGGAAACTCCGAGATAACATTCAAAGGATCAACATCTATGTCTGGTAAGAAGAAATATGATCTTGATGAGTGCAAGATATACAGATATGAAAGATTAAGAAGAGAGATAATAAAGCAAGAGAGAGAGAGCTTGATGATCTTGAAGCATTTATTGCCTAGAGATTTCCTAAAGGTATCGGTAAGTATGATGGAATGTTTCCCTTAAAATATTTTTCTTGTAATAAGATAGGACATTTTGCTTCTAGATGTCCATAGAGAATGGCTAAGTATGATAGACATGATAAGTTTGATAGAAATGACAGATATGAAAAGCATGAGAAATATGATAAGCCTTATAAATCTAACTAAAAGTTTAGGAACCAGAAGAACTATTATTATGATGTAGATGGAGGTGTTATAGATGAAGAACTAGTAGAAGATGAAGTTGTGTTTATTGACATTATAGAAGATAGTCCTGTGCCTATTGATTCTACTAGATTCTCTGTTGAGGAGAAAGCTTTGGCTACTAAGCTAGAAAAAAAAAGTGAATGGGTGATTGATAGGAGTTATTTACATCACACGACCAGTGACAAAAGAAAATTTGTAAGCCTGTGTAATCCGTGAGAGAGGTTCTATTTCTTTTGATGGTAAGTATAACACTGATGATGTCTTGTATATTGAAGGTTTGAAGCATAATCTTTTGGGTGTTGGACAAATGGTTGATAAAGGTTATGATCTACAATTTAAAGATGGTACAAATCAAGATATTGAATGCCTCCGGTATAGATATTGTATCTAGAACTAACATTGAAGGTAACATTTTCCTTTTGAATGCTAGTGAGGAAATGTTTTTGATTGCTAAGATAGATGAGAGTTGGTTGTGGCATAGAAGGATGTGTCATGTAAACTTTAATTCATTTATCAAGATCAGTTCTACTCAAGTTGTTGGGGATCTACTTAAGATTGTTAAACCTATTAATTTGGTACATAAGGAATGTCAATTGGGTAAGTAAACAAGATTTTCTTGTAAGAGAAAAAGGTACACATCAGATGGATTGTTAGATCTTGTGCATACTGACCTATGCGGACCAATAAATATTAGAAGTGTGTAGGGTGATAGATACTTTATGTTGCTAATTGATTATTATTCCAGAATGATCTAGGTTGTCTTTCTGAAGGAAAAGTCAAAAGAATTTGAGAAATTCAAGATATTCAAAGATAAAGTTGAAAATAAGTCTGGATTGAAGTTGAAGTGTCTAAGATCTGATAGAGGTGGAAAATTATATTCTGATGAGTTTGATTCTTTCTATGACATGCATGGAATGAGAACACAGTTATCTGCTCCTAGGACCCCACAACAGAATGGGATTGTTGAAAGGAAGAGCCATACTTGTTGAGATGTTGCAAGAACCATGTTGGTTGAAGGAAATGTTCTGAAGGTTTACTTGAGAGAAGCTATTAGAATTGCAGTCTATACATTCAATACATTTCATATCAAAGGTGATACTAGTAAGACTCCTTATGTGCTTCAGTTTGGTAATGTTCCTACTATGAAATATTTTAATGTTTTTCGTAGCAAATGTTATATCAAGAGAAATCAGTATATTGGAAAGTTTGATGCTAGAAGTGATGAAGGTATCTTTTTGGGATACTCTACAAATAGCAAGGCCTACCAATGTTATAATAAGAGATCAAGGAAGATAGTTGAGAGTGTGAGTGTGAAGGTGGATGAAAACCTTGGGAAGGAGATTAGAGCTTATGATGAAGGTCAACATGTTGTTTTAGCTCCTATTCGGCCTAAAGAACCTAAGAAGAATGATTCGGTAGAGATGAAAAGTGTTGCTACTACCTGTGAGGATGTTCATGAGATTGATTCTTAAAATCAGAACAATCAAAAAACTTCAAGGTATGTACGATTGAATCATTTTGAAAATCAAATTATTGGTGATAATAATAAAGGTGTAATGATTAGAAGAAGGTTAGCTACTGAAGGCATATGTTTGATTTCTAAAGTTGAACCTAAAGATGTTGTTGAATCTTGTAAAGATGATAAATGGATTAGAGCCATGGAAGAAGAGTTAGATCAGATTGAAAAGAACAATACTTAGTAACTTATGCCTAGACCTAAGGATAAAAATGTTATTGGTACTAAATGGGTTTTTAGGTACAAATTGAATCCAGCCGATGAAGTAGTCAGAAACAAAAGCCACACTAGTTTGCAAAGGTTATTCACAGCAAGAAGGGACTGATTATGATGAAACATTTTCTCTGTTTGCTAGAATTGAAGTTGTTATATTGGTGCTTTCTTATGTTTCTTATAAAGTTTTCATGGTATATCAAATAGATGTCATCAATATTTTTGAATAGTGATCTAGAACAAGAAGTTTGCATTGAAAAACCTTATGGATTTTCATTATCAGATAATGGAGATATGGTGTCTGAGTTGAAGAAAGAACTTTATGGTTTGAAACAAACCCCTAGAGCCTGGTATGCTAGATTAGATAAATACTTGCTAAAATTGGGATTTGTCAAAGGTGCTGATGATAGTAATCTGTACTTTAAAATTGAAAATGATAACATTTTAATTGTTGAAGTCTTTGTTGATGATATTATTTTTGGTGGTGATGATGATATGAGCATAAAATTTGTCAGTGATATGCAAAAAGAATTTTAGATGTCTATGATTGGTGAGATGAAATTCTTCTTAGGTTTTCAAATTGCACAGACAAGAAAAGGTATCTTTATATCTCAAACCAAGTATGTGAAGGAATTGTTGAAGAAGTTTGGATTAGATGATTTCAAATCGGTTGGGAATCCTATGGTAACTGGTTGTAAATTATCTAAAAAGGATGAATCTCCTAAAACTATTCAGAGTTTGTATAGATCTATGGTTGGTGGACTATTATATCTTACTCAAACTAGGTCTGGAATTATGCATGTTGTGTGTATGGTAGCCAGATATTAAGCTGATCTAAAGGAGAGTCATGTTATTGTTGTAAAATGAATATTCAGATATCTAAAAGGAACTAAAGATTATGGTTTATGGTATCCAAATAATGATGATTTCATGTTATGTGTTGATACTGATGTAGATTGGGCATGTGATGTTGATGACTAGAAGAGTTCTACCAATGGATTATTCTTTCTAGGTAAGAAGTTAGTTTCATGGGCTAGCAAGAAACATGATTCAATATCTTTATCTACTATTGAAGCTAAGTATATTACCACTGCTAGTAATTGTACTCAGATAGTATGGATGAAGGAAATGTTGAAAGATATCAGAGTTATTTATGATGAGACTACTATTATATACTATGATAATTCTAGTGTTATAAACATGTCTAAGAATCCAATGCAACATTCTAAGACTAATCATATATCAATCAAATATAATTACTTGAGAGAGAAAGCTGGTAAATAGAAGGAGAAGCTAGAATATGTATCTAGAAAGGAATAAATTGTTGATATTTTTACCAAGCCTTTCCCTGCAGATACATTTTTCTATCTGAGAGACAAGCTAGGGGTCTCCACCATCCTGATGAGAACTAGATGGATTGATTTGGTTGTATATCCTAGGGGGAGAGAGATTCATGTTTATGTTTTAGTGAGAGAGTTTGATTTTCTATTTTGGAGATATTTGGCACTGATGCCAAATGGGGAGAGAGATCATTCCAAAAAATGCTTGATCTATTTTGATCTTAGGGAGAGTTTGCTAATGATATCTTCTTTCTTTTCATTGACTATTTTTCACATTCATATGTTTCTATCAATGCCAAAGGGGGAGATTGTTTGATTTGGTTTTTCATTTATACTGCTAGGATATGTTATTGTCATTTATGTCTACATATTCCTATGAGTTATTTTAGTGATTTTGGAAAAGGTTCCTGGTCTGGTTTTGTAGTTTGGTTTTGTTGATCATTGTTTTGTAGTTTCCGGTATTCCCTCTATTATCTTCTGATGTGATCATATCTTGTGGTCATATTTTGGATTATTTTTTGGGATGATCTTGTCTATCTTCATTTCAGATGGTTTGTGATTTGGTTCATCACAAAGTATCTTTCTTCATGATAGTTGTTGATTGGTTGTGTTCTTGAGCCTCGAGACATTGACAAATGAAGATTTGAAAAGAGATGATGGTGAAACTATCCTGGATGCTTATAACATGCTTGATGGTGTTTCCTAGTTGTGTCCTATTTATTTTGGTGATCCACATTGATCGTTAGGCAAGTTTTTTTATGAATTCTATGAATCAGTGATAATTTGTGTGTTGTGCAGTATTTCAAGTGGTGTAATGTGTTGTTGTTGATCTTGGCAGGATTTCCAATGGATGTAATCATTTTGGAATTTCAATTAGGTTCATGCTATGTAATGTAAATCATAATATTGCTCCAGTGGTCAATCTTTGTATCATGTAATGTAATTTTTGTAATTATGAGTCAAGGGTTGAGGGTTTAGTTGACCTTGTTATCAAGGTTGATGATTTGTATATAGAGATGATATGCTTATGAATTTTAGGTTTCTGTATTATGTCTACATTATTAGAGAGAGGTCAATGTGCAAAAAAAGATATCATTCAATGAAGTGTAGTGGCAAGTTTGGTGTGGTAGGGCAGACAACTATGCTTAAGAGAAATTGTCATTAGCCATTTGTAGATGTTGTTATTGTAGTTCATTTCTTTTGGATTGTAGTTCGAATAATTTTTGTAAGTCAATGAGACTTCCTTGAGGGTTGTATCCTTTTATATCTTTTAAGAAATAAGCTCTAGGCAGTGTGCCTGAATGCATGTGCATTCCCCTTTGTAATATTTTCACATACTACTACAGAGTATCATCTAATTGTGGGTAGGTTCTCACCATGGTTTTTACCTTAACTGGGTTTTCCACATAAAA
This sequence comes from Cryptomeria japonica, assembly GCF_030272615.1. Taxonomy (NCBI): domain Eukaryota; kingdom Viridiplantae; phylum Streptophyta; class Pinopsida; order Cupressales; family Cupressaceae; genus Cryptomeria; species Cryptomeria japonica. The sequence goes on along the minus strand of NC_081411.1, from coordinate 111,017,983 downwards.
ATATTTGTGTTGTGTGTTGTGATGTTAATTTTCTTATCTGGTATTGCTTTGGTTTATTAGTTAATGTTTTGGAAGTTTAATTTTTTGTGCATTCGGTGAAGACTTCAACCCCCCCCTCCCCCCCCCCTCAGTCTTCCTTCTTGATTTCTTGTAACATATACATACCTCTACCTCCCTCCTTCCCTACCTCTATTTATATGTACATTTATCTCCTCTCCCTCTCTTGCACACCATCCCTCTCTCCTTCCCTCTCTATTTCTTTTTATCTCTCTCTTTGTGTTCCTCAACCATTATACATATATATCTATCTCCTCTCTCTATATATGTCTTTGTCACTCATTGGTCTTACCCCCAAGATTTAGACCTATACTTCTATATCTCTCTCTCTCACCCTTCACTCTTTATTATCTATCTTTCTATTTACCTCTCCTTCTCTCTACATAGCCCCCCTCACTCCCTTTCTACCTTTATTTTTGTACATACCTCTTGTTTCCTTCCTCCTCTCTCTCTCCTTATATCTCTACTTATATCTATCTCTTCTCTCTATCTCTCTCTATATATATCTTTCTCCTTCCCTTCCAACCTCTATTTAACTAAATTCATTATTGGTATTTTCGCATTAATTGGTCATTGATGTCAATAGGCATGATTGATATGAGCAGAAAGAATGAAGGCTTACCTGTGAGGCATAAACCCATCTGAAGGATAGCTTCTAATTTATGATGAAAAGGTAGAATGTTAAAGTTGTCTCAAACCAATGGAGGTGAAGATGTGCTATCGGTATAGTGTGCACTACCAATCAGCAGAAGAAGAAGGCCTTGCTGGTAAAGGCGTTACCGGTATAAGTTTGTTGAATGTTCAAGTTTGAACCAACTATGTGTCGGTGAGTAGAGTGTTTGACCATGATGATGCTATGTGGAACTGAGGTGACAAATAGGTAGAGGTTGATAAAAACATTTGATGCGGTTATTGAAATTGTTTGTCGATATAAATAAAAAAGCCACAAATCATGGGATTGTAACTGACCATTGCGGCTCGAGGAAGAAAGAATGACAAAGAATGATTAGGGAGTAGTTGGCACTTGAATCAATGCAAGGGAAATTCAATTCAGGAAGACCTCAAAAAGGAAACAACTGAAGTGTTTTATGTGTTGACAAATTTAAAGGAAAAAGATCATGTTTGAGATTGCTATTTTCAGAAAATGTGTGTTGGACAATGGAAACTATGAATAGATGCATCCTTAAAGGACAAGTGATCGATCCAAGATAGGATGGATCAGATCTCATGAAGATCGTATCAGGAAGAGGATACCCTAACCTCTTTGAAGTTTGAATTTCTTTCTAGTAGGGAATCATGGTATAAGAAGTGAGAGTTCAAGAAAAAAGGGATTGATCTTGTAGAGAAGAGGAAGAAAAAATAGAGAGTTAGTAAAGAGAAGAATTGCTAACCTTAGAAATTATTCTAATAAATTTGTAGTGTATGTGAGAAAGCATACTAGTGAGAGGATTTTATTGGCATAACTATAGTCTTGCATTTGAGCCTAACCAACAAGGTGTGGCAGAACAGACAACATTTGAGAGTAACACAGTGTGTTGAGAGACTATGTTAGAGAGGGAGAGAGAGATAAAAGAGGCCAAGAATCAGAGACAAAAATCTCAGAACTGGTAGTGTGAGATTCGGTGGAGGAGAAAAGACTGTCAACTAGCAGTGAGTTATTTGATCAAAGAGTTACATAATTCATTTGCAACAAGAAGCCTTAATTGTATTCAAATATCATTTTCACTATACATCACTAAGTTGAACCTTGGTGCAAGGGTTGGTGCTCCTTCGGTTGGTTCCCTAAATCTTTGTATCCTAGTGTTTTACTTGTGAGGCTGGATTGGAACAATAGTTTCTAGCAAGATTTCTCACCGAGGTTTTTTCCATATTGGGTTTTCCTCGTATACCTGGTGTTGTAAGTTGCATTTGTGTGTTTGATCTCTTTAATTTTTCCTTTTGCTTTACTAGTTTGGTTGCTTAGAGATTGAGTGGTTAACTAGTATTTTGAAGTTGATTTGAAAGTGGAAATATTTAGGAACCACTGATTCACCCCACTCTTAGTAGTACTCTGTGTTCAACAATTGGTATCAGAGCATAGGTTCCCAGTTATCTTTAAACCTTGGGTAGATTCTAGAATTTGAACACAATGGCAAGAAATGAGTCTTCTTCCTCCAAAACCCCCATGTTTTATGGATCTAACTATGCATTTTGGAGCAGAAGAATGGAGACCTATATTTCCTCCCTAGGTTTTTATGTGTGGATGTATTTCAAGAATGGATATGCTATCCCTAGTGTTCCTCCCACTGATTCAAATGTCGAAAGTGAGTATGAGAACAATTCCAAGGACAAACATGCTAACTTGAGCGGGTTGTTTGATAATGAGTTTGTCAAAGTCATGCATTGTGTATCAACCAAGGAGACTTGGGATAAACTATAGAGGTTGTTTGAAGGAGATGCAAAAGTCAAAGAGGCCAAGATGCAAATCTTAAAGGACCAACTTGAGAGTATCAAAATGAAAGATGATGAAAAGGTTGCAGATTATCTTCACAGACTTGATGAAACTGTGAATAACATCAGAGGACTCGGTGAAGAGATTGCATATGAGATCCTTGTCAATAAAGTTCTTAGATCTCTCACACCCAAGTATGATACTAAGGTGTTTTCCATAGAAGAAGCTAAGGATATGAAGACTTTTACAATGGATGAGTTATTTGGTTCACTAATAGCCTATGAGATGAAAACAATCAGTGATACTTTCTTAAGAAAAGAAGCAGCATTCAACAATACCAAAAAGGGGAAAGAAGTAACTTCCCATAAAGAATCCAGTGAAGAATATGATATAGAAGTAGAAAACTCTATCAGCAAGCTCAAGAGAGGATCCGATCGGTATAAAGGAAAGCTACCACTTAAATGTTTCAACTGTGGTAAGGTCGGACACTTTGCTGCAAAATGCCCCCACAAAGAAACCGGTGGAGATGAGTCAAGAGAGTTCAACAAATATGTTGGCAAAGATAGAGAAAGAAACACCTACCCACAAGGAAGGAGAGGCTACCGGAATCAAAACAACCTATGTACTATTGAGGATGACACAACAGATGAAGAAATTACATCAGAAGATGATTACCATGAGAATGACAGAAAAGTCAATCTCTTCATGGAACTTGGTGAACCAGTTGATGAAGATAAGGAAGAGGAGGATATTGAAGCTGAAGTGGACTTGGAAGGTGAGCTTATCAGTTCTCTTGAATAATTGAGTAAAACAAGAAGAGAACTCAAAAAGTTCAATCTTGTTGCAGTAGATAAACAAGATCTCTTGAAACAATCTCTGGATGAGTTCAGTCAAGTTATATTTGACCTAAAATTGTAGCTAGAAGAAACTAAGAGGAAATGTGAAGCTACATCCTGTGACTTAACAAGGAAGGAAAGGGAGCATCAAGAGCTCAAAGAAGAAATAATAAAGCTCAGAAAGGAGCTTGAAGAAAGTAAGGAAAAAATAAAATAAGGAGCAAATATGAAGGCAACACCAAGGCTTTAGACCAAATGTTGAGCAAATAGAAACAATCCAAAGACACCAGTGGCCTAGGCTTTGAAGTAGGGCAAAGCTCAACCAACAAAGATACATCTGGCAAAGAAACAAAGTTCACCTCTTCAAATGAAGGTGAAGAAAAGAAGACATTCACAGTAGGAAAGGATACTGGTAAAAAGACATATGGAGATGTTGTTGGAAATTGTCACACAAACTAGTATACTCAAGCTAAGAACCAGAGGCCACATTCCTTGTATCAACATGATGATCCAAGGAGAAGTGAAAGAGTTGACCATGTAGGTTTCACCGGATTCAATAGTGTGAAGGGTAGACCCCCTATGAGGTAGTCCTTTGCAGGACCAAGGCAACCTAATCAGTATTTTTCAAACTTTCATGGTTACTATTATCAGTGTAACAAATTTGGGCATAGAATAGCTGACTGTAGATTAATCAATAAGCCCTCTAGGAGTTATGAGAGTAATAATCCATTTAATGCACTCTGGGATATGAATGTTATTTTTTATCAGTACAATGGATATGGTCATAAGAGTTTTGAAAGTAGGAAAAATAAACTGGTACCTCACAATAATCTTAAGGATTTTCCATCTAACAAGATGTGAAATGCTATAACTGTCAAGAGTTTGGACACATAACAAGGTTGAGTAAAAACACAAAGATCAAGCAGAAGAAAAAAAAATCCTGATCAAGCACTGGTAACTGAACCTAAGCACAATATAGCATTTGACCAGAAGAAGGAAACCAAACCGGTATGGATTGAGAAAGAAAAGGAAAAGGCAGAATCAAGTCTCATAGTCAAGATGGCTCTACATGCTAAAAGAAAAAATTTATGGGTTGTAGACAGTGGTTGCTCAAACCACATGACTGGTGACAAAAGGAAGTTTGTCAAACTTGATTACTGGAATGGTGGTTCGGTAAGGTTTGGAGACAACTCATCCATCAAAATAAAGGGAAAAGGAAATCTAAGTATTGATAGAAAATTAGAAGCACATGATGTATATTATATGGAGGGCCTAAAGAACAATCTGTTGAGTGTGAGTCAGATGTGTGACAAAGGTTATAAATGCATCTTTGCCAGATCAAGAAAGATAGTATCGGTCAAGTCCTAGCAGAAGGAAAGAGAACAGATGGAAATGTTTACAATCTGAAGGAATGCTATGAATCCTTGTGCATGTTAGGAAAAGTTGATGAAAGTTGGCTATGGCATCAAAGATTAGGTCACGTAAACTTTGATAACCTATTTGTAGTAAAAAAAAACGGGCATGTAAGGAATCATCCACCCATCGTCAAACCGGTAAACACATTTTGTGATGAATATGTGAAAGGAAAGAAAACCAAGGTGAGCTTCAGGACAAAAGAGCACAACACCTCAAGACCACTTGAAGTTGTGCATACTGATCTATGTGGTCCAACTAGGACAAGAGAACTTGAAGGTGAAAGATACTTTATGCTCTTCATTGATGATTACTCAAGAATAACATGGGTCACATTCTTGCAAGATAAATCACATGCTTTTGAAAGGTTAAAGATCTTTAGGAAGATGGTGGAGAAAGAAAGTGGGTGTAGGCTAAAATGCTTAAGACCAGAGTAGGGTAGAGAGTTTACATCAAATAAAATTCAAGACTACTATGAAAAACATGGAATTAAAAGGCAATGCTCAACTCCTAGGACACCACAACAAAATGGTGTTATAGAAAGGAAGAATGAGACAGTTAAGAAGATGGCCAGAACCATGTTAAATGAGTCCAGTCTATTAGATACATATTGGAAAGAATTTGTCCATACTATTGCATATACTTTGAACCGGGTTCAACTAAGAACAAACAACAGAATGACACCTTATGGATTATGGTATGACCAAAAGCCATCAGTCAAATACTTCAAAGTATTTGGAAGTAAATATTTTATCAAAAAGGATATGGATGGTTTGGGAAGTTTTGACTCCATGAGTGATGAAGGAATGTTCCTTGGTTACTAATCTAACAACAAGGCCTACAAATGTTGCAACAAGAGACTGAGAAGAGTCATTGAATGTGTACATGTAAAAGTTGATGAGAATATGCACAAAGGATGTCATCCATAGGTTAACCGGTATGATGATTCCAATGATGAAGATGATGAAGCTTAGCTAGATATTGAACCATAAGAAGCATCCAAGAAGGCTCCAAACCGGTATGTGCAGTTAAACCTCCCAGAAGAGAAAATTCTAGGAAATAAGAGTGATGGTGTACAAATTTGGAGAAGACTTTCCAAGAATGATGAACAAGTCAACTTTTTACTCATGAATGAAGTAGAACCTAAAACATTCACTGACGCCAACAAAAGACAAGATTGGATGGATGCCATGGAGGAATAATTGCAACAAATTAAGAAGAACAAGACTTGGGAGTTGGTTCCTAGGTCAGAGGACAAGAACATCATTGGCACTAAATGGGTCTACCAGAATAAGATGAATGAATAAGGTAAGATTGTTAGGAATAAAGATAGACTAGTGTGCAAAGGATACTCTCAAGTAGAGGGGATTGAATTTGAAGAAACATTTGCAGTGGTAGCTAGATTAGAAGCAATTCGAATGTTTCTAGCTTACTCTGCCTACAAGGGCTATAAAGTATACCAAATGGATGTAAAATCTACTTTTCTAAATGGAAAATTGGAAGAAGAAGTGTACATGGAGAAACCGAAAGGGTTTCTACATGATGATGAGACATTTGTGTACCGGTTGAAGAAGGCCTTGTATGGTTTAAAGCAAGCTCAGAGAGCATGGTACTCAAGACTATATCAGTATTTAAAAGAGAAGGGATTCAAAAAGGGAAGTGCTGATAGAAATTTGTACATAAAGAAAGATGGGAACCACATGATCATCATGGTTGTGTATGTAGATTGCATCATCTTTGAAGGCAACAAGGATACCCTTTGCAAAGAATTTTTTCATCAGATGCAGTCAGAATTTGAGATGTCGATGCTTGGTGAATTGACTTACTTCCTTGGTTTGCAGGTATTGCAGAAAGATAAAGGAATCTTTATCTCTCAAATCAAGTAAGCAAAGGAGATTTTGAATAAATTCCAATTGGAAGATTGTAAACTGGTAAGTACCCCCATGGTGACTTGCAGCAAATTGAGCAAGAATGATGAATCACTGGTGGTGGATAAGACCCTGTATGGATCCATGATAGGCATTCTATTGTATCTAAATGCTTCAAGACCGGATATAGTTCAGACATTATGCATGGTGGCCAGATTCCAAACTGCACCAAAGCAGTCACATATGAATGTTGTTAGTAGAATTTTTAGCTACCTACAAGGGACACTCAACTATGGTTTGTGGTATCCTAAACAAGGAGATTTTAGCTTGGAAGCATACACTAATGTTGATTGGGCAGGTTGCATTGATGATCAAAAGAGCATAAGTGGTGGTGCATTCTTTCTAGGTGACTAGTTGGTCTCATGGCATAGCAAGAAGCGGGACTCAGTCTCTCTATCTACTATTGAAGTGGAAGACATTGTTGCTACTACATGCTGCTCTCAAGTGCTTTGGATGAAGTGGACTCTCAAAGATATATAGATGGACATCACTAATCCTATTCTCATCTGGTGTGACAATTCAAGTGCAATCAACATAGCAATGAATCCAACCATGCATTCCAGAACTAAGCACATTGCTATCAAGTATCACTTTCTCAGAGAGAAGGTTGTAGGACAGGAGGTAAGAATGGATTATGTTCCTACTAGTGAACAAGTAGTAGACATTTTCACCAAACCATTACTGGTAAGCACTTTTGAGTACCTCCAACATAAGCTGGGATTTGTGTCATCTATCTAGGAAGGCCTTATATGGTTCAGGGGGAACTTGGTATGGATCAAAGGGGGAGTGCACAATACCCTTTGTCATTGTGTCAAAGGGGAGAAATGTATTGCTATAGAGTGTCTTGCAAGAAGTTGACAACAATTCCAAAGGGGGAGATTGTTGGCATTTTGGCATTAAGTTGTCATTGATGTCAACCGACATGATGGATATGAGAAAAAATAATGAAGGCTTACCAGTAAGGCATAAACCGGTCTAAAGGATAGCTGCTTGTTTATGATGAAGAGGTAGAATGTTAAAGTTGTCTCAAACCACTAGAGGTGAAGATGTGCTACCGATATAGTGTGCACTATTAGTTATGAGAAGAAGAAGAAGAAGGCCTTACTAGTAAAGGTGTGTACTAGTATGAGTTTGTTGAATGTTCAAGTTTGAACTGACTGTGTGTTGGTGAGCAGAGTGTTTGACCATGATGATAACATGTGGAACCAAGGTGGAAAATAGGCAGAGGTTGATAAAACCATCATCGACACGGTTGGTGAAACTGTCTGTTGATATAAATGAAACAGCCACAAATCTTGAGATTGTAACTGACCATTGTGGCTCGAGCAAGAAAGAATGACAGAGAAAGATCAGGGAGTAGTTAGCGCCTGAATGAATGCAAGGGAAATCCGAATCAGGAAGACCTCAAAAAGGAAATAGCTGAAGCATTTTATGTGTCGACAGATTTCAAGGCAGAAGACATGTTCGAGATTGCTATTTTTAGAAAATGTGCATTAGACAATGGAAACCGTGTACATATGCATCCTTAAAGAACAAGTGATCGATCCAAGATAGGCTGGATCAGATCTCATGAAGATTGTGTCAGGAAGAGGAAACCCTAATCACTCTAAAGTTTGAATTGCTTTCTAGTGGGAAATCACAGTATAAGAGATGAGAGTTCAAGACAAAAGGGATTTATGCTGTGAAGAAGAGGAATAAAAAATAGAGAGTTAGTAAAGAGAAGAATTGCTAGCCTTAGAAATTATTCTAAGAAAATTCTAGTGTATGTGAGAAAGCATACCGGTGAGAGGATTCTATCGGCATAACTATAGTCTTGCATTTGAGCCTAACCGGCAAGGTGTGGCAGAGCAGGAAACATCGGAGAGTAACACAGTGTGTTGAGAGATTGTGTGAGAGAGGGAGAGAAAGATAACAGAGCTCAAGAATTAGGGATAGAAATATCACAACCAGTAGTGTGATATTCAGTGGAGGAGAAAAGACTATCAACTGACAGTGAGTTATTTGATCAAAGAGTTGCAAAATTCATTTGCAACAGGAAGCCTTAACTATATTCAAATAGTATTTTAACTATAAATTGCCAAGTTGAAGCTTGCTGCAAGGGTTGCTCCCCTAAATCTTTGTAACCTGGTGTTTTACTTGTGAGGCTAGACTCGAACAGTAGTTTCTAGAAGCATTTCTCACCGAGGTTTTTCCCATATTGGGTTTTCCTCATATACGTGGTGTTGTGAGTTGCATTTGTGTGTTTGATCTCTTTAATTTTCCCTTTTTCTTTACTAGTTTGGTTGCTTAGAGATTGAGTGGTTAACTAGTATTCTGAAGTTGATTTGAAAGTGAAAAGATTTAGGAACCATTGATTCACCGCCCTCTCAGTGGTACTCAGTGTTCAACATACATATCCCTCCAACCCTCTCTTTTTATACATGTTTGCCTCCCTCATTCCCTCTCTCTACCTTTCTACTTGTCCTTCTATATCTACTCTTTGTAGAAATAGAGAGGTGAGAGAGAAAAGAGGTAGGGGAAACAAAGAGGATCAATAGAGAGGGAAAGAGGGAGAGAGGTAGAGATGTGATAGCCCTAGAGTAGGATAGAGTGATTATAGAGAGATAGAGAGAGATGTGGAAGAGTTAGAGAGGTATAGAAGGAGGGAGGGAGAAACTTGTAAAGAGAGAGAAGAGAGAAAAGAGAGGAAGACAAATATTTGGAGGGAGGGAAGGAGGTAGAGAAAGGGGGGAGGTATGTTAGGATTATTTTTTTAAGGACTTATTAAGTTTAATAACATAGTAGATAAGGAGAGAGAGGCGGGAAGACAACAATGGGGATAGAGGGGTGAGATATAAATAATTAGAAAGGGAAGGATGAGGACCAAGAGACAGGGAGAGATTGATAGAGAGAGAGATGTCTAAATCTTGGAGGAGATTAGAGAGAGTGAGATAGCGATAGGTAGAGAGGATGAGGACCAAGAGACGGGGAGAGATTGATAGAGAGAGAGAGATGTCTAAATCTTGGAGGAGATTAGAGAGAGTGAGATAGTGATAGGTAGGGAGAGAGAGAGAGAGAGAGAGGGGTATAAATCTAATTTAAGGTGTAATAATTAAAGTGATAAATTATTCCCATTGATCATAATGAAAACACAAAGTAATACATGTTGTAATAATATTATAATAAGGAACTTGTTAGGCTAGTTGTCATTTATTTTTTTCTTGAAACTAATGTGATAATAGAATACAAGTATTTACTAGGAGAAACCAAAAATATAGACATAGAATGAGCTAAATCCACTTTATTATATCATCACAAGTAGACAATCATCTCTACTCTAACCCCTTCATCAAGTTCAACATCCTTTTCATGTCAAGTAATTCAAAGTTACATCCTCGTCTAAGGAAGGTAAAACTTAAAGAGATTTATGAAAGAACTACCAGTCTTATTTCAAATATGAATTTTTGTTCAGCATGTCATATTCAAGTAGAACAAGGCATTTTGAAGATGCAATAAAGAATTAAGTTTGATTTAAATCCACAAATAGGGATATATTATTGCTATCAAAATGAATGAAACATTGGATTTAGTAGATTCTCCATAATAAAAGAATTTTATTGGATTAAATTGGGTCTACAAAATAAAATATAAGGCTCATGGATCTATTAAAAGCCACTAATTAAAATTAGTAGGTAATTATTTATTAAAATAGCTAGGTCCATATTAGAATTAAACCTATACTCATGTTGTAAGATTTGAAACCATAATCTAACTATTTCAGCATTGACAAACCAATTTAATTGGATAGTATACCAATTTGATGTTAAATAACCTTTCTTAAATGGTTTCTTGTTCATGGAATTAATTATGAAATAACCAAGTTACGAAGTTGGAGTAAAAGAACAATAAGTCTACAAATTAAAAGAGGCTCTTTATGGACTCAAGTAATTACTAAGTATAGTATAGTATAATAAATGTTTATGTTGCGCAAAATAGATTCATGATAGTGAAAGTGAACCAAGTTTCACTATAAAGCATAATGATTATAATGGTTTACGGATAACATGTATACATGTTGATTATTTGATTTAAATAAGACTAGAAATATATTAATGAAAGAATTAAAAAATGACATGAATAAGAAAGTATGTTGATTATTTGATTTGCATAATATTAGAAAATAATTAGTAGATAAATTCAAAAACTATCATTAAAATGTGAAATAAATAAAATATCACATTTAAGATAATTCATATCAAAATGCCAAAATGAGAGCCAAACGGAGACATGAATTTTCTTGATATTCATGGTTATGTGGATTCAAATTAGGTAGGTGATATTGATAGTCGGAGATCCACCAATGCTTATGCATTTACTTTATTTGGTGGTGTAATTAGTTGGATGAGTAAGCGAGAGGTTGTGGTTGCTTTGTCCACTACAGAAGCAGATTATGTGGGAGCTACTAATGTTTGTAAAGAAGTCATTTGGCTTAAAAGACTCTGTTTAGATATTGGAATAAAATAAGGTACAATGATAGTTTAGTGTGACAGTTAAAGAATGATACGCCTAGCTAAGAACCTAACATTTCATGCTTGGATGAACCACATTGATTTTTAGTATCATTTTGTTAGAGATATGGTAAAAGACGGTAGGGTGAAGTTGGTTAAGGTAGAAACTTTGATGAATGTTCTAAGCACAGATAAGTTCAAATGGTTTTCAGAGTCTATGGACCTCATGGCTGCTAGCAATTGAATTATTGTGTTGATACTCCCTTTTCTCTTGCAAGATGTTTGACAAGTTGGAGAATGTTGGGAAAATGGTGTCTCGACCTTGCATTTACATGAGGTTACTATTTATAGTAAGTTTTTGTTTGAGCATGAAGGGGTGAGAAATTGTCCTTGAAGCTTTTGGTTGACTAGATAAGCATGTCGATAAATTTTTATCACAAAATCATAACTAGTTTTGAAGATATTAAAGTTTTCATTTTTGAAGGGTGTGATGAAAGATTTAAAATTAATTTAGAGGAATTTAGAGGGTCCAAATCTCCTTGGAAAGTGGGTTGTAAATGGAATAGAAGTTTATGAGATGATAGAGTACTTCATGAGCATTCTGGTGCTTCAAATGATTCATCAATTGAACACAGTTCACAAGTTATAGCCTCCGAAAGTTTGGACTCTTGAAATAGGAAAAATTAATTGTTGGATTGTTGGCATTGACAAAACCAGTCAATCTAGAGAACTGGTATATGCGCTAAGACTTGTCATTGATGTCTAACACTAATCGGTGAAGGTATTAAACGGTGAAGTCGTATCGGTAGAGTGGTGTTTTTCAGTAAGAAAAAGTGATGACTTACAAATACATGGAAACAACATTGGTAATAAGTGACCAAAAGTTGAATCAGCTCAAGGAAAGATAGACTAAGCCAACCGGTCTCTTATTCAAGAAGATTGGCCACTCTAATAATTATGAAGTCACAAAAGGTGACTAGAGAAATAAAACTCAAGGTTGAATGCAAATCAGAACCTCATTGGCAACTAGGGGAAGAGACTTGCTACTAGCACAACAAATTGGTAATCAAAGGATGAACCTGTAATATAGAAGTGTATTGGCATACCGATACACCGGTATGACAGAAGAAAGACAGTTATTCAACATAAATCTCGGAGCAGTAATTGGTTATTCAGATGCAGTGGAAAACAATGAGTTTGTGATCTTGTGTCTAAGCCAAATCACATGTTGGTAAGGTCAACTTCAGTTATCATGTAGTGAAGCATGATTACCTATGGATTTTTTGGTTCGCACTTAATTGACTAAACACGACCCAAAAAATACTATCTTTGGAAAATGTGGTGGCAGAATTTGTTGAACACATGGCGGAAATGTTGTAAGGTGCATAGAGAAAGAGTGGGGCATTTTGAATTTGAAACCTTCTAAAATCCTTGATTGCTTTGATTCAGAGATCACCTGAAAATATCGGCAAAACATGTATAGTGTTTTTGAGTTCATTCAAAAAGAATTGATTGTGAAATTTGCAATAAGAAGATCTTATTGAAGGCGATCCAAAGTGAAGACCAGAGAGAGAGGAAGTGCTAAAAAGATTTAATAGAGCATAGGGTGTTTGATGGAGAATCGCCAGAGTGCAAAGCCTAGAGACGGAGAATCAGCAAAGTGCAAAGCCGAAGGTAAAAGGATCAACATAGTGAATAGCTGAGTGATAGAGGACCGACTGAGTCAAGAGACAAAGGTGTAAGAAGAAAAATTGTGTTGTGCAAAGCAGACACAACTGGTGTGGATGCAGTGTGATTCATATTGAGATCTGATCAAGCTATCAGTATCTAATTCAAAAGATCATACATCTGTTGCTTTCTAACCATTGCAACTTAAATCCCTTAGCCGGGTGACATCTTAATTGATGTTCTTAAGTCCTTTAATCATGCTACCTTTAACAGGGCAAAGGCACTAACCGACCTTAAGTAAAATCCCTTAACTGGGTGGCACCTAACAGTGTCTTTGTAATCTCCTTACATGGATGGCTCCTCACCAGGTGTGCTTCAAAAGACTACAAATTTTGTGAGTTCCTACTCACACTGTGGTTTTCTCCCATTTGGGTTTCCATGAGATAAATATTGGTGTCACTGTATATTCATGAATATTCATGAATATTAGATAAATGCAGATTAGAGTTGAAAGTTTTTTAATTGTGAAAAATTGATCAAGTGTTGATTCACCCCTCCCATCTCAACACCGGTTGGGACTAACAATTGGTATCAGAGCTCTAGGTCCTTAGAATCAGAAGAAGCTTAATTAGCTTAAGGAAAGATCCATGATGATGCGAAAGGAGGGTCCTAAGTTCTCTAAGGAGAATTACACATTATGGTGTGGAAGAATGAAACTCTATCTAAGATCCTTGGGAGAACACTACTAGAATCATGTGATCATAGAGTACACTGAACCTTTAGGGATCCTTACTCCAAATCAAATCAAGGAAAGGCAAGATAATATTGTTGCTATGGATCTGATTGTTAGCACTCTTTCTGATAATGAATTTGTTGAGGTTTAAGAGTTGAAAATAACTTTTCATATATGGAATAAGCTAAAGATAGTCTATGGGGGAGATCCTCATGTTCAAAACGCCAAAGTAGACAACCTGAGAGGAAAATATGATGAGATGAGGATGCAGGAAGGAGAAATCATAGAGCAATATAGCAAGAGAATAAAGGATGTAGTAAACTCCATTAAAAGTGTTGGAGGAAAGCTTGAGGAGGATGATGTGGTTAGAAAAATACTGAGAACCTTGCTACCACAATATGCCATAAGCGTCTCTTCTATCTAGGAACTCAAATCCTTGGGAATAGTTAAAGTATATCTTGACTCACTGATTGGTAAGTTGACTGCCTTCGAATTGAGCAATTATGACAATAGTGTACCAAAGATTGGTGCATGTTTCAAAGACTCCATGATGCATGTACCAACAAGGAGAAGGAAAGAAACTGGAAGTAGTTCTACTACCAGCACCAGTTATTCCCATGAAAGTGACAATCTGTTATCTGAGTAACAGGAGTAAGATGAAATTGAAGCTCTATTGGCAAGAGGATTTCCAAGAGGAAAAGGAAAGTATAAAGGTAAATTACCCTTAAAGTGCTTCTCCTATAATAAGATAGGTCATATTGCTTCAAGATGTCTTGATAATGATAGAGATAGGAAGGATAATTTCAGAAGCTACAAGGAAAAGAGAAAGAAGGAGTCACTGATGAAGAATCAGAAGGATCTGATGGAGATGAAATAGCATTTGTGGTAGTCAAGGAGGATAACACAAAGGAAGGAGATATAGGACTGATTTCTAGTACTAATCAGTGTAGAGATTGGGTGATTGATAGTGGTTGCACTCACCACATGACCAGTGATAGAAAAAAATTCCTCAACATTGAGGATTGCAATGGAGGAACTGTGAGATTCAGAAATGATGCTTCCTGTGCAGTAAAAGGTAAGGGATATATAGTCCTAAATGATAAAACAAATTGTGATGATATCTATTGGGCAGTAGGGTTTAAAATAGAGTTTGTTAAGTATTGCACAACTTAACAATAAGGGTTACCGGTTAGAATCTAATGAAGGAATATGCAAAATAAATGACAAATCAGGAAGTTTGATTGCTACCAGTAAACAGTTGAGCCAATCAGTTTCACCTAGACACCACCATAGGTAGTTTTCTAATGGCTAAGGTAGAGGACAGTTGGTTGTGGCACAAAATATTATGTCATGTTAACTTTAATAGCATAGAAAAAGTCAGTAAGGAAAAGTTTATCAGAGGTATACCTAACATAGTGAAACCTGAAAATGCTATGTGCAAAGAGTGTCAACTAGGAAAGTTGACCGGGTCTAGTTTCAATAGTAAAACCTTTTCATTTGAAAATGTGCTGGACTTAATTCATACAGACCTGTGCGGTCCCATGAGAACCAAGAGTTTCTATGGAGACTGGTATTTTATGTTGTTTGTGGATGACTTCTCAAGAATGATGTGGGTTGTATTCTTGAAGGAAAAATCTGAAACCTTTCACATGTTTAAATTTTTTAAGGCTCGAGTAGAAAGAGGAACCAGTAAGAATCTAAAGTGTCTGAGATTATATAGAGGAGGAGAGTTCACCTCTCAAGATTTTATGAATTACTGTGAGAAAAAGGGGAATATGAGGCAAATGACTGCACCCGGAACACCTCAACAGAATGGGGTTGTTGAAAGAAGAAACAAAACTCTTATTGATTGTGCAAGGACTCCGATGATACAGAAGGACATTACACATATTTTCTAGAGAGAAGCAATAGGCATTGTTGTATATGTATATGGTGAAAATGGATAACAATAATAACAAAATTGAAAGGCTAAATGAATTCAACCACCAAACCCTAGCCTAACAACAACAAAGATCCACCATAACATATGAAGATAACCTAAGACAATGCAAATCAAATGAAATCACAAAGATTATACCATCACATGTCCAATAGGGTTTTGATCTCCATTCTTCCTATCTCCATTGATCTTGCTTGATATATTTGCTCTCAGATTTTATGTGCACAAGAGCTCAACAAAGAACGGAATGTGGTTGCAAGTAGGATCATAGTGTAGTCAATTGCATAAAAGATCATTAGGTCATTAGAATGATTGATTAGGGTTTGATAATGAAGAAAGCATCTCCTTAAATAGAAGACACTATATGAAATGGAGGGATAAGATTGAGAGGTGTAAAAAGGAGGTCGGCTAGGATTAGAGGGTAGGTAGAAGAAATAATAAAATAATGAAAGAGGTAGGTAGTGTAGGAATTAAGAGATGAATGACATGTGTCATGTGTAGAAAAAGCTTAATGAATTAATTAAATAAATAAAGATTTATTTAATTAATAGAAGAAATGAGATCAATTAAATAAATAAAATATTTATTTAATTTAGGAAAAGGATAATTTAAATAAATAAATGTATTTATTTAAATGAGAAATAAGGCTAGAAGAGGATAAATGAATTAATTAAATAAGTAAAGATTTATTTAATTAATAGAAGAATTAGGCTTAGATAATTAAATAAATAAAATATTTATTTAATTAGAGTGGACAATTTTAGGTGTCTACATTTTGCCCCTCTTTGAGACAATGCGGCTTGTCGCGTTGTTTCAAAGAAGATAAGATGAACTGATACAGAGTTGCCCCAAGATGGGAATGATATGCCCCCTCGAGAGATTGGATGAAAATGTCTGAAAAGATTGCAGACAATCTCTCGATAAGAAAGACGGGATAGAATGGACTGACCAAATAAAGTGACAAAGTCACGAGATAACGAAGACTGACTCGGGAAACAAGGGCGAGGGGTAGGGTAGTCTATAAGATAGACCACGAGGGGAAAATACATCCTCATTGGCATCCACACATCCATGAGATCAGAGTGCAAAGCGAAAATAGAGCAGTAGTAGTCAGCAGTGATGGCTTTGGTTCACAGATTCGACTGCGTTCGCCGATTCCAGAGGCTAGCAGAGGCAGGAGAGCCGGTAAGTACCACCAAACCTCCTCGTACTTTGATGCATTTATTGTTGTCATTAATGCATGCTAGGTAGAGTAATAAATGCATGTTTATGTCAGGAAAGCACATTTATGTCCAAAAAATGTGAATTTGTGTCTTCTAGGTCAAATCGACAGTTCTGTGATGAACATATGCTGTCGATTGGATAAGCTGCTGAGAGGATACACTCAAGTAGGTCCTTTAGGGAAGACTAGGATAGATCAAGGCACTTTGTGATGAATAGTGAGTACCAAGATAGAGTACTTTGTGGTGAACAGGGAGTACCAAAATATGAGTAGCACTTTGTGATGAACAGTGAGTGCAAATGTGAGGAGCACTTTGTGATGAACAGGGAGTGCAAAACACGTAGTACTTTGTGATGAACAGGGAGTACCACTAGGATAGAAGCAACACTTTGTGATGAACAGTGAGTGTCACTGGGATAGATAGCAACACTATGTGATGAGTAGGGAGTGTCACTAGGATAGAATGCCATATGCATTTAGATAAAAAGTAGCATTTTGTGATAAACAGTGAAGGCCACTATGACTGACATGATTGATTTGCTTGACTACAGGAGTATTTGCCGATACTAGAGTCATGGGAGAGATTCCCGTCGACACAGAGATTGCGACCCGAGTTGACACTTGAGGACCGAGCAGCGATTGAGGCTATGGGATTGAGATACATTCTGTATGTGCCTGAGTTTTGGGCGAATATGGGACTGCTGACTGCACTGGCAGAGAGGTAGCACTCTGAGACATGTACATTTCCATTTGTTGATGGGTGAGATGACAGTCACCTTGGAGGATGTATAAAGGATTCTGCGGATACCGATCGATGGGGAGCCGATTCCGTATGATCGAGATGGAGACGGGGAGGCCCTGAGGTGAGTGTTTGAGGATCTGGGACTGGAGAAGAGGGTGGGACATGTGGCATGGGATACCATGACATGGATAGGATTAGCACTACCAATAGTGTTGACAGGAGTTATCAGTGGGTTCCTCTGTCCGGATAGGGCAACACGAGGGGTGGCTACAGGGGACATAGGGGCCAGGAGAGATGATCTTGGAGCGGGTCCTTCTAGGGCTCAGACTCCGTCGAGGCCAGCCAGCTCTAAGGAAGGGAATTCATCATAGTCATAGAGGGCTCCCTATGTATTAGTATTGTACCATTTTGTATGATGATGTAGACACCTGCAGATGATTGTAGCCATATGATTTTGACATCATTGTATCATGACACTTTATATATATATATGAGATGATTCATCTTTGCAGAAGCTATATGCATGCATACCTATGTGATGTATGTTTCTATGTGATGCTTATGATATGGATGCAAATATGTATATGATGCAATGCAATATATTTTTTTGTTTTTTTATGTTTAATATGTGTATGCATGATGCAAATGTGAATGTATGTGATGTAGATGAATATAATAATGCAAATGTAAATTGTGCTAACAGGTGTTGTGTGCAGGATGTGATGCAGTTGTGATATCTATATGTATGTATGAAATGCTTATATGTGGTAATGCAGGTGCAAACTACATGAAATGCAAATGTTTTTGGTGTGTCATTATACTCAGTCATGTGATGGTAGGCTACACGTACTCAAGAATGATGATGGAAGTCAATCAAGAAAGGGGGATGAAAGATAGAAGATATGAACATGAAAGAGCTTCTTGTGCGTTATCATCATTGAGCTTTATTATGGCAAGTAGGTTATGACAATCGAGGCATATGTTCAACCCAGAAAGTCATTGTACCTGTTTGCATGGAGATAAGACAGTCACAAACAAGGAATGCCCCAGTTCACACTATACTCACAGTGTCCTCATATCCTTGGACAAGTCATAGCATTACTAAAAGACAATCCACAGACAGCAAATACAAATAGGTGACGATACCCCATCCTCACCTTTCTAGTCAAAGACATCCTGGAAAAGCTAAAAGACATGTCACCAAAAGATAAAATCAAAAGAAAACCAAGACTCGACACCAACATCCACTGTAGTCCTCAAGTTTAGTGTCTCTTGTCACTTGTTTAAGTCTTATTTGATTGTGGTCACAATGTTTACTTTCACAAAAAGGATAGATAGCACTGAACCATATGTTGTCTGAGTCTATTGAAAGATTTGATTTTGTTGAAGCTCATTGTTGCTGCTGTGTCTCATTTGAAACTGACTGAATCCATGAAGTTGATACTTTATTGCGGAGAAGATGGAACTTTATTGTGGATCTGTGATGCAAATGTTGCTTTATTGCGGATTGTGCGTGAATAAACTGAAGGAAGTTGGAAGAAATTGTACTCCTCGAATCATGTGATGCTCTCAGTTCCACACCCATCACTAGATGTAGGATTTGCCTTAGCCACAGATAGGATCTAATTTATTATGGATGGAAAAGGGAGGTTTATTATGAATGGCTAACCAATCTTGGGTAGATCAATAACAAGCCATGATGTGAATGGGTAAGTTTATTATGGATGAATTGGTCATGAGTGTGTGCGAAGTGAAAGGATGAAAGTGGATCCTGAAGGAGGGAGGAGCAATGTCTCTACGCATGGCGCTGGTGACCCAGTTTTCACCACGGTACTTGCCCAAGGCGCCACCAAAGTGGTTTTCACCATTGGACGAAATTATTTCTCTTTACTTTTTTTTATTTTTTGATTCTTTTTGTGTCACAAGGCGCCTGTTTGCCAGGTTTTCACCAAGTAATGATTTTTTTTGTTTTTATAATTTTTTTTGTATTTTTGAATTTTTTGATTTTTTTGTATTTTTGAATTAGGATACTCTGAAGAGCTATGTGTAGAACCTGCGAAGGTGCATGCTATTGATAGGATCCTCCAAAGGTTCACCTTCTATAGTTGAGAGCTGATATGCCCCGAATCCATATACTGCTATAATGATGTAAGGACCAAGCCAATTTGGTTCAAACTTGCCCTTCTTCTCTCTGTCTTGCTGATTTTTGGGATTTTCTCTGAGAACTAAGTCCCCTACCTCAAATGTGGGAGGCTTGACTTTGTGATTGTAGCTGCATTGTTCCTTGACTAAATGATGTGTAGCTTGAGTGTCTATCTTCCTTGATAAAGGAATTGAGATAAAAATACTAGCGTGTGGACTACATAAGCCCGTATGCATGTCACCTGAAGAAGTTTGGGCATTCTTGATAACAAAGTCCTTCAAGGAAGCTCCATTAAAGGTCCATGATGTATCACCAAAAGGGAAATGATGTGTAGAACAAGTGGATGAGTGATGAAGGCTTATGACTGTGAAATGAAGTGAAAGTAGCATGACATGATGGAGACTTAGGATCAACAAGTATGCTTTCTGATTTAGAATTGTAGAACTTTTGCCCCCAGTTATTTTGATATTAGGGGAGATCAACTCTTTCTCTTTTTGCTTCATAGGATTTTTATCCTTGACTTTGATTTTTGTAGAGTCCAATAGCTTTTGATTTTGATTTGGACTGAAGGAATTTTCTTTATTATTGACTTTTAGATTTTTCTTTTCAAAGCTTGATTTTTGATCCCCAATGAGTAAGGGATTTTGTAATTGTTGTTGATCCTAGTCTGGGAGCGGAGAGGAAATGGAATGAGTGGATGATATGGTAAAGCTATGTGAGTTCTCAAGAGGTTTGGCGATACGCTCAATAGATTCTTTGTTGGAACCATTCTTAGGACTATTGATATCAAGAGTTGCTTGCACCACTAGAGGAGATTTGCATTCAGACTTAGTAGCCACAACACTAGGTGGTTCATACCCAATTCCTTGTAAATTGTTTATAGATTGTTCTTGTTGACTGAATGTCTTAGGAGATAGTGGGAGTTGGTCAACATGAAAGATATACTCACCACATCCCATGTCTTTAATCTTGAATTTTTCTTTTAGCTCTGTTTGTTTGGATGTAGAAGCTTTCAATGATTCTGGATCCACATATGCTGATGAAGGAACAACTTCTTGATTAGCTAGAATTGTTATTTCTGATCTAGGTCACAGATTGTTGTCATATATGAATGGATTTGCATCAGCATTAACTGTTATTTCAACTCCATTGTGAGGAAACTTAATGCATTGGTGATATGTAGATGGGACTGCCCTCATTTCATGAATCCAAGGACGTCCTAGCAATATGTCGTATGTGAGATCTAGATCAAGTACTTGACAAACCACATCCTTTGTAATTGGCCCAACTCTGAGAGGCAAGGTGACTATGCCCTTGGACGAGCGTTCTTCATCATCATATGCCTTGATGGTGATTTGATTTGTTGAATTCGCAGCTTTATCAGAATATCCCAATTGTTTAATGGTGCTCAATGTACAAATGTTTAGACCAGCTCCTCCATCTATCAGGACTCATTTGATTCTATGTTTGTGTATGAAGGCTTCAATGTGTAATGGTGCATTATGTGGCTGACTTACGGAGGCATCATCGGCTTCTGTGAATGTAAAGGAGTGTGGAATGGAAAGGTATCCCACCATGGCTTGAAACTGGTCCACGTTCAGATCAGTAGGAATGGCAATGTCTCTCAAGATTTTGTCAAGAATAGCTTTATGAGCGGGGGATATACGTAGGAGCTCAAGAATGGAGATGAGCGCGAGTGTCTTCCCTAACTGTTCTACAAGGTCATACTCAGGTTTGGTTGATGAGGAAGTGGTGTTTTTAGTTGAAGCACCTGGCAAAGTAATTTTACCTCGACGGGTTGTAACATGACATTCAGAAGTAGGTTCGGAAGAAGATCCAACACCTTTTAGGACAATCTTGGGTCTTTGAGTAGGATTCTCAGGGTTTTTGTCCTTGATGATAATAGTAGAGACATAATTGTCCATCGAGATGTGATTGATAGTTGAATCATAGTTATAGGTTGCTCTGGTATAGTTGGTTTGGTCATCTGTTGTTTTAGCTTTTCCCTTGTCATGTTTTGGGAATGGTTCTTTAAACTTCTCATGTTCTTGATTGGATGAGTGTCCCTCAATCTCAATGTCACCTCTATCAATGAGATCTTGCACGATGTTCTTCAATCGATGACAATTTCCTATCTTATGACCCTTGCTCTTATGAAATTCACAATACTCATCATCATTCCACCAATTTGGTTTAACCTTTGGTTCATATGGAGGAAAATCTAGAACTGTGATTACCTTGTTTGCCACTAACTTTTTGAAGACTGACTTAAGTGGTTCTCCCAATGGAGTGTACTTCCTTCGTGATCTAGAAGTTGTTTGAGTATTCACTTCATTGTTTGTAGAACTTGATCCCGAAAAGATGAATTTGGGTCGCGCTGTATTGGCATCAACAACACCATCATTGACTGTGTTCTTGTTTTTATTCCAAAATCTTGGCTTGTCTTTTCCTTTAAAGTCATCTTTGTTTTCCTTGAATATCTTAATGACTCCTTGTTCAATTAGGACCTTCTCTGTTGCTAAGCCTTTTTCAATGACATCCTTGAAGGTGGACAAACAAGCTTTCCTTATATCATAGCCAATGTCTTTGTTAACGTTTTGTGTGAACATCTCTACCATTTCTTTTTGTGGAATTTCACAAGAGCATCTGCTAGCTAGATTTCTCCATCTTTGTAAGAATGATGCAAAAGACTCTCCCTCTTTTTGCTTGGTGTTGCACAAAGTAGTGACTGATATGTCTGTCTCTATATTGTAGGAGAAATGTTGAATAAATGCCTCTGCTAAGTCACCCCATGACTTAATACCAGGTGGGAGTTGGGAGAACCATTCCATAGCTTGATCAGCTAAGCTTTGTGGGAATAATCTCATCAAATATGTCTCTTCTGAAGCTACTTCAATGCAAGCTGTGAAAAACTGTCTTATGTGTGCCTTAGGATCCCCTTTTCCTCTATACTTATCAAATTTAGGCGTCACAAAGTGTGTAGGAAATGGAGGCATTGGAATGCTCTTGTCGAATGGATAAGGACATATGTCTCTCATTGTGTATGTTGGCTTTGGTGTATTTATGTCCTCCATTTTCGTTTGTAAGTCCCTGATTTGTTGCTCCAAATTGTTCTTAGGTGGAGATCGACTTCTTGGACCATACCCCATGCTTGAGGCACCAATTGGAGGAGAAGCATGTTGCATATATGGATGATATTGATCATACACATGTTCATATGGAGGAGGTCTATAATGATGCTGCATATATGGACCACTTGGTATAGATTCATGTTGAGGAACACCATATCTATTTTGTGCATGTATACCATACTCTACAGGCATGTCATGTTCTAATGTGTTGCCCCCAAATTTGACACGGGGTTTCCTTGTGTCCAAATTTTGGGCATGCCTTTGAATATCCAATTGCTTTGGTAGTTTATCCTTAGCATTTGTATGTGATTGAGCATATCCTTCTGCATAAGACTTCAATAATGGTCTGCGAAGGTGAGTATCATATGCTTGACCATGTGTATGTGGGACCTCTAGTTTTTGAAACAAAGATGATGGTGATTCAGGCACAAGATGTGGTCCTCTATTTCCTCCACTATTAGGCCTCCTTTGATCCATGTTGGAGTGAGTTTGTTGCAAAGGTCAATTTTCCATTATCTGAGACATGTCAAAATCATGAGGTATCTTGGCTCCACTTTGTACCATCATTTGTAAGAAGTATTGTCTATCTCTCCTCATTATTTCCTCAATCAGTCGATTGAAGCGGGGGTCCATAATGGATTCTTCCACATCTGTTGAATGTATTGAAAAGTTGTCCACATTGTCATTGTGTGTAGCATTGTTGTTTGTAGTGTCCATGTTCTCAACATTTGGAATGTTTCTACAGACATCCATGTCAGGCAATGTAGTGTGCTCAGGATTGAAAAAGATATCATTGTCATACTCATAAGATCTCATGTTTGCGGACTCTTGAGCCTCTTTACTTTCTCTCCTAGATTTTTGAAGACGGGTTTCAACCATGAACTAGGTATTGACCAAGATGTGTGAGACTAGATGAAAATGGAAAAAGTATGGAAGACCAAGAGTTGGATGGACTGTAAA
The DNA here is from genome assembly GCF_030272615.1 of Cryptomeria japonica. NCBI lineage: Eukaryota > Viridiplantae > Streptophyta > Pinopsida > Cupressales > Cupressaceae > Cryptomeria > Cryptomeria japonica. The sequence goes on along the minus strand of NC_081411.1, from coordinate 110,994,293 downwards.
TGAATCTGAGGTGTACTTGCAATGTCCAAACTGTAAGACCAAGTATGTATGTAGTAGAGTAGGTGTGACTTCCAAAGAGAGGATAGTTTCTCTTGATGAGGTAAGTTGACCTTGACTCTAAATAAAACCAAATGAGACCCAAAGGTAAGAAACCTTGATGAGGGACCACTTAGCAAAGTGTTGTTGTATGTAGTGTGTTGACAAAGTATGACGAGGACAAGCAAGTGACCTTTTGACTCAAGTTTAGACAAGTGTGAATGTAAAGCAAGATGTGAAGCAATGATGGATTGTGTGAGACCCAAAGACAAGTTGAATGCTAGATGAAAACCTGGAGAAACAACCTAGGAAGCTCAAGAATTCCGAAACTGATTGCTTTTGTTTGCTGGACTGTAAAATTTTTCCAATTTGTGAAGTTGTTGGTTGTGACCAAATCTGAATGTTTGACTGTTTTTCGTGACAAGAGGACACAATGTTGATGAGGACTCAATGTTTGCAAGTGTTTAGACTCTCCAAGAAAAGTGTGTTGTTTGATGTAAAAATGTTTTACATACACTTGAAAACACAAAAGACACAATGTTTCATTGTTTGGTTTTGAATGTTTGAATGTTTAAAATAAGTCAAGCACAATTCTTATGGCTGGCCAAGACAATAGTTGTTGATCCCACATGGGGTTTTACCCCCGAGGCTACGCTATTCAGAGCGGATACTTAGATGCTTGACCTCACTGGCTCCATCCTCGGCACTCACTTCTCGGGTCAGCCAAGCATCAGTCCCCATGAAAACTCCCCATGGTGAATTTTGTATCTCTACTAAGAACCGTATGTGTGTGGGCCACTACTAGAGGTCCGACCTCCTACCCCAACAACTAGAAGGATTTGGGCTTCTAAAACAAAAAGGTGCTAGTAAGGGCATCCGCTTGTGTGGCCATACATGCAGCACTTTCAGCTCTGTAAATACAAAAGGCTCCCAACCGGTAGGGGTTACACCCTACAAATGATCAAATAAATTTGATCAAACGGGTTTATGGGGAGACATAGTGTCGGTATGAACTAATCAGCACACGTTATTCATAGTTTTCACCATGAATACATTTGATTATAGTGGTTCGGAAGAGGTGGGTTTTCCTCGCTACCACTTGGGTCATTCTCTATTCACTAGTAGTCCTAAAGACCACATGGGAAGACAGGCCCTCTAAAGATTAAACAAAAAGAGCCTATTGCTCAAGACACAAAAGACAATGATTCAATTTTAGTGCACCAATTGAAGTGTTTGCTAGTCTATGAAAACAAGGCACACAATAAAAATCCAAAACCCCTTGCCAAGGACTTGCAACAAAGATTTATTAGTAGTTTGGATTGTTTGAAATAATCACCCCTTCCTGCAAGCACACAAGTTAGGTAAATTTTAGATCCAAAAGACTTTGTGAATTAGGGGCCTTCAACAATGCGTTTTGTTGACCAATTCAAAGATCTGATTCATCATAAAAAAAGAACACCTGTAAAATTTCAGGAGATTTCCAGAAACGTAAGAAAATCCAAAAAATTTGCTAATTTGCTCAAAAAATTAATTTTTTATGAAAAAACATAAAAAATTCATATAAAATGAAAAATAGATCCAAAAAATCTGAAATTTTTATTGAAGAGTCTTGATGGGCTTCCAAACCTACACAAAAAAATTTCTACAACAAATCCAAGCAGTTTGTGAGATATGAGAAAAATAATGCAAGACCCTAATTTTCAAAGATCTGATTTTTGAAGAATAATTTTGCATAAAATTTAAAATCACAAAAAATATGTCCTGTTTATAATTTTGAGAGATTTCCAAAAATGTAAGCAAATCCAAAAAATTCACTAATTTTCTCTCAAAAATAATTTTTTATGAAAAATAATAAAAAATTCATATAAAATGAAAATTAGATCCAAAAAATCTGAAATTTTTACTGAATCTTTCTGATACTTTTTTTGACCTGCACAAATACATTTATGTCAAAATTCAAATCTGTTTGTGAGATCTTATCAAAATAAAGAAAAACCCTAATTTTTAAAGATCCGATTTTTAGGGAAATATTTTGCATCAAAATTAAATTCAAAAAGATCAAATCCTATGTATGATTATGAGAGGTTTCCAAAAATGTAAGAAAATCCAAAAAATTCTCTGATTTTCTCTCAAAATTAATTTTTTATGAAAAATCATAAAAAATTCATAGAAAATGAAAATGTGCTCCAAAAAATCTGAATTTTAGATTGAGAGCTCTTGATACTTTCTTCAACCTGCAAAAAATATTTCGTACAAAATTTATAAGCCGTTTATGAGATATGATTGAATCTCTCCAAGATCTTGATTTTGTGTCCAAAACCCTAGCTGCACAAGGTTATTCTCCAAATTGTTTTACAAAATAGCAATATAGGGTTAGAAAAATCCGCAAAAAACATAGATCTAAGAAAATTCCATATCCCACGGGGCGTGCCAAAATGTTTATGGTGAAAAATGGATAACAATAATAACAGAACTGAAAGGCTAAATGAATTCAACCACCAAACCCTAGCCTAACAACAACAAAGATCCACCATAACATATGAAGATAACCTAAGACAATGAAAATCAAATGAAATCACAAAGATTATACCATCACATGTCCAATAGGGTTTTGATCTCCATTCTTCCTATCTCCATTGATCTTGCTTGATATATTTGCTCTTAGATTTTATGTGCACAAGAGCTCAACAAAGAACGGAATGTGGTTGCAAGTAGGATCGTAGTGTAGTCAATTGCATAAAAGATCATTAGGTCATTAGAATGATTGATCAAGGTTTGATAATGAAGAAAGCATCTCCTTAAATAGAAGACACTATATGAAATGGAGGGATAAGATTGAGAGGTGTAAAAAGGAGGTCAGCTAGGATTAGAGGGTAGGTAGAAGAAATAATAAAATAATGAAAGAGGTAGGTAGTGTAGGAATTAAGAGATGAATGACATGTGTCATGTGTAGAAAAATCTTAATGAATTAATTAAATAAATAAAGATTTATTTAATTAATAGAAGAAATGAGATCAATTAAATAAATAAAATATTTATTTAATTTAGGAAAAGGATAATTTAAATAAATAAATGTATTTATTTAAATGAGAAATAAGGCTAGAAGAGGATAAATGAATTAATTAAATAAATAAAGATTTATTTAATTAATAGAAGAATTAGGCTTAGATAATTAAATAAATAAAATATTTATTTAATTAGACTGGACAATTTTAGGTGTCTACAGTATATACCTTGAACCGGATACAGGTAAAGAAAGGGACAAATAAAACTCCCTATGAATTATGGTGTGGATACTCACCTAATGTTTGTTATTTCAAAGTATTTGGAAGCAAGTGCTATATCAAGAGGGATGAGTATAGTTGAAAATTTGATCCCAAGAGTAATGAAGGAACTTTCTTAGGTTACTCTACAAAGAGTAAGGCATACACATTTTTGAACAAAAGGACCAGTAAGATTGTGGAAAGTGCAAATGTCAGAGTAGATGAGTACGCTAAGAAAAATGAATAGGATAGTAAGAGTGAACTAGACGACTATAAAGGGTTCGAGTACAATATACTGGTGGAACCTAATGAAGAAGATCATGTTGAAGTGGCAAATGAAGAAGCCTGTTAAGTAGAACCTGCAGAACCGGTAGAAGAAGCTTCAAGAAGTGGACTGGTATTGGCTAAGTATGTCAGAAGCAATCACTCTGCATAAAATATAATCGGTCACAAAGATGCAGAAGTTCTAACCAGAAGAAGAGCAAGAGAGAATGGTTGTATGCTCTCCATTTTTGAGCCCAAAACAAAAAAGGAGGCTCTAAAAGATGATGACTGGGCCAAAGCCATGGAAGAAGAACTGGAGAAAGTTTAGAAAAATAAAACATTGACTCTAGTGCCTAGATCGGAAAATAAAAATGTGATAGGCACTAAGTGGGTGTTCAGAAATAAAATGAATGAAATCGGTAAAGTGCTAAGAAAAAAAGAAAGATTAGTCTGCAAGGGCTATGCTCAAGAAGAAGGTTTGGACTATAGAGAAACCTTCGCACTGATGGCTAGGCCAGAAAGGGTCATAATTTTGCTAGCCTATGTTGCTTACAAAATTTTTAAAGTTTACCAAATGGATGTCAAATTGGCATTCTTAAATGGTGTGTTAGAGGAAGAAGTATACATAGAGCAACCGAAAGGGTTGTCATTTGAATATCAAAGGAATATGGTATGCAAGTTGCAAAAGGCTCTATATGGGGTGAAACGAGCACCAAGAGCTTGGTATGAGAGGTTGCACCCATATCTGCTAAGCATAAGGTTCAAAGGAACCAGTAATAACAATAATCCGTATTTGAAGAGTGGAGCTGAAGGAAAACATCTAATTGCTGAGATCTTTATAGATGACATCATCTTTGGGGGAGACGATGAGATGAGCAGAAGATTTGTAGAAAAAATGAAGCAAGAATTTGAGATGTCCATGATTGGTGAGATAAAGTTTTTTATTGGTCTACAAGTCTCACAGATAAAGAATGGCGTCTCCATTAGTTAGAATAAGTACATAAGGGAAATTCTAAAAAATTTTGGAATGGAAGATTGAAAACCTATTGGAATTCCAATGGTTACATGTTCCAAGCTCTCTAAATATGATGAGGCTGAAGAAGTGAATGAGACACTAAATACCAGTCCATGATCGGTAAGTTGCAGTATGCAGTACATAGTAGACCGGACATAGCACAAGTTGTTGTCTTGGTTGCCAGATTTTTTGAAAATCTGAAAGAGACTCACATGGTGGTAGTCAAAATAATATTTAGATACCTCAAGAGGAATGATGAGTATGGTCTTTGGTATCCACATAACGGAGACTTCAGTTTAAGTGTCTTCACTGATTCAGATTTGGCAAGGAACATTGATGACATAAAGAGCACTAGTGGAGGTGCATTCTTTCTTGGAGATAGGATTGTACCTTGGAAAAGCAAGAAACAAAACTGCATATCTCAATCCATAGTTGAGGTTGAGTATGTAGCTGTTGCAATCAATTGCACATAGATAGTTTGGATCAAGCAACTGTTGGAAGGTATCCAAGAAAAAATGATTGGACTGGTAGTGATTCATTGTGACAACAGCAGTGGCATTGACATATGCAAGAATTCGGTGATGCACTCCAAAACGAAGCATATAGCCATCAAATATCACTATCTACAAGAACAAGTTCAAGAAAAGGAAGTGATGTTAGAGTATATACCAACAAAAGAGTAGGTGTTTGATATCTTCACCAAGCCATTACAGAAGGACACCTTTGAATATCTCAAAGGTAAGTTGGGGGTTATGCCCCTACATGCAATAAAGTGAGCAAAAAGGGCTCTACGTCAATTTGATATGATTTCAAGTTTTTTTAAGACTAGATTGATAAGTGTGGAATACTCTAGTTAAGGGGAGCAGTCTTGTAAGTATACTAGAATGAATCTTTGGTATTGTTGTCAAAGGGAGAGAAATGATTATATTTTTTGAGAATTGATAAGTACTGATTGAGCTAAAGTTGTTGTATCAGAATATTACCAGTGATAGGGGGAGATATGCATTACCCAGGGTAGAAGAAATGACTAGATCGGTATAGAGATGAAGGAAGAAGTAGAACATGCAACTAATTAGATAGATTCTAAAGTGTTTGTCATCAATGCCATAGGGGGAGATTGTTGGATTGTTGGTATTGATAAAACCGGTCAATCCAGAGAACTGATATATGCGCTAATACTTGTCATTGATGTCTAACACTAACTTGTGAAGGCACTAACTGGTGAAGTGGTATCAATACAGTGGTGTTTTTCAGTAAGAAAAGGTGATGACCTACAAACACTAAGCCAATCGACCAAAAGTTCAATTAGCTCAGGGAAAGATACACTAAGCCAATTGGTTTGTCATTCAAGAAAATCGGTCACTTTGATGATGATGAAGTCACAAAAGGTGACTTAGGAAAGACAACTCGAGGTTTTATGCAATTAGAAACCTCATTGGAAAATAGGGGAAGACACTTGCCGCTAGCACAACAAATCGGCAATCAAACGATGAACCGATAATATAGAAGTGCAGTAGCATACCACTACACTGGTATGACAGAAGGAAGATAGGTGTTCGCCATAAATCTCAGAGCAGTGATCGGTTATTCAGTTGTGGTGGCAAAAGATGAGTTGGTGAGCTTGTGTCTATGCCAAATCACATGTTGGTAAGGTCAACTTCAGTTATCATGCAATCAAGCATGATTACCAGCGGATTTTCTAGTTCGCACTTAATTGATTGAACATGACCCAAAATTTACTATCTTTGGAAGATGCAGTGGAAGAATTTATTGAACACTTGACGGAAATGTTGTAGGCAGGCAGAGAAAGAGTAGGAGATTTTGAATTTGAAATCTTCTAAAATCCGTGATTGCTTTGATTGAGAGATCACCTAAAAGTGTCGATAGAAAATGTATAAAGTGTTTTTGAGTTCATTAAGAAAGACTTGATCATGAAATTTGCAATAAGAGGATCTTGTTGAAAGCGATCCAAACTAAAGAGTAGAGAGAGAGGAAGTGCTAAAAGGTTTTATCAGATCAGAGGGTGTTTGAGGTAGACCAACAGAGTACATAGCTGAGAGGTAGAGAACCGACAAAGTGCAAAGTTGAAGGTCAGAGGATTGAAAGAGCGTAGAGTCAAGGGACAGAGGACTAGCTGAGTGAAGAGCCAAAGGTGTAAGAAGAAAACTAGTTTTGTGCAGAGAAGAAACAATTGGTGTGGATAGAGTGTGATTCATATTGATATCTAATCAAGCTATCAGTAGCTAATTTAGCAGATCATCCATCTGTTTCTTTCTAACCATTGCACTTTAAATCTCTTAATCGGGTGTTCTTTAACAAGTCCCTTTTGTAAAATCCCTTAACCAGGTGACATCTTAATTGATCTTCTTAAGTCCTTTAATTAGGTTACCTTTAATAGGGTAAAGGAACTAACCAGCCTTAAGAAAAATCCCTTAACCAGGTGGCACCTAGTAGTGTCTTTGTAATCTCCTAATACGGATGGTTCCTCACCGGGCGTACTCTAGAAGAATACAAATTTTGTGAGTTCCTACTCACACCATGGTTTTCTCCCATTTGGGTTTCCATGAGATAAATCTTGGTGTCACTGTCAACTTTTCATGCTTGCATGTTTTCCTTTAGTGATTAAGTATATTGATGAATATTAGATAAATGCATATTAGAGTTAAAAGTTTTTTTAATTGTCAAAAATTGATCGTGTTGATTCACCCCTCCCCTCTTAGCACCAGTTGGGACTAACATAAATTTTATTGAGCACATAAACAAGTCGTAAAAGGGAGGAACACATGTTGATGTGTGTATCGATACATCATAGGGAATCTCGAATGGAGATAAGGTCAACTCTACTTTATTGGGTGGTTTTAGCCCATGGTTTTGTAATACCATTTGATGGTTTCTTGTATTGTATCTCCTATATATGAGGCATGTGAGATAGAGGTTATGTGTAAGAGTCTTATGGTGATTGAGTTACCTCTAAGTCTCAGATTAGTGGCACTCATGTGAAGAGCTTTCTTTGCAAGTATATTGTAATCTTTTACTGATTATTGAATAATATATTGAGCTACTTTTAGAGTGTGGTGTTTTTCTCCCGAAAGGTTTTTCCCCACATAAATCATCGTGTTGTTGTGTTATGGTATGCATGGTATGCATGATATTTTGATTATTTTTGTTAAAGTTTTTATAACTGTTGTAACAATCAATAAAAAATTTGCAATACCCTCTTCTCAAGGTTAGTGTAAGAAGTTGTTCTGCTACTTAACTTCCTTACACATTTCCCTATTTTAACTAAGGAGGCAAGTGATGCAAGAGTTCTTTTACATACTAGGATGTAGTCTAGTTTGGAGTGTGTGGCTGGCATAGTCCTTGCTTAGGTTGTTGCAACCTTATCACTGATGTTGCCTCTGACCTCCAAAGTGTGGTCTAGTGTTTCTACTAGGCTTGAGCTCTCCTCCCTCTGTTTTCTTCACCCTTGTCTCTCTTCCCTATTGATGGGCTTGGTTTCATGGTGGATTTTACATTTTTATGGCCTCGCTTAGGTTTTTGGGGTGTTGGTGTCTAACTATTTCTCTATAGATAAAGGTTTTTCTTGGGGATTTATTTATTTACTATTGTTTGTGGGTTGGATGTGGTTGTGTGTTGAGGGCTAGTTTCCCTATGGATGTCTAAATAAAGAGCAAATTACTTCCTTCTAACATGCTCCTATGGTGATTTTTTACTTCTTCTGCTGAAGGCTTCTTTCAACTTGGGCATATGCTTATGATCTTGTCACCTCTTTGCCTCCATTTCTTCTTTCTGAGAAAATAAGGGCGAGGACATCTAGCTTTTCTTGTGATTCAATGGTTGGTGGCTCTCTTTTTGTCATTCTCCATCACGTTGGTTACTATTGTTGTAGATTGTGGTCCTATTGAGGTCAACCAAGAAATGTTTTCTATAGCGATCTACTTTTATAAAAGTTTTAGGGATGCCTTTCAAAATCCTATTGGTTTGTCTTTTCTTATCCCTTATGTGTCTTTTCCATTTTGTGGTCATTATGATTGGATAAGTTTTTACTATTTTAAAAACATTTTATGTACCTTCTTAAACTAGTTGATTTTGAGACCATTGTGGTCTTCTCCCTATCTAGAAAGTAAAATGTTGTGATAAGCCTTTCAAAAGTTGATGTTTTTTTTTTGTTTCCTTGGCTATCTTGTTGCAAGCACAAGGGTTTTGGGATAAAATATGATTTGGGGTGATCTCCTAAACCCCTCTATTTTGAAATTGTAAGCCTTTGAGGACTCAAGATCCTTTTCCCCATCTATTGATTGCTCTGGTCGAAAGCCTCTCTTTCTACAAAGGGGTTTCCTCTTTGTAGGCATTGGTGGGCTCACTGCTTGTGGGTTCCATCCTATTGTTTATCAAGTCCAAGCCCTCTCTCAAGTTAATCAATTTCAAAACATACGTAGCCAATAAATAAATGATTAATTTAAAGTAATCAAATTTGAGTCACTATCATAAGTGTAAATAAATATAGAATACTAAGTCAAAATAGTATTTAGATATATTTTGAGGAGAAGTTATGCAGTAACATTGTTTTATTATTTTTTAAGGATGTTTTGTTGATTGATCATTTTTATATGCTAAATTTATGAATTTTTCTATTATTTTATTGTAGATTTAAGTGGAAGATCAAAATTTGCAATTGATTATTATCACTTATGGTTTTTACGAGATGAATAGAGTGATGTACCATATAATATTGCTAGGGTTTCCTCAACTCCCTCCCCCACTCAACTCCTCCTCATGGGCATTAATATGGCCTTTAAGAAACTCTTGTATACATTTTTCCTCCTCCCATGAGAAGGGAGCATTTTCATTGGGCTTGGTCATATGAAGTATAAATATATGTTCTCTACATCTTTCATGCCTACTAGTAGAGGTTCTTTAGGTTGGCTAGAATCCAACAAATTTTCTTGATTATGAGTTGTTATCTCTCTTGATCAAGTCGTTACTGATGAAAAACTTCAAAAAAAATATGGAATATAATCATGGATGGGACCATCATTTAGTTTCCCCTTATCCCATGAATGTATACAACAGACTGGATGACCAAGATTTCCTTCCTCCTCCTTTTACTCTTGCTCTATCTACCTAGATGCTTTGTTTATGTTTTATGTTATCTTGCTTTGTTCTTAAGCCCCATTTGGACTTTAAGGTATGATTTTTTCCACCCACTTTATTTCTTGAGTATGTATAATGTTATTTCTTAAATATAAATTCATCAAAAGAAAAAAAAATGAAATTTAATATTTTTTCTATACTAAAATAAAGAAATTTGACTCTAAAAATTATTTATATATCACTCTGGATCATTTTTGTGTATACAAATCCAATCTCCTTAAGTTATAGGTTTTGTGGAATGTGAAAAAGATATTTTGATTTTTTATAATTTGTGCCTACAAAAAAGTCTACATAGAAATCACCATTAACTTATAAACTTGATCTCATTGAATCCTTTAGTCTCCAAACCTATTTCCCAAATCTCTCCAAGCCCTAATCATTGTGAAGGTTAGCAATGATTACAAACAATTTTGGAGAATTTCTAAATCACAATGGTCATGTTCTCTTCAATCAAATCCTAAGATGGGTTAGTTTAACAACTTGAAGTGAAGATTTCAAAATAAGCATGGAATAAATCAAGGATTATGTGCTTGATAAATCTTTTAGTTATACTCTAGATTCTCTATTATTCCTTTTGCAAATTAAAGTCAAAATTTGCTCAATTGATTCTTAGATTTTCCTCTTAAATGCTTTCAAGTGAATGCATGAATATGTTTAAATACAACTAACCAAACACAACAATTAACATGATATATGTAATGTTAACCCACAACCATTGGTAAAATAGTTCATAATGGACAGATTTTAAATTTTCAAATGTCAAACGTTGTTCAAATTCACACCCACAAACCTCCGATTTTGTATTTGTTTCGACTATAGAAAGGTTTTTTGAGCTTGAAGATCTGCTATATATATGTTGTGTCACTTTTGATGATGATTGCCATTGTCAACACATTGAAGCGACAAAAATTGAAGCCCATGTCACCTACCTACTGCTTAACAAATTAAAAGAAAAAATTTAAAATTTAAAAATTAAAAAAAAAGATAAATTTGAATTTAAAAATATGAATCTACAAATATAAAACTAACACTCTTTAAATCCACACCCATAAACCTAATTCATTATAAAATCAATAATTTTTTTTAAACAATCATGAATAATAATAAATTAAAATATGAATAAAAAATATAAACCTAATAAACATACAAATAGTCTAATAATTAGATTTAAAACATTGTAACCCATTTAATATAGAAAGCATGACCATGCAAATGCAATTTCTATAACATTAATGAAAATGAACCCTTTCATTTGTGATCTCACTCAACCATAAACATTTAACCCTAAATTTATAAAAAAATAAAAAATAAAAAACATTTATTGACTTCATGTGAAACACGCTCTTTAAAGATAAACATTCCACAACCTCCAGAACCAGGAACTTTACGTAAGCTTATAATTTAAGTTCTGTATTGGAGCCCACCGTACTTTTTCTTGGCAGCAATGAGTATGCTTGCACGACACAATGAGTAAGATTCTAATTTGAAACTCAAATTCGGTGAAGTTTGTTAAGCAGTAGGTAGGTGACATGGGCTTCAATTTTTTTTGCTTCAATGTGTTGACAATGGTGATCATCATCAAAAGCGACACAACATATATATATAGCAGATCTTCAAGCTCAAAAAGCCTTTCTATAGTCGAAACAGATACAAAATCGGAGGTTTGGTGAACCAAACCATCTAGTTTGTATTGCCACCTTGCTATTCCGTGGACAAACGCATTTCAATTCAAACTCACGCAATCCCTAAATCATCCTCACATTGGCTGTATAAATAACTCTTGCAGTCAAGGATGCCACAGACTCATCATTCCCCACTAATAACATCTCTGTCTTTAATCGGCTTAAAGTTTCTCTTTATTTATTTAAGAGTGATTTGTTCTTTCAATGACAGGCGTAATGGGATTCCCTCAGCCAATCCATTTAGTAATAATCACTGTGGTGGTAATAATAGCAGGATATGCAAATTATGGTGGTGTGGCAGCTCAGTCTACAGGATGTGCAACATCTATGGCAACACTTTCTCCTTGCGTAGGGTATATTACAAGCAATGTCACCACATCACCTCCACCACAGAGCTGCTGCACTGCATTATCGTCAGTAGTGCAAACCAGCGCAGTCTGTCTGTGTCAGCTGTTCATCGCCAGTAATGCTTTTGGCATCCCCATTAATCAAACACAGGCTCTCGCTCTTCCAGGAGCCTGCAAAATCAGCACTCCAGCTCTCACCCGCTGTAAAGGTAATTAATCACCTTTTTTTTTTCTTCTCTTTTTTTCTTTTTTTTTTTTTATCAATAATGGACTGAAGCTGATGAACTGTACATATCCTATCCTTCTGTGAGATTTGAACTTGTGACCTCTTTTTCGAGAGCACAAGTTCTCCATCACTAGACCAACTCAGACAGCACAGTTCTTTTGTGTTTTTATCTTTTTTGATTTGTTGTAAATAAAAATCACATTCAAGTTCAAGATGATTAGTTTTAATTTGGGCACTTGTTGTTATGGTGGTGATTTGTGAACAGTTGCAGGCGTTCCAGCTCCAGCTCCAGTTACCGGTATGTATAATTGAAGTGTGCTTTTAGATGAATCATTTAAGAAAATCGAAGTTTAGAGTGTATTGTTTAACTCTGATTGTGCATATATCTGATTTGTTTAGGTCCGATCTTATGTATATCTGATTTAATTACAGTGTCTTGTTCAAGTCTGTTCTTGTCTATATCTAATTTACTTAGACTGTGCTGTTTAAGTCCAATGGTACATATATCTGATTTGCATAGAGTATGTTGTTTAGTTCTGATAGTGTGTATATCCAATTTGCTTGGATTGTCTTGTTTACATCTGATCAGGTGTATATCTAATTTGCATAGTGTTGTTTAAGTCCAATAGTGCATATATCTGACTTGCTTAGAGTGTGCATATATCTGACTTGCTTAAAGTGTGTTGTTTAGGTCTGATAGTGTGTATATCTGATTTTATAAGAGTGTTGTTTAAGTCCGACCATGTGTACAGATTGTGTTGTTTAATTCCAATTGTGTGCATATCTTATTTGTTTAAACTGTTTTGTTGAAGGTCAATCATGTGTATATCTGATTTGCTTAGAGTGTGTTGTTTAAGTCCCATCATGCGTATATCTGATTTGTTTAGAGTGTGTTGTTTAAATCCGATCATGTGCATCTCTGGTGTCTAAGTGGGTTGTTTGTATATATATATTATTGAGGAGAAAGACTAATTGAATAACTGGGCTTGCAGGTCCTAGCAATCCTGTACTGCCTCCTACAGTAAGTGTTCCTTCCTCTTCCCCTGCTCCTGCAACTTCTGTTCCAAATGCACCGGCCCCCACTTCACAATCACCATCATTACTTCCTCCCACAACTCCTGTTGGAGGAATTAGTCCAGCAGCTCGAGCGAGACCAACAGCTAATGCAGGAGTCCTTTTCACTCCATCAACAATATTCAGTGTTTTGGCAGGAGCGATTGTATTGAGTGCTATGTGCTAAACATCTTTCTTCTATATCTGTGTTGGATACTCTGACATGGACTTGTGTGTATTATTTATTGCATAGGAATCTTTCAGTTTGTTTCCCCTGTTCAGGAAGTCCTCGTCTACTTATAATAGGGATTGTATTCTTGTAGAGTTTATATAGCTGGTTGATAATGACTTGGGTGTCTTGCAACCATTCTTTCTACTCTAAATAAATAAGGATGTACCCATCCACTGTAATAGAGCGCACCATTCATTCTGTGTGTACTTTTTCAATTTTGATTTAATCTTTCAATACAACAGAGTAAATCGTGGAATAAGAAATTAAAACCCAGAATGCTGATAATGACTGAAAGAAGAGCATAGATGATGACAGCTATAAATCACTCCAATGCTTGGACCAAGAAAAAATCAAAATCTGAATAAGGTTAGTAATATATATTTTAATGAAAGTATATTTTTTTTAATTAAAGGGATTATAATTAAATAAGTGTATATCTAGATCAAAAGGTCACAAATAGAGATTCCAATCATCAAAGACATCCCTCAATATAAGGGATATATTCAGAAAATAATTTGTATGAATAAGTATAATTTGTATGAATAAATATATATTTTTATGAAAATAATTAGATTATATGAAATTGCTATTTGTAATTTTGGTTTGACTGACAGATTAGTAGGTAATGAATAAGTACACATTTAAATCCAAAAAAGTCTTCTAATTGAACAATCTGAATATGTTAAAAAAAAAATTATTATTAAAATATATTATCCAAATTAAAATGGAGTTGTCTATTCTTCATAAAAGATTAGTATTTGATAAAAAATACAAAATCTTTTAAGTAATTTCTACTAATTCAATTTTCTTAATCTGCCTTCTCACTTTTCACTTCTCACTCCTGTAAAATAAAAAAAAATCCGATGTTACACAAATTTCTGTTTTTCATAAAACATAGTCATTGCCAATTAAAACTATTAATTCTATATTTAGTAAACTTTCAAATACAATGAATAAGTCATCAGAATTTATCCATTAAACATCACTGTGGGGTGGGAAATGTTGACTTAATTTTAACAGAACTTTTGGTCGGAGCTATTGACCGTACAATAAGCTAAAATCCGTATTAAAACATATTCTATATACTTTTTTACGTTATCTATTCGTAAATTTGAAAAATGCGTACTTTGGCTCATTCGTCTGGACTTATTCCGGTTGCTATGAATGTAATAACCAGTACAAAAAATGGTGCAAAATAATATGAATATTTAAATTGTCTATAAGGTGTTCGATAAAAGGGACAAATATTGAATTAAGCATTTCTAAATTTAGGTCACAAAGTATGAGAGTATTTATAGAATTGTTAAATTAGAAATAAGAGTTTGATTAAAGAAGAATAAATTTGTCTAGCAAACTCATAAAAGTGTTTCTAAATTTTGATAATTATTTGTTATAGATCTAAATATCAAAGTGAACAATAATTTAAAGTACAAAACCTACCAAATTGAATATACACAGAGATCAAATCTATGAAATTGAAGTGACCTAAAAAAGGGACATCAAGTTATCAATTTGATATCAATTTTTTGGTAGAACCTAAGGCTATAGAGGAGTGTTGACTCAACTAGCAACACTTGACATGGTCAAATCAATATTGGCAACAAGGTAGAGCTAAATACAAATATTTTAAACAACATGGATATATTTCTATAGTATTATCACTATGACTTTAAAGTACAAAACGTACCAAATTGAATCTACACACAAAGATTAAATCCGTAGATAAGGTTCAAATCTATGGGAATTGAAGTCACCTAAAAGAGGCACATCAAGCTAGCAAATTAATATCATTTTTTGGCATTTATTGAGATTATCTCCATGTACATATATCAAGGATTGGAAGAAGTTTTTTTTTTTTCAATTTCAACCACTATCACAAAAACAAGTTGTCTTTGTATTGTTATTTTGTTTCTTTGAAAAAAAATGGCCATACATACCACCTAATCCAGCATTTAAATCATAATTAAAATTTGTTCACTAGATATGCAATCAAATTTACCATATCAAATATTTGAATAAATTTATTGTGTAAGGTCAATCATTCAACACTTCAGTGATACATTTCCATCAAATTCATAGACAACACATTCATATAATGGTGTCTAAGTATCACATTCATTCAGCATTATACTATAAGATATTTGAAGGTCTTTATCCAATTACAATGTGGCATAAGGCTTTAAATTTTAACCCTAATTCCATGTGTGACTATGTTGGGTTGTTGCATTACTCGATAGCTTAGGAAACTTACCCTTGGATTTTTAACCAAAAAATTAGGATATTTTGTCTCATTTAATCTATATTGTCCATTATTAGCTAGAGTTAATTCCTTGCACCTTGACCTAAACAATCTTGCACTAGTGTGTTAGAACCCTCAAAAATCTTTAGAAAGAATTATGATTTTATACCATATTTTAAATTTTAACTCTTCAAACCACCTCCTTAGTTAGTCATTCCCATTTATATTTCCCATCATTTTTCCTAGGTGTCTCTATTCACCTTACTCGCAATGTCCTCTAGGCCCAAATGTTGCTTTGTCATTAATTAGATCGCAATCCTGCAAGACCCTTTCCTTATCACATTAAGTGGTTAGTGATATGGCGATATGAAGAGAAAAGTTTATAGGGTTGTCACAATATCACTTAGAAGGTGTAAAATCAAGGTAAGGATGTTGTGATATAGCGATAGCCTGGAGTAAAATCATAGCCAAAGCATAGGGTGTTCGTAGTTAAGAAAAGGTGCCACAGCGATATAGCGATAAAAGTAAACTCATGTATCACGATATCGTAGAATCAAAAACATAATGGAAGGAAAGGTTGTGGTAATGCAGTGACCATTATGGCAACCCCACAATGGTAAAAGAAAGCGTCAAGGGTGAGCCTGCGATATGGCGATAAGTCAAGATTTGAATCTAGTTGGAAGTGTTGTCAGCATGTCATAACCCCATTTTTGGAAAAGGTGATAGAGCTGTTAATTCCATTCAATGGTATGAACAAAATAAATGAGAAATGACTCTCATAAGCTGCCATTAAAAACTAAATTCTTGCTTGTGAAATTCATTCAAAACTTGAAAGATTAAATGGTGTGAGCTCTACGGCGAAGGGGAAAGGGTCAAGGCCATCAGCGAATTAACAAGTAGTTCATTGTCTCTGAGCTTTCTTAAGTAGTGAATTTGATTACAAGTCCAGTTGAATTTGAAGTAGAATATAAAAAAACACCTAAGAAGGGTGAAGGGTCTAAAACGGGGGAGAGTTCAAAGAAGGGGAAGGGTTTTGAGAAAAAACCCCAGCCATCTGACCCTGTTGAGAAAAAGAGGCCACTCCAAAAGTCCATGTTAGATGTATTACCTCAGTCTGAAGATAATGAAGCTAAAAATGTCTTTAAGGATAACATGGAAAGTTGCAGAGATGCACTGATTCCCATAACTAGTAGATATTTATTGTAGTATTTTTATTAAAACCTTGATGGGAAAATCCTAGAATCAAACTATTGGACTCCGGATATAGCTAAGTTGATTGTGCCAAAAAATAATTATTGGTCGAAAACTATCACCCTATGACTCAGACGGTGAGAATGCCTAGTGGGAAACCATTGTTGGTAGTCACAAAGTCAACCTTTGTTGATTTTTTCATGATGAACAAGAAAGCCTTGATTAGGGTTGATTTGGAAAATTTTGAGCAAGAATACACTAGGCTAAAGAAGACTTTCAGGAGAGATGAGGTCCCATTCTATTGAAAAAGCGGTATGAATAATCAGCCAATGGAGATTGTGAGTAGTGATACATTCCTAGTTCATAAATTTCTTGTTTATTTCCAAAGAACATACTTTTCTTAGTGTCAGATACTAGGAGAAGATGCTACAATAAAAATGTCAATTTTTTTAATGTATATGCCTATGAGGATTTGAAACTCTAAGTTCAATATCAAATTTGATTTTGCCCTAGAGGTGGAAAGGAAAATTCATACACAAATTGTAGCCTGGAAGGAGAAGAAAGGGTGTGAATTTTGCCACTACTACCTGATGTGTTATTTGTTTATTTACTATAATAGACAATTGTTGGGTCAGCAAGTAAAGTTGGGAATGGTGGACAACATGGGAAATAGAGTGCTTGTATAGTTATGGTGTTATATATGGGATAAGAGATGCAGAGATAATAGCTACAAGGTTTTTCATGATGCATTTGTTGTTTCACTTCTCTATTCCTTAAATCATCAAGTTAATAGGTTATCACCACAAATTATGAAGCTAATAAGGCCATTGGCCATGAATATTGAGGCACGACATACACACAGTTTTGGTGATTGGTTTTATATAGTGGATTATAGTCTAATCAGAGTATATTGATTCCCTCAGCCTCCCCATTTGTTACCTATATTTGTATCATAAAAAATGCATTTCTATAATTTAAGTGGCAAATTATGTGGATGGAGAAGAAGATCATGGAGAAGAGAAAGAGAGGGACATTCTTGCCCCATTTAACCAAATTTGCAAGGTTCTTCATTAGATCTAATATCCTTGAAAAGTTGCAACGATACATAAAAACAAATTATTATTTGAAGCTTGGTCAAGAGAGAGTGTGTGTCCCAAAGGGTCACATCAATCATATTAGTCAAGCTATAACTCATGAAGTACCCCTAGATGAAGATTTTATCAGCAACTGTGTAATGTTTCATGAAATTATTTAAAGGAAAAAGAAATAGAATATTTTGATTCAGTTAGAGGAGGATAAAAGAAAAAAGGACCCAAACTTTCTTGTATTTCTTCCTGAAAAGCCACATGTCTTGAAGAGATTTGATTTGTACATAGACAATTTTGAGAACTGGGATAAAAAATCAATAGGCAGTGGCTCCCCACCTAAAGAAGCCAAATTAGTAGTAAAGACACCCTAAGGGCTTATAATTTGTGATGCATCAGATGCTATGTTAGTAAAAGAATCCTCACCTTTCCCACCTCGATCAAAGAAGCAAAAGAGGGTTGACCTTGTGCCCTTCGTATCATATGATGATACCGAAGGAGAAGATAACATTGATGAAGCTATTACTATATTCAGGGCATTGAAGGATGATAAAGATATGGGGTATCCACACATGTATCCATTAACATATAAAGAAGAAGTATACAGCTATGATTCCCAACTTGAAAAGGATGCAGAGCCAATAATGTTAGAATCTAGGAACACTAAAAGGCGGGGGTGGGGGGTGAATCAATGTTCCACTGGTAACTACATTTTATAACTTGCTCTTTTTTAACCAGATGTTAGAATATAAGATTAAAATGTAGAAGAAAAGTGTAGACACCCAAAATTGTCCAGTCTAATTAAATAAATATTTTATTTATTTAATTATCTAAGCTTATTTCTTCTATTAATTAGATAAATCTTTATTTATTTAATTAATTCATTTATCCTCTTCTAGCCTTATTTCTCATTTAAATAAATACATTTATTTATTTAAATTATCCTTTTCCTAAATTAAATAAATATCTTATTTATTTAATTGATCCCACTTATTCTATTAATTAATTAAATATTTATTTATTTAATTAATTCATTAACCTTTTCTACCCGTGACACATGTCATTCATCTCTTAGTTCATACACTACCTACCCCTTTCATTATTTTATTATTTATTTTACCTACCCTCTAATCATAGCCGACCTCCTTTTACACCTCTCAATTTTATCCCTCCATTTCATATAGTGTCTTCTATATAAGGAGATACTTCCTTCATTATCAAACCCTAATCAATCATTCTAATCAATCTAACTCATTGATCAATTGACTACTTGGCATATGCGATCCTACTTGCAATCACATTCCATTCTTTGTTGAGCTCTTGTGCACATAAAATCTGAGAGTATATCAAGCAAGATCAATGGAGATAGGAAGAATGGAGATCCAAACCCTATTGGACATGTGATGGTATAATCTTTGTGATTTCGTTTGATTTGCATTGTCTTAGGTAATCTTCATATGTTATGGTGGATCTTTGTTGTTGTTAGGCTAGGGTTTTGTGGTTGAATTCATTTAGTCTTTCAATATCGTTATTATTGTTATCCATTTTCACCATATACATTTTGGCACACCCCGTGGGACGTGGATTTTTGTTAGATCTATGTTTTTAGCAGTTTTTTCTAAACCTATATTACTGTTTTGTAAAACAATTTGGAGAATAACCTTGTGCAGCTAGGGTTTCGGACACAAAATCAAGATCATGGAGAGCTTCAATCATATCTCACAAAAAACTAGGAAATTTTTCACCAAATTGTTTTTGCAGGTTGAAAAAAGTATCAGGAGCTCTCAATCCAAAATTCAGAATTTTTGGAGCACATTTTCATTTTCTATGAATTTTTTATGATTTTTCATAAAAAATTAATTTTGAGAGAAAATGAGAGACTTTTTAAGATTTTCTTACATTTTTGAAAATCTCTCATAATTATACATAGGATCTGTTCTTTGTGATTTTAATTTTGATGCAAAATATTTCCCTAAAAATTGGATCTTTAAAAATTAGGGTTTTTCCTTATTTTGATCAAATATCACAAATGGCTTTGAATTTTGATATAAAATTTTTTGTGCAAGTCAAGAAAAGAATTAGAAGGATTCAATAAAAATTTCAGATTTTTTGGATCATTTTGTCAATTTATATGAATTGTTTATGAATTTTCATAAAAAATTAATTTTGAGAGAAAATTAGCGAATTTTTTAGATTTTCTTAAATTTTTGGAAATATCTCAGAATTATACATAGGATCTATTTTTGTAATTTTAAATTTGATGCAAAATTATTCCTCAAAAATCAGATCTTTGAAAATTAGGGTTTTACATTATTTTACTCATATCTCACAAACTGCTGGGATTTGTTGCAGAAATTTTTACATCAAACATTGTGTCTTCAAGTGTATGCAAAACATTTTTACATCAAACAGCACACTTTTCTTGGAGTCATTGTCAGTCTAAACACTTGCAAACATTGAGTCGTCATCAACATTGTGTCCTCTTGTGATGAAAAACAGTCAAATATTCAGATTTGGTCACAACCAACAACTTCACAAATTGGAAAAATTTTACAGTCCAACAAATAAGAGCAATCAGTTTCGGAATTCTTGAGCTTCCTAGGTTGTTTCTCGAGGTTTTCATCTAGCATTCAACTTGTCTTTGGGTCTCACAAAATCCATCATTGCTTTACACTTTACATTACATTCACATTTGTCTAAACTTGAGTCAAAAGGTCACTTTCTTGTCCTCACTATACTTTGTCAACACACTACATACAACAACACTTTGCTAAGTGGTCCCTCATCAAGGTTTCTTACCTTTGGGTCTCATTTGGTTTTACTTAGAGTCAAGGTCAACTTACCTCATCAAGAGAAACTATCCTCTCTTTGGAAGTCACACCTACTCTACTACATACATACTTGGTCTTACACTTTGGACATTGCAAGTACACCTCAGATTCATTTACATTCCATCCAACCCTTGGTCTTCCATACTTTTTCCATTTTCATCTAGTCTCACACATCTTGGTCAATACCTAGTCCATGGTTGAAACCCGCCTTCAAAAATCTAGGAGAGAAACTAAAGAGGCTCAAGAGTCCACAAACATGAGTTCTTATGAGTAAGACAATGATATCTTTTTCAATTCTGATCATACTACATTGCCTGACATGGATGCCTATAGAAACATTCCAAATGTTGAGAACATGGACACTACAAACAACAATGCTACACACAATGATGATATGGACAACTTTTCAGTACATTCAGTAGATGTGGAAGAATCCATTATGAATCCCCATTTCAATCGATTGGTTGAGGAAATAATGAGGAGGGATAGATGATACTTCTTACAAATGATGGCACAAAGTGGAGCCAAGATACATCATGATTTTGACATGTCTCAAATAATGGAAAATCGACCTTTGCAACAACCTCACTCCAACATGGATCAAAGGAGGCCTAATAGTGGAGGCAATAGAAGACCACATCTTGTGCCTGAATCACCATCATCTTTGTTTCAAAAACCAGAGGTCCCACATACACATGGTCAATCATATGATACCCACCTTTGCAAAACATTATGGAAGTCTTATGCAGAGAAATATGCTCAATCACATATCAATGCTAAGGATCAAACACCAAAGCAATTGGATATTCAAAGGCATGTTCAAAATTTTGACACAAGGAAACCCCGTGTCAAATTTGGGGGCAACACATTAGAACATGACATGTCTGTAGAGTATGGTATACATGGAAAAAATAGATATTTCATTCCTCAACTTGAATATATACCAAGTGGTCCATATACGCAGCATCACTATAGACCTCCTCCATATGAACATGTGTATGATCAATATCATCCATATATGCAACATGCTCCTCCTCCGATTGGTGCCTCAAGCATGGGGTATGGTCCAAGAAGTCGATCTCCACCTAAGAGCAATTTGAAGCAACAAATCAGGGACTTACAAAAGAAAATGGAGGACATAAATAGACCAAAGCCAACATACACAATGAGAGACATATGTCCCTATCCATTTGACAAAAGAATTCCAATGCCTCCATTTCCTACACACTTTGTGACGCCTAAGTTTGATAAGTATAGAGGAAAAGGGGATCCTAAGGCACACATAAGACAATTTTTCACAGCTTGCATTGAGGTAGCAGCAGAAGAGACATATTTGATGAGATTATTCCCACAAAGCCTAGGTGATCAGGCTATGGAATGGTTCTCCCAACTTCCACCTGGAATTAAGTCTTAGGGTGACTCAGCAGAGGCATTTATCCAACATTTCTCCTATAACATAGAGATAGACATATCAGTCACTACTTTGTGCAACACCAAGCATAAAGATGGAGAGCCTTTTCCATCTTTTTTACAAAGATGGAGGAATCTAGCTAGCAGATGCTCTTGTGAAATTCCAAAAAAACAAATGGTAGAGATGTTCACCCAAAATGTTAACAAAGACATTGGCTATGATCTAAGGAAAGCTTGTTCGTCCACCTTCAAGGATGTCATTGAAAAAGGCTTAGTGACAGAAAAGGTCCTAATTGAACAAGGAGTCATTAAGATATTCAAGGAAAACAAAGATGACCTTAAAGGAAAAGACAAGCCAAGATTTTGGAATAAAAACAAGAACACAGTCAATGATGGTGTTGTTGATGCCAACACAGTGCGACCCAAATTCATCTTTTCTGGATCAAATCAAGTGAATACTCAAACAACTTCCAGATCATGAAGGAAGTACACTCCATTAGGAGAACCACTTGAGTTAGTTTTCAAAAAGCTAGTGGCAAACAAGGTAATCACTATTCCAGATTTTCCTCCATATGAACCAAAGGTTAAACCAAATTGGTGGAATGATGATGAATATTGTGAATTTCATAAGACAGGAAATTGCCATCAACTGAAGAACATCATACAAGATCTCATTGATAGGGGTGACATTGAGATTGAAGGGCACTCATCCAATCAAGAACATGAAATGTTTAAGGAACCATTCCCAAAGCATGACAAGGGAAAAGTTAAAGCCACAGATGACCAAACCAACTATACCAGAGAATCTTATAACTATGATTCAACCATCAATCACATCTCGATGGACAATTATGTCTCTACCATTATCATCAAGGACAAAACCCCTAGGAATTCTACCCGGAGATCCAAGATTGTCCTAAAAGGTGTTGGATCTTCTTCCAAACCTACCTCTGAATGTCATGTTACAACTCATCAAGGTAAATTCACCTTGCAAGGTACTCCAACTAAAAACACTGCTTCTTCATCAACCAAACCTGAGTATGATCTTGTAGAACAGTTAGGGAAGACACCCGTGCTAATCTCCATCCTTGAGCTATTACGTATATTCCCTCCTCATAAAGCCATTCTTGACAAAATTTTGAGAGACACTCCTGTTCCTACTGATCTGAACATGGACCAGTTTCAAGCCATGGTGGGATACCTTTCCATTCCACAATCCCTTACATTCATAGAAGCTGATGACGCCTTCGTAGGTCAGCCGCATAATGCACCGTTACACATTGAAGCCTTCATACACAAACATCGAATAAAATGAGTCTTGATAGATGGAGGAGTAGGTCTAAACATTTGTACATTGAGCACTATTAAACAATTGGGATATTCTGATAAAGCTGTGAATTCTACAAACAAAATTACCATCAAAGCAAATGATGATGAAGAGCATTCATCCAAAGGCACAATCACCTTACCTCTTAGAGTTGGGCCAGTTACAAAGGATGTGGTTTGTCAAGTCCCAGATCTAGATCTCACATACAACATACTCTTGGGATGTCCATGGATTCATGACATGAGCGCAGTCCCTTCTACATATCATCAATGTATCAAGTTTCCACACAATGGAGTTGAAGTGATCATCAAAGCTGACCCAAATCCATTCATATATTGCAACAATCTGCGACCTAGATCAGAAATAACAATTCCAGCTAATCAAGAAGCTGTTCCATCTTCTGCATATGTGGATCTAGAATCATTGAAAGCTTCTACATCAAAGCAAGCAGAGCTCAAAGAAAAATTCAAGACTAAAGATCTGGGATGTGGTGAGTATATCTTCCATGTTGACCAACTCCAACTATCTCCTAAGATATTCAATCGACAGGAACAATCTACAAACAATTTACAATGCCAAGGAATTGGGTGTGAACCACTTAGTGTTGTGGCTACTAAGTCTAAATGCAAATCTCCTCTAGTGGTGCAAGCATCTCTTGATATCAATAGTCCTAAGAGTGGTTCCAACAAAGAATCTATTGAGCGTATCCCCATCCCTCTTGATAACTCACATAGCTTTTCCATTTCATCCACTCATTCCATTTCCGCTCCTCTCCTAGACTTGGATCAACAAGAATTACAAAAGCCCTTACTCATTGGAGATAAAAAATCAAGCTATGAACAAAAAAATTTAAAAGTCAAAAATAAAGAAAAGTCCTTTAGTCCAGATCAAAATCAAAAGCTATTGGACTCTGCAAAAATCAAAGTCAAGGATAAAACTCCTATGAAGCAAAAAGAGCAAGAGTTGATCTCCCCTAATACCAAAATAACTGGGGGCAAAAGTTCTACAATTTCAAGTCAAAAAGCATACTTGTTGATCCTAAGTCTCCATCATGCTATCCTACTTTCAATTCATTTTGCAATCATAAACCTTCATAACTCATCCACTTGTTCCACACATCCTTTCCCTTCTGGCAATACATCAGGGACCTTTAATGGAGCTTCCTCGAAGGACTTTGTTATCAAGGATGCCCAAACTTCTTCAGGTGACACGCATATGGGCCTATGTAGTCCACACACTAGTAATTCTATCTCAATTCCTTTATCAAGGAAGACAGTCGCTCGAGCTACACATCATTTAGTCAAGAAACAATGTAGCTACAATCACAAAGTTAAACCTCACACATTTGAGGTAGGGGACTTAGTTCTCAGAGAAAACCCCAAAAATCAGCAAGACAGAGAGAAGAAGGGCAAGTTCAAACCAAATTGGCTTGGTCCTTACATCATTACAGTAGCATATGGATCTGGGGCATATCAGCTCTCAACTACAAAGGGTGAACTTTTGGAGGATCCTATCAATAGTATGCACCTTTGCAGGTTTTACACATAGCTCTTCAGAATATTCTAATTCAAAAATATAAAAAAAAAATTATAAAACAAAAAAAATCGTTACTTGGTGAAAACCTAGCAAACAGGCGCCTTGTGACACAAAACAAAAAACATTGAAAAATCGAAAAAAGTAAAGAGAAATAATTTTGTCCAACGGTGAAAACCACTTCGGTGGTGCCCTGGGCAAGTACCATGGTGAAAACTGGGTCACCAGCGCCATGTGTAGAGACATTGCTCCTCCCTCCTTCAGGATTCACTTTCATCCTTTCACTTTGCACACACTCACAACCTATTCGTTCATAATAAACTTACCCATTCCCATCATGGCTTGTTATTGATCTACCCAAGATTGGTTAGCCATTCATAATAAACCTCCCTTTTCACCTCCCTTTCCATCCATAAGAAATCAAATCCTATCTGTGGCTAAGGCAAATCCTATGTCCACTGATGGGTGTGGAACTGAGAACATCACATGTTTCGAGGAGTACAGTTTCTTCCAGCTTCCTTTAGTCCATCTGTGCACAATTCGCAATAAAGCAGCATTTGCATCACAGATCCGCAATAAAGTTTCATCTTCTCCGCAATAAAGTATCAGTTTCATGGATTCAGTCAGTTTCAGATGAGACATAGCAGCAACAATGGGCTTCAACAAATCAAATCTTTCAACAGACTCAGACAACATATGGTTTAGTGCTATCTATCCTTTCTATGAAAGTAAACATTGTGACCACAATCAAATAAGACTTATACAAGTGACAAGAGACACTAAACTTGAGAGCTACAGTGGATGTTGGTGTCAAGTCGTGGTGTTATTTTGATTTTATCTTTTGGTGACATGTCTTTTAGCTTTTCCAGGATGTCTTTGACTAGAGATTCTATCTCCAGGATGTCTTTGACTAGAAAGGCGAGGATGGGGTATCGTCACCTACTTGTATTTGCTATCTGTGGATTGTCTCTTAGTAATGCTATGACTTGTCCAAGGATAAGAGGACACTGTGAGTCTAGTATGAACTAGGGCATTCCTTGTTTATGACTGTCTTATCTCCATGCAAATAGGTACAATGACTTTTTGGGTCGAACATATGCCTTGATTGTCATAACCTATTTTGCCATAATAAAGCTCAATGATGATAAACGCACAAGAAGCTCTTTCACTTTCATATCTTCTGTCTTTCATCCCTCTTTCTTGATTGACTTCCATCGTCCTTCTCGAGTCTGTGTCGCCTGCTTTCACATGACTGAGTATAATGACACGCCAAAAATATTTGCATTTCATGTAGTTGCACCTACATTACCACATATTAGCATTTCATACATACATATAGATATCACAACTGCATCACATCCTGCACACAACACCCGTTAGCACAATTTACATTTGCATTATCATATTCATCTGCATTACATACATTCACATTTGCATCATGCATACACATATAAAAATACAAAAGAACAAAAATATTGTATTTCATTATGTACATATTTGCATCCATATCATAAGCATCAAATAGAAACATGCATCACATAGGTACACATGCATATAGCTGCCACAAAGATGAATCATCTCATATATATATATAAAGTGTCATGATACAATGATGTCAAAATCATATGGCTACAATCACCCGAAGGTGTCTACATCATCATACAAAAATGGTACAAAATTGATACAAAGGAACCCACTGATAACTCCTGCCAACACTGTTGGTAGTGCTAATCCTGTCCATGTCATGGTATCCCATGCCACATGTCCTGCCCTCATCTCCAGTCCTTGATCCTGAAACACTCATCTCTGTGCATCCCTGTCTCTATCTCGATTGTAGGGTACTAACTCCCCATTGATCGGTATCCTCAGTATCCTATATACATCCTCTAAGGTGACTGTCATCTCACCCATCAACAAATGAAATTTACATGTCTCGAAGTTCCACCTCTCTGCCAGTGCAGTTAGCAATCCCATGTTCGCCCAAAACTCAGGCACATACAAAATAAATCGCAAACCCATAACCTCAATGGTAGCTTAATCCTCAAATGTCAGCTCAAGTCGCAGCCTCTGAGTCGATGGGAATCTCTCCCGTGACTCCAGCCTAGGCAAATACTCCTGCAGTCACACAAATCAATCATGTCAGTCATAGTGGCATTCACTGTTCATCACAAAATGCTACTTTTTATCTAAGTGCATATGGTATTCTATCCTAGTGACACTCACTGTTCATCACAAAGTGTTGCTATCTATCCTAGTAGTACTCCCTATTCATCACAAAGTACTATGTGTGTGACACTCACTATTCATCACAAAGTGTTGCTCACATTTGCACTCCCTGTTCATCACAAAGTGCTACTCACATTTGCACTCCCTGTTCATCACAAAGTGCTGCTCATATTTTAGTACCCCCTCTTCATCACAAAGTACTATATCTTGGTACTCACTGTTCATCACAAAGTGCCTTGATCTATCTTATCCTAGGGCCTCTGCATGAGTGAATCCTCTTGAGTAGTTTCCTAATTGGCAACGTATGTTCTATCACAGAATTGTCAATCCTAGCCCTATTTGCTATCCTAGTCTTCCCTAGAGGATCTGCTTGAGTGTATCCTCTTAGCAGCTTATCCAATCGATAGCGTATGTTCATCACAGAACTACTGATTTGACCTAGAAGACACAAATTCACATTTTTGGACACAAACACGCTTTCCTGACATAAACGTGCATTTATTACATTACCTAGTATGCATTAATGACAATAATAAATGCAACAACATACAAGGAGGGTTTGTGGTACTTACTGGCTCTCCTACCTCTGCTGGCCTCTAGAATCGGTGAACGCAATCGAATCTATGAACCATTGCCATCGCTGCTGATTGCTGCTGCTCTATTCTCTCTCTGCACTCTGATCTCTTAGATGTGTGGATGAAAATGAGGATTTTTTTCCCTCGTGGTCTATTTTATAGACTTCCCTAGCCCTCGTTTCCCAAGTCAGTCTTCATTATCCTGTGACTTTGTCACTTTATCTGGTCAGTCCATTCTAGCCTCTCTTTCTTATCGAGAGATTGTTTGCAATCTTTTCAGACATTTTCATCCAATCTCTCGAGGGGGCATATCATTCCCATCTTGAGGCAACTCTGTATCAGTTCATCTTATCTTCTTTGAAACAACGTGACAAGCCACATTGTCTCAAAGAGGGGCAAAATGTAGACACCCAAAATTGTCCAGTCTAACTAAATAAATATTTTATTAATTTAATTATCTAAGCTTAATTCTTCTATTAATTAAATAAATCTTTATTTATTTAATTAATTTATTTATCCTCTTCTAGCCTTATTTCTCATTTAAATAAATACATTTATTTATTTAAATTATCCTTTTCCTAAATTAAATAAATATCTTATTTATTTAATTGATCCCACTTATTCTATTAATTAAATAAATATTTATTTATTTAATTAATTCATTAACCTTTTCTACCCATGACACATGTCATTCATCTCTTAATTCATACACTACCTACCCCTTTCATTATTTTATTATTTATTTTACCTACCCTCTAATCATAGCCGACCTCCTTTTACACCTCTCAATCTTATCCCTCCATTTCATATAGTGTCTTCTATATAAGGAGATACTTCCTTCATTATCAAACCCTAATCAATCATTCTAATCAATCTAACTACTTGATCAATTGACTACTTGGCATATGCGATCCTACTTGCAACCACATTCCATTCTTTGTTGAGCTCTTGTGCACATAAAATCTGAGAGTATATCAAGCAAGATCAATGGAGATAGGAAGAATGGAGATCCAAACCCTATTGGACATGTGATGGTATAATCTTTGTGATTTCATTTGATTTGCATTGTCTTAGGTAATCTTCATATGTTATGGTAGATCTTTGTTGTTGTTAGACTAGGGTTTTGTGGTTGAATTCATTTAGTCTTTCAATATCGTTATTATTGTTATCCACTTTCACCGTATACAAAAAGAAACAAAAGCCACAACACCATAACACCAATATTTTATACATGGAAAACCCGGTTAAGGGGAAAACCACGGTGGGGTTGATACCCACAATATCTATATACTCGATCAAGGTACATAAATATTACATAATGGGGAATGTACCCAAATTTAGGGTTACCACCTAGAGTTCACTACTTAGATTAAAATATGGAAGTCTCATAGACTTATACAAAAGTTAAATAAATAATTGAACTCAAAAATTGCATCAAATCATGCTGGAAAGAGTTCCGGTTAGGCTCATGATCTCTAACTATGTCATTTCAGTAAACATGCCTTATTATTCTTACCGATTTCAATTGCGCACGTGAAACTGCACACAATTGCATATACTTGCACACCAATTTTTATATTATTTATCATATCCAAAATGATCTTTCAGATCTTCATTATATACCAATATCCTTTCTCCTTCATGTCGGCCTTGATGATGAAATGTGTAGTGGATATTTCAAATTCCTTCAAATGGCATGGAAATATCAAAATACTTTATGTAGGTCAGCCCTAACATACTTTCCTCGAATCCATAACGAAATATTGCCGCAATTATTCTTTCAAATCAACTATGACTTCCTGAGATACTGGTTGTCATAATTACCAGTTCATATTCATGACCTATATCTTCACAAAAATATGGATTCTGGATAAGTATCTGATGTCATGAAAATGGGGACAAGGCAACAACAAAGTTCAATGTTAATAAGTTAGTTTCAACCATAAAACCAAAAAAAAGAACTAAAAACCATTCCAAACATATCAAAAGAGATTTCAAAAAAGCATGAAAGAAGTTTAACAAAACAAAAGAAAGGAGAAGAGCCTCCCTAAGATGCTTCCATGATGCCTTTTGATGCTTCTCCCTTGTTTCTTCCGTCTCAAAGTTCCACATGAGTGTAGCTCTCAACTTTTAGCATGAGCTATGGATGCCATATGAAGATTCAAGATGCTTGAAAATGATAAATAAATGCTATGCAAGTGTAGATAGTGATGCTATGAAAAATCTCTATGCTAATACCAGTATAACAACAATACTCTAATGCTTCCTTCTTTTCTTGAGGAGAAGGGTTCTATTTATAGAAGAAATAAGGAAATGAAGGGTTAAGATTGAGAAATCATAACAAGGGTTAGGATTGAAAGATATTCAATTCATGTGAGACTTTCAACCCAATCCCATGTTGACAAGTGTCATTGTGAGAGGCTTGAGAGGAGAGATAAGGAGCATTAAATTCTTGAGGGGACATGATGGTTACCCTAGGGGGTTGGGTTAGGGTTAGGTTAATGGATACTCCTTTTATCCAAGGGATAAATGAATGTGCAAGGGTTAAATGGTTACTTTAGTCAAATAAATAAATACTTTGAAGAGACCCATGAGTCAAAGGGATGGTTAAGTTAGAGGAAAGTCTCTAAACAAAGGTAAAAGGTGAGTTAACCATAAATGGTTATGTAAGAGCCTTTAATGGTTTGGAAGACTTTAGAAGTTAACCATTTGAAGACATAAAGCCTTTAATGGTTATTGAAGACTTTGGAGGTTTTTGAGAATTGACTTCCTTTTATTTAGGAATATGACAATGATTAGGATAGCATTAGGCTAATTAGAAGGAGTTAGAAGAATCTAGAAGGGATTTAGGCATGCAAGTGGATTTTGTAGGAGAATGCAAGTGGGAGGAATTTTAGGATTTTCAATTGAAGTAAAATCATTTATTTCAATTAAATGGTGTAATTTGCATTTGGATAGATATTTAAATAAATATTAATTTATTTAAATGTGAATGTGAATTTTGGATTTTATTTAAATGAATGTTAATTTATTTACATGAGAAAATGGAAGATAAAGCATTAAATGCTTGAAGACTTTGAGGGAAACCATTAAAGGCTTGAGAAGACTCTAGAAGGAAGCCATTAAGTTTGAAGACTTTAAGGGAAACCATTAAAGGCTTAAGAAGACTCTAGAAGGAAGCCATTGAGTTTAAAGACTTTAAGGGAAACCATTAAAGGCTTGAGAAGACTCTAGAAGGAAGCCATTAAGTTTGAAGACTTTAAGGGAAGCCATTAAAGGTTTCAAGTGGGTGAGGATAAATAGGTTTTTAAATAAATAATTTATTTATTAAAAATAGTTGTGCAACTAGGATTTGTAGGAAAATACAAGTGGGTGGAGGATAAAGGTGATTTAAATAAATGTAAATTTATTTAAATGTGAGAGATGGGATTTTGTGGGATTTAAATAAATATTTATTTATTTAAATGGGAGAGAAGATTAAATTAAACAAATATGATTTATTTATTTAATTAATGGTCTAAATTTGGTTGAGTGAATTAAATCAATAATTTATTTAATTAATAGGAGAAGAGGGTTAAGATGAATTAATTAAATGTTAATTTAATTAATTATTGATTGATGATCAAATAATCAAATAAATATTAAATATTTATTTAATTAAGTGGACAGATTTATTTGTCTATAGTATCCATGTGAGATTACCTTGACCAATTGATGAGTTGCTATCAATGACAACCCAAATCATCTCACCATAGCTTGGTGGCCATTGGATGAGTGTCAATTGCCAACAATCTCCCCCTTTGGCATTTATCGCAACACTTAGTGAAAAATGATATTAGTTTGTACATAAACTCCCCCTAAGATCAAGATCTGATCTTTTGCAATGTCTTGTACATCATACTCTATCTCCTCTATCTCTCGCCCTTTCCTTTTCATCTCTCCCTCTATGAATATAAATAATTTCACCTATCTCTCCCCCTTTGACAGCAATGCCAAAGCCGAGGGGGCAAAAAACCAAAAGCGTTATGTATACATATATGCAATCATGCAATGCCAAATATCTAAAGATACTTAAATATAACTACATATATAGTGTTGAGAAAATGTAGATATATCTTCCAACCTTTCCTCAAAGTTGTCAAAATGGAGACAAAACCATTGAGCATATGGGCATGAAATTCTATGCCTTGCAAATATTCCAAAATGGGTTGGTTCAAGGATTGAATGCATTCGGTCTTGTGACACAATAGGGTGTTCATCTGGGGCCCAACAAGGTTTCGAATCTCACTCACTATTCTCAAAATCCTCTCCCGGTTGCTCTCCAAAGATGCAATCTGGTACTCAAGAACCAAAATTTTACCATCAATACTGGTGGTAAGGGACTGTGTAGGATCAAATACTTGTGAAATTTTCATAAGCTTCCCTGTGTATCCATTAATCTTCTTGTCCACCTCTGTTATGAATTTAGAAGTTATTAAACGAGATTTATAAATTTTACCACCTTCTAATAAAGGCTCATTTATTTGTTGTATGGCTTGGGTCAATCTGACCTTGTCACTACTGATCATCTACAAAAATGTTTTCTTCCTTGCCTCAATGATTTTTTCCATGGACTGCTTGGCCGATGCCCATTGTAAAGAATCAAATTGGGATGAAATCAATTCAATTTATGAGATGAGCTAGTGGTCGCATTAAGCTGAAGTTGCAGTACAACTTTCTACAAAACTGCCATAGTCAAGTTGATGAGCTTTTTGTCTTCTGATTCTGACTTGATTATCTCCTGCCTTGCATAAACTTGCATGGATACAACTACCATCATCTTTTCTGCTGATGACATTTAACTAAATGGCTTATCAAATTTGATGGAAAACTATGGAAAAATCCCTTGGGCTTGAAGGGATGAAGTCTCAATTGCCAAAATTGAAGGGGATTCCACTTCTTTCTTCTTTCTCTTCACCTCTACAAAGGCTATGGGCAATGTGCCTTTTGGGTTCTAATCCAGTTCAGGGACCACTTGCTCATATTCCTTTTCCCATTTGGCTAAGCCCTTATTACCACTATCTACATCGGTGGCTTCGCCACTTGGTGTACTCTCATCTTGAGGTTCTTCTACCTCTATCTCTTTTTCCTTTTCCTCACCTTTATCCTCTACTGCATTTATTTCCCTTGCCTTTACTTCCTTATCTTTCTCTATCTTAACAATATTTTTTACATTGTTTGTCGTGGTATGTTTTTCATCCTCAGTCTCCAAAACTTGTTGATCATCTACATTCTAATCATCAACCTGATCCTTTTCTTTATCTAGATGGATGTTAGTCTGAGTATGAGCTTCTGGTTCAGATTTCTATGCTGGTATGGATGTCTCCTTACTTTGGGAAGTAGGAAGACCAAGAAATTTCTTCCATGTGTTCATAGTTTACTCTCTTATCTCCTTTACTCTTTCCAACATTAGGCTATTAACTCTGTGTTTTCTTCTAAATTCCTTCTTATTAGCTTGTTCCATGAGTTTATTCATTTCTTCCATAGATATGTTTGTACATAGATTAATCAATTCTTTCTCTTTCATCTCCTTATCTAATTGCATGGTGAATATCCTTCTGACACCTAGAATGCTATACAACTCCTTGGGAAGAGTCCTCTCTAACTCAATTAAAGCTTTACTAGAGATATGCAAATGAGGAACAACTACTTCCCCTATTTGCCTCCTATCATCATCACCCATATTTACATAGTATTATAAAATATTCTTTAGGTTCCCATCCTTAATTATCTCATTTATAAGTTCTTCAATACTCAAAGGAGGGATAATTTGAAACTCATCTAACTTACCAGATTCTAAGGCCTTATCCAATTCAGATTTAGCTTGCCTCTCTTTGGGCTTCCGCAATGAATAGGATTTTGTGGTTTCTTTGTCTTTTTCTCTTTCACTTCCTTCTTTTCTTCTTCCTTTTCAGTACCAAAGGAGGGTTTCTGGATCACCCTCGCATACACACCTTTCTTCTTTGGCACTTGTTTGATTTCTTCATCAGATTGTATTTTAGATCCAACAGGGGAAACATAAATATATTCCCTTTGTGGCTTTTTTTCTCTTCAAAGTTCTTTTACCCTTTGTTGATGAACTAGAAGGATCAGATGGACGTTCTACCAGTGAAGCCTTTACTGGTGATGCTTTCTTTATCTAATCTCTTTTTCTTTCTTGCTTCTTCTTTCTCTTGAGCCTCTTTCTTCCCTATCTTCTATTGGACTAGCTCTCAGGGATGACCTTCTGCAACTAACAACTCCTCTGTTGCTTTCCTTACTCTCCTTTTCCTTTTCGGAGCCATGAATTGGAGATGAAGTTTAATGTTTTTCTTGAGCTGTCCCAAAATTTTCTTCTTTCTCATGTCCCAGAGCCTTCAGTAGGTATTATGCATTAGCTTCAAGGGTAGATCCATAAACTTCATACCCCATGGGCATGATCCATACTGTCTTGGGTTGAACTGCCTCCATCAAACACTCATCTTTATTAACCATAAAGCAAATTGAGTCTTCATACTTAGTTATAATATCCCTTGGGATTCTCTCCTTTCTCCTCAACTATTCCTAAAATATCTTAAAGAATGCCCAAAGATTAGCTTTCTGATTTTCACCTTGTCTATAAAGTGCCTGCTTGATCTGGATGGCTATCGGTCTATCAAATGCCTATTGCATTCTACCGGTTCCTGGGATTTGGTTCAGAAAGTAAAAAGATAGAGATGTAACCAGTGATCCATATCTAAAAACATTCTTCTTGTCCTATTTGATTATCTTCAAATTAGTCAACAATTCCTCAAGCATTACACTATAAAGGTCAAAATGAGCATCTTCTTTTACCATCTGATATGCGGTGTGAATTACATTACTAGATACTGAATTCAACCGATTGGACTAATAGACCTTATATTCTATCAGCATGGTATCAAATTTTACATCTGGATCTTGTATTGTGTATACCTTCATTGATCTGCCATCATAGACTACTCCAGTTAGGGTTTCAACCTGTGTATTTGTTATTTTTCTCAATCCTGGTTTATCTTCAGTTTGATGTAAGCATGTGACCGCCTTGATTGCTTCTGGTGTGAGCTTGTATGGCCTGTCTAACCCCATGAATTCATCATGAATTCTGCTCAATGTGTATCTAACCCATTCTTTCTCATCGAATAACAGAAAGTCTAGATGAATTAAAAAAAATCATTTCTCTGCAATTTCTTATATTCTAGTTTAAGGTTTCCCATTTTGTCCATAATTGTTTAGGTGTAAACATCAATGATCTCTCCTCAATATTACAATGGATGTATGCCCTAATGTCTTCAATATGCAAAACTTTGTTGGGAACTGAAGAAAATGCACCTAGTGGTTCATCTTCCATGGACTTATAAGGGTGTTTCTTTAACTCTAGTCGGGCCCTATCCTTTATCTCAACAACCAATGGGGTAGCTACTAAAGATGATGAATCCATTGAAATTTCTAAAAGAAAATGTGAGAAAAAGGCTTTTGGAAAAGTCCTTAAACTCTTGCGAGATGATTCTAATGATTGTGTCAAATGATTTCTTTCACTCCGATTGCCTTTGGACGCTCTTCACCTTGGTCTTCTCTCCAAACTTCTACTTCACATTATGAAAAATAAATAGATTTTGTCCTTTTTAACATCACAAACCCTAATTTCTTGTTGACATAAATGTGACCTTGAAATTTGATTGGATGATCAATCTTCTTCAATAGTTTCATAAAACAACTAAATCCACATAGTCAACTGTCTACAATCAATATTCCTCAATTTCAAACCTAATTCCAAGGGTTATGCGTGATCTTCATGAATTTTCCTCCCCTAAGGCTAAGATCCCTAGTTACTGGATGAAGTTCCTGCACTGGATGCAGGGTTAGATTTATCTACCGGTTTAGACTCATCTTTTCACACCCATTTCTTCTCATATCTCTTTATGATCTCCTCAACCTTTTCCTTTCCCTTTTCATCCAAATTTCCATTATTTACTGAGGAATTCTTGCTCCTGTAATATTTAGCACTATGTCCAAATTTGTTGCATGCATAGCAAACAACATTGTTCTTCTATATAGCGTTTCCATTTCCTTGATTTCATCTTGATCTGAATTGATTATCCATATGTCCAGATCTACTATATGCATGATATCCTACATTCTTTGGACTTCTACATTCGGCAGATTTATGTCCAGGTTTATTATAGTTAAAACATCGATCGATGAATGATGCATTATTCTGATTAACTCTATTTATTCATTGGCTTGCCATGTGACCAAATTTATTACCAACAAAACATCTACCATTGAATTTGTGAGCATTAGGTTGTCTTACCAGTGAGTTCTAGATCTAGTTGGCATGATCTTGCTTCTGTTTGGATTATTTTCCTTGTCTAGCACTAGAGATTTCTCCTTGCTCATATCCAAGTTCTCTTTTGTCATCATCACTCCTCTAGCTCCTTAGTAATTCATCAAGTTTAGGAGAAATAACCTTGAATTTATCTTTGTACTCATTTGCAATGGCCAATTCATCTCTCATGATTATGGTCTATCTTTCAAGATCTTGTTCATCATTTTTGGACTGCACCAACTCAAGTCTAAGCATATCATTCTCATGAATTAGTCTATTGCATTCTTCTTATCTCTCCTTTAGTGATTGAGTGATATTTCCTCATTCTTCTTCCTATCTTCAATCTCCTTGGGTAGTCTCATGGTTATGGCTTGCATTTCATTCTTCAAGGCTATATTTTCTTGAGTAAGTTTCTGGCTTTTATCTTTTAGGGCTTCCTCCTCTTCACTACTTTGACTTCCTTGTTCCTGCACCTAATCAAAGAGTTATTTCCTCTTGTCCTAATTAGTGGCTAACTTATCTTTCAAAGTGACAATGAATTCCCTCACTTGTTTCAATTTCATTTTTATCTTAACTAATTTATCTTTTTCAGTATCAAGATCTTCAAGTGCAAGGGAGAGTTGTTGCTACAAACCAGTTTCCATTGATTCCAAGTTTCAGATCTTCCTCAATCTATTAAACTTCTTTTGAGGCACAAGGATCTAATACCAAGTATTGGAATCTAGGAACACTGAGAGGGAGGGTGAATCATTGTTCCACAGGTAACTATTTTTTCTAAATTTCTCTTTATTAACTGGATTCTAGAATATAAGATTAAAATTCAGAAGCAAAGAAACAAAAGCCACAACACAATAACACAAATATTTTATATGTGGAAAACCCGGTTAAAGGAGAAACTTGATCAAGGTACATAAATATTACATAATGTGGAATGCACCTACATTCAAGCTTACCGCCTAGAGTTCACTACTCAGATTACAATATGGAAGTTTCACAGACTTATACAAAAGTTACATAAATAATTGAACTCAAAAACTGCATCAAATCATGCTAGAAAGAGTTTCGGTTAGGCTCATGATCTCTGACTATGTCGATTCAGTAAACATGCCCTATTATGCTTACCAGTTTCGATTGCATCTATGAAACTATTCTCAATTGCATATAGTCACACACCAATTCACATACTATTCATCATATCTACAATGATCTTCCAGATCTTCAGTATATACCCATATCCTTTCTCTTTCATGTCGTCCTCGACGATGAAACGTGTAGCACATATGTCGACTTCCTTTGGTTGATATAGCAATATCAAAATACTTTATGTAGGTCAGCCCTAACATACTTTTCTCAAATCCATAACCAAATATTGTCGCAATGATTCTTTTGAATCAAACTGTGACTTCCTAAGATACCAATTGCCATAATTATCAGTTCATATTCATGACCTATATCTTCACCAAAATATGAATTTCGAATATCCATTTGAGATTACCTCGACCAAATGATGGGTTGCCATCAGTGACAACACAAATTATCTCACCATAGCTTCGTGACCACTAGATGAGTGTCAATTGTCAACAAGTAAATCATGTAGATGAAAGGGTGGCACTTGCATTAAAATCATAGAAGATGATGAATTCATCAACACTCTCGTATTCAAGTATTTTTGGATAAATATGAAAATGAAATAATTTGAGGAGAAGAAACAAATGAACTTAATGGGTGTTGATGAGTCACATCATGGTGAGGTGGCATAAAAAACATTCAAGGAATTAAGGTTTGATGAGATAAATATTAAACTACTTGACGTAAGGGAAATGGTGTTGAAAAGTAATATGTTAATTGCTCTCGGAATGACAATAAAAAAAATATTTCTATTAGACCAAGTCAGGTACCAAGAAGACCCAATACTTGTGGTAGAATTTCATTCTAAGAAAGGGACAAGTGGCACTAGATAAAATCAAAAAATAAAGATTCTGAAAACTTGGGTAAATTTCAAAAGCACTGATAAGCCCAAATTGGTAGACATGGTCACATAGACCAAAGGCACAACTGTATTATGTTGGTAATTTGATGGAATTGATTATGATGTTTTTTCATTGATGTCAACACTAGCTACTTTGGCTATTTACTGGTGTTTACGGTGAAAATGGATAACAACAATATTGAAAGGCTAAATGAATTCAACCACAAAACCCTAGCCTAACAATAACAAAGATCCACCATAACATATGAAGATTACCTAAGACAATGCAAATCAAATGAAATCACAAAGATTATACCATCACATGTCCAATAGGGTTTGAATCTCCATTCTTCCTATCTCCATTGATCTTTCTTGATATATTTGCTCTCAAATTTTATGTGCACAAGACCTCAACAAAGAATAGAAATGTGGTAGCAAGTAGGATCGCATATGAAAGTTCAAAGGCATAGTGTAATCGAGTAATCATCAGGTAGTCAGGATTTGATAATGAAGGAAGCATGTCCTTATATAGAAGACACTATATGAAATGGAGGGATAAAATTAAGAAGTGTAAAAGATAAATGGTCGGCTATGATTAGAGGGTAGTTAGAGAAAATAAGAAAATAATAAGAGGGTAGGCAGTGTAGGAATTAAGAGATGAATGACATGTGTCATGGGTAGAAAAGGCTAATGAATTAATTAAATAATTAAAGATTCATTTATTTAATAGAAGAAGTGGGATTAATTAAATAAATAAAAGTATTTATTTAATTTAGAAAAAGGATAATTTAAATAAATAAATGTATTTATTTAAATGAGAAATAAGGCTAGAAGAGGATAAATGAATTAATTAAATAAATAAAGATTTGTTTAATTAATAGAAGAATTAGGCTAAAGTAATTAAATAAATAAAGATATTTATTTAATTAGACATGACAATTTTTGGTGTCTACATTGTGCCCCTCTTTGAGACAATGCAACTTCTTGTGTTGTTTCAAAGAAGATAAGATGAACTGATACAAAGTTTCCCCAAGATGGGAACGATATGCCACCTCGAGAGATTGGATGGAAATGTCTGAAAAGATCGCAGACAATCTCTCGATAAGAAAGAAAGGCTAGAATAGACTGACTGGATAAAGTGACAGAGTCACAGGATAAAGAAGACTGACTCGGGAGACGAGGGCTAGGGCTAGGTCTAGGGCAGTCTATAAAAGAGACCACGAGGGGAATACATCCTCATTGTCATCCACACATCCAAGAGATTAGAGTGCAGAGAGAGAATAGAATAGCAGTAGTCAGTAGCGATAGCATTGGTGCACAGATACGATCGCGTTTGCCTATTTCAGAGGGTAGTAGATGCAAGAGAGCCAATAAGTACCCCAAAACCTCCTTGTACTTTGTTGCAATAAATTTTGTCATTAATGCATGCTAGGTAGCACATCTAATGCATTTTAAAATATGTCAAACAAGGTCAAAAAATGTCGAGGTGCATCTATGCTAGTGCCAGGCACGTCTAGGTTGGCCAAGCGTGTCTATGTTTGTGCCAAGTGTATCTGTGAATGAAAAGGCGTCTATGTCAAATGCGAGCCCGTCTGCATTCTGTAAGCGAGTTTGTGCTATGTGGGCACTTCTGTGCAAACTAGGTACATCTATGCAATATGTAAGCATGTTTGTGTCCTATAAGCGTGTTTGTGCAGAGCGGGCGTGTTTGTGCAATATGTAAGCGCGTTTGTGTCCTACAAGCGCACTTGTGTCTTCAAGGTCAAATCGACAGTTCTGTGATGAACATACGCTATCGATTGGATAAGCTGCTGAGAGGATACACTCAAGTAGGTCCTCTTGGGAAGACTAGGATAGATCAAGGCACTTTGTGATGAACATGGAGTACTAATCTTAGCAGCACTTTGTGATGAATAGGGAGTGCAATTATGAGTAGAACTTTGTGATGAACAAGGAGTGCAAAAACACGTAGTACATTGTGATAAATGGGGAGTACCACTAGGATAAAAAGCAACAATTTGTGATGAACAGTGAGTGTCACTAGGATAAATAGCAACACTTTGTGATGAATAGTGAGTGTCACTAGGATAGAGCGCCATATGATAGATATAAGCACTAGGAAAATAAGCAGCATTTTGTGATGAACAGTGAATGCCACTTTGACTGACACAGTTGATGCAACCAGAAGTAGAGCCACAGGCACAAGGGGGAGAGGAGGAGGAGCAGGATGAGCTACTGGAGTTGAGGAAGATCTTCTAGGGATAGGCAGATGAGATCTAGGATCTCAAGCGGGAGAGGGATAGGCTCAGGAGATAGCTAAGGGACACTGAGTGGGAGAGGGATCAGGCTATCCAATGCTATACAGAGGTTGAGACAGCACTGAGGGTAGGGAGCCAGGTGGTAGAGGACACAGGAGCTGGTTATGCTTATGTTCCGTGAGCCGAGGAGGAGATAGGATACTGGAGCAACCTATACTATGGAGTTGTGCCACCACAACAGTGAGCTAGGAGCTTTCGTAGACCATCGCAGATAGGGACGACCACTAGAGGGAGGGACAGGAGACAAGCATCTAGCGGTGGGGTTATCGGTCCTCCACCACCACCAGATAGAGGGGGTAGGAGGGATGATCCTGGGGCGGGTCCTTCCAGGGCTCAGACTCTGTCAAGGCCAGGTGGCTCTGAGGGCGGGAGTTCATCATAGCCTTGGAGGGCTCCCTATGTATCAGTTTTGTACCATTTTGTATGATGATGTAGACACCTTCGGGTGATTGTAACCATATGATTTTGACATCATTGTATCATGACACGTATGATTATATATACATATGAGATTCATCCTTGTGGTAGCTATATGCATGTGTACCTATGTGATGAGATGTTCTTGTGTGATGCTTATGATATGGATGCAAATATGTACATGATGAAATGCAATATTTTTGTTCTTTTATGTTTTCATATGTTATGCAAATGCCAATGTGAAATGTATGAAATATAGATGAATATGATAATGCAAATAACTATTTACATGATAAAAATGTAAGATGTGCTAGCATGTGTTGTGTGCAGCATGTAATGCAATCATGATATTTATATGTCTGTATGAAATGCTTAATATGTGGTAATGCAGGTGCAACTACATGAGATGCAAATATTTTTGGTGTGTCATTATACTCAGTCATGTGATAGCAGGCTATGCGGACTCAAGAAGGATGATGGAAGTCAATCAAGAAAGGGGGATGGAAGATAGAAGATATGAAAGTAAGAGAGCTTCTTGTGTGTTATCATCATTGAGCTTTATTATGGCAAGTAGGTTATGACAATCCAGGCATATGTTTGACCCAGAAAGTCATTGTACCCATTTGCATGGAGATAAGACAGTCGCAAACAAGGAATGCCCCAGTTCACTCTAGACTCTCAGTGTCCTCATATCCTTGGACAAGTCATAGCATTACTAAGAGACAATCTATAGATAGCAAAAGAAAAATACGTGACGATACCCCATCCTCGCTTTTCTAGTCAAAGACATCTTGGAGATAAAATCTCTAGTCAGAGACATCCTAGAAAAGTTAAAAGACATGTCACTAGAAAGATAAAATCAAAAAGAAAACCAAGACTCGACACCAACATCCACTATAGTCCTCAAGTTTAGTGTCTCTTGTCACTTGTATAAGGCTTATTTGATTGTGGTCACAATGTTTACTTTCACAAAAGGATAGATAGCACCGAACCATAATGTTGTCTGAGTCTATTGAAAGATTTGATTTGTTGAAGCCCATTGTTGATATTGTATCTCATCTAAAATTGACTGAATCCATGAAACTGATACTTTATTGCGGAGAAGACAAAACTTTATTGCGGATTGGCGATGCAAATGTTTCTTTATTGTGGATTGTGCGCGAATAGACTAAAGAAGGTTGGAAGAGACTGTACTCCTCGAAACATGTGATGCTCTCAGTTCCACACCCATTATTAGACTTAGGATTATCCTTAGCCACAGATAGGATCTAATTTATTATGGATGGAAAGGGGTGAAAAGGAAGGATTATTATTATGAATGGCTAACCAATCTTGGGTAGATCAATAACAAGCCATGATGGGAATGGGTAAGTTTATTATAAATGAATAGGTTGTGAGTG
The DNA here is from genome assembly GCF_030272615.1 of Cryptomeria japonica. Classification (NCBI taxonomy): domain Eukaryota; kingdom Viridiplantae; phylum Streptophyta; class Pinopsida; order Cupressales; family Cupressaceae; genus Cryptomeria; species Cryptomeria japonica. The sequence goes on along the minus strand of NC_081411.1, from coordinate 110,952,135 downwards.
TGTGCAAAGTGAAAGAATGAAATGGAATCCTGAAGGAGGGAGGAGCAATGTCTCTACACATGGTGCTGGTGACCCAGTTTTCACCATGGTACTTGCCCAGCATGCCATCAAAGTGGTTTTCACCGTTGGACGAAATGTTTTTCTTTACTTTTTTTATTTTTTAATTTTTTTTTGTGTCACAAGGCGCCTGTTTGCCAGGTTTTCACCAAGTAACGATTTTTAATTTTTTATGATTTATTTGTATTTCGAATTTTTTTTTTGTATTTTGGTATTTTGATTTTTTTGATTTTTTTTGTATTTTTTGAATTTTCTGATTTTTTTTTTTTGGTATTTTTTGAATTTTCTGATTTTTTATTTTGTATTTTTAAATTAGGATACTCTGAAGATCTATGTGTAAAACCTGCAAAGGTGCATGTTGTTGATAGGATCCTCCAAAGGTTCGCCATCTGGATTTGAGAGCTGATATGAACCAGATCCATATGTTGTTGTGATGATGTAAGGACCAAACCAGTTTGGTTCAAACTTGCCCTTCTTCTCTCTGTCTTGCTGATTTTTAGGATTTTCTCTGAGAACCAAGTCACCTACCTCAAATGTGTGAGGCTTAACTTTATGATTGTAGCTATGACTCATTCGTTGTTGATAAGCCTTGAGATGATTAAAAGCAGTTTGTCTTCGTTCATCCAATAGTTCAAGTTCTTGTAAGCGAGAGACCCTGTAGTCTTCATCACTGATAATGTTTTGCAAAGATACTCGTAAAGAGAGTAACTCAACCTCAATAGGCAAGGTAGCTTCAACGTCGTAGACAAGTGAATAGGGTGTAGCTCTTGTAGGTGTGCGGATGCTTGTGCGGGATTAAGTTTTATATGCCAATTGCGGCGAGCATCGTCGACTGTCTTTTTTAAGATTTTAAGGATTGTTTTATTAGACGCCTCAGCTTGATCATTAACTTTGGGGTAATAAGGTGTGGAAAAATGATGGGTAATATGGAAGCAGCTGTTGGCATATGCACACTCCAATGAGACATTGTATGTGGTTGAAGGTTTTGTCATTGATGGCAACCTTTCAATCCTATGGCACCGGCATAGACATTATACCGGCATCAGCAGATCACACTCTACACCGGCACTTAGGACACCAACATTGGCACAGAAGAAAGGAAGTATACCGGCACAGAGGCCGACAGGATTTTGTTATATTATATTTATTATTGAAAAACATTGTAAGCCGACTTGGTAAATTGTAAAATGACTCTTATATATAAAAGAGATCATTGTAGACATTTTATATATGAGATGTAAGAGTTAAGGAAAAACATTAGGCAGACCTATTATGCGAAACATAGGTTAAGGGGTTTATGTAAGCAGTAGAGTAGCAACTGACACTAGATCAGGCATTGAAGATGCTATTGTAAAGCAATACAAGCTATTGGATTTGTATAATCCTCATTGTAAGTCAGTGAGACTTCCCATTAAGCAATGAGCTCTAGGCAGTTTGCCTTCCTACATGTGCAGGCCCCTATTGTAAGTAATATTCTCTTATTGGCCAGTGAGTGAATATTGTGGGTCACAAATCCCATCGAGGTTTTTCCCACACCGGGTTTCCTAATTAAAACCTTGTGTTATGGTGTGCTTTTCATGTGGATGTTTTTTATTTTGTTTATTGCATCATTTCTTGCATACAGGTACACTGTTATATTATGTTCTACATGTTTTCAGTTAAGAAATTCTATATACCGATCAGATACTGGTTCACCCCCCCCCCCTCTCTTAGTATCTGTGGGATTCCTAACAATTGGTATCAGAGCTTGGTCCTCTATTTTCAGAAGCCTAACAACTTGAGGAAGATCTTGACACCGGTAAAGATGGAAAATATGATGAAGCAACTAGAAGGAGCTCTTTCAGACTATGATGCAGAGAAATTGAAAAATATCAAACTAGAAGATGATTTAAGGGTAGCTCAAGATATCATTTAGGCACTTCAATAAAATTTTACTATTGCAAGAAATAAGAGAAGAGAACTTTGTGAAAAATTGCAAAATGAGAGTGATGAAAATGAATCACTTAATGATATGATAAGAAAGTTGAAACAAGAGAACATGACAACAAAAAATGAGATGCAGGATATGACTATGAGATTTTTGCAAAGAGACTGAGGATAGGAAGAAGAATGAAGAAGAATTGACTAGAAGACTAAGTGATGCAGCAAATGAGAACCAAGACTTAGCTATGAAAATGACATGTTGAAGACAGATCTGATGCATACTCAGAATGACTCAAATGAACTGATGAGACAAAAAGAAGTCTTAGAAAGAGAACTAGAAACTACAAATCAACATAAAGAAAAATTCAAGAAAAGCTCAGAGGAACTTGGCACCTTGCTGAAGAATCAAAAACCTAAAGGTGACACTTCTGGAATTGGCTTTGAAGTTGGTGAAAGCTTCGGTACTGCAAATACTCAGGATCATAGCAAACCGGTAAGACAACCTAATGCTTATAAATTCAATGGAAAATGCTTTAACTGTAATAAGTATGGTCATAGAGCAAATGAATGTAGATATAGAAATTATCAGAATATCAACACACCCACTAGTCAATGTTCTAAATGCAACAAAGTAGGTCACAACTCTGAAAACTATAGGATGAATGTGAGATGTTATGTTTGTGGAAAATTTGGACATTAATCTAATCAATGCAGAACACAAACCAACATAGGTTATGGGAAAGCTATTCAGAAGAATAATGTAACTTGTTATGCACGTAACAAGATTGGGCATATTGCTAAATTCTGTAGAAGTAAAGGAACACCGGTAGACAACAAAAGTTCTAGCTTGAAAGGTAAAGAAAAAGCTGAAGAGGTTAAGCAAGAATTCTCAAAACAATGGATTAGAAAAGATGATCTTAATATTGGGAATACTCCTCCACCAGTAGAACAAACCAATGCTTCACCAATAGAACAAAGTGATGCTTCACCGAAAGGACAGAGCAGTGCTCCATCGGTAGGAACTTCTTCATCTAATTGAAGAAAATTTCTTTGAGGGTTTGGCAATCTATTGACATGTGCTATTATTCCCTCGGTTAGAGATAAGTTGGAAATTACTTATTACTGGCAAACAATGTTAAGTGAATACTTAATCGGCATGTAATTAATGTGGTAGATGGCGAAAAGACACTATAAAATCAAGGTTTTGGCTCCATTTCATTTCACCGAGATTTCAAACCTACAAAGAGCATGAAGATTCCGAGCTAAGGCATTTTGAGAAAGAGGCAAGAACACTCCAAGCAATCATCCATCCTAAAGGCAGTAAAAGGTATTTAATCATGGCATCCACCTCTACAATTGAATAGATACAAAACCCTGCTATTGTTGAAGTGATAAAAAGACCTAGGCCTATATTTCAGTTAGTTCCCAAGGTAGAAAAGAAAGATGATACTTCAGGTGCTTTCTCTCAAATTCCTAAGGGAGTTGTTTATGCTGAAGACCCCAGAATGTACATCCACTGCAACATTGAAGAACTAGGAGATGAAGAGATTAAAACCATGTTTAAAACTATGATATGTGATAAAACCGGAAATGTAAAAGATGAACACAAGATCATTGAGACCCTAGGATTTACAGAGATCCTTAGCATTCCTGAATTCCCCAAGGATGTGATTAGGATAGTCTTAAGCAGGGTACATGGTGAATTTTTCTAGTTAGATGCAGTCCATAAAATCACTAAGGAAGCTGTGAAAGCTATCATAGGGTTACCAATCACTGGCAAAAGGCCAGATAAAACCAAGAAGGTATCCAATAACCTAGTTACAAACCTAACTGGTGCAACATTTGACAAGATGTCCCTAAGAGTTAATGATGTAACCGACATTAATGTGAGATTTATCAGCATGATATTAGGGTATAAATCTACTCATGCAAATAGACTCAATTCAGTTTCAAGTTTATGCATTAAGAGTACTTATGATATGGTCACAGATAATGCAAAGATTGATATATGTGAGTGGTTAAAGGATGAATTAATTGACAACCTTGGAAAGATTAAGAAGGACAAAAAAGGAACTTTCAAGTTTGGAAATCTGTGAGTATGTTTGATGCTACATATAACAAAACAGGTTCCCGATATAGGCTAGAAAGAACTTGGATATGATATACCGGTAGGCAAACAGTTAACAAAACTATTCAATAACATGGGAGAAGACAAGGAAAATAATATTCATGACTTCTTTCAAGCATTAAAGGCCAAAATGAAGAAAAGAATCAGGTTATCACAAAAGATTGTCGACAAATACAAAGATGAAATATGCTTTGTAATCAAGAAAGATGAAATCTAGATGGAAGCAATCATCCCTAGGACAGTTTGGGTAACCGAGATGGGCTATGAAACAGATGATCATATAATTGAAACATATGCTAAAACACTTCTAGAAGCCCCCAGAGAACCTAAGGAAGAAGTATTTGGTAGTGCAGAAACTATTGAAAGCCAAATACAATCAAAGAAAAGAGTGAAAAAGGTTGAGGCAATTGTAAGGAAAGTTCTAGACAAGCAAAAGCCATCAAAGAAGATGTGTTGAAGAAAACTAGTATAACAGAGGATGAGTTAGCAGCTCCACAACTTGAAACTCACCTATCACCAGTAGGTACTTCTTCGGAGAATGACATGCCTGCAACTTTCAAAAGAGTTGTAAGAAAAAGAGATCCCTCACCGGAAACCACACCCTCACCCAGGAGGACAAGATAAAAACAAAAAGCAGTGAGATCTCCGGTAAGAAAGGCTACACCAAAGAAGAAGAGGACAAACAAAGACTTGGCCCCTCTTGATATACTATTGAATGAGATTATAGAGGAAGGTAAATTGAAGAACATAGAGAAAATATATGATACCTTAACAACTGATGAAAAAGAAAAAGTTGAAAATAGTGTTATATTGCATATGGATATGTATAAGAAGTTTTTGATGGAAGTAGTCAATGAAATTCTAGATGAACTATTTAAAAGACTAGAAGCAAGAAGACAAGCAGTAATAGAACTGGACAAGAAAATAAAGATTGAAAAGCTACTTGTTGTATATCCAGTAAACTTACCCAAAGAAATTGATGACCTAATTGCTCAAGCCAATAGGACATTATTTTCTACTACACATCGGCACATTTCTTTAATGGTTGGAAGAATTAATGAGGTGACTGAGGAGAGAGAAAATGGATGGGATATATTCCTAGTTGAGAAAGAAAAACAAGAAGAGTACAGGAACCCCAAACCCATAAAATTTTATCAGAAAGATAGAGACAAGGATAAAGGTAAAGTTGGTGGACGACGTAGTATCAAGGTTAGAGATAACTTAGCCCCACCTCCTCTAATTACTCCATCGGTAAAAACAACAGCTACAAAAGATCAACCGGTAGCTAAGAGTATGGATGTAGAGGTTGATAATCCTAATCCTGAAGTCTTACATACTGTGGATGTTGATACTCAAAAGATAAACATTGTGGTAGACAAAGATACAACTGATAAGACTGATATGGCTAATGAGCCTCCGGTAGATCACGAAACTAATAACACATAGGAGAAACCGATAGAAGACAAAGAGAAAAAGGTAGAGACTCAGACTCAAACTAAGGCAATACAACAAACAGAAAAACAAATAGAGCAAAAGGCTCTGGAACAGGTACATAAGGAAACAGTACCACCGACAACTAGTGAAGTAGAAAAACCATTGCTTAAAGAAATGCAGACACAAATAGACCTACCAGAGGTCAATACAAGCTTGGTTACTTCCACCGGTACTTAGATTGTTGATTCATCATAAAGATACAAATCAACTAATGTGACTGAGGTACTATTAGATTCAATTAAGAAGATAACCGACTGCAGCTCACAAGCTTACAAGGCAATTGATGATACCATACCAATTTTGAAGCTAATTGCTTCTAATTGTAATATAGACAATAAAGATTCTTTAAGACAACTTGATACACTGTGCAAATATATCACAGAAAACATTGAGAAAATAAAGGAAGAGTCATTGAAGGATAAAGTAGAAGTTGAAAAACAGAAATTCTTTGATGAGAAAATAAAGAAGTGTAACAGAGATTTTGACACACTTCTATCTAAATTATGTAATTTATTGAAAGAGTACAAAAATCTATACAAAGATACCTATAAAACAAACTTTTTGACTGTAGATATAGACAAGAAGATGAGCAAGGTACAGGATGAGATCAATAAACTTGCAAATAGTTTTGTCCACTCACCTGATACACTATCAGTTTTTGAGGAAAAGATAACAAATTTTGAAGAAGAATTACTTAAATTGGAAAGAGAGAAAGAAAGAATAGTGAATAAGGCAAAGTATTTGAGATCAAAACTAAGTCCAAGATTGGACTATCTAGCATCACTATGGAAGGAAGTATCTGAGGCACTAATACAGGGAAAGAAAACACTGATAGAGCATTTGCAGCATCTCACTGGTACAGTGAAGAGAACAGAGACAACAATAAAGGATAGCAAAAATTTTATGGATAGTATAAACTTGATTTTGGGAGATCTTTTTCAAATTGTAACCACCCAGTTACAAGGTTGAAACTACAAACTCTACTAACATCTTGACAACCTTTTTCATTAATGCCAAAGGGGGAGTAGTGGGATGAGAAAATTCAAATCACAGGAATCATATGCTCAGGGGGAGCTCACACATTTTTGGACTTCACATTTTTTGGATACATCTTTTGATATTTCTCATGAGTGTTGCCATCAATGCCAAAGGGGGAGATTGTTGGCATATGCACACTCCAATGAGACATTGTATGTGATCGAAGGTTTTGTCATTGATGGCAACCTTGCAATCCTATGGCACCTGCAAAGGCATTATACCAACATCAGTAGATCACACTCTACACCAGCACTCAGGACACCGACACTGACACAGAAGAAAGGAAGTATACCGGCACAGAGGCTGACAAGATTTTGTTATATTATATTTTTTATTGAAAAACATTGTAAGTTGACTTGGCAAATTGTGAAATGACTCTTATATATAAAAGAGATCATTGTAGACATTTGATATATGAGATGTAAGCATTAAGGAAAAACATTAGGTAGACCTATTATGCGCAACATAGGTTAAGGGGTTTATGTAAGCAGCAGAGCAGCAAACGGTACTGGATCAGGCATTGAAGATGCTATTGTAAAGTAGTACAAGATATTTGATTTGTATAATCCTCATTGTAAGTCAGTGAGACCTCCCATTGAGCAGTGAGCTCTAGGCACTTGGCCTTCCTTCATGTGCAGGCCCCTATTGTAAGTAATATTCTCTTATTGGCCAGTGAGTGAATATTGTGGGTCACAAATCCCACCGAGGTTTTTCCCACACTGGGTTTCCTCGTTAAAACCTTGTGTTATGGTGTGCTTTTCATGTGGATGTTCTTGATTCTGTTTATTGCATTATTTCTTGCATATCGGTACACTGTTATATTATGTTCTGCATGTTTTAAGTTAAGGAATTCTATATACCGGTCAGATACTGATTCACCGCCCCCCCCCTCTCAGTATCTGTGGGATTCTTAACAGTGGCCACAGAGTTCACAAACATCTTCATTTTTGAAGGGATGTCCGTTATCGGTGATGATGGAAATAGGAATACCATATCGATAAATGATATAATTGAGAATGAATCTAGCAATTTGTTTTCCAGTGACTTGTGTAACAGGAACTGCTTCAATCCATTTTGTGAAATATTCTATGGCAGTGATGATGAATTTATGACCATTGGAGGAAGGAGAGTGAATCTTGCCTATGAGATTGAGTCCCCACTGACAAAAGGGCCAAGGAGTCGCAATTGGTTGAAGTTCTTGTGCTAGCGCATGAATGAGGTCTCCATTAAGTTGACACTGCTTACATTTCTTGACAAACTGATATGAGTCTTTTTCCATATTGGGCCAGTAATATCTAGTCCAGATGAGTTTCTTGGCCAAGATAGGACCACTAGAATATGGACCACATATCCCTTCATGCACTTCATGTAACACAATCTAAGCTTCATCCCTTTCTAAACATCTAAGAAGAGTGCCATATAGACCTCAACAGTATAGGATATCGGCTAAAATGACGTATCAAGATGATTGGCGAATGAAAGTGCGACGTTGGTTATTGGATAGATCAGGAGGAAGGGTACTGTCACGAAGGTATGTGAAAATGGAACCATATAACTAGGAGTCAGGACCAACGACACACATCATCTCAATAGGAGTGATCTCATATGAGGGAACCAAAAGGCTATCCACCAAGAACTCATAGCGAGTCTCATTCTGTGGTAGATCGATTAGTGAATCAATTGTAGCCATGGCATCCATGGCTCAATTTTGCTCTCTTGGTATCTGCTCAAAGTCTAATTTCATGAAATGTTATTTCAGGTCATCCACCATTATTTTGTAAGGCATTAAATTCTCATCCTTTGTTTTGTAATCATCAGTTGCTTGACGAATTATAAGTTGAGAGTCCCCAAAAACTTGAAGTTCCTGGATCTTCCATTGAACTACAATTCATAATCCAATTGTTAACACCTCATATTCTGCTATGTTATTAGTGCAGGGAAATGATAATCGATATGATTTTGGGATAGAATCCCCTTAAGGAGTTATGAAGAGGATACCAGCTCCTTCCCCATATGGTTTTTAGGAGCCGTCAAAGTATAGCTTCCATGGCTTTACATGTGATACTGTCAAGATGGATTCGTCTAGAAATTCTGAAGTTAGAGGAACATCATCTATCATGGGAGCATCTACTAACTGATTTGCAATAGCTTTTCCTTTTATTTCTTTTCTATTCACATACTTAATGTCGAATTCACTCAGGAGCATCACCCATTTGGCTAGTCACCCAGTAAGCGTTACTTTATTAAGAAGATATTTCAATGGACCGATTCTTGCAACCAACTTAGTTTTATGAGTTAGCATGTAATGTCATAATTTCTGTGAAGCAAAAACCACAGCGAGACATGAACGCTCAATTGGTGCGTAGTTTAGCTCATATCCCACCAATGTGCAACTGATGTAGTATACTTCCTTCTCTTTACCCTCAACAACCTATTCTGCTAAGAATGCCCCCAGTGTTGTTGAAGTATCTGATATGTATAGTAGTAGAGGTTGATCTGAAATTGGTGGCATCAAAACTAGCAGATTCAAAAGTTAATCTTTGAGTATCTGGAAGGCCTATTGACAATTATCATCCCATTTGAATTTGATGTTTTTATGTAGCAAGTGTTTAAAAGGATTACATTTATCTGCAAGTTGTGCTATAAATCTTCTTATGGATTGAAGTCTCCCTCAAATATTGAAGTTGACTGATATTTCTTGGTGGTTTCATCTCTAGGATGGCCTTGACTTTTGTTGGATCAGCTTTGATTCCTCTTTTTGAGACAATGAATCCCATGAGCTTCCCAGAGGTTATTCCAAAGACACATTTCTTGGGGTTTAATCTTACTTTATATTTTTCTAACCGATCAAAGATGACTGAAAGTATGTCCAAATGTGTATCCCTATCTATTGATTTGCCCAAAAGGTCATGAACATAATCTTCTAGAGTAACATGCATGAGATCATGAAATATAGTAGTCATGGCTCGTTGATATGTAGCACCTACTTTTTTTAGCCCAAAGGGCATGACATTCTAGCAGAAAGTTCCCCAAGGACAAGTAAATGTTGTTTTGTGTTGATCCTCGGATGTGATTTTTATTTGATTATAACTAGAGAATCCATCCATTAAAGATAACATTGCATGACCTACTATGAGATCGATGATCAAGTCAATATTTGGTAATGGAAAGTCATCCTTAGGAAAAGCTTTGTTGATGTCTCTGAAATTTGTACATATTCTGATGCTACAATCTGGTTTACTGACAGGCACTAAGTTAGAGACCCATTCAAGATAATCAATTGGGCGTATGAATCCGACATCCAATAATTTCTCAAGCTCTGCTTTGACTAATAATGCCACTTGTGAATGCATCTTTCTTAATTTATGTTTCACTAGTTTTGCCCCCGGTTTAACTGTCAAATGATGCATTACTAAATCCGGATCCAGTCCAAGCATATCAGTGTATGACCATGCAAAATTGATTTGTTGCTCTGTGAAGAAACTTATGAGCTTTCACCTTTCTATCTCTATTAGAGAATGAGCCAGGAATATGTTATGTGGAACTTCTTCTATACCAATGTTTGTTTTGATGGTCTCCTCTACCAACATAGATGTTTTTTCTTCATATGATGCTGGGAGAATGTCGAGCCTTCCATCTTTGGGTGTCTTAGAGAGGTTTTTGCCCGCAAATACGTCCTTTCTTTTTACTTTTTTGGGGTTAGACAGTGCCATGACATGGTTTTCACCATAAGACCCTTGATTTGTTTTTATTTTTATGTTTTTGCGATTGCAAGACCTGACACCCTCACAAAAATATGCCACGCTGTTGAGTTCTATGGTGTATCCTACTTTATCGTCCCCAGGGGGGAGATCATATCGTATGCCTAGATAGTCAATAAAGGCTTCATCATTTTGGAATCTGTCAAACTATGTAGGTCCTTCGTGGTCCTAGTCAATAAGTTGGTGGTGAACAAGGGGAACGCCTTTGATGTCTTCAAAGTTAGCAGGGCTAAGAGTGAAGATGCAGTTATATTCAGGTATGTCGAGGTAGTCATCGAGGTCATCGTTGTCACTCTCATGACCAAATCCATCTCGATCATGACCAAATCCAAATTATCATCACCAGTAGCACATTCTAGGATAGGTGTTCTCATTCTATGTGATTTCGACCTAGATCCTAGAGGCAAGGACTGTGTGGGATCCTCAGGGGTTGTTTCCTGACCAATTTTGATTTTTTTATAAAATTCCTCTTCTTTCGTGGGTTCACCTAGTTCTCTAAATGTCTTAGTGAGTTCATAGTTACTGGAGGACTTGTCTGAATCCCATTCCCATTCATTGGAGTCTGTGGAATAACGATTTTCTTATTGACCTTTGATTGTTTTGATTTGTAATGCTTATTCTCTCTTTCGAATGCTTTCCTTGGGAGACATTAAACCAAGTCCTTTCGAGCATTCCTTTTTGAATGTTAATTCTGGTTGTAAAGGTTCAATGATGCCTTCCTTTCTTAAGCCAAGAGGACTTTTTCCATCATACCCAAATTTTTATAGGATCTTGAACCCTTTGCCATATTTTTCACATGGTATGCTGTTGTGATCTTGTGTATCATTTTCAAGGTCTTTGTAAAGCATTTTGTATGTCTTCTTCTTCCAATTCACCCCACTTTTGGAAAATAGTAGGATCTCATTTCAATGTAATGATGGATATTCGTTTAGAAGGATGTGGTCATCCATATTCTTTTGGTGAACTCATAACTTGTTGTAAGCACATGGTTTGATTCAAAGTGTATTCACCCATGCCCTTGTCTAGATATTTCCCTTTAAGCTCACCTTGTTTTGATGTCGAAGGTTTTAATGATTCAGGATCAATATATGCATAAGAAGGGAGAGCTTCCCTATTACTTGGAATGATCATCTTAGTTTTCGGTCTCAAGTTATTGCAGTATATGAATGGATTAGAATAACCATTAACTGTTATTTCAACCCCATTGTGAGGAAACTTAATGCATTGGTGATATTTAGATGGGACTGCCCTCATTTCATGAATCTAAGGATGTCCTAGTAATATATTATATGTGAGATCCAAGTCTAGGACTTGACAAACCACATCCTTTGTAACCGGCCCCACTCTGAGAGGCAAGGAGACTATGCCCTTGGATGAATGCTCTTCATCATCATATGCCTTGATGGCAATTTTGTTTGTATAATTCACAACTTTATCTCAATATCCTAATTGTTTAATAGTGCTCAATGTACAAATGTTTAGACCTACTCCTCCATCTACCAGGACTCATTTTATTCGATGTTTCTGTATGAAGGCTTCAATGTGTAAAGGCGCATTATGTGGTTGACTTACGGAGGTGTCATCAGCTTCTATGAATGTAAGAGAGTGTGGAATGGAAAGGTATCTGACCATGGCTTGAAACTGATCCATGTTCAGATCAGTAGGGATAGAGGTGTCTCTCAATATTTTGTCAAGAATGGCTTTATGTGCAGGGGATATGCGTAAGAGCTCAAGAATGGATATGAGCGCGGGTGTCTTCCCCAACTGTTCTACAAGATCATACTCAGGTTTGGTTGACAAAGAAGTGGTGGTTTTGGCTGGATCACCTTGCAAAGTGAATTTACCTCGATGAGTTGTAACATTACATTCAAAGATAGGTTCGGAAGAAGATCCAATGCCTTTTAGGACAATCTTGGGTCTTTGGGTAGAATTCTCAAGCATTTTGTCTTTGATGATAATGGTAGAGACATAATTGTCCATCGAAATGTGATTTACAGTTGAATCATAGTTATAGGATGCTCTTGTATAGTTGGTCTGCTCATCTATGGCTTTATCTTTTCCCTTTTCATGTTTTTGGAATGGTTCCTTAAACATCTCATGTTCTTGATTGGATGAGTGTCCTTCAATCTCAATATCACCTCTCTCAATGAGATCTTGTATGATGTTCTTTAGCCGATGACAATTTCATGTCTTATAACCTTTGTTTTTATAAAATTCACAATACTCATCATCATTCCACCAATTTGGTTTGACCTTTGGCTCATATGAAGGTAGATCTGGGATTGTTATTATTTTGTTTGCCACTAGCTTCTTGAAAACTAATTCTAGTGGTTCTCCCAGTGGAGTGTACTTCCTTAGTGACTTAGAAGTTGTTTGAGTATTCACTTGATTGTTTGTTGAGCTTGATCCAGAAAAAATTATTTTGGGTTGTATCATATTGGCATCAACAACACCATGATTGACTGTGTTCTTGTTTTTATTCCAAAATCTTGGCTTGTCTTTTCCTTTATAGTCATCTTTGTTTTCCTTGAATATCTTAATGACTCCTTGTTCAATTAGGACCTTCTCTATCGCTAAGCCTTTTTCAATGACATCCTTGAAGGTGAACAAACAAGCTTTTCTTAGGTCATAACCAATGTCTTTATTAACATTTTGGGTGAACATCTCCACCATTTGTTTTTGTGGAATTTCACAAGAGCATCTGCTGGCTAGATTTCTCCATCTTTGTAAAAATGATGAAAAAGATTCTCCATCCTTTTGTTTGGTGTTGCACAAAGTAGTGACTGATATATCTGTCTCTATGTTGTATGAGAAATGTTGGATAAATGCCTCTGCTAAGTCACCCCATGACTTTATACCAGGTGGAAGTTGGGAGAACCATTCCATAGCTTGATCTCCCAAACTTTGTGGGAATAATCTCATCAAATATGTCTCTTCTGCTGCTATCTCAATGCAAGCTGTGAAAAACTATCTTATGTGTGCCTTAGGATCCCCTTTTCCTCTATACTTATCAAACTTCAATGTCACAAAGTGTGTATGAAAAGGAGGCATTGGAATTCTCTTATCAAATGGATAAGGACATATCTCTCTCATTGTGTAAGTTGGCTTTGGTGTATTTATGTCCTCCATCTTCTTTTGTAAGTCTTTGATTTGTTGTTCCAAGTTATTCTTAGGTGGAGACCAGCTTCTTGGACCATACCCCATGCTTGAACCACCGAGTGGAGGAGGAGCATGTTGCATATATGGATGATATTGATCATACACATGTTCATATGGAGGAGGTCTATAGTGATGTTGAGTATATGGACCACTTGGTATAGAGTCATGTTTAGGAATGTAATATTTACTTTGTTCATGTATACCATACTCTACAGGAATGTCATGAGTTTGTTCTAGTGTGGTGCCTCCAAATTTGATGTGGGGTTTCCTTGTGTCCAAAATTTGAACATGTCTTTGGATATCCAATTGCTTTGGTGGTTGGTCCTTAGCATTAGTATGTGCTTGAGTATATTTTTCTGCATAAGACTTCCATAATGGTCTGTGAAGGTGAGTATCATATGCTTGACCATGTATGTATGGGACCTCAGGTTTTTGAAACAAAGATGATGTTGATTCAGGCACAATATGTGGTCCTCTATTGCCTTCACTATTAGGCCTCCTTTGATTCATGTTGGAGTGAGTTTGTTGCAAAGGTCGATTTTCCATTATTTGAGACATGTTGAAATCATGAGGAATCTTGGCTTCACTTTGTGCCATCACTTGTAAGAAATATTGTCTATCTCTCCTCATTATTTCCTCAACCAATCAATTAAAACGGGGATCCATAATGGAGTCTTCCACTTCTGTTGAATGTATGGAAAAGTTGTCTATATTGTCATTGTGTGTATCATTGTTGTTTGTAGTGTCCATGTTCTCAACATTTGGAATGTTTCTATAAGCATCCATGTCAGGTAATGCGGTATGATCAGAATTGAAAAAGACATCATTGTCATACTCATAGACACTCATGTTTATAGACTCTTGAGCCTCTTTAGTTTCTCTCTTAGCTTTTTGGGAATGGGTTTCAACCATGAACTAGGTATTGACTAAGATATGTGAGACTAGATGAAAATGGAAAGAGTTGGATGGAATGTAAATGAATCTGAAGTTTACTTGCAATATCCAAAGTGTAAGACCAAGTACGTATGTAGTAGAGTAGGTGTGGCTTCCAAAGAGATGATAGTTTCTCTTGATGAGGTAAGTTGACCTTGACTCTCAGTAAGACCAAATGAGAACCAAAGGAGATAGACCTTGATGAGGGACCACTTAGCAAAATGTTGTTGTATGTAGTGTGTTGACAAAGTATGATGAGGACAAGCAAGTGACCTTTTGACTCAAGTTTAGACAAATGTAAATATAATTTAAGGAGTAAATAAATGATGGACTTTGTGAGACCCAAAGATAGGTTGAATGCTAGATGAAAACCTGAATAGATAGCCTAGGAAGCTCAATAAGCCTGAAATTGAATGTTCCTATTTGCTGAATTATGAATGTTTTTTTTTTTTTAATCCTGAACACAGACATGTCTGTATACTTCAAAGATGTGCTTAAATGACATAGACGCGTTTCTGAGATGTTTTAAATGCAAAGTTTCTCAAAAGACACAAACGCGTTTTTGCCCTTCAGAGACACGGTTATATGACACAGATGCGGTTCTGTCAGACACAAACACGTTTCTGGAGATTTTTTGCCATTTTTTCCAATGTGTGAAGTTGTTTGTTGTGACCAAATCTAGATGTTTGACTATTTTTCATGACAAGAGGACATGGTGTTGATGAAGACTCAATGTTTGCAAGCGTTTAGACTCAAAATGACAAAGAAAAGTGTGTTGTTCGATGTAAAAAAAATTTGCATACACTTGAAGACACAAAAGACACAGTGTTTTGATGTTTGGTTTTGAATGTTTGATTGTTCAAAATAAGACAAGCACAATTCTTATGGTTGGCCAAGACAATAGTTGTTGATCCCACATGGGGTTTACCCTGGGGCTATGCTATTCAGAGTGGATACTTAGATGCTTGACCCCACTGGCTCCACCCTCAGCACTCACTTCTCGGGGAAGCCAAGCATCAGTCCACAAAAACTCCCCATGGTGAACTTTGTATCTCTACTAAGAGTTGTACGTGTGTGGGTTGCTCCAGAGGTCCGACCTCTTGACCCAACAACTAGAAGAATTTTGGCCTCTAAAATAAAAAGGTGCTAGTTGTATGCAGGAAAAGTGGGTGAATAAAACTTAATATGTGAAAATTGAGTTAAATACTAGTCAACACACACACAGGACTTCTTGGTGCAAGCTATGGAGTAACGTAGTGTTACTCAACTTCCCAAGGAGGGTCCCATGGTTCTCTATCTCACAATGTCCCTCAAACCAACATTTTTGCTCACAGATCACTGAGCAAAATGGTTTAGGGATGGCAAATATGAGAACGAGAGATGTTTTTGCTAAATTTAGTATGAAATAGATGTGAACCTATGTATGATGCTAAAAATGCAATAAACTAAATGATAAGATGACAAGATTAGTATGAATACTATCCTAGCATACTATATTTAGTCTATGATTGAGCTAAAATGATAAAGGAAGCACTCTAACATGCATATTTAGTCTAATTCATGATCTAAAAGAGGCTAAATGATGAGCATATATGGAATGAAAGCTTGAAAGAATTTGAGCATAAGTGTGATGCTTCAAATTTTAAAGATGATTGTTTAGAATGGAGGAATGAGAGCTCTATTTATAGCACAAACAGGGCAATGGATGGTCAGGATTGAATGGTTTAATCAAGTGCCAGGTTTGAAAGTTGGGGATCCATGTGCACAATTGGCACCAATGAAATGGTGACAAATGTCAACATAGGGTTGGGTTGAGAGAAGAGGTTGGAGGCATTAAAGGCCTGAGAAGACCTCATGGTTATCTAAAGGCTAAGGGTCAAGTCTAAGTTAGGCTTACCCACTGGATTAAGAGTTAATCCAAGGATAAACCTTTGTGAAAATGATTAAGAGATAATCATGGTCAAAGCATTAATGGCCTGATGAGACCCTTGGGTTGGATAGAGGTTGAGTCAAAACAAATGTTTTAACCATGTGGGAGGGTTTGAATTAACCATTAATGGTTATTGGAGACTTTGGGGATTAAGTGGTTGTAGGTTGGAAGCCTTCAATGGTTTTCAAAGACTTTAAGGGTTTGGGTGGTTGAAGGTTGAAAGCCTTTAATGGTTATCAAAGACTTTGAGCCATTTGAGAAGTGACTTCCCTTTGCTTAGGGATGTGACAAAATTTAGAGGAGGGTTAGGTTAATTAGAAGTGTTTAGAAGATTCTAGAAGGGATTAGAAAGGGGTTTGGGATTTTGCAAGTGGATGGAGGGATAATAGGATTTTATTGAATTAAATGATTTAATTCAATTTGGTTGTAATTTGGAGAAATTAAATAAATTAGATTTATTCAATTTGGGATAACTATTTAATTAAATTTGAATTTAATTAAAAGTGGATAGGGGGATTTTAATTGAATAAAATGATTTATTCATTAAATGGTATAGTGAATTTAATTTAAATAAATTGAATAATTTATTTAATTAAATAGAGGAATGTGGATAGTTTAATTAAATAGAGAAATGAACATAAAATATTCATTTAGGAATATGGTCATTTTTATACGTCTACATTTTGCTCCTCTTTGAAGTGACGTGTGTGCACATGTTATTTCAAAGAAAATGATGTGTTTTTGTGATTTTATGATCAAATGCAATTTTTGTTGTGTCGCTCTTTTGATTTGCAAGTCGTGCCCCAGATTTGATGTGTGATGCCCCCTCGGGAGATGAATCAACTTTGAAATTTTTTGATTTAATTTGATGAAGTTCGTATGATGTGTAGGATTTCGTGCATGTAAAAAGTGTGCAGATTGATTCATCTCTCGATAAGTTACAACTGTTTTGGTATAGGGGAGATCGCGACCATATTACAGGGCCCTACGGCTAACCCTAATTTCATTTTCCTCCTATAAAAGGGATTTAGGGGTTGATTTAGGTTCATTTGTGCTTTGTTGATTGTGAAGAAAGAGAATTTGCTCTAGAGAGAAAATGTCGATTCCTTATCACAGACACCATTTTGAGTGCGTTCGAAGGTACTGGAGACCTGTAGCGCGTGGACCACCAGTAAGTCAACATTTTTGACCCCTTTTTGATGTTTTATTTTGTCGTTTTTGGTCATTTTTTTGAATTTCAAAGTTCGGGTATTTCGTTTTAGCGCGTCTAAGGTCCATAGTAGCGTATGCGAAGTGTGAAGTAGCGCATCAAGTTTAAATTTAGGAGTTGCATCTGAAAATCATAGGTTTAGCGCATGAAACTTTTAGGTTAGCACATGCAAGGAAAATAGCGCATGTGAGGTATTAGGTAGCGCTTCGCGTCAACAGGGTAGTGCGTAGGTGTGACCTAGCACATAGGAGCCGCCGGGGTTCGCATAGGGAAGGGCGTTTAGCGCGTAGGACTAACCTAGTGCATAGGGACCACAGAGGGTCGCATAGGGAAGGTGGTTTAGCGCGTAGGACTAACCTAGCACATAGGGACTGCAGAGGGTCGCATAGGAAAGGTGGTTTAGCGCGTAGGACTAACCTAGCGCATAGAGCTAAACGGGTAGTGCTTAGGAGGGATAGATTAGTGTGTGGACAAAGTCTAGCGCATATGATGGTCTAGGTAGCGCAATGAAGGAAAAGAGTAGCGCGTAGATAGAGTCTAGCGCATAGAACAGGTAGATTAGCACGTAGGAAAGACAACCTAGCGCGTGGGGGTGATTTAGCGCATTAAAGTTCTGTTTTAGCGCATCAAAAAAAATTTTGCAGTGTTGGCCGATTTAAAAATTTTGTTTTGTTTGTCTGTCATGTTTTGATGAATATATCCAAGATGAGTATATGTATAACTTGTTTTGATGTGCAATTTTCCAAGTTATGTATAGATATCAATCTGTTGTGTTGATCAAAAATGATGTAGTTGCGTGTTCTATTTCAAGTTCAATGTATGTGAAAGCCTGAGTTGTGTTACAAGCCGATATGGGTTGGAAACTTGAGTTGTTTTACAAACTGATATGGATGGGAAACTTGAGTTGTTTTACAAGTTTATGTGATTTTGGTATTTGAGTTATTTTACAAGTTTTGATATGGTTTTTGGAGAACTTGAGTTGTGTTACAAGTTGATATGAAATGATAGGTTTTTGAACTTGATGTAGATGAGCAAATTTGTTTCATGTTGTTGATGTAAGTTTGATTTTGATATCTTTGTGTTGATGTGGAAACTGATATTGGATATGTTTTTGTTTGTTTTGACAGGAGCGATTGAGGGTTGTTCAGTCGAGGGAGAGATTTCCGAGACCATGGACGTTGATACCGAGATTATCACAGGCAGATTTGGATATCATAGAGAGATCTGGATTGACCTCACTTCTGGATATGCCTCGGTTCACTGTGAACCGGGGGCTTTTGACAGCGTTGGCAGAGAGATGGCATAGTGATACGAACACCTTTCATTTTGCCACAGGGGAGATGATAGTGACACCGGAGGATTGCTATCGAGTTTTGTGGATTCCTGTAGTAGGGGCACTACTTCCCTATGAGCAGTCAGAGGAGGGCGGCATAGAGGCACTGCATCGCATTTTTTAGGATGACATAGTTTGTGGGTATGAGATCCCTTGGCAGGAGTTTTTGGATTTGGGGTATGCACCACTGCCATCTGTACTGGTAGGATTCATTGGGGGATTCCTTTGTCCTGATCGCAGGTCAAAGGGATTTTCGGTGGGATGGGGATTGGTGTTGGAGGAGGAGGTTTGCATGGGGGTCAGCGATGCTAGCCCATTTATACAGGAGTTTACACGAGGTAGTATACCTCGGTTACAGTAGCTTGTTAGCAGGAGTGACCCTATTACAGGTATGGTGCTGGGAGCACATTCCAGTAGCTAGGCCACTGGCAGATAGAGACAGGCCCGTAGGTGCAGCATATGCCTACAGTTATAGAGGTCTAGTTGTTTAGCGTAAGCTGGGCAAGCTAGAGCATTGGAGGAGGGTGTTCGATGATATAGATACGGTCACTTGGAGACCGTATATAGGTTGCAAGGTATGGGCTGAGGATGGGGTGGAGATGCCCTTTGTTTTTATGACCTGATATCTGATTGGGAGGACCCCGTTCATTATTGAGCGGTTTTTGGTGATCCGAGTGTTGCGACAGTTCGGACGCCAGCAGAGGATTCCTAAGGGAGCGTGCCTGTATGCATGGAGGCATCAGGATGTGGCCAATTGGGGGCTGACTATTGACAGTGCGGTGGCCGTGGAGGAGTTTGTGGGGATAGCTGGGCAGATCTGGGACTATGCCCCAGAGATTCAGGATGTCGGGATGACAGATGAGTTTGCCCGTTTGTTTGCTGCGCGGGCAGTGGCGAGGATCTCAGATCCAGAGGAGATGAGGCCAGCGTTTGATTCAGATGGGGAGGAGGGAGACGGGGGAGATGATGGAGGAGGTAGAGGGAGGCGGGGAGGTAGAGGTGTGGAGAGAGCGGTACGGCAGGGGAGGATTGAGAGGGGGAGAGGAGGATTGGCTATCAGAGCCGAGAGAGAGGGGAGAGTGACGGAGGTGCTGGCGGTAGTGGGGGGTGAGAAGGAGATGGTGAGACCAGCATAGAGGAGGAGGGTAGATATACTCCCACCTCCAGTACCAAAGACAGGGCGAGTGGGAGGGGTTCCTCCTGCACAGGTACCACTGCGGGTTTGAGTGCCAGGTCATGTGGAGGATGCACAGATCCGGACCCTGCAGATTACCATTCAGTAGCTGCAGGCGCAGATTTCTCCCTATCAGTGGCAGATTTCTCAATTGACCACTGAGAGAGATACTAAGATAGAGTGGCGAGGACGAGCAGAGGAGGCCTTAGTGAGTGTACAAAGAGCAGTGGCGGGTGGTCCATTGAGAGACACCCTTAGAGAGCTGACACGGAGAGTATAGGAGGTTGAGTATTATAGGCGGCATTATGAGGCTGCAGTACCTTGAGATCGGCGTGTGGAGAATTTTGCACAGTCGAGATCGAGTCGATCTCGAACCACTGGGACACGATCTGAGAGCCGAGGTTTGACAGGGCCGGTGAGACAGGACCCTCCTGGAGATCCAGGGGCGAGTGTATCTGGAGCGAGATAGGACCCTCCTGGAGATCCAGGGGCGGGTGTAGCTGGAGCGAGACCATCTCCATCAGGAGATAGTCATACTTGAGAGACAGGGTCTCTATTGTATTTTTGAGCAGTTTGTTATTTGTTGTACTGGACACAGTGCGTGGACACATTTTGTACATTTTGATCAGTTTTGAAATATATATATATATATATATATATATATATACGGTACCATTTTTGATCATGTGATGTGTTGATATGGATGCATTTATTTTATGTGATGATGCAATGCTTAAATATATGATGTAAGATGTATGATGCAGGATGTATGCTTTTTATATGCTGTGAGATGTATCTTGAAAATGAGATGTATGTTTTATTTATGCTGTGAAATGTATCGTGATATGTAAATGATGTTTAAATGATATGCAAACACGTTGTAAATGATATGGAATGATGATGTGCAACTAATTGTAAAATGATATGCAACTGATTGTAAAATGATGTGCAACTAATTGTAAAATGATATGCAACTAATTGTTTTTTGGAGCATCTCTCATTCTCATATTTGCCATCCGATATAACCATTTTTTTTTGCTTTCTTTGTAAATATCATCATTGAGCATTGATTTGTTTAGGATATGTTGAAAATTTATACAAGCATAATGGTATAATTGAACCATAATGACCTGAGAAAAATTTACATGATATTTGATTTTGCAAGATAGCACAAGCGTCAAGGTATAATTGAACCAGGACGACTTGAGTGCGTATTGCATAAACAGACAAGATTTGATCATTTGTATGCGTGAAGTGGAAGCAAGCCTTCAGTGATATTGGACATATCACGTCTCGAGGCATGTATTCACACAGTACAAGTGATCACCTACCAGACAGAAGACTAAGAAAATATTGGAAGCTCCCCTTAACCTCTAGCTGTGAAGCATTTAGTGAGACAAGGAAGAGAATCCAATAATGCCAAAAGTTCAAAATGAAAAACTAGCTAAGATTTTGTGCTATAGTGCAACATTCAGTACTTCAGAAAATCATCCATCCTTGATATTTTCGTGTTTTGTTTAGTTTTTGGTTTTTGCGATGAAGCGTAGTTGTTTGTGGGATGTTATGCTGATGAGTTTTGCATTTAGTCTTGATGTCTTGAGTGTTTGCAATATTGATATGATTTACATGCCCCTTGCTGAGTGTGCCTCTTGATGTGAATACATACAGTGATTCCAAGCCATGGTGTTTTAGTGGTAGGAGGATATTTATAGATAAATCAGGATCTTGACTACGTTAAGTATGTCCTAAATGGATATTTGCTAAGTGTCGGGTGATGGCCGATAGTGTTTGTATGGACAACATGGTATGGAAATAGATAGAGGAGCCGTTCTTTCACAAGGGCGCCTATTTACCAGGTTTTCACCCTTTGTTTTTATTATATTTTGCTTTTGTTTTTCTTTTTTTCTTTTTTTTTGGCTTTTTCTTGATTTTTTTTATTTTTTTGTTTGTTTTGGGCTTTTTCCGTGCACTAGGCTACTATTAAGTATAGTACCTTTTCAGATGGATACTGTTAGTTGGTTCATCGAGCACATCTCCTTCAGAATTTGTTAGCTGATAAGCACCTGATCCATAAACGGATATGATAACATAGGGACCCAACCAGTTAGGTTCAAATTTTCCTTTCTTTTCTCGATCTTGTTGGTTTCTTAGATTTTCTTTAAGGACTAGGTCACCAACCTTGAAGTTGCAAGGAATGACCTTGTGATTGTAGCTCCTGCACATGCGTTGCTGATATGCTTTGAGATGAGTATAAGCATGTTGGCATCTTTCATCTAATAGCTCAAGTTCTTGTAGGCGGTTAACTCGATACTCTTCATCTGGGATTAAGCCTTTCAAAGAGACTCTGAGAGATGGGATCTCTATCTCCAGGGGTAAAATAGCCTCGGATCCATATACCAATGAATATGGTGTTGCTCCTGTAGGTGTGCGGATGCTGGTCCTGTATGCCCAAAGTGCTGGATTGAGTTGTACATGCCAATCTTTACCTGCATCATTCACTGTTTTCTTGAGGATTTTCAGTATTGTCTTGTTAGATGCTTCTACTTGACCATTTCCCTGTGGGTAATATGGTGTAGAGAACCTATGTTGGATTTTGAATTTTTCACATAGTTCTTGGACATCCTGATTTTTGAAGGGCCATCCATTATCTATGATGATTGAACTTGGAATACCATATCTGCAAATCAGATAATTGAGGATAAAAGAGGCAATTTGTTTCCCGGTCACCGTGGTCATGGGAACTGCTTCTATCCATTTGGTAAAGTACTCTGTTGCTGTTATAATGAACTTGTGTCCATTTGAAGAGGACGGATGAATTTTGCCAACTAGGTCCAGTCCCCACTGACAAAAGGGCCATGATGTTGTAAAGGGCTGTAGTTCCTGTGCTGGTGCATGTATTAGATTACCATGGATTTGGCATTTAGGACATTTCTTGGCAAAGTGATATGAATCTTTCTCCATTGTAGGTCAGTAGTATCCCATCCTTAGAAGTTTTTTAGCAAGAGTAGTGCCACTTGAATGTGTGCCACAAATACCTTCATGAAGCTCGTGTAAAGCCAAATCGGAATCATTACGATCAAGACAACGAAGAAGAGTACCATCGATACCTCGATGATACAAAGTATCAACAGTAAGGGTGTAACGGGCAGCTTGTCGGATAAAGCTACGTTTTTGGTTACGGGATTGGTCAATGGGTAAGATATTATGCTTGAGGTAGTCGTATATTGGTCCATATAGCGGAGAATCTGAACCAGTCAAGGCATAGATAACATGGGATTCAGAGTGGTCATAGGCGGGGGAGAACAGTTGCTCTACCAGGAACTCATAACGACTTTGTTGTTCAGGAATTTGTAGTAGCGAAGCAATTGTAGCCATTGCATCGGCTGCTTTGTTGTTCAACCTTGGTATTTGCTCGAAGGTGATGTGCACAAAATACTGTTTGAAGTCATCCACCATTCGTTTGTAGGGTAGTAGCTTGTCATCCTTTGTCTGATAGTTGTTATTGATTTGATTAATGACCAGTTGTGAGTCTCCATAGACTTTTAACTCTGTGATTTTCCATTCTATGGCCATTTTGATGCCTATGACCAGTGCTTCATATTCAGCCACATTATTTGTGCATGGAAACATAAGTCTGTATGATTTTGGCATAGTGTGTCCTTCAGGAGTGATGAACAGAATGCCGGCACCTGAACCATGTTGAGTATAGGATCCGTCAAAGTATAGTGTCCATTGTTTAGTAGAAAGAGCAAGCACATCCCTCTCTAGAAATTCAACCTCCATGGTTTGTTTGCCTAGTAGCGGTGCTTCAGCCAACTGATCTGCAATTGCTTGTCCTTTGATGGCTCGTCTTTCTATGTATTGGATTTCGAATTCACTGAGAATCATGACCCATTTAGCCAATCGGCCTGTAAGAGCGGCCTTGCTGAGTAGATATTTGAGAGGATCAATTTTTGCAACTAGCTTGATGGTGTGTGCTAGCATGTAATGTCGAAACTCCTGAGATGCAAAGACCACTGTTAGGCAAGCCTTTTCAATGAATGTATAGTTGAGCTCATAGCCATTCAATGTTCTACTGATGTAGTATATGGCGTGTTCCTTTCCTTGTTGATCTTCTTGTGCCAATAATGCCCCCAGTGAAATATCTGTTGTTGAGATATATAGAATAAGTGGCTTTCCGGCGACTAGTGGTATTAGAACTGGTGGATTCATCAGGTACTGTTTGATTTGATAAAAAGATTCTGCACACTTAGCCTCCCATTTGAATGGTACATTTTTGTGTAGCAAATGGTTAAATGGTAGACTTTTATCTACTAGCTGAGCGATGAATCGCCGGATTGATTGAAGTCGTACCTGTAGAGATCTGAGTTGACTGATATTTCATGGTGGTGGCATTTCCATAATGGCTTGTACCTTTGCTGGATCAACTTCAATACCCTTAGCTGAGATTATGTAGCCTAGTAACTTGCCTGATGTAACCCCGAAGACACACTTCTTAGGGTTAAGCCTGACTTGGAATTTCTCCAATCGATCAAAGATTTTTGTTAGGATGCCAAGATGTTCTGCTCTGGTGAAGGACTTAGCTAGTAAGTCATCCACATAGTCTTCCATAAATGTGTGCATCATGTCATGGAATATTGTGGTCATTGCTCTTTGATAAGTGGCCCCTGCATTCTTTAAGCCGAAAGGCATAACATTCCAACAGTACGTCCCCCAAGGACAGGTGAATGCTGTTTTATCTTGATCTTCAGGACCTATCTTGATTTGGTTATAGCCTGAGAAACCATCCATTAGTGAGAGCATTGCATGACCTACTGTGAGATCTACAATTATGTCAATACTTGGCAGAGGAAAGTCATCTTTTGGACAAGCTTTGTTGACGTCTCTGAAGTCAGTGCATATTCTGATACAACCATCCAGTTTTGATACTGGAACGATATTGGATATCCACTCTGCATAGTCAATGGGTTGGATGAATCCGACATCTAATAATTTTTTTAGTTCAGTTTTGACCATGAGTGCCACCTGTGGATTCATCTTTCGTAGCCTTTGCTTGACTAGCTTAATTCCTGTAGAGATGGACAAGTGATGCATGATTAAGTGTGGATCTACTCCAGGCATATCAGCATATGACCAAGTAAAGTTGATTTGTTGTTCTTTAAAGAAGATGATGAATGCCGATCTTTCTTCCTCTGTCAAAGATTCTACAAGATGTATATTTCTGGCTGCTTCTGTGGTACCAATGTTGATTGATTGAGTAGGCTCAATCAATATGGGCAATCGCTCATAAAAGTGCTCAGGAAGAGTGTCAAGTCTCCCATCGTTAGGTGCCTTAAAAAGGTTTTCACCCTCCGATGCGTCCTTTATTTTTACTTTTTTATGATCTAGAGCTGCCATTGACTGGTTTTCAGCATTAGATTCTTTATTTGGTGCATTTTTGCGACTGAGAGACTTGGCACTCCCTGATTGACAGATATCATTATTTTGTTCACTGGTAGAGCCTGTTTCTATATTTACGGTACATAGGTAATGGACAATAGATGCATCATCTGGGAAAATTGGTATATCATTTGTTTCAGGTTCGTCCCAGTCGATGAGGTCAGGAAAGACAAGTGGTAAGGAATCGTTGGGTGGATCAAGTTCAGCTACCATAAGTGTTAGGATAGAGTTTTCATCGTGATGGGTCTTGGGTTTAAAGAAATTTAGGATTTCGTCGAGGTCTTCGATGGTATCATCTTCCACATAGACTTGTTCATAATGTTTCTGTTCACTTTCCTGAGCATCATAGATATTTTGCGGTCCAAATTCAAGAGGTCTATCCTCTGCGTTATGTTTTTCCTAAGAAAGGGATATAGAATCAGTATCATCCAAGATATCAGTAGTAGCATTGGAGCCTGTACCCCATTCATATTCATTGGAATCTGTCTCATAGGCATCATCCCAGATTCTATCTGTGCTGTAAACAGGTGTGTTGTACAGTGAAAACAAATCTTTGATGATGGATACCATTTTGATGGTTTTTGTAGATTCTGTATCAGATCCCTCTTCTACTTGCTGGATTTGTTCATAGACTGTGCTTCTTCGGGGAGGAATAACGGTATTTGAATATGAGCTACTACTGCGAATAGGGCCCTTTTGTGACTTAGAAGTTTTTCTTGATGTAACTTCTGATCTTGACGTTCTCGTGCCTTGCGGATTGTTTTTGCTGATTCAAAAAGTGCTTCCTGCCAGGATTCTTCTTTGTACGATGTCTTTACTTTCCATTGAGGTTTGATAGGTAGGTGAGACGGCCGTTTCAATAGGAACGTGAGTTTAGAACCCAATCCTACTTTGTTTCTGCTAGGTTGTGAAGGAAGATCTATAGGTTCAGTGACTCCTTCTTTGTGTTTTCCAATGGGTCCTTTACCGTCATATCCCATTTGCTTCATGATTAAGTAGCCTTTTCCATACATGTGTGTTGGTAGAACAATGTCCAGAGCAGCTGCTCTATGATTTTCTTCTTCATCTTTGTATAACCAGCTAAGAACATCTTTGTCTTCTGATTCATGTGCTAGAGTACCCAATTGGATGAAGGCACCATCAAATTTAGTGATGGGCTGAGTAGCCAGTTGTGTTGATGTAGTAGGCAAAGGTCGGCAATTTTGCCAAACATAAAGGCTCCAAAGAGTATTCTCCTATACCTTGGTCTTTGATTTGCATTTTCTGCTTGAAGTCTCCCCATAAGGAGTTGGATTTTTCTATTTGTGGATCTGATGTTGAAGATTGCTGGTTTTCTCTATTATGAGGAACCAAACTGTCCTGGGCTACCCCCATTGCATTGCAATGTTGAAATGGATTATGATCAGTAGATGTGGAGATTTCTTGTCCATCATAGGGAAACTTGACACACTGGTGATATGTAGAAGGGACTGCTTGCATTTCATGTATCCAGGGTCGTCCTAACAAAATATTGTAGGTTAGATCAATATCTAAGACTTGACAAATAGTGTCTTTTTGTACTGGGCCTACTTGAATAGGTAATATTACTGTGCCTTTAGAGGACCGTTCTTCATCATCATATGCTTTTATGGTAATCTTTTTGCAAGGATCAATAGATTCTTCTAAGAAGCCTAATGCACGGATAAGCTTTAAAGTACAGATATTAAGGCCGGCTCCTCCATCTATTAGGACTCTCTTGAATCGGTGTTTGCAAACAATGACTTCAATATGGAGAGGAGTATTATGCGGATGACTCAATGAGGTATTGTCATGCTCTGAGAAGGTGAGGTTATGAGGTCCTATCATATGGGTGACCATGGCTTGAAATCTGTCTGTATCCAGATTTTGAGGTACATTTGTTTCCAATAATGCTTGCTCCAATATGTCTTTGTGCTTGGGTGATAGTTTCAATAATTCCAGTATAGATATCTGAGCTGGAGTCTTGCGTAGTTGGCTAACCAAGTCATATTGGATTTTTGGTGTGGTAGTTGTAGGTGCAGTATGTCCCTTCAAGACATTTTTCTGAGTGCGGGTTGTTACATTGACAGATTCATGATCACGCTGATCTCGGATGGTGATGACATTTACTTGATGATCTTCAGCTGATATATGGTTGATAGTGTTATTGTAGATGTGATTAATACGAGCTCCACGTGTATCATCTGAAGTAGATGCTCCATCTTTGTTGTAATTTGGGAGAGGATTTTTAAAGGCTCCATGATCACCATTTGTTTTGAGACCATCGACCATTAAGTCACCTCGATCAATCATGTCTTGTATTATATCTTTCAATCTCATGCATTCGTTTGTTCTATGACCCTTGTTGCGATGGAAATCACAATAGTGTGAATCATTCCACCAAGGTGGTTTGATTAGGGGTTCATAATTGTTGAGTGGTGGTAAAGAAAGAACCTGGTTTGCCAAAAGTTCTCTGAATGCGGATTCTAGTGATTGTCCCAGTGGTGTGAAGATACGCTTTTGGAAATTGTTCGTGTTGTTGCGTGGATTGTTGTTAGGTCCAGGATTCATGTTTTTGCCTTGATTATCATTGGTGTTGTTTGTGTTGAATTGTCCTTGATCAGTTTTTTGCGTATATGTGTTAGCACTGGGAGTAGTATTTTTAGGATTTTTCGTGTTCTGAGGATTTCCAGATAATGCAAGCACTGGTTGTTTAGATTTGGGATCATGTGATTCGTTGTTGCCTTCATTTTTGTTTCGAGTCCAAAATCAAGATTTGTCAAAGTTGGTGTTGTTTTGGTTATTGTAGTTTGATGAGTTTGTTCCTTCCTTGTAGAATTTGAGTATTCCCTTTTTGACACATGCTTCCTCTACTTGAATGCCATTTTCAATCAATTTAGCGAAAGATGGTATGCATTGAAGTTTTAGTCTGTAACTCATTTCGCCATTCAAGTTATCAATGAAGATTTCCATTTTCTCTTTTTCAGGAATATCTCGAGGATATCTGGAGACCATGCGTCTCCAGTGTTGAAGAAATGCCATGACTGTTTCATTGTTCTTTTGTTTGGTGTTGTAAACATCTAGCATGGTTATGGCATGTTGGATGTTGTAGGAATAGTGGGTTATGAATTTGTTAACCAATTCACCAAATGATCTAACAGGTGGTGAAATTTTGGATAACCATTCCATAGTTTGCCCTCCCAAGCTTCTGGGGAATAACCTCATCAAATAGGTGTCATCATGAGCAAATTCCAGGCTTAGTGTGCAAAATTCTCGAACATGATCTCTGGGATCACTTTTCCCATCATATTTATCAAATTTGGGAACGTCTGAGTTTGGAGGAAAAGGCACCATGTTCAAGCTTCTGTCAAATGGACAAGGACAGATTTCGTTTAAAGAGTACCGCACTGTTGTCCCTTGTTGCATATCCTGTACTTGCCTTTGCAACATTTGCATTTGTTGAGTAAGAGCAATCAAGGGTGCATTATCTTGTCGAGGAAAAAGTTCTTGCTTTGTATTGGTTCTCAACTGAAAAGGAGTGGTAAATGGTATATGTTGCTCTGGTGTTTCTAGTTCAGGTATATGCATTTCTGGTATGCGTTGTTCTAGAATGTGTTGTTCAAAGTTATGTTGTTCAGGTATGTGAGTTTCTTCTTCTCATTTTTGTTCTTGAGATGCATATTGCCAAGATCTGGTTTGAAAAAGATTTGGGTCGAAATCTTCAAGAAGTTTAACGCCCTTGCTTGTGAGCATCAACAGATATTTTTCCTTGTCATTTTCCATGAGCTTTTCGACAAGTTTTTGGAAGGAGGGATTTACTTGAAATTCCCGAAGAAGGGCTTCAGTAATTTTAGGTTCTTCTATAGGCGGAACTTCAAAAGGATTTGATAATCTGCGATTCATACTTGATTCTGCGTGTGCCTCACTTTGTTTGTCTCGTTGAGAGCGAGTAACAGGCATTTTAATAGAAGCTTTCAGTGATGAAAGGTACAAAAGCCTCCTTGATGTGTTGCTTGGGTGTTGGTGGTTCTGGTCGAGATGTGTTATATGTGATGCACTCGTCGGGCAAGAATGTTGGATTGATTTTTCCACAGCGGTTTATGGTTTGATTAAAAGCAGACTTTTGACAGTATGCTCTTGTCTTCAAGGGTTCCTTGTCAAATTCACTAGATTTGTTTTGGATATAACGTTTGACGTAATGAAGGAATACCCGATGAGATTTGAAGAGTTGATGATTGATGTATAAAAACTTATTTTGCTTGATGAATTTGGAAAAACCAAGTTGTCGTTTCTTTAACGTGATGTTATGATAGAGGTTCTTTCTTCTCAGAATAAGGGGATTAGTCATGCAAGAGTGATCAATGATTTCCTTTGATTGGTTTGGATTTAGTTGATTCTTGTTTTGGAAATTTCAAATCTTACTTTATCAGAGTGAAGGCTGCCCCTTCATGATAAAGTGTGTCAAATGATATAGATAAAAGCTTCCTGATCTAGAAACTGGATTTGACGATTTGAGAATTTTAAACAAGTGTTTTGAAATAGAAATCCATAAGATGGTAAAGGACTTTGATGATACTGATGATGAAAATTTTTTGGATTATGATAGGAGAGACATCCTCTAGTGTGTGATTTGTTTAGGATTCAGACAACTTTGTTTAACACAAATTTAGCTTGAGAAAAGTTTTTAACAGTTTGTTTTTGTCACTCTGGTTTAATAAAAGATGATTTTTGATGAAAAAAAGTTTTTAAAATGTTTTTGAAATTTTCAAAATTTTTCAGTTTTGGACTTCTCTATTTTTTGCCTTAGATCACATGCTAAAACAGAGCTTACATGTGCTACTGAATTTACCTGATGCGCTAAAGGAATAAGCACACGCGCTAATCTGCCCTAAGATACGCGCTAAAATTTGGATTTTGGAAAAATTTTGTTTAACAGGTGAAAAATCTACGTGCTAGACTGGGCTTCAAATGTGCTAATTGTTGGAGTATATGCGCTACAATATGGTTTCTACGCGCTAAGTTGTTTCTTCCACGCGCTAAAGTTAGGTCTGTTGAAATTTGTTGTTGAATTTTTTGAAAAAGTTACGCGCTACACTGGGCCTGATACGCGCTAGCTATTTGAGTAAATGCACTAATGTATATATGCTACGCACTAGGATGTGGCTGCCACGCGCTAAAAGTAGGACTGTTGAAAATGGTTATTGAATTTTTTGAAAAAGTTACGCGCTACACTGGGCCTATGAAGCACTAACTGTTTTGTTTTATGCACTAATCCTTGGTTCCCATGCGCTAAGAGGTTGTTGCGACGCACTAGACTGTGTTGTGGATGCACTAAAGGATTGTATACTGGTTTGCCTAATGATAAAACGCTACTGTTTTAATTCTACGTGCTAATTTGAGGCTTGGATGCACTAGAAAAAGTCTTCCACGTGCTAAGATGTTGTTCTTATGTGCACTTCTGGCCCTTGATTTTTTTTGGTTTGGGTGTTTTCTTGAGATTTTTTATTTTTGTTGAGAATTTTTCAAGTGCGATGGATGATTTTCTGAAGTAATAAATGCAAGCATGGCACAAAAAGTACAACCATTTTGCCTAATCTAACAAAAAGTGTATGTTCTGCGAGGATGTGTTCAAATCCCCAATGTTTTAACAGGTTTGGATACAAGTAATACACTTCAGAAAGACTCTTTATTCAAGGGTCATAAATAATATCATAGCCCACTAGTCTCGATACTCCGTCAGCTCAAACAGCTGTGTCACCCCCTAAGGGGCGCCCGTTTTTTTGCCTTTTGCCAGAAGTTAACCCAAAGTGAATTCCTTCATAGTTGAGTAGTTATCTTGGGAGATATATGGTGAGTAATCTTGGGGGCAGATTCTTCTCCACCCTTGCACTATGATGTTACAAATATTTGGTTACTGACTCGGTTCAAAGCTTCTAATTCTATGGTTCGTAATCAGGCTTCCCGTTCAGCCATCAGTGATAAACTCCCTTAGGAGGCTTCCCAACCTTTAGAACAAAGGCTTTACGTATCTTGAGGATACTGGGGGAAGGCTAATCACTGCGCGCAACCGTTGAAAAGGACTTTCGTCACTTTCCACATTTGATTATAGTGGGTTGAAATTCTTGGCATCAAAGTCATTCCCCACTTAGGTCGTTCCCTTCACACCGGCCATAAACGGCTTTAAGAGTTGATTGCAACTCCTCGGGAAGGCAGGCCTGCTAAAGGATGTAAATGCTTTGAAATAATGAACGCTGTAAGAGTGGGCTAGATTTTTTATCACCCAGTTAAGGGGAGAGTATATTCCTACCACTTTCGAGACAGAGTAATCAATTATTTTTTATCCTTTCAAATCAGTGATTTTGCTAAAATCTATGTGGAGATGTTGCTCCACAAAACATGATGTTCATTTTTATCCGAACAAATCAATGATTTTCTAATTTATGAAAGGGGAATGGTCAACAAAGCAAATGTTCGACTTTGAGGTCAACAAAAGAAATCGATTTACACATGAAAAGCGTCCCTGCTCAACCTGCAAGAAATTATCAGAATCCTGCAAGCAAACAAAAAATTTGTTAGTTGATTTGGTGGACTTCCACAAGTCTAAAATTTCTTTTTCGGTTACAATTTTAAAATTTTCCTATGTCTGTTATGCGCTACAGAATGGCTTTCATGCACTACAATAGAGACAGGATGCGCTACAACTATTTTCTGATGCACTATATTGTTCAATGAATGCGCTATTCTACAAGTTTGAAGTGCTGTTCTATGGTTTTGCTGAGACCTGCAAGAAAATTTTGAATTTGATGCGCTAATGTTTGAATCGCATGCGCTGAATGATAGACTATAAGCACTGAACTGTGGATCTTATGCGCTATTCTGGTGATTGTCTGTGCTATTCTGCGATTTGCCCGTGTCGAGACCTATAGGAAAACGTTAGAAAGAGTCATGTGCTAAGATAATGTCTTCACGCGCTAAACAGTGAGCTGGATGCGCTACTCTGTTGATTGGATGTGCTAAACAATGACCTAAAAGCGCTACTTCAATTTTCGTGCATGTCTGCAAAAGAGGTTAATTTCAAAAACCGATTTGTTATTTGGGGTCGGACCCCACGGTGGGCGCTAGAAATGTATGCGGGAAAAGTGGGCGAATAAAACTTAATATGTGAAAATTTAGTTAAATACTAGTCTACACACACACACGGGACTTCTCGGTGCAAGCTATGGAGTAACGTAGTGTTACTCAACTTCCCAAGGAGGGTCCCATGGTTCTCTATCTCACAATATCCCTCAAACCAACGTTTTTGCTCTCAGATCATTGAGCAAAATGGTTTAGGGATGGCAAATATGAGAACGAGAGATGCTTTTGCTAAATTTAGTATGAAATAGATGTGAAGCTATGTATGATGCTAAAAATGCAATAAACTAAATGATAAGATGACAAGATTAGTATGAATACTATCCTAGCATACTATATTTAGTCTATGATTGAGCTAAAATGATAAAGGAAGTACTCTAACATGCATATTTAGTCTAATTCCTGATCTAAAAGAGGCTAAATGATGAGCATATATGGAATGAAAGCTTGAAAGAATTTGAGCATAAGTGTGATGCTTCAAATTTTAAAGATGATTGTTTAGAATGGAGGAATGAGAGCTCTATTTATAGCACAAATAGGGCAATGGATGGTCAGGATTGAATGGTTTAATCAAGGGCCAGGTTTGAAAGTTGGGGATCCATGTGCACAATTGGCACCAATGAAATGGTGACAAATGTCAACATAGGGTTGGGTTGAGAGAAGAGGTTGGAGGCATTAAAGGCCTGAGAAGACCTCATGGTTATCTAAAGGCTAAGGGTCAAGTCTAAGTTAGGCTTACCCACTGGATTAAGAGTTAATCCAAGGATAAACCTTTGTGCAAATGATTAAGAGATAATCATGGTCAAAGCATTCATGGCTTGATGAGACCCTTGGGTTGGATAGAGGTTGAGTCAAAACAAATGTTTTAACCATGTGGGAGGGTTTGAATTAACCATTAATGGTTATTGGAGACTTTGGGGATTAAGTGGTTGTAGGTTGGAAGCCTTCAATGGTTTTCAAAGACTTTAAGGGTTTTGGTGGTTGAAGGTTGAAAGCCTTTAATGGTTATCAAAGACTTTGAGCCATTTGAGAAGTGATTTCCCTTTGCTTAGGGATGTGACAAAATTTAGAGGAGGGTTAGGTTAATTAGAAGTGTTTAGAAGATTCTAGAAGGGATTAGAAAGGGGTTTGGGATTTTGCAAGTGGATGGAGGGATAATAGGATTTTATTGAATTAAATGATTTAATTCAATTTGGTTGTAATTTGGAGAAATTAAATAAATTAGATTTATTCAATTTGGGATAACTATTTAATTAAATTTGAATTTAATTAAAAGTGGATAGGGGGATTTTAATTGAATAAAATGATTTACTCATTAAATGGTATAGTGAATTTAATTTAAATAAATTGAATAATTTATTTAATTAAATAGAGGAATGTGGATAGTTTAATTAAATAGAGAAATGAACATAAAATATTCATTTAGGAATATGGTCATTTTTATACATCTACACTAGTAAGGGCATCCGCTCTATGACCATACATGCGGCACTTTCAGTTTTGTATATATAGAAGGCTCCCAACCGGTAGGGGTTACGCCCTACAACTGATCAAATAAATTTGATCAAATGGGTTTATGGGGATACATAGTGTTGGTATGTACTAATCAGCACACGTTATCCATAGTTTTCACCATGAATATAGTTCTTTATAGTGGTTCAGAAGAGGTGGGTTTTCCTTGCTACCACTTGGGTCGTTCTCTCCTCACTAGTAGTCCTAATGACCACACAAGGAGATAGATCCTCTAGAGATTAAACAAAAAGAGCCTATTGCCCAAGACACAAAAGACACTGGTTCAATTTTAGTGCACCAATTGAAGTGTTTGATAATCTATGAAAACAAGACACATAATAAAGATAAAAACCCTTGCCAAGTTCCTGCAACAAAGATCTATTAGTAGTTTGGATTTTTTCAAATGATTACCCCTTCCTGGAAACACACATGTTAGGTAAATTTTAGATCCAAAAGACTTTGTGGAATAGGGGCCTTCAACAAAACGATTTTTCTTTCAAGACAAGCTGCACCAATTTCGTTAGCTAGATCTAAAGATATTAGCTCAAAACAAACCAGATCTAAAATCGAATGATGAAAAACCAAATCAAAGAAACCAAAATGTAACCACTGCACACAGACGCGGTTATCAGATACACAAACGCTAAATAAATTTGCAGATGCGGTTAAATTTGACACAGACGCGGTTCTTGAACACAAACACGCCTGAAGACTTCATAGATGTGACTAGGGAACATAGACGTGTCCCCTAGAATCTACAAAAAAATAGAATACTATTGAAGGAGTAGATGTGATTCTCGATGTCATAGATGTGGTAGAAAATAAAAAATGTGAACCGAAAGTACGCAGATACAAAAATATCAAAATATTGTCGGAAATGTCAGATCTACAACTTCAAAAACATAAAATCTGCAATAAAAGACGTTAAATGCAAAAGGGACAAGAGTCCCACCGAGCGTGCCAAAATATTTACAGTAAAAATGGATAACAACAATATTGAAAGGCTAAATGAATTCAACCACAAAACCCTAGCCTAACAACAACAAAGATCCACCATAACATGTGAAGACTACCTAAGATAATGCAAATCAAATGAAATCACAAAGATTATACCATCACATGTCCAATAGGGTTTGAATCTCCATTCTTCCTATCTCCATTGATCTTGCTTGATATATTTGCTCTTAGATTTTATGTGAACAAGAGCTCAACAAAGAACGGAAATGTGGTTGCAAGTAGGATCGCATATGAAAGTTCAAAGGCATAGTGTAATTGAGTAATCATCGGGTAGTCAGGGTTTGATAATGAAGGAAACATCTCCTTATATAGAAGACACTATATGAAATAGAGGGATAAGATTAAGAAGTGTAAAAGATAAATGGTCGGCTATGATTAGAGGGTAGGTAGAGAAAATAAGAAAATATTAAGAGGGTAGGTAGTGTAGGAATTAAGAGATGAATGACATGTGTCATGGGTAGAAAAGGCTAATGAATTAATTAAATAAATAAAGATTCATTTAATTAATAGAAGAAGTGGGATTACTTAAATAAATAAAAGTATTTATTTAATTTAGAAAAAGGATAATTTAAATAAATAAATGTATTTATTTAAATGAGAAATAAGGCTAGAAGAGGATAAATTAATTAATTAAATAAATAAAGATTTGTTTAATTAATAAAAGAATTAGGTTAAAGTAATTAAATAAATAAAGATATTTATTTAATTAGACATGACAATTTTAGGTGTCTACAACCGGTATCTGGTTGGTCCTGGTAGGATGATTGGTTTTCAGTTGATAGATCATGTTGATCTGATATACTTTGGTATGCTTTGGCTTATGGAATTGGCAAAGATCTCCTATTCATGCTAAAGATATATATTTAGTCAGTTGGTATTGACTTCGTGATCGGATGCTATCTTATGTTCTAGTAAGCATGGTTTCACCAGTAGAGCTTTGTTGAAGATCTTTTCATATTATGCATAAGTGGTGTTGGTGTAGCATCTAGAATGGATTCAGGATGTTGATGGTGATCGTGTTCAATCCTTGACTGATTGGAATCATTGCTTTAGCACATGTGGACCTAAATTGGTTCTGGTACTATCTAGGTTATGGATTAGTTTAATGAAACGTGTTGTTGGAACTCCTCGATGTATTTATGAGATGATTTTTTGATTGGATGTTATTTGTTTTCCCTCAAGCCAACATGTTTTATAATTATGTAATAGGTTTATTGTCTGGGTGGCCAACCTAATTATTTTTGGTCTAGGGTTTATATATATATGTGTGTAAGATCTCATTCAGATCATAAATATATGCAAGTGAATAATGTAATAATCATTCATGCAGAGGATGTTGGAATTGTGTTATCATTGATGTCAACTGGTATAGCATGTTACCAGTAGAGAAGGACAACTAGTAGAGGAGTATTATTGACATGTAGTCATTGATGTCAACTAGTGTTGCAAGTCACTAGTAAAGAAGAGAATTTCATTCAAAGGAATGACCACTGGAGTCACCTGTACACAAGTTAGTGTTTGACTTGTGTGGATGAAATGGACAAGTTACCAGTAGAGTCTAATACTGGTAAGGAAAGGATGTCAACTTGTAAGAGTTGTGTTGACAGTGAGTAGTTGCCAATCGGCAAGCTTATGACCAATGTACAAGCAAGATAAGTGAGGTACTTGAGTTATTGTTTGTGACTCAGAAGAGGCAAAATTTTACTAAAAATCACATCAACACCAGAGGTGATGTACACTTTCCAACTGGCAAACATGTGCCCAACATGTTAGCAAAAGGCTAGACATTGGAGAAGGGTATACTGGCATAAAGGCTAAAGTCATCCAACAGGACTCCCAACGGAAGAAGATGATATCACAAGTTGGAGTTTTGACTGTTGCAAGATAGTGAGGTAGAAAAAGGGGATGTCTACTGGGTTATGTGTAGGAGAAGTATATGCTCACACAAGGTGATCACACCTATGCAATGTCAGTAGCGAATGGTAAGTATGTGGT
Source organism: Cryptomeria japonica (assembly GCF_030272615.1). Lineage (NCBI taxonomy): Eukaryota > Viridiplantae > Streptophyta > Pinopsida > Cupressales > Cupressaceae > Cryptomeria > Cryptomeria japonica. The sequence continues at coordinate 110,914,901 of NC_081411.1, read as the reverse complement.
GGTTTACACCAAATCTACTAGTGAATCACTAAGATACCACAGGTGCATGAAATCAAAGATATGCACCAGATCAGAAAGTGTAGGCATGGTGTGCTATGGGAAAAAAAGAAGGAGAGTTGAGTTGATGCATTTGTCATTGTAACAAACCGGTGAAGATGTGACTTAGTCAAATGATGCTTGAGGCTCTGCAGTAACACACATGGAGTTATCAAGATACGGATTGAAAAAGCTATTGCCTCAGTGCGTTATGTTAAAGAATGATGACATAGACTCATCTAGGTGGTTACCGGTGTGCAAAGAAGTGCAAAAGAAAAAGGCCCTCATTAGCTAATGATGAACATGATGCATGCGGTGAACTGGCATGTTTAGATGACCAAGCAAAGGTACTACACCAACAAGACTAAGAAGTCATTGGCAAGAAGGTTAATCAGCAAGGTGATTTGTGTTGGTATGTGTATACCGGTTAAGTGTGTGGTTGGTGACTAAGCATGAACTGAATCAGTGAGAAAAGGTTGATACCGATAGTGATGCAATGTGGAGATGAAGTGGAAAACATACATTAATTAGCGGGTGGAACATGCACAGGTCAGTCAAGTGAGGTCGGTAAGGTAGTTGGAGGTTGGTCCAGCATTAATGGTGACTTTGAAGCTAGAGGATTCATGATAGAGATTTGTGGCTTGAGATCCTGGATAGATTGATTGTGTAGGTCGGGTTGGTGAAGGAAACAACTAAGCCATTTATGGAGTTTGACCAAGGGATGAACCGACAGATTGAATGCAAAATGCCAAACATAGAAAGCATATTTTAGAAGGCACGAAAATGGGAGATATTTATAGGAAGTCATCTCCAAGTTGTGATCTGATCAAAGTTGATTTGACTCAATGTGCCTTGTGATCAGTGAAGAAAACCCTAAGGCACCAAGTTTTAATGTGGCTTTTTGGCGGGAAGACTGGGCTATAAATATGCAAGCCAAAGATATGGTTTAGGGTCATTGGCTAGGAGAGAGTATAGATACTGAATAAGAGAGTTATATCAGTCAGAGTGAAAAAAGAAGAAGATAATAGTGATTGAGTGAGTGAAGGTTAAACCGGTGATAGTGTTTAACAGAGGGTTCAACTGGAATGGTTTGAGCAACTGGTAAAGTAGCTATGTTGCATTAGAGAAGATAATAGGTAGGTGATTACACTAGCAAGAAGATAACAAAGGGTGTTGAAGTGCAACACAATGAAGGAGAGATCTGATGAAGCAAATGGAGAGCAAGGTAACCAGTAGAGTGTAAACCTATAAAAAAGCAGTAGAGAAATGTGACCTAGTGTAGTAGAGAAGTTGTCTCACCGACAGAGTGAAGTATATGCAATGGTTACAAGATTGACTTGTAACAGTATAACTACTGTTGTATTTGATGCTATCATTGTGATAACTGAGTTGTAGCTCGGTGCAAGGGTTGGTGCTCCTTGGGTTGGTGTCCTAAATTAGGGGTTGGTGCTCCTTGGGATGGTGCCCTTAATTAGGGGTTGTAGCTTCTTGGGTTGGTGCCCTAAACTTTGTAATAGATTTCATTGTGAGGCTGAATTGGACTAGTAGACTCTAGTAGCATTGCTCACCGAGGTTTTTCCCATCTTGGTTTTTCCTCATAGATATTGGTGTTGTGGGATGTACCCTTGTGTATGCTTGCATTGCATTATCTATATTTATCTTAACAATAAACCCACTAGGTAATAAGATGATAATCGATATAAACACATAAAATACTTAAAGGGAAAATATTGAGAACCACTGATATCCCCCCTCTTAGTGGTACATTGTGTCCAACAATTGGTATCAGAGCCTAGGTTCCCTGTTTATCAAGCTTTCTCTCACTTGGGTAGATCCTGTCTAGGACACAATGGTTAAGTGTGAGTCAATCCCTACTCTTGTGTTTAATGGATTAAGCTATGCCATTTGGAGTTGTAGAATGGAAGTCTACCTATCCTCGCTAGGTTTTGATGTCTGGATGTTGGTTGTTAATGGTTTCCCTAGTAATGTTTGTCCTCCCACTAGCTCTGAATTAGAAAGAAGATGCAAGTGCAATGAAGAAGCCATGAAGCCTATATTTAGTGGGCTTACTAGTGATGTCCCCTCATAGGTGGATAAATGTAGATGGGCAAAAATTCTATGGGATGGACTAAAAAATCTCTATGGAAATGAGCCTACCACTATTGAATCAGTTTGTGAGAGTGAGAAGAAAAATGAAGCCAACACATGTGCAAATGATAGCTACAGATCAGTTTGTTGCAGCAATAATGGTGATGAGGAGACTCATCTCTTCATGGTCCATGAGATAGATATTGAGAATCATACATCAAAAGGGGTTAATACAGATAGATCCCACAGGTATGATGTGTTTGGAAGTGATGAAGAAGAAGAAGATGATGTTGAAGTTGACCTTGAAGGTGAACTACTAAGTGTACTAGAAGAGCTATAAAATGTTTGAAATGAATTTAAAAACTACAAAAGACCAGTTCATGAGGATTGCAGCCAGTTGAGAACCTGCCTTGAATAATCAAACCAAAAGGTTCATTTACTGACCACTTAACTAGAAGAGGCAAAAATATTGACTGATGATTTGAAATTAGTTTGGGACACCGAGGAAAGTGAAATGGAAAATATGAGGATTGAATACATGTTATTCAATAATATTGTGGTTGTCAAGAAAAATCGGTTGATCAAATGCCTTGAAGAATCTAAGAAATGTATCTCAGAGATGAAGAGTCAACAAGAAGTCACCAAGAAGTGTAGGTGCAAAGATCTAGAAGCTAAGCTAGAAGAAGAGGACAAAGTGTATCAGTAGACATCAGAAGAAATGGGGTCTCTCAAAAAGTTCCTTGAGAAATGTCAAGATGAACTTAAGGTAAAAAGAAAGTATAATAGTGGCATAAAGGCCTTGGATAAGATGTTAAGATAGCAGAAACACTCCAATCATGCAGGTGGATTAGGATGTGGTACCAGCAAATGCTCCACAAGCAAGAATATCCCCTAAAAGGACATTCATTTTGTCTCCTCAAATTGAAAAGGCAAAGGACAAACCTTCATAGTCCGATATGATGCAAGAAGGGGAAATGCAGATCCTATGGGAAAAAGGAAGCTAGGAGAAGATAGATTTACAAATAGCAAGAGAAAGAGAAGGTAGCCTAGAAGAACCCCTACCGATAGAAGACAAGGAGATGTTGTTATCTATAAATTAAATAAGGTATGAAAGAAGAAGGGAGCTGATGGAAGAACCGCTTAGAATGGGCATCCCAAGATCTATTCCTGGAGAAGCACAAATGGAGATGCCAAACTGGTAAGATCTCCCCATGCATGGAAAAATAAATTTGTAAGCAATAAGAACTCCCCCAGTTATTGTTTTGCATGTAGTGGCTATGGCCATAGGGCAGAAGGACATAGAGAAATATCTAGAAGGAATAATCTAGGATATCATAATCATGCATATGAGATGAATGTATCAAGAAGTAGAAACATGCATATCTCCTCTCTTGGTTATGCAAATGTTATATGTTATAACTGATGTAGATCTGGCCATAGAAGTTATGAATGTAGGAAGAAGAACTCACGGGTCTATGATAGCCAGTTGAACAATCATGCTCAACATAGAGGTAGTTATAGAATAAATGAGCAGCAAAGACCTACCTAGAACAAGTGTGTCCTTGCACATACAAGGAATCCATGGAGACCGGTAGATAGCTAAAATGGCATAAGCAGAAACAAAAGATAAAATCGGTATGTTAGGAGATTCCCCAATCAATAGATTGGCATGGATGTTGTTTGCCACTACATCATTGCTTCCAGGCATGTTGTAGAATCTGGTAAAGCAAGATCCAATGAGCAGAGGAAGATGAAACCTACTCCAAAGGCTGAAAATGAGAACAGAGAAGAGATCAAGAAAGTTTGTTGCAAGAAGAGAGTAGAACCATGGACCAGCATTATGCATTCAATGCACAAGTGATATCTCATATGGCTTAAAGGAGATGCAAGACTTTAGGGGAGCTTCATATTGACCAGATCATTCATCCTCTTGGTTGATGAGGATAAAGGAGAAGACATGCTACTTTTGGTCAAAAGGAAAAGATGAGAATGCAATGTGTGGCTACTGTTTTGACTACACATATACACAGGCATGATGGGTCACTGTCGCAGGTGAAATGAATGAGGATTAGGCACTGGTAAATGCAAATTAGTCGATTAAGTTCCCCAGTGGATATATTGGAGAAGTAGAGTAAACCAATATGTGCAACGTGTTGCCAGTAAATGCGTTAGCCAGAATTGCAAATCATGTAAGTAAATGATTTTTAATGATATTAGTGGCTCCTATGGTATGGACAAACAAAATTATGTCTCAGGTACTAGAAATGTCTTGATTGACATTGTAGTGGTTTGGTAGTTGACAATATATGTTGTAATCCTTGTGGGTCAATTGGTTGGATATGTGACACAAAATTGTTGTGACTGTAGTTGGCATTGTGGTCATGATAGAGGGTGTCACAAGTGTGATGGATGTCTTGGAAGTGAAAGACTACCAACATTTATAGATGCTCACTTCCACTGGTACAAAGTGCTATTTTTGGGGTACAGGTTTAGGATCTGGCAGATGAATAAAGAAGACCAAAGATCTGTGTTTCAGGGGGAGTTCAAAGCCATATTTTAAAATTGATATCAATATACTGAACATGAAGAAGATCAAGCAAATGCTTGATAATACCGGTATGAATATTGTTTTAGAGTTGTCAGTATTCAATTTGTCTATTAAACTCACAATCGATCTACCCGAGAGAGAATTTTAACATGAAAAGAAATTGTTCATCTGACTATGGATCATTAGTTGAAAGTAAGAGAAGTATGGCAAACTGGTAGGACCACATCCAAAAGAAAAGAAATTCATTTCCTCGACTGGTTTTGAGCAAAAGAAGGAGAGTGACCGATGTATGTTGTTAAGGGTTGTTTGGTACTTGAGATTTCCATCTCAAGTGTTGATGATTGAGATGATGTAGTACATAATCTTCAAAGGGGGAAATGCACCCGGTAAAAAGGGGGAGAAAGAAAGTTGAAGCATACCTGATGTCATAGACTATTTGCCATTATTGTCAAAGGGGGATAAATAAAGTTGTAGTATCCCAGATACTACAAGTGTTGACATCAATGCCAAAGGGGGAGACTGTTGACAATCTATTGTCATTGATGTCAACCGGTATAGCATATTACTAGTAGAGAAGGACAACTGGTATGTGAGTATTGTTGACATGTAGCCATTCATGTCAACTAGTGTTGCAAGTCACTAGTAAAGATGAGAATGTCATTCAAAGGAATGACCTCTAGAGTCACCAGTACAAAAGTTAGTGTTTGAATTGTTTGGATGAAATGGACAAGTTAACGGTATAGTCTAACACTAGTAAGGAAAGGATTTCAACTTGTAAAAGTTGTGTTGGCAGTGAGCAGTTGCCAACCGACAAGCTTATGACCAGTGTACAAGTAGGATAAGTGAAGTGCTTGAGTTGTTGTTTGTGATGAAGAGGCAGAATGTTACTAAAGATCACATCAACATCAAAGGTGATGTACACTTGCCAACCAGAAAGCATGTGCCCAACATGTTAGCAAAATGCTAGCCATTGAAGAAGGGTATACCAGCATAAAGGGTTAAGTCATCCAATAGGACTTCCACCAGAAGAAGATGATATAATAGGTTGGAGTTTTGACTACTGTAAGATAGTGAGGTAGACCAAGGGGATGTTTATTTGGTTCTATGTAGGATATGTATATGCTCACACAAGGTGATCACACTTGTGCAATGCTGGTAGCAGATGGTAAGCGTGTTGTGGTTTACACTAGATCTACTAGTGAATCACTAAGATACCAAAGGTTCATGAAATCAAAGATATGCATCGAATCAGAAAGTGTAGGCATTGTGTGCTACCAAGACAAAGGAAGGAGAGTTGAGTTGATGATTTTGTCACTCTGACAAACTAGTGAAGTGACCCAGTCAAATGATGCTTGACGCTCTGCAATAACACACATGGAGTTATCAGGATGTAGATTGAAAGAGGTGTTGCCTTAGTGCATTATGTTGAAGAATGATGACATGGAGTCATCTAGATGGTTACTAGTATGCATGATGCATGTAGTGAACCAACATGTTTGGATGATGAGGCAAAGGTACTACACTAGCAAGACCAAGAAGTCATTAGCAAGAAGGTTAACTGGGAAGGTGATTTTTGCCGGTAGGTTTAGTGGACCAGTAGGTGTATATTGGTTAAGTGTGTGGTCAGTGACTAATCATGCACTAACTTAGTGAGTAGAGGTGGATACCAATAGTAATACCACATGTAGATGAAGTGGAAAACATACATAAATTGGTGGATGGAATATGCACATGTTGGTGAAGTGATGTTGGTAAGGTAGTTGGTGGTTGGTCCAACATTAATGGTGACTGCGAAGCTTGAGGATTCACGATAGAGGTTTGTAGTTTGACATCTAGGATAGATTGATTCTGCAGGTCAGGTTGGAGAAGGAAACAGCTAAGCCATTTATGATATTTGACCAAGGGATGAACCGACAGATTGAATGCAAAATGCCAAACATAGAAAGTGTGTTCTGTAAGGCACAAAAATGGTGGATATGTGTTGGAAGTCATCTCTGAGTTGTGATCCAATCATATTTGATTGGATTCAATGTGCCTCATGATCAATGGAGGAAACCCTAAGGAACAGTGTTTGAATGTGGATTTTGGCGGGAAGATTGGGCTATAAATATGCAAGCCAAATATATTGTTTAGGGTCGCTAGATGGGAGAGAGTATAGCGGATGAATAAGAGAGTTAGATTAGTTAGAGTGAAAATAGAAGAAGATAACAGTGATTGAGTGAGTGAAGGTTAAACCAGTGATAGGGTTAAATAGAGGGTTCAACCAGTATGGTCTGAGCAACCGGTAAAGTAGCTAGATTGAATCAGAGAAGATAACTGGTAGGTTCTTGTATTGGTAGGAAGACAATAGAGGGTTTTGAAGTGTATACTAGTGAAGGAGAGATCTGAAAAAGAAGATGCAGAGCAAGGTAACCAGTAGAGTGTAAACCTGTAAAGCAACAGTAGAGAAAGGTGAACCAATGTAGTAGAGAAGGTGTCTCACCGAAAGAGAGAAATATATGCAATGGTTACAAGATTCACTTGTAACAATATAACTACTTTCGTATTTGATGCTATCATTGTGATCACTGATTTGTCACTCGGTGCAAGGGTTGGTGCCCTAAATCAGGGGTTGGTGCTCCTTGGGTTGGTTCCCTAAATCAGGAGTTGTAGCTCATCAGGTTGGTGCCCTAAACGTTGTAATAGATATCATTGTGAGGTTGAATTGGAGTAGTAGACTCTAGTAGCAATGCTCACCAAGGTTTTTCCCATTTTGAGTTTTCCTCGTACATACTAGTGTTGTGGGATGTGCCCTTGTGTATGCTTGCATTGCATTGTCTTGATTTATCTTAGCAGTAAAACCATTAGGTAATATGATGATAACTAGTATACATAAATAAAATAGTTAAAGGGAAAATATTGAGAACCACTGATTCCCCCCGCTCTCAGTGGTATGTTACATTCAATGATAGTCCCAAAGACACTGAGAGAGGGGGAGGGTGAATCAATATCTAACCGGTTAGTGTTATATTTGAACTTATTTATAACTTTGCAACCCAAAACAATTTACTGGTAAACAAGAAATATTATTGTAAAGAGAAATAATAGAGATAACATAAATACATACCATAACACAAGATATTTTAACGAGGAAACCTGGTGTGGGAAAAACCTTGGTGGGATTTGTGACCCACAATATTTACTCACTGGCCAATATGAATAAATACTACTTACAATAGGGACCTGCACATGTAGGAAGGCCAACTGCCTCGAGCGCACTACTCAAAAGAGTCTCACTGACTACAATATGGATAATTAAATCCAATACAAAGTACTACTCAAATTAGCATCTCAAATGCCTAGTTCAATACCGGTTTAAGCTCAGTCGGATACCTTAACTAAAACATTCGTTGTCCACTATATTACCTTATACAATAATTTCCTATTCATTCCATTCAACCATCATACAAAATGACCTATGAGATCTCATACATATATGAGTCTTTACAATATACCAAGTCAGCTTACAAATAACTATTTATATTTAAAATATAATTCATATAAGAAAAACTTTATCCCATGTCGGCCTGAGTGCCGGTATACTTCATTTCTGGGTGTGATCTAGATGTCGGTGAAAGTGCATGTCAATGTCGGTGTCTGCTGGTTCTTGATGTTTGTGATGTCGTTGCATGTCCAGAAACCTATTGTCAGTTGGTTGCCATCAATGACAACATCAACTATTCTCATTAGAGTGTAGAATGCCAACAATCTCCCCCTTTGGCATTGATGGCAACAGTCATGAGAAAAATCCAAAACTGCTACCCAAAAATGAAATCCAAAAAGAAGTGTGCTCCCGCTAAGAAAGTGGTCTCCTCTGTGCATTTATTTTCTCCATACTACTTATTTTTCTCCATACTACTCCCCCTTTGACATCAATGACAAAAGATGTTAAAAAGAATCAAAGAATAAAAAAAATTGCTACCGCATCATCTGTAACCGATTGGTTACAATTTGAAAAATGTCCACCAAAATTAGATTTAGGCTCTGCATGAATTTATTGTTGTTGGAGAGAATGGTCTTGGTCTGCTGGATCATACAAGTTAGATAGTGCATTTGTTTCTTGGTGACCGTTCTCCTTGAACTGTTGCCTTAGATAGCTCAACCCGCTGAGTAGTAAGACTGTCCAATCTTGGACCAAGTTTATTTTTGAGTTCTCAAGCTTTTAACTTTATTATTTCTTTCTCTTTCTCAAGTTTCTCTAGCTTCTCCTTGTAAAGCAGAAAAATCGAACCCTAGTTGTTCTCCCCTCCCCCAACTCCAAGGAGAGAGAAGGGAGAGTCACTAGGGTTGATGGTTTTCACTTAGGAGAGACTTTACATTCAAAAGAGGGGTTGAAACCCACAAGATCCAATCCCACGCAATGCAAGATTGGATTCTATATGAGTTTCAAGGGTTAAGACATCAAGGATACCCTCTTTTGTAAAGAATGTAGATAGAAAGATTGAACTAGGAATGCATGTAAAGTAGGAAAGATTCGCTTATAAACAGAGATAGGGATATGGGATGAAGCTGTGGACCTGGAATTAGCAGTAAAATGTCAAGATGGTGCTGTTCTACAAATTTGAGCAAAATTTGACGGGACGATGGCACCCGGCGTGCACACAGTCCTCCAAAAAATCCGCGAAACGAAGGGGGATCTGTTCGTCTCTGCACATGGATTCCAGATCTTCAATTACAGCCGCGTACCTGCAACCTTGTTGTAAGAATGTTTGTATTCTTACATGCAAAGGTGTAATGTATGTAGTATGTTGTATGTGATCTCCTCTTCAATGGTTGAATCCTTGTCTTGAATGCAACACTTAGCCTTGAATTGAGGGAATGCTTGAATGCTTGAATGTTTGAATGTTTGAATATCGCTTCCGTGTCTTGTTCTTGCTTATGTTCTCTTTTTTGACTTCCTCAAATGGGAGAGGAAATGTAGTTTATATACTTGTCAATTAGGGTTGATAGACTGATTTTCCCGACCTTAGGCCGACCAGGAAACATTATTTTCCAATTTGCAAACTTAAAGACCCGAAGCCCCATAAGAGACCGGGCCCAAAATAGGGCCAGGGACCAGGGCGTTGGGTGCCATGGTCTTGGGGGACCAGGGTGCTAGGCGCCCTAGTCCTGAAGGACCAGGGCACTGGGCGCCATGGTCCCACCTCCAGGGACAACAGGGTGTAAGGAGGATCAGGCCAGGGTGCTGAAAAATGCAGTTTTTGATGTCATGAACAAGTTTCGGGGTCTCCATTCAGGTTCCGTGTTGCATCACCATCGTGAAGACCCAAATGCAGTCGAAATTGCAAGTGTCACAATTTTAGGATGCTACATTTAGCCCCCACTTTAGCGGGAGTATAAGCATACGCTCATACTTTCGGTAAAGTACAAGGAAACAACATTTGAAAGACTTTCACCACGTCAAGGAGGCAAGATACACCAAGCCCCCAGTGGACTAAGGATCTTACAACTTCGATTGACAAAGTAAAAGGGAAGATCACGAGGGAGAACCATGACTGTCAGTAGTAAGGTTCCCTCACTATGAGTCATGCAAGAAAGATATCAAAAATTTTCAAGGCAAAGCTAAATTTGTCAAGAAATTTGTAAGTATCTTGAAAAGATATGGACGGGATGTATGCCCCCCTATGTTAAAGCGAACGCACACGCCTCACCGGGGGTGATTTATTTAAGGTAGTGATACATATAAGAAATGATAAAGGAGCACGTTATCACAAGGATTTATCCCCCAAGTGTGAGATAAGCCCAAGGATAATAGACACAAAACACAAAGCACAAGGTGACTTCGCTTTCCTCGGGGTCAGTATGTTGTATGATATATCATATGTATGTATGCATAATTGTTCTTCATTCCCCAATCAAGGAAGGTCATCTAGAAGAAGGGAACACATGTGTCTTTTGAGTCAACATGAGAGAGACCAAAAGAGATCTCAATGTTTTGCATCGTCCTCAAGTAGACAACACTAAGGACAACAAATAGAAGAATGAGAATAACACATAGAAGAAGTAACAAAAGAGAGGAGGAGAGAGTCTGCTATGCTAATGAACTAGTCCAGCACGTCATCTACCCCCCGATCTTGCTGATCAATATTTCGGGAAGGTAGGAAACACGCTAGAGGAGGAACATCCAACACAGTAGATGGAGCTATCGCAAGATCCAAACAAGGGCTATGTTCATGTTCCGAGCCACGTTGTTCTTGTCTAGGAGCTAGGATAAGTGCTTTAGAAAATTCATTAGATAGATGGTTATCAACATCAACATATTCATATTCACTATCAGAATGAACAGGAGTAACATTTTCATCATGAATAACATTTTCATCTATATCATCATCAAGATTTATAAAAATAGGATCTTTAACTCGCACAGGATCAAGACCATCATGCATCTTATGTTTAGGAGATTTCGGCTCAATCGTCGGTTGAGGAGAAAATGGACTAATATTAGTTGAAGGTGTTTCTGGGGATTGCAAAATTTGAAAAGCAGCTGCCTGGGCTCTAAGACGACGCTTTCGTTGGCGTTCACGTGCAGAACGATTTCGTCTAGTCTTAGTAGGAAGTTGCGAAGATTGAGGAGGAGGAATGTTCTCATCCTTATCACTTGGGTGTTTAGGTTGTGGTCTCTTAGGTTGAATAATAGGAGAAGAGGAAGGTCTCTTCTCTCCATAAGAGGAAGGAGGAGGAACTGCTCCATATAAGGGAGGAATATTTGGTTTAGGAAGGAGACCAAGTCCATCATGACGAGGAGGGATAGGTCTACTTTTAGGAAGTTTATTAATCATAGGCATAGTCACATCCATAGGGATGGGTTGGGAATCTTCTTGAGGAATGACATTAGTTTTATCTTTCAAAGGAAGAACTTCCTTCTCAAGAATGATAGGAATGTCAAGTTTGGGTGTTCTATGTTCACTTAGAGATAGGATCATATATTTCTTCCACTTTTGATAAGATTTAAAAAGATGATCACTTCGCGGAGGAAGAGATTGGAATTGTTTAGGCCAAAAGTAATCAATAGGAACGCTAGAAGTTCTTTCAGCTGGTTTAAAGAAACTATGATTGATAGTAACAACTTCACCATTATGGGGAAATTTCAAACACTTGTGAATAGGAGAAGCAATAGCTTTCATGGAAGATAGCCAAGGATAGCCTAGCTTCACACGAAATTGTTCGGATGATGGAATAATAGCAAAGTCCACATCAAGTGATTTGTTATGGACCTCAATAGGTAATGTAATAGAACCAATTGCAGGAGAAGAAAATGCATCAAATAATTTCACAAGCACATTTGTTTCATCATAGATCACTTGATTCAATTGCAAAGTAAAAAGAAATTCTTTAGTAATGATATTAACCATACAAGAAGGATCAATAAGCACTCCACGGCAAGGTGTATTCTTGACTTTTGCAACTATATATAAAGGACCATCAGGTGCCCTGATAGTTTCACTAGAATCAAAGGTGATGGAAGGTTATTTAGGGATTTTCTGCTGCTCTACAAAGTTAATCACATTCGGAGTCATGGACACAAGATCATCAGGTGAGATAGAGGAATCAGTAGTATCAATCGCATTAGAGGTATGAGAAGGAAATGGATCAGTAAAAATCTGAAGATTTTGGTTAGGAGGAGCTACAGATGTGTTGCCTTTATCATTCACTCCAGAAATAGAAATAGTATTATTATCAATCAAATCTTGAATTTTTCCCTTTAAAGCAAAACATTTTTCAGTATCATGCCCAGGATGACGATGAAATTGACAAAAAGATTTGTTATCAAAATAGGGTGAATTAATCTTTGCAGGATCTATTTGCCTTATAGGAGGAAGAGTAAGCACATTTTGTTCCAATAACTTATTCATAATACTATGCAATGATTCGTTCAAAGGAGTAAACTTTCTTTCTCTCTTGAAAAACTTAGAAATAGGAGGCACACCTGATGCCGCATTCACATTGTTGTTGATGATGTTTTCATTGAATTTAATGGACTCTCTGTTCAGTTTAAACTTCCCAAATGGTTGTTGACTACTATCACCCTTATCACTCGGAGCCATAGGATTTGCTTGTTCCATTTGACTCACAGTCAGTTGATAATTGTGAAGAGTTGCGCACAACTGTTGGAAAGAAGTAAACTCAGAAAATAGGAGTTTTTCTCTAATGTCAAGAGAAAGTGGGCTCGCAACATCAAATGTGGGCACACTAAACTTAGATTGATTCATAGAGGCAATTTGTTGCTGTAAGGAAGAGACAGTTTGTGCAAGATTGTTAATGGTTGCTTCAGTCGAAGAGTTCATATTAGACGTGTTAGATTGTGATGGAGGTGTTATGTTATTGAAAGAAGGTAGAGAGTAAGGTGGTGGGACACTATGATAGTTAGTCATAGGAGATGATTGGAAAGGAGGAACACTACAAGGAGGAATGGAAGGGTTAAATGAATTGCCCCCTTGCGTCATGTTTATTTGTGGAGATGTAATAGGAACACTCATTGAAGGAATGAATGAAGAAGTTGGATTAAATGAAGGAAGAGGATTGATTGAAGAAGAAGGATTGCCCCCATGACTGGTGATCATAGGAGGAATATCTTGTATTGAAGTAGTCATTATGTTTGATGTAAAAGTAGGTATACTAGCAATAGGAGTTGTCAAAGGAATAGAATGATTAACTTGAGTAGGAGGTTGTGTGTAACTTAAGGTTTCGGCACAACTTTTCATAGGCATCACATTCGAATCCACAATGTGTGCAATACCACGCAAAATATCAATTACATTCTTATCACTTTGAACCATACGTTTTAAACCCTCAATTAATGAAAGAGCTTGACTATCGGGGTATTCTTGAGACATCCATTGTCGAAAATCATCAAATTGGTTATCCAATTTTGAAAGTTGTTCTACAGAAACCTCATGGAGAGCTTCTTCATCATTAAGAGGATTAGAGGAATTACCCATGTCCTCGTTAAAAAGGCCATTCAAATTAGGTTCCATCTCCTCAGTAATTAAACCTTGGAAAGACTTAATTCTAAGGCTTCGTCTAATGGGAATAGTGTAAGTAGGACTTATTGTTGTAAAACTCATGCACTAAAGAAAGGGATAAGATTTTGAATTTTAGAGGTAGCAAATTTCAATAAAATCAGCCAATCTCCTAGATTTAAGCTGTTAAATGCAATCAGGACAATCTCCCAAAATTTCGAAAAAAATGTCTGGGACCGTGGCGAACAGAGTGCACACGGTCCTCGCAACTTTTTTTGAAATTTTCAGGGATGAAAGTTATGATGATTTTAAAGCTAATCTGAAAAAATTGAGTGATTTTACGATCTGTAGATAGGCCAAATTAAAGTTGCAATCTCAAAATTGAACCCTACCAAGATTGTTGAAAAATGTAAAATTTGAATTTTGAAAAAGAGAGGGAAACTGAAATTTTGAATTTTATGATTTTAGAGGGAATACTAAAAGAAATGCAAGCTTTGAAATTTAAAAGTTGACTCGATTTCATGCAAAATCCAAATCTGAAAGTGGAAATCAAGGTTGATGCAATTAAACACTTAATTTCAAAAGTCACAAACTGCAAAAATTTGAATAAAACACTGAAATTTTGAATGAATGCCAACACACTTTTCAGATTTAGGACTGTAAGAAACACAATTTTGATATGATTTTTAATTTCAACAATTTTTGAATGATTAGAAGCCTCAATCCAAGCAATCGCTAGACCAACTTTGATTTTAATTTTGAAGGTGTTAAAATTGATAAAATCAGCCAAAATTCTGAATTTTAGCAGAAAAATACAGTAAGATCTAGCTCCCGAAATTTTGGAAAAAATGTCGGGGACGATGGCGCTCGAGGTGCACACGGTCCTCGCAACTTTTTTCCAAATTTTCAGGGATGAAAGATATTGTGATTTTATTGCGGAATCCAAAGTTATAGCCGATTTGGAGGTGTTTTGATTAGTGAAATTATCAGTCAAAGGTTGAATCAAGAAGGTCTTAAAAATTAGGGTTTTGACATTTAACCACTTAATTTTTAGAATTAAAGCACAAATCTGAATTGACAATTTGTAATAGAAGGGTAGATCTGAAACAAGCATTAACAATTAAACATTTCACAAGTTTAATTACTAAAAAGAAAATTTTAGGGTTTTTATGCAATCAACCTCTAAAATTTGCAAAAGATCAAACATGGAAATATAATTAGGAAAACAAAATTTTCAGATCTAACCATGAATAATCAGAATGAGGATAATCATGTCGGGTTCACCAAAATGTAAAGCGGAAAAATTGAACCCTAGTTGTTCTCCCCTCCCCCAACTCCAAGGAGAGAGAAGGGAGAGTCACTAGGGTTGATGGTTTTCACTTAGGAGAGACTTTACATTCAAAAGAGGGGTTGAAACCCACAAGATCCAATCCCACGCAATGCAAGATTGGATTCTATATGAGTTTCAAGGGTTAAGACATCAAGGATACCCTCTTTTGTAAAGAATGTAGATAGAAAGATTGAACTAGGAATGCATGTAAAGTAGGAAAGATTCGCTTATAAATAGAGATAGGGATATGGGATGAAGCTGCGGACCTAGAATTAGCAGTAAAATGTCGAGACGGTGCTGTTCTGCAAATTTGAGTGAAAGTTGACGGGATGATGGTTCCCGGCGTGCACACGGTCCTCCGAAAAATCCGCGAAACGAAGGGGGATCTGTTCGTCTCTGCACAAGGATTCCAGATCTTCAATTACAGCCGCGTACCTGCAATCTTGTTGTAAGAATGTTTTTATTCTTACATGCGAAGGTGTAATGTATGTAGTATGTTGTATGTGATCTCCTCTTCAATGGTTGAATCCTTGTCTTGAATGCAACACTTAGCCTTGAATGGAGACTTAGAATGCTCAATTGCTTGAAGGAATGCTTGAATGCTTGAATGTTTGAATGTTTGAATATCGCTTCCGCGTCTTGTTCTTTCTTATGTTCTCTTTTTTGACTTCCTCAAATGGGAGAGGAAATGTAGTTTATATACTTGTCAATTAGGGTTGATAGACTGATTTTCCCAACCTTAGGCTGACCAGAAAACATTATTTTCCAATTTGCAAACTTAAAGACCCGAAGCCCCATAAGAGACCGGGCCCAAAATAGGACCAAGGACCAGGGCGTTGGGTGCCATGGTCCTGGGGGACCAGGGCGCTAGGCGCCCTAGTCCTGAAGGACCAGGGCGCTGGGTGCCATGGTCCCACCTCCAGGGACAACAGGGTGCAAGGAGGATCAGGCCAGGGTGCTGAAAAATGCAGTTTTTGATGTCATGAACAAGTTTCGGGGTCTCCATTCAGGTTCTGTGTTGCATCACCATCGTGAAGACCCAAATGCATTCGAAATTGCAAGTGTCGCAATTTTAGGATGCTACACTCCTAAAAAACTACCATTTCCTGCTCAAAAATTGAGATAAGTCCCGAGGAACCTATCATATTGTCCGCAATGTCATCAATCTCTTTTAGTATCTTTTTAATCTCCTCATCAATGTCCTTTGTCAAATAGTGCATGCTTCTCTATACAACTCCTTATGCTCCAAAATTATTGAGTTGAGTACTGGTAATAATAAATCCATATGCTCATTACAGTTTTTAATGGTTTTCTCAAAGAATTCTCATTTCTCTTTGTCTACTCTTTCCTTTATAGTATCATCATTCACCTGATCTATAGTTATGACATTTTCAGCAATGAATTTGGACAATGTGTCCAATTTACGTAAATAATCATTAATGTGATCAATCTTACAGGTAGGTGCAATCATCTTCAAGATAGGTAATGTGTTATCAATTGTTTTAAATGCTAAGGCATTGCAATCTGTTATCCTCTTGATAGAATCCAATCAAACATCTGTTATGTTGGTAGGTCTAAATTCACCTGTTGATGTGCTTGGTTATGCTATGGATTTCCTCTCAACTTTCTGAATTACCTTCACTATTTCCTCCTTATTTCCATCAGTTTCTTCCTCTTTACATACATTTTCTTCCGATTTCTCTATCTTTTTTTGTACCTCTTTTTTTGATGATTTCTTAGTCTGTACAAGTACCTCTTCAACTGTCAGTTTCTCTAATTTTGGTTTCTTTGGGTTAGTTATCTTATCCTCTATTGGTTTCTCAGCTTGTGTTGGTATCTCAATCTTCTGAGAGTCAACAGTGTGTGTCGGTATCTCAAAGATCTTAAATTATCCTTAACATCATCTGCCTTAACCTCTGTAGTTACTTTATCCACAACAATGTTTGTATCATGTGTATCCACATTCATGGTGAAAAGTATTTCAGACTCTGGGTTGGTATCATCATGAGTTACTTCATTAGTTGCCTTATCGGGTTGATTTTCTATATGTACTGGTGATGTTGAAGTTAATAGAGGGGTGTCCTGAGCTAGTGTAAGGATGTTATTTGTTACCTTTATAGCAAGTACACCACCAATCTTTCTTTTCTCTTTGTCCTTTTGGTGCACCTTAGTAAAATATTTATCTATTATTTATCTTTCCTTTTCCTGTTTCTTTTCCTTTTCAACAAAAAGATATCCCATTTGTAGTACCCTTCCTCGTTTGAACTTATTAGACTCATATTTTATTATTGGTTGTTTTCAGTGGATACATTACTATGATATATTATTCATATTTTTATAACATTATGCTTTATCTAGAGATGAGATGTATAATTTATTTGTAGTATTTCAGTACTTGTGATTTATGGCATTTTATGGATTAGTGCTATGTACTGACATTTTACTTTACCTATGCAATGTGAAATTATATGTTGTGTGTTTGTGAGTGTATTGGATGCAAGGGGGTGATTTTCCTTCACTCATTTCAGTGAGACAGGGAACTTCATGATTCTCCTTCATCAATGTGTATGTCGTGTTTTCTATATTGTATATATGCATGTGTGGTTTGGTGATGCAGGATATTGCAGGTACAAGTACCAAGTAGATACGGGGTATCGTCTCCACTTGGCTTCACAGGTCTGAGTGTACCTTATATTTTCTGATGGAAGTGGAGGAGATAGTAGTTGACCCTATTTTACTCAGTTACACTCGTGTGAGTGTCGTCAGTTGGTCATCCAGTTAGTTTGTTCAGCCTTCATATTTTGTCGTTTGATCTTTTTATGAGTAATTGCTTGAGATTTATTTAATGAGTGTTTTAGTGGATTTAATTAAGTAATTAAGTTTATGGACTTATCTCATAGTTGAATTGTTTATGCATCGAGATTATAAATTTAGTTAATTAAAAGAAATTATTAAATTAAATTGCAAGCTGCATGATATTAGAAATATATTTTTATTTAAATTTTTGTGGAAAAATAAGCTAAATTAATTGTATTTATTATTTCCTAGAATTTTAAATAAATAAAAGAATAAAAGAATAAATAAATAAAAGAATAAAAGAATAAATTAATTAAAGAATAAAAGAATAAAAGAATAAATAAATAAAAGAATTAATTAGAATTAAAGTATTGCTTTAATTCTTTATTTAGAAAATTAATTAATTTGCATGAGAAAAGAAAAGAAAGAATAATGATTTTTAATTATTGCATGTTAGCTTATCTTTTGTTATAAAATTTGAAAAGAAAATAAAATTGTTTTTTTTCTTAATTTAGGTTTTTGAGAAAAAAACTATTCAACCTAGAATTTTAGTTTAAATAGGGGAATAGGTCTTTATTTTAGATACACAGGAAATAGGTCAGGAATTTAGGTGATGAAATTTATTGGAAGCTTGTTGAAAAGATTAGGCCTCTTCAACAGATTTCTTCCATATACCAGGTTGGGTGGCTTCTTTTGATTGTTGTTTTAAGAAAATATTTTATTTCTTTCTTCTTTCTGAATGATGTTTGTCAAATCTAAAGTCATGTCTAATTATTTCTTGTTCTTGGCAAAAGTCTATTCCTGAAGTTAATTTCTAGTTTGTGGAAAGAAGTTATTACCTGGGTGTTTGTAGATTAAATTTTGAGAAAATTGGGAAAATTTATTTTGACAAATTTTGTCAAGATTTTTATTGTGCATGGAACTCTGTGATATTATTAGTTGTTATAGAAATAAATTTAATTATTAATTAAATTTATTGTATTATTAAAAGTTAAGGGAAATTATTTTATTATATTATTTTGGAGATGTTATGTATTAATTAATTTCCTTGTAAATAAACTTTATTGGAAATAAATTTTGGGTGAAAAGAGAATTTACTTGTTTTAGATTATTGTATTTTAAAAAAAAAACATTAATTAAAAAAAAAATTAATTAAAAAAATAATAATTTAATTTTAAAAAATAATAATAATATAATATATATATATATATATATATATATATATATATATGTATATAGTATTTTCTGTGGTTTTAATTATGTTATTTTGGAAATGAAAGATATTTGAAAATTAAATCTTCTTTTTATTATATATTTTAATGTGATAAAATTATATAATATTATATTCGTAGAATATATATATTTATGTAATTATATTATATTGTTATATATAATTTTTAATTTGAAATTTAATTTAGATTATTTATAAAATCTAATCGGGTTTATTTGTAAATTAATCATGAACATATAATTAGGGGGTTAATTTTTATGTGATTTTATTTAACTTTATTGGACAAATGACAATATTGATTTCTTGCATTAATATAGTTGTATTTTCTTATTTTCTGGGAAATTCCTTATTTGCAATTTATTTCTACTTTTGGTTGCTTTAAGAAAAGATTGTCTATATTAGGATCTTGTGTAAATGGTTTTTGCAGTCAAGCTTAATTTCATTGGTAATCTGGTTGAATTGTCATTGTGTCACATGTTATTATTTATCCTTGACCAGGTGTTGTTGTATAACCTATTTCATATAAGCCATTGTGTGTTTTTGTCCAAATGGTCAATCTTGGGTTGGTATTTGTGTATCCTTCACCTATGCTTGTCAGGATTGTTTATAATTGTTTGTTTCACCATAGAGTTCTTGTAGAGAGAAACATTTCCTGTTAGTGTCCTAAGAGAGAGAGTGGCTTTCAAGTGGGGGTCGTGCCCAAAGTGGATGATAGGGTAACCCATCGAAAGTTAGTTAAAAAGTGATAACATAATAATATATTTGGGGGGAGTGAGATAAATATTAATTAAGATAAGTGTACCTCGTGCATAGGTGAGTGCTTGTATAGGGCTCATAATGTTACGAGAAGGTCTGGAATGGCAAACTTACCACCTTGTCTTCACGAAAGGATTGGTAGGGTCTGCATGAGACTTGGTTGGAATCAGAGGCTCGGGAGAGGTTACCAAGAGAAACCCAGGATGGGGGATGGGACATATGGAGGCTCTACCATGATAACCATCAAGTTATGTGATGACACTCTCTTCTTAGAGTCACTTGTGTTTTGTGAGTTGAGTCACATGGATGTTTACAGAGTCTTGTAGTCCTTTTGTACTTGTCTTACTTTGCTTTCTTGAGGGTTTTCTACTATCTCCTAGCACAGTGGGGTGGTTCCATTTCGGGATCACATGGTCAGTGGTAGTGCCACTTCCCATCAAATGTTCTGGATTGTATCTTCAGGTGAGGAAAGGCTTCTCTAGTGTTTCTTGGTTCGTGGTTTATGTACCAGCTCTTGTTCGAGATCATTGTTCAGTTGAGACCTTGTGGTCATTGTATCAAACTTTTATGTAACCTTGATATTGTAATTTTATAATCTATGGCATTTTTGGAAGCCATGTATTTGTGGATATTGTAAATATTATGTCAGTGAAATGAATGTTATTGCTTTGATCTTATGTTTAAATGGCTTATTGAAATTGGATACATTGGAATACTTTTATTTCTTTATTATGAAATTTGATGTATGTGTAGTTTAAACTTGAGCATTCAATTTATTTAATTAAATGGATTAACTGTTGTGTTAATATAATCTACGAATTAATCTTCATTGGTTACCCTTCGGAAAACATATGTTAGACTTCCACTGTGTTATTAAATGTGCAATGGTTTTAGTTAGTGCACTTAGTCTTTAACAAAAAAAGAAAATTACTTCACCCCTTAGTTGCCTAGTTGTGTTGTTTTCCTTTAGGGTTCCTGGTGGGGCATTACACCATTTGTCTGCAATGTGATTAGCAATCGCCTTCACTCTACCAGCCATTAGGCTAACTTGTCAGTGTCCACTGACAAAAATTGACAAGTTTGCCTCAACAATTAGTTCATTAATTTCCTCTCTAGAGTTTACAGGGTGCAATGCCAATAATGCTTCAACTTTTAGCTTTTTATCTAGTTCCATCATTGACATTATTTTTTCTTCTAACCTTAAATATAAATCATTCGAAAGATCCTTTACAACTTCAATCAAAACCTTTTTATAGATATCTAAATGCAAAATTATACTGGCCTCTATAGTGCCCTTGTCTGAATCTTTGTAAGAAAGATAGTATTTATTTTCATTGCAAAGATTTCCATGCTGTGTTATCTCATTTACTAGTTCCTTTGGTGTCAGGGTATCCAATGTCTTAGTTTGTTTCTTCTTTGGTGTAAGCTTCCTTTGAGGTTCCCTAACTACCTGTTGCTTCTTCCTCAAAGTTCTAGTCTTTTTGGGAGAAGGAGAGGGTATCAGTGAGGGTTTTCTCTTCCTCCTTTCAACTCTTTTGAACTATGTTGCTTTCCCACTATCAATATCTGAAGAAGTGACAACCCACTGAAACATGAGTTTTTGGTTTCAATCCTTCTAGATCACTGGTAGATATACCACTTATGTTCATTACATTTTCTTTGACCTCCTTGTCCATCTTGGATGCATCTCTGATAAACTTCTCTCTTCTTTTTCTCTATTTTTGCATTGAAACAACACTCTCAATGGTCTCGGCATTACCAAAAGTTTCTTCAGTTGGCTCTCTAGGTGCCTCAAGTAATGTTTTTGCATATATTTCAAGAATGTGTAAATCAACTTCATAAGACATTTCAGTAACCCAAATAGTTCTAGGGATAGCTACTTCCATCCATGTCTCATCATGTTTGTTTACAAAGAAAATTTGCTTGTCATACTTGTCTACTATGCTCTGGGGCAACCTTTCTCTAGCTCTCATCTTAGTCTGAAAGTTTTTGAAGTAATCCGTTATGATGTTGTCACTGTTACAATCCATACCGGTGATAGCTTCCTTGATTTCTTTGCCCACCAGGATGTCATATCCAAAGTCCATATGACCAATGTCGAGTATCTCTTTGGTGAAGTAAAGTATCAGACACACAAGTAAGTTGCCAAAATGAAATGTCCCTTTCTTGTCATCCTTAATCTTTTTCAGGTTGTCTATTAATTCATCTTCAATCCATTCACAAACATCAATCTTATCATTATTCTTTACCATCTCATATGCATTATGAATACATAAGATGGAAACTAAATTCAATCTATTTTCATGAGTTACTCTATATCCAAGTACCATACTCACATATCTCACAGTAGCATCAGTAATGCAATTAACCCTAAGAGATATGTTGTCAGATGAAGCTCTGGTTAACTCCATAACTCCTTTGTTAGGTATCTTCTTAGTTTTGTCAGGCATACTACCGATTGAGGGAAAACTAGTAACCTCCTTGATTGCTTCCTTAGAGATTTTAAAAATAGAGTCAAGCCACATGAACTCTCCATGAACTCTACTCAGAACTAAACGGACTACCTCCTTAGGAAATTCTGGTATGTTCAGTATCTAAATGAATCCTAAGTCTTCAACTAGCTTATGCTCCGGTTTGATTAAACCTTGTTCATCAGTAACAACACCATTGTACATGTTCTCCAAATCATTGGTTCCTAGATTTTATATGTTGCAATGAATGTAGATTCTAGGGTTTTCTACAAAAGTGACTCCCTTAAGAATTTTTGAAAATGCTCTGATAGAATCATCTTGCTTGGCAATTTCAGGGATGATTTTTGAACATGGGCCTAGGGCACTTAATGTTTTCTACCACAGTAGGGTTTGCAATAGACTCAGGTGTAGAAGATGAAGATGCCATTTCAAAAGATAAATAACTCTTAGCTTGAAATCCTTGAATACCTGAAAAATCACTTCGCTGCTTCACCTTTAGATTGCCCTTTCTCAATTTCACGCGCTCTAAATGTTTGAATCCTTGGTAAATTGAAATGAGGGTTTTCCGGTGTTATATAACCAAAAAGTTCTTCAAAAACCACATTAAATTTTCATCGGTAAAGTGAAAACTTAACATATCTACTGGTAAAGAAGAAATGTATCTTCTTCTAATCAACTGAGGGTAGAATGCATGATTTTCAATTTGTTGCAATACCCCCTAAGGATTATTCCTTAGTTATATTAAGAATCTCCTACCAGTGGAGGGTTACTTTGTTCTACCGGTGCAGAGATAGATTCATCAACTTTCTGATCTCCTTTCTTAATCCATTGTTTTGAAAATTCTTTCTTTAATGCATTTACCTTTTATTTTCCCTTTACACTAGATCCTTTATTGTTCTCTAGTATAGTCTCCCTTCTACAGAAGTTTGCAATATGCCCAATCTTGTTACATGCATAACAAGTTACATTATTCCTCTGAATAGCTTTTCCATATCCTTGACTAGTTTGTGTTCTAAATTGATTAGATAAATATCCAAATCTACCACAAACATAGCATTTCACATTCATTCTCTAATTTTTTGAATTGTGACCAACTTTATTGCATTTGGAACATTGACCGATGGGTAAGTTTGTATTCTGATTATTTCTAAATCTACACTGATTTTCTCAATGACCAAATTTATTGCAATTGTAACATTTCCCATTGAATTTATAAGCATTAGGTTGTCTTACCAGTTTATTATGATCTTGATTGTTTGCAGTCCCAAAACTTTCTCCATGTTCAAATCCAAGTCCAATTGTATTTCCATCAGGTTTTTGTCTTTTCACCATGTCATCAAGTCTTTCTGAACTTTTCTTGAATTTTTCTTTGTGTTCATTTGCAGTGATCAATTCATTTTCAATAATTCCAACTTGTCTCACAAGCTCTTCTTTATCATGTTGCATATGAATCAATTTTGTCTTTACCATATCAATTTCATGACAAAGTCTCAAATTTTCATTACCTCCATCATTAAGTCTCCTAGTCAAGTCTTCTTCATTCTTCTTTTTGTCTTTAAGATCCTTACATAGCCTCATGGTTAAGTATTGCATTTCATTCCTCAACTTAGTGTTCTCTTGCCTCAACTTGTCTGCAATATCACTAAGAATTTCCTTTTCATCATCATGTTTCTGCATTTTCTCATGAAGTTCTTTTCTCTTATTTTGTGCTATAACCAAGTTCTCCTAAAGTCCTTTAATGAATTCCTTAGCAATCCTCAGATCATCTTCAAGTTTAATATTCTTCAATTTTTCTGCATCAAAATCTTTGAGAGCTCCTTCCAACTATTTTCTTAAATTCTCCATCTGTACCTGTTTCAGAATCTTCCTCAAGTTGTTAGGCTTTTGCAAATAGAGGACTAGGCTCTGATACCAATTGTTAGATTCAATGATAGTCCTAAAGACATTGAGAGGGGGGTGAATCAGTGTCTAACCGATTAGTGTTATATTTGAACTTATTTATAACTTTGCAACCCAAAACAATGTATCAGTAAATAAGAAATAATGTGTTACAATCAATGATAGTCCCAAAGACACTAAGAGGGGGTGTGAATCAGTGTCTAACTGGTTAGCAGAATATTTAAACTTATTAAGAACTTTGTATCCCAAAACAGTGTACCGGTAAATAAGCATTAATGCAACAAATAAGAATAACAGAGACAACATAGAGAACACACCATAACACAAGATATTTAACAAAGAAAATTGGTGTGGGAAAAACCTTGATGATATTTGTGACCCACAATATTCACTCACTGGCTAATGAATAAATATTACTTACAATGAGGGGCCTGCACATGCAGGGAGGCTAGCAGCCTAGAGCTCACTACTCAACTACAAAACAGAAGTCTCACTAACTTACAAAATGGATTATCAAAATCTAATACAATGTACTTCTTCAAATTAGCATCAACTATGGCAGATTCAATATCAGTTTAAGCTCAATCTATTACCAAAACCTTCCCTATCAACTATATCACCTTATACCAAATATCATCTATATTCTCTCACTCTTATCATATCCTCTTATCTCAAAATGACCTATAATATCTCATATATATATATATATATATGACTCTTTTACAATATACCATGTTGGCTTTTACAAAAGATAATTACAATATAAAACAATACACAAAAGTTTATTCCATGTAGGCTTGAGTGCCGATATGCATTTTTTCCGCTGCAAGTGTATGTAGAAGTCTATTGCCAGTGTCAATAACTATCGTTGGATTGCAAGGTGATTGCCAATTTGTTGCCATCAATGACAACATCTACTATTCTCATAGGAGTGTAGAATGCCAACATAATGCAGTAAAGAGAAATAATAGAGACAACATAAATGCATACCATAACACAAGATATTTTAACGAGGAAACCCAATGTGGAAAAAACCTTGGTAAGATTTGTGACCCACAATATTTACTCACTGGCCAATATGAATAAATACTACTTACAATAGGGAACTGCACATGCAGGAAGGCCAACTGCCTGGAGTGCACTGCTCAAAAGAGTCTCACTGAATATAATATGGATAATTACAAATACAATGTATTGCTCAAAATAGCATCTCAAATGTTTGGTTCAGTACTAGTTTAAGCTTAGTCAGATACCTTAACCAAAACCTTCATTGTCCACTATATTCCCTCATACAATTATTTCCTATTCATTCCATTCAACCATCATACAAAATGACCTATGAGATCTCATGCATATATGAGTCTTTACATTATACCAAGTCGGCCTACAAATAATTAATTACATTTATAATATAATTCATATAAGGAAAACTTTATCCCATGTCGGCCTAAGTGCCGGTATACTTCATTTCCGGTGTGATATGGATGCCGGTGAAAGTGCCTGCCAGTACTAGTGCATGATATCTGTGATGTTGGTGCATGTGTAGAAACCTATTGTCGATTGGTTGCCAATTGGTTGTCATCAATGACAATATTAAATATTCTCATTAGAGCATATTATGCCAACATGGTACATTGTGTCTAACAAAGGATTTGGTTGATCATAGGTGATCGAGTTGGATTTATGCAAGAGGTATAAGACCTCTGGTGTTGTTTATCTTAACCGAAACTATACTTGGGCATAGGAGATGCTGACATTGTAATTCATTATTCCTTCCGGATTGTAGTATGGATTTCTTATGTAGTCAGTGATGCTCATTTTTATGATGAGCAGTGTGCTCTAGGCTATTGGCCTTCCTACAAGTGTAGTCTCCTCAATTTGTAATCACATGCTTACTGCAGAAGTATTATCTGGTTGTGGGTAGGCTTCCCACCATGGTTTCTCCCTTTATTGGTTTTTCCACATATAAATCTTGGTTTCATGTGGATGGTAACTATTCTCTAATTGTTTCTTGTGCTTAATTGTCATATCTTCTATTTTGATAATTGGTTTATGCATTCCGGTATTGATCTTATATATTCTGGTAATAAAGTTTTGAATTCTTATGGTTCCGATAATCTGGTGACAACTAATTCACCCTCCCCTCTCAGTTGTTCTTTGGTTATTTAAAATGTTTAACAATTGGTATCAGAGCTCTAGTCCTCTCTATAGAAGCTTAACTGCTTGAGGAAGATCCTATGGCATCTAATAGTTCAAGTTCATCTAGTTCATCTGTAGCTATCTTTCGGAGAAATTCCTAGGCTTGATGGAACAAATTAAATAGTATGGAAGATTTGGATGGAGACTCATCTGAGATGTCTTGATAAGGAAATCTAGGAGATTAATGAGAAAGGAGTTACAGTATTTAATCTGGTATCTGACAATCCTCCTCCAGAAAAATTGGATAAGGAGCTTGAGAATGATTTTAGACTAGAGAAGCCCTCTTGTGTGTACTTTTTGATCAACAAATAATGGGATTGACTGACAAATCAACTGCAAAGGCTATATGGGACAAGTTGCAGACTCTAAATGAAGTTGCCCCTATTGTTAAGATTGCTAAACTCGATGGTTACTGGATGAGATATGAAAATTTGAAGATGGAAGAAGATGAACTTAGAATTATTGCATTTATGGAAAGAGTAAATTAAATTGTCATGGGAATTAAATGTATGGTGGATCTTTGAGTGAAGATGAAATAGTTTCTAAAGTTCTAAGAGCTTTACCACCGGCTTATAAGATGAAGGCTACTACAATTAATGAGTTGAGAACAATGGAAAATACTGTCAATAGGGATACCTTGGTTGAGAAATTATCTTCTTTTGAGCTTGAATAATTTGGAACTCCTGGAGCTGTGAAATTTGAACGTTCTTTTCACGCATCTACATCATCAACCGACAAGCAAGATTGGAAAGTTTGTATCCAAAAGAATTGGAAGATATGAGGAGGGAAGATGAAGAATTTGAGAAACTTGAAACTCTATTTGCTAGAAGGGTACCTAAAGGACCAGTATAAAGTAAGTATTAAGGTAAATCACCCTTTAAATGTTTTGCATGTAATAAGATAGGTCATTTTGCATCTAGATGTCCTAAAAGGAATTCAAGATTTGAAGAAAGAGCTAGAATATCTTTTAAGCCTAAACCTGAATATCAAAACAAGCATAAGTACAAGAAAAATAGAGACAAATCATGTTACTTTGTTGATGAGGAAGGTGTGATTAATTTTGATGATGAACTGATACAAGACTCTGCTAGTGGTTCCGACAATGGAAAGAAATCGGTGTTCCTGGCTAGATCAACAAAGATGATCTAGTAATATAAGGGAAAGTACCTAAAGAAAAGGCCCTTGTTGCTAAAATTGAATATAAGGATGAATGGGTAATTGATAGTGGATGCTCACATCATATGACTAGAGATAAAAGGAACTTTCTATCTTTGCAAGAATTTGATCGCGGTCTGGATAGATTTGGAGATGACAAAGTATGCATGATCAAAGAAAGAGGAACTATTGATGAATACTAAGAGCGGGGGTGAACTAGTATGCCCAAAATTTTAAACAAACTCTTAAGCAATTTAATTGTTGACCGTAGTAGCAGTTTAAACAATAAACTGATTAAAACATAAAGAAGCCAAACAACAAATAAAGAATTCACCTACAGAAACACAATCACCATAACACAAGATGTTTTGACGTGGAAACCCAAATGGGAAAAACCATAGTGAGTAAAACTCACAAGTCAACTATCTGCAGAATAGTAACTAGATCGGTTAAGGTCAGATCGGTTAAGGCCTTACAATGTTCTTCACCGGAACAGATCCTGTTAGGAATCCAGATCTATGTTAGGAGATAAGTCCTATTAAAGACTATCATGTTAGAGGATTTTAGATCCACAAATATGAACCACCTTGTTAGAGGATTTACAATAGGATTGGTTGGGCCTACATGGTTAAGGGTTTTAGACTTGTCGAAGATATTAGTAATCAACAAGTGAATGATCTAGACAGTAGCACAGAATGATTGATTAGATCCTTGGCAGCTTCTTATTAATGCGTTCTAGCATTACTTCAGTCTTCTATATTTTCACACTCTCTATCTTTGTTATGTGAGACCTTTTCTCACATAGACCTTATCTTCGTTCACACATTACACTTACTAATAGCCTAGACATGATGTCCTCATATAGGAACTTGATTTCATGTCGGTCCAGTAAGATTAGACTACAATTTCCTAGGTACAGTGCATCTAGACATATTTGGTAACACGACACAGAAAAACCGCCAAAGTGTTAGTGGATGATAACTCATCACACATTATGCTAGTTAACAAAGTATATCAATTACCGGTTGATAAGTGAAGACTGGAAAACTTGGAACATAGTGTTCCAATCAAAAGATTAACTATCGCTCGGGGTCTTCATTCCACTTTGAGATCTTCATAATGACATGCAATACCGGTTGGAATGGCTACCGGTTGATAATAATGCATACATTAATAAGTGTGTGTCCATCAATGACAATCATAACTAATTAGCATCAAAATACCAACAATCTCCCCCTTTGACATTGATGAAAAACACTTAGAAAATTTTTGGCATATAAGTTCTTACATAACAAAAAATAGATGTCGTAATCAAAATTACTCCCCCTAAGCATATACACTACTCCCTTTGCAAAAATTACAAGTATGAAATTGTAATGCTTGCAAAAAAAATTTAAGATACACCACTCCCCCTTTGTCAACAATGACAAAGTAATGCAAAATATTCCCCTTTTTGCATAATATAACATAGAGTATGTGTTCATGACAATAAAGAGTTAAAATTTTTAAAAAGAGGCTTAAAGGTTTGCATGAAAGTTTTCATGTATGAAGACCATGACTCAAGAAGTGAGGCAACAATTTCACTCTCGGTCTTTATCTGGAAGGCTAATTCTTCTATTGCATCGATGGTGCTCATTTCTTGTGTCACGGTAATAGCTTCCAAGTTCAGGAAGCACTTCTAAAGAACCTGCAATTTTGGCAATAGGAGCAACTGAAGTTACTACAGATCTTGAGTCTGATGGCAGACCTCTGAAGCAAGCTTTGTAATCTAATGCTGGTAAATATGAACCATTTGTCCATAGGCTATGAACAGATCATAGGGTAGTTTGAAGTTGTTGATATACTTCTGTAACTCCAATTGTAATTGAATCTTCTATTTCAGAGCATCTTCACAAAATAGATGAGGTTGACATAGTTTACTCCAAAGTAGGTTACCTTCATGCATAGCTGAACTTATATCATATTTTTGCTTGATTAGTTTTGCCCTGTCTTCATCCATTTGTTTTAGTAAGGCAACTATGAGTGCCTTTTCATGATTTTTCTTTGCAGCGGCCTAGGAAACATCTTCCAAACATTGTATCTGGTCATCCATGACTATGCAAAGAAGTTTGAGATTGGCTAGCGAGGAATCGGTACTAGGGAGGTTAGTACTGGGGATTAGATTGGAAAGGGTGTCATCCACAAACTGAATGACATCCTGCTCCTTCTTTCTCCTCAGTTCTTCCAATCTCTCTTGTGCTAGTTGAATGCTTCACATTATCTCAGTCTCATCAACCAATTGAGTCAGACAAGAAAGAGTCAAATCTATGTGACCGGTGGAATCAAGCTGCTTGGCTTGCTCTCTAGTTGCCTTAGGAGTCTGTCCTCCTTCTTTTTCCTTGATCTCCACTTGTCTTTTCTTCTCTTCTTCTGTTTCTAGAGCTACCTTGGTGGCATTCACTTTTTCCTCTTCCACTCTCCTTTTCTCCTCTTCTTTTTCCTTTTCTACTTCCTCCTTCCTCTTTTCTTCTTCTTTTTGTTTCTCTTCTTCTTTCTTTTTCTCTTCTTCCCTCTTCTTCTCTTCTTCCTTCTTCTTCTCTTCTTCCTTTTTCTTCTCTTCTTCCTTCTTCTTCTCTTCTTCTTGTTTCACTTTCTCTGCTTGCTCTCGCTCGTGTTTTTCTTTCTCTATTTGTTCTTTTTCTTGTTTTTCTAGTTCCGCTTTCTCCTTTTTTTCTTTCTCTTTTTTCTGTTTCTCTTCCTTTTCTTTCTCTACTCTTTCCTTTGAAGCTGGCTCCTTATCTGGAGTGGTATCCTCAATGTCCAGTGCATCAACATCAATGGGTTCATTTTGTTCTACCATTCTTTCACTTAGACTGTCAAGGACTTCATTCTGTTTGGTTGTGGATAGGTCACGTTCTTGCTCAGCTTGTCGATTAGCTTCAGATACTTGATGCATTTTGATAGAAGCTTTAACCTACAAATGGGTGTCTTTTTCCACTTCAGAAGTTTTGCCTTTGAGTAGTTGAAGTCTTCTTCTTCACATGAAGAAAATGCTTTTGTATTTGTCAATAATCTCAAATAATTTTGAGTTAGAGACATCTAGAAAATATTGAGCAAAAACTTTCTCCCTGATGTATTACTCTTTTTCAATGGCAATGCGTCATTTGTTGTCCAAAGAGTCATACAAATATTTAGAAGTAACTGATTTAATTCTAGAAGGTGATTGATCATTAATACATAAGTATTTAATAAGTTCTTGTTTAACATCCTCCTTTTCACTATCATTGAAATCATCAAAATATTCTTTTAAATCATCAAGAACTTTTCTTCTAATATTCTTTATGGTCCTTTGACAATGTGTCATAGGTTTTTAAGAAGAAATATCTATATTTATTGGTGCAGAGGTGGCTGGTACATTATTGGTTGACTTTGTCTTCTTGCTTGATTGTCTTGAATTCTTCATTTCTACCTCTGGTTCAGTACCTTCTGAATTTGGTGAGTTATTCCTGGTTTTCCTCTTTCTTTTGAATACCTTTGCCAGAATAGCCTCCAATTTCTTTTTGGTTGGTGACCACTTGGTCACTTTAAGTCTGGCAGCAGATGTAACCGGTGCCGATGTTGATGGCACTACTTTACTCTTTTCTTCTTTGGTACCTCAATAGATTTGAGCCTTTCTAAGTAAGTACTGATCCTCTTCTTCTTGGGATCTAGTGGCAAAGCAAGTAGGGTAGAGGCATACCCTATCAATATATCATTTACCACTTCATAGCCCATAGGCCCAACTACATATTTTCTGGGTTCGATCACTTTCATTATACAATGATTTGTTTTGATTGTAAAACAGATGTCATCTTCATATTTCTTAACCAGTCCACCAAATATTCTTATTCTCTCATTCATTTTTAGTTTGAATTCATCAAAATATTTGTTTAGATTCTCTGGATATGTAGTTCCTACTACTTGCACACTCTCCTTTATTTGTCTGGAAACTGGTAGGTCAGTTGGCCATTGAATATCACCAACTCTAGGAAAATATCCTTGAAAGTAGAAAAATAAACCAACAAGTACTTGACCAAATTTAAACCTCTAGGTTTTGTCTAATTTGATCGATTTTAGCTTATCTATGAGTCTTTTCTACATACAAGTACAAAAGTCACATTTTGCATTTTCTTTTATCATCCTGTAGGTGGCATGCACCGCAGTTGAAGGAACATAATTCATTCTGCTAGCATAGAATATTTTGTACCCAATTACCATACATGCATACTTCACCAAATCATCTTTAATGGTGTTGACCATCATTGCCCGTTGGTCACTCACATAATCGGTGAGCTCTATCACTTTGGTTTTGGGGATCTTTTCAAGAATGGGGACTTCCCCAATATTACAGAATCCGGTCACGATGTGAATTGCCTTTGGTGTCATATCATGGGTTCACTCAAGGTACATCTTATCACCATGAACCCTACTAAGGATAATCTTGATGTGTTCTTCTATAAATTCTTTGAGAAAGTATACTGCATTATGCAATTTCTTCTTATCTATTATGTTATATTTAGGTTTAATCTTTTTATCATCTCCACAGAACAGACTCAGCTGGGAGTAAATTACTAGGGACCCTAGGTCTTCTAGTTTGCAATCAATATATCCTAAAACGTCACCTTTGATAATGACTCCGGTAGGAATTTGAGATATGGCATTATATTTCATTTTAAGAAACTTGGGTGCATCCTCAGGTTCAGTAGAACCAAAAGGGATTGTAGAAGCCATATCTAGAAGATTCCAAATAATAAGATTATTTCAATGAAAAATACCTTCACACTCTGAACTAGGGTTTTCCGTTGGTGAGAACAACACACCTCTTCAGAAGCTTGTTTACCACTTTGCCTTTCACACTGATAGCTTGAAGTGGTTGCAAAATCTTGTGTAAGATTCCTTTCTAAATTCTTTCAAATCCAAGATGAATCACTCTGGTTGCACAGCTCACACTAGAAAAATTCTTCTCCAAAAATAAGTAAAAATGTCGACAAAGTCACTTTTAAGCATTCTCTCACCTACCATTTTAAATGCATCACCATTAGGGCTTAAACCCTAATTTTATCTTTTACCACTTCATTTATTCTATCGATTGATAGGTAATAAATATCGATAAAGGTGTTTTACCGATATACTCTGGGGGCTTCAAAACATTTTACTGATATGTTCCCCTTTAAGCTTTTTGAAGCTCAATTCGTCGATTCAAGGATTTCTACACTAGGTGCAAAAACTGGTACATCTTGTCTCTTTTCTTTAGATTTATTTTTCCAAGTTTTATCCATATCCGCCTAAATGGTTTCAACATCAATCTTTCCTTCTAGGTTGATTGATATGTCTCTAGATGGATTCTTTCTCAGTTTGCATGCTTTGGTAGTGTGTCTCAGTTTGTTTCAATGATAGAATACCATTCCAGGTGTTCTCCATGGTTCGGTGTTCATATTTTCATTCTTCCTTCTGCATGTTGCAGCAGTGTGACCACTACCACGACAAATCAAACAAGTTTCTCTCCAACTTGTTGTCGCTTCATAACCATTTGACTGGTGGTCATAGGTTCTATACTAGTAAGGGTTCTGGTTCATAGGAGGTTCCGGGACAACTCCTTTCGCTCTTGGTGGATAACTTCCAGAGTTGTTAATAATTGACCTACACTCAAAAGCTCTATGCCCAAACTTATTGCATGCATAACAGTGACCATTAAATCTACCAGTTCTAGCCACATTGTTTTGAAAGTAAGGAAAGTTATTGTAAGCCTTGCTTCTACATATATTGGTAGTATGTCCTTCCTTAAGACAATTAAAGAAAACAGGTTTAAAATTTTTCTTACCTTTACTCTTCTTGTTATTCTTAGGTGCCAATTGCTCCTTTGCTACATCACTCTTGGTTCCAGTGGTCTCTCCTTCCTCATACCCAAAGAAACCAAGTCTAGTGGTATCCTTTGATGGCTTTACCGATTCCAGCTTTTGTTCTAACTTAGCAGCACTCCGATTGAACTTAGCAGGTGTCTCCTTCGTCTCAGTAAGCTCCTTGGAAAGAGCATCAATTGTCTTCATCAAGGTTTCATTCTTAGAAATAGCTACATTTAGTTCAACTTGTATTTCTTCTGTCTCTTCTTTATCTTCCTGCAAATAGGCGGTAATAGTACCGACTTCTTTTCTCAATTTAAATATATCATGCTCCTTGTCCTTTACCAAATCTTTAGCTTTTCTTGTGTTTTCTAGATCCTGACTCATCTTTATAGTCAGTCCTTCCAACTCCCTCCTTAGGTTAGTTTTGGATTCATTTAGTTTCTCCACTTCTCCAACTAGGGAATCCATATATGCTTCATCAAAAGAGTTGTTTTTAGTCAATTCCATCAAGTGCTTAGCATGTTCTTTTCGCTTGGCCAAAGAGGTTTTATATTTGACTTTGAGTTCATCATAAGCTCTCTTAGAATCAGTAAGATGATGAGTGAGTTCTCTCATGTTCTATTCCCACATATCTCCTTCCAAGTGGTTAGACTTATGGAAAGGTTGGATCTGATACCAATTGATGAATACTAAGAAGGGGGTGAATTAGTATGCCCAAACTTTTAAACAAACTCTTAAGCAATTTAACTATTGACCGGAGTAGCAGTTTAAACAATAAATTGATTAAAACACAAATAAGTCAAACAACAAATAAAGCATTCACCCAGATAAGCACAATCACCATAACACAAGATGTTTTGACGTTGAAACCCAAATGGGAAAAAACACGGTGAGTAAAAATCACAAGTCAACTATCTGCAGAATAGTAACCAGACCGATTAAGGTCAGATCGGTTAAGGCCTTACAATGTTCTTCACTAGAACAGATCCTAGTAGGAATCTAGATCTCTGTTAGGAGATAAGTCCTATTAAAGACTACCCTATTAGAGGATTTTAGATCCACAACTGTGAACCACCTTGTTAAAGGATTTACAATAGGCTTGGTTGGGCCTACCCAGTTAATGGTGTCAAACTTGTCCAAGATATTAGTAATCAACAAGTGAATGATCTAGATAGTGGTACAAAATGCTTGATTAGATCCTTGGTAACTTGTTGTTAATGCATTCTAGCATTACTTTAGTCTTCTATATTTTCACACTCTCTATCTCTATTATGTGAGACTTTTTCTCGAATAGACCTTATCTTCATTCACACACTACACTTACTAACACCCTAGACATGATGTCCTCATATAGGAACCTGATTTCATGTCGATCCAATAAGATTATACTACAATTTCCCAGGTACAGTGCATCTAGACATATTTGGTAACACGACATAGAAACACCACCAAAGTGTTAGTGGATGACAACTCATCACACATTATACTGATTAACAAAGTATACCGATTACCGGTTGACAAGTGAAGGCAGGAAAACTTGGAACATTGTGTTCCAATCAAAATATTAACTGTAGCTTGGTGTCTTCATTCCTCTTTGAGATCTTCATAATGGCATGCAATACTGGTTGGAATAGCTACTGGTTGATAATAACACATACATTAATAAGTGTATGTCCATCAATGACAATCACAACTAATTATCATCAAAATACCAACAACTATATCATTAGATGGTAAGCACAATACTGATAATGTCTATTATGGTGAAGGTTTAAAGCATAATCTTTTGAGTGTAGGATAGCTTGTAGATAAGGGATTTCAATTACAATTCAAGGATGGAAAATGCAAGATCATTAATAGATCTGGATTGGAGATTTCTATCGGTACTCTGATAATAGATAATATATTTTATTTGAATTTTAGTGAGAAGGCATGCTTGATTTCACAAATTGATGAGAGTTGGCTTTTGCATAAGAGGCTATGTCATCTGAATTTTGATTGCATTGAAAAGATCAGTTCAATTAAGGCAGTTAGAGATATACCTAAGATTGTGAAGCCCTATAATCCGGTATGTAAGGAATGTCAAATGGGAAAATAGGTCAGAACCTCTTTTAAGAGTATACAAGACAAATATAATGATGTTCTTGATCTTATTCATATGGATATGTGTGGTCTTACTAGAATCAAAAGTTTTCAAGGTGATAGATATTTTATGCTAATCACTGATGATTATTCTAGAATGATGTGGGTTACTTTTCTAAGGGAGAAATATGAGGCTTTTGAAAAGTTTAAAATATTTAAAGTTAAGGTTGATAATGAAACATAATTGAAGATTAAGTGCTTAAGGTCGGATCATGGTGGAGAATTAACATCTGGTGAGTTTAATAACTTTTGTGAGAAGCATGGCATAAGGAGACAATTGTTTTCTCCCTGGACACCTCAACAGAATGGAGTTGTGGAAAGAAAGAACATAAATATCTTGGATGTTGCTAGAACCATGATGATGGAAGATAATCTACCTCATATCTACTAGGGAGAAGTAGTGAGTACAATAATTTATACATTCAACAGAGTTCATATCAAAGGAGAAATCGGTAAGACAACTTATTAGTTATGGTTTAGCAATACACCTATAGTTAAGTACTTCAGAATCCTTGGTAGTAAATGTTATATCAAGAGAGATGATTTCATTGGCAAGTTTGATACTAGATATGATGAAGGAATATTTCTTGGCTATTCTAATGAAATTAAAGCATATAGAGGCTATAACAAAAGATTGCAGAGAATTGTGGAAAGCACTAATGTCAGGGTGGATGAGCAAAATAGAAGTAAAATCAGAACTTATGAGAAAGAACTAATAGTGGAAATGATCATAACTGAACTGGTAACACCTATACTACAACAAAATGTTGAACCAGTTACTCCAGAAGTATCAAAAAATTCAACAGTAACTAAAGATCAAGGAAGAGGAACAAAAAATCAGAAGACTCCTAGGTATGAGATGTTGAATCATTTAGAAGATCAAATAATTGGGGATAAGAACAAAGGAGTGATGACAAGAAGAAGATTGGAAGTTGATGAGGTATGTTTAATCTCTCAAGTTGAATCGGTATTAGTAACTGAAGCATGTAAAAATGAATGTTGGATGAAAGATATGGAAGAAGAATTAGATAAGATAGAAAATAATAACACATGGACTTTAGTTCCTCGGCCTAAAAATAAGAATTTTATTGGAACTAAATGGGTTTTCCTGAATAAATTGAATGAAGTTGGACAAGTTGTGAGGAGTAAAGATAGATTGGTTTGTAAAGGATATTCTTAGAAGGATGGAATTGATTATGATGAAACCTTTGCACCAGTAGCTAGGATTGAAGCTATAAGATTATTTATTGCCTATGATACACATAAAAACTAAAAGGTTTATCAGATAGATGTTAAGTCTTCTTTTCTGAATGGGAATCTTGATGAGGATGTGTATATTGAACAATCTGATGGCTTTTCACTTTCAAATGATAAAAACATGGTTTGCAAGTTAAAGAAATCTTTATATGGATTGAAACAAGCACCTAGGGCTTGGTATGCAAGGTTGGTCAAATATCTTTTAAAACTTGGTTTCACTAAAGGTAATGTTGACAATAATCTATATTATAAAGTCACTGATAATGATATATTATTGAAATATTTGTTGATGATATCATTTTTTGAGGTGAGGATAAGTTTTGAATGGAATTTTCTAACAATATGAAGAATGAATTTGAGATGTCTATGATTGGGGAAATGAAATTTATCATAGGTATTACTCAGACTGCTAAAGGTATTTTCATCTATCAAACTAAGTATGCTAGGTAGTTGTTGAAGAAATTTGGTCTTGAAAATACTAAACTGGTTGGTACTCCTATGGTTACAAGTGAGAAATTGACAAAGAAAGATGAATCAACACTGATAAATCCTACAAGATACAAGTCTATCATTGGAGGTCTACTATATTTGACTCGGACTAGACTGGATATAATGAATGCAATTTACATTACATCAAGATAACAAAGTGATCATAGAGAAAATCATGAGAGTGTGGTGAAAAGGATTTTTAGGTACTTGCAAGGAACATCTGAATATGGTTTGTGGGTATGTGCAAGATCATGGGGGGCCAAAAAGTGGAAATGGAGAAAAAAACGTGTTTTAAACTTTTCCAAACATGTCAAAATCCACTCTGACTTTTTGTTTGGGTTGGCCAAAATTTGAATGTGGTTTGGTAATACCAAACTAAATCAAATATCTGTTAATATCGGATATCCGATTTATGATGTCACTCTTGTGATGTCCTACTTGTGATGTCACTATTGTGATGTCCTATTTGTGATGTCACTATTGTGATGTTACATGCATCTTTACATATATCTCTATCTTTCTATTCCTATCTCTCCCTCTCCCACTTCATCATTTTCACTCCTTATTTCTATATATCTCTCTAATAATCTCTCTTCTCTCTATTTATCTCCCTCCTCTACCTTATCCTACCTATACCTATCTATTACTTGTCCCTATAACCTCTTTTATCTCCCTATCTTGTCCCCTCTATCTCTATATCCCTATAGATCTATCTTCATATATATTTATATCTCATTATCTCTAAATCTCACTTATTCCCTCCATTTCTCTTACTCTCTCTATCACTTTCTATCCATATCTATCTCTATCTCCATCTTCACATCTCCATCTATTTCCCTATCAATCTCTCTTTCTATATGTTCCTTTATCTTTATATATCTTTCTCTATAAATGATTAATGTACCTCTCCATCTCTTCCTCTATCACCCCCTTCAAGTATCTTTCCTTTTCTCTACCTTTATCTCTTTATTTACTCCCACTTTACATATCTCTAGCTCTCTCTTCCCATCCTTCTCTATAGTGCCTTTATATATCTCTACATCTCCCTCCCTAACTATAATCTCTATCTCTCTTTCTCACTCTCTTGCACTATCTATATCTCTCTATCTATCGATATTTTTCTTCTTTTTTTTATCTCTCTCTTTACCCCTCTCTATTCATTTTTCTCCATCTCTTTATATGTTTATCTTTGTCTTTACCTCTCTCTTTCTCTATATCTATTCATCTCCCTCTCCCTTTATCTTCATTTTTATCTCGGTCATCCTCTCTCCTTTTCAATATCTAGATATGTCTACCTCTTTCTATCCATCCTTGTCCTTTAGTTTTTATCCCTCTCACTTCATACTCCTTAATATCTATATCTCTATTTATGTCCTTGTCATTTATTTCTTTTCCCTCTCTTTAGGTCTTCATCTCTCTTCACTCTTCTATCTCTCTTTATTTGAAACTTAAATAATATGGTCTCCTAAGGGGTTATATGGTGTCCTAAGGGGTCATAGAATACCATATGATCCCTCATGACATCATATGGTCTCCTAAGGGGTCATATGGCTTCCTAAGGGTTCATAAAATACCATATGACCCCTTAAGACACAATAAGACCCCTAATGACACCATATGGTGTTCTAAGGGGTCATAAGACACCATATGACCCCTAATGACATAATGTGGCATCATAAAGGGTCATAGGACACCATATGACCCCTTAGGACACCATACGACCCATAGGACCATATAGTGTCCCAAGGGGTCATATCGTATCATAAGGGGTCATAGGACAACATATGACTTGTTAGGACACAATACAACCCTTGATGACACCTAAGGGGTCATAAGACACCATATGACCCCTTAGGACACCATACGACCCCTTATGATGCCATATGGTGTCCTAAGTGATCATACAGTATCCTAAGGGGTGATATAACACCATATAACCCCTTATAACATAATAAGACCCATAACGACATGATATGGTCTCCTAAGGGGTCATATGGTATCACAAGACACCATATGACCCCTTAGGACACAGTATAACCCCTAACAATATCTAAGGGGTCATATGTTGTCCTAAAGGGTTATATGATGTCCTAGGAACCTTTACGACACAATATGACCCCTTAGCATACCATACAACCCCCATCGACACCATATGGTATCCTAAGGGGTTTTAGGACTCAATATGACCCGTTAGGACACAATATGACCCCTAACAACACCTAAGGGGTCATATTGTGTCTTAAGGGGTCATAGGACACCATATGACCCCTAATGACAATGTATGGTGTCCTAAGGGGTCATATTGTGTCCTAAGGGGTTGTTAGACCTCTTCATAGAAAAAAATTGAAAGATCTCCATAAAGGGTATCTAGACATGCAAGGGTTTAATGGGGTGTTTTGGTAGTTTGTGGAGTTATAAACATTTTGGCAGTTTCGGAGGGCTAATTGAGGCCCTTCTCTTGTAGCCCTATTTTGAGCTTTTCTTCAAATCGGGTAAGAAGATAATTGGAAAGATAACCAAACAAAGTTGAAATAAGCCTAATAGGATGTTAGAAATTGTCCTAGGCCTCCTTCAACTCTTGGTGAGTGATCTCGGTGTTTGGGGCTAAAGAAGCAAAGTCTCACCTTGTGAGGCTTGAGAGCAAGTTTGAATGAAAACAAGAATTAACATGGCAGGAAGGTCTCAGGGTTTGTAAGAAGCATAGAGAAGGAAAAATATCAAATAAATAGTACCTAAAAAAGTGACAAAACCTTCAACAATTACCCTTGAAAGAACTTTCAAACTAAATTGATTACAAACACACAATTTGAGCCAATTTTTGAGTATCTCCCTATCTTAGTGGTATCAGAGCCTCCAAAATTTGGGAAGAAGCCAACATATGATAGACTGAAACTGTAGGAGAGAATAGCTTAAGGATGGTGACCAATGAAGAGCTAGAAAAGAAGGTAGAAGACCAAGAAGAAGAAAATAGGCTCCTTAGAGAAAGATTACTACAACTGGAGAGCAAACTAGAAGTAGTTGAAGACAAAACTGAGAAAGTGACAATCAAGTTCAACGAAGGGAAGGACAAATAAGTTGTAGAAGAGGATAGGACTCCTAAGCCAGACCCTATTCTTCTTGAAGAACCTTTCCTTAAAGAAATTAAATCCTTAGGAGGAAAACACTTAGA
The DNA here is from genome assembly GCF_030272615.1 of Cryptomeria japonica. Lineage (NCBI taxonomy): Eukaryota > Viridiplantae > Streptophyta > Pinopsida > Cupressales > Cupressaceae > Cryptomeria > Cryptomeria japonica. The sequence goes on along the minus strand of NC_081411.1, from coordinate 110,874,475 downwards.
AGGAGTGTTAGGATTCCCAAAGATACTGAGAGGGGGGGTGAATCAGTATCTAACCGGTTAATGGATTTTCTCAACTTATTAAATGAATTTCATTTCAAAATAGTGTACTAGTAAACCAGAATTAATGTAGTAAATAAGAATAGTAAACATAACATAGAAATCACACCATAACATAATATTTTTAATGAGGAAACTCAGTGTGGGAAAAAATTCAGTGGGATTTGTGACCCACAATATTCGTTCACTGGAGAATAAGTGAATATTACATACAATAGAGGCTTGCACATGCAGGAAGGCCAACTGCCTAAAGCTCACTGCTTAATTACAAAAAGGGAAGTCTCACTGACTTACAAAAATAGATTATACAAATCCAATATCATCTACTGCTTTAGTTCAGCATCTACTATGCCAGGTTCATTACAGGTTTAAGTTCATACAACTTCCATAACCCTTATTCCAAAATTTGCCTTAATATTCACATCTTCCTATTTCATTCCTTACTTTCTTACACAAATGATTTACTAGACCTCATACTTATATGAGTCCTATTATAATTCGTCTTGTCGGCTTACACAAAGATTTAACAATTAAATACAAAATACAATAAACAAAATCATGTTGGTTGCGGTACTGGTAATCATCTTTGTCGGTGTCAGTGTCGGTGTCTATAACAGTTTTGGTGTCTGTCGGTGCCATAGGATTGTAAGGTTGCCATCAATGATAATACCTTCAATCACCTACAATTTCTCATTGGAGTGTGCATTTGCCAATAAGGAGTGCCACATTTTTGTGGAAAAATGGAGCCAAAGGTAGTCCTAGAATGGATAGAGGGATTAGAGAATCACTTTGAATGTGATAGATCATTGAGGCACATAACGTGAAGGTGGCCAAGTCTAGATTTAGTGGGGCAAAATTGACTTGGTGGAAGTTTATCCAAGAAGAGAGACAAAAAGAGGGCAAGAACCTCATAGCTACATGGAAGGGCATGTTAGCCAAGGTGAAAGAGGCATACATCCCTGAAGATTATGAAATCTAGTTGCACAAGAGGAGACAAAACTTGAGGCAAAGAGACTTAGATGTGAGTAGCTATACTGAGGAATTTCAGAAGTTGTGTCTGAGATCCAAGGTAGTCAAGGTAGAAAGATACTTGAATTTCTTGAGATGGAATACACAAGAAGAGTTGAGTTTGTTGTGCCCCAATACAATGCATAAGTGCTACCAAGTGGCACTCAAAGTGGAAGAGAAAAGTAGGAAGAAGCAAGAACAAAGCAATAGAGGCAGAGGTAGGGGAAGAGATGGTAGAGGCTATAGAGGAAATTTTAGTGGAAGAGGAGCTAATCAAAGGTCCCAAGGAGAGTCCAAACTTGTGGAGAAAAGTGGGGTTTCTAATAGCAAGATCAGCTATAGAGGAAGGGGATCTGGTAACCCAGGTAGAGGTAGATCTAGTGGACCAGGAAGAGGGTCCTACTTCTACACCATGAAGTGTTACAATTGCCAAAATTGGGTTCATCCTGCCTATAGATGCCCTAAGAAATCTTGTTCATCTCAAGGAGGTGAAAGAAGAGTGACATATGTGCAAGAAGATGCAACAAGCGACAAGACACAAGAAGTGAGCTTAGCTTCAAAAGATGGGTAAAGTTTAATCATGAGAAGAGTCTTGATTAAGGAGCCAATCAAAGAAGAACCAACTCAAAGAAGATCTTTATTTAGAATCAAGTGCAAGATCATGGGTAAGGTTTACAGAGTGGTGATAGATTCAGGGTCTACAGACAATATTGTGTTAGAGGAAGCAGCAAATAAACTTAAATTGGAGATAATTACACATAGTAGTCCATATAAGGTCACTTGGCTCAACAAAGAACAACATGTGGTGGTGAATGAACAAGCTTGGGTTGAGTTCACAATAGGGGGTTATAATGATAAAATCTTGTGTGGCATACTCCCAATGGATGCTTTCCACCTACTTTTGGGTAGGCCATGGTAATTTGATAGAAAATCCATTCATAATGGTGAGAAGAACTCTTATTCTTTTCAAAAAGATGGAGTAAAAAAGAGTTCATAAACACTCTTGAAGAGGGTGAAGGAGTGGGGTTTTCTCTCATAGTGAAACTAAAGGAAAAAAAGAAAGAAAATAAGGTTCAAACACCTCATGAAGTGTAGCAAATACTAGACAACTTTAAAGAAATCATAAGTGATGGAGCACCAACAACGCTACCACCTATTAGAGTCATAAGACATCAAATTGACTTCATTCCTAGAGCTTCATTACCCAACAAAGAAGCCTACAAGATGACCCTAGAACAAAATAAAGAAGTGACTAGACAAGTACAAGAGTTGTTAGATCAAGGTTTGATAAAGAAGAGCATAAGTCCTTGTGGCGTATCTATAGTGTTAGCACCAAAGAAAGGAGGAACATGGAGGTGTAGCGTCCTAAAATTGTGACACTTGCAATTTCGACCACATTTGGGTCTTCACGATGGCGACGCAACACTAAACCTGAAGGGAGACCCCGAAACTTGCTCACGACACCAAAAACTGCATTTTCTTGCACCCTAGCCTGAACCTCCTTTGCACCCTGCTGTCCCGGGAGGTGGGACCAGATCGCCCAGCGCCCTAGTCCTTCAGGACCATGGCACCCAGTGCCCTGGTCCCTGGGTCCTATTTTGGGCCCGGTCTCTTTTGGACTTCGGGTCTTTATGTTTGCAAATTGGAAAATTATCTTTCCTGGTCGGCCTAAGGTCGGGAAAATCAGTCTTTTAACCCTAATTGGCAAGTATATAAACTAGATTTTCCTCTTTCATTTGATATGATGGAAAAAAGCAGGGAAACTATACTCAAGCATTCAAGCATTCAAGCATTCTTTCAAGCAATTGATCATTCTAAGTCTCCATTCAAGGCTAAGTGTTGCATTCAAGACAAGGATTCAACCATTGAAGAGGAGATCACTTAAAACACATTACATGCTACAACATACAGACATACAACAAACAACAACATCTATACCTTCGCACATAAGGATACAAACATCCTTACAACAAGGTACAAGTACTTGTTTTACATTACATTTACAGCATTTCTCATTACTTGGTTAATTCCAAAACCGGGGTTTGACCTAAAGGCAAACCCCTAATCCCTAACCCCCCAATCGTCTTCACTTTTCTGTGTGTAGATTGTAGGTACACGGCTGAAATTGAAGATCTGGAATCCTTGTGCAGAGACGAACAGATCCCCCTTCGTTTCGCAGATTTTTCGGAGGACCGTGTGCACGCCGGTCGCCATCGTCCCGACAACTTTTGCTCAAATTTGCAGGACAGCGCCGTATCGACATTTTACTGCTAATTCCAGGTCCGCAGCTTCATCCTATATCCCTAACTCAGTTTATAAGTGAATCTTTCTCACTTTCTATGCATTCCTAGCTTAATTCTTCTATCAACATTCTTTACAAAAGAGGGTAGCCTTGCTTTCTTAACCCTTGAAACGCATGTAGCATCCAATCTTGCATTGTGTGGGATTGGATCTTGTGGGTTTCAACCCCTCTTTTGAATGTAAAGTCCCTCCTAAGTGAAAACCATCAACCCTAGAGTGACTCTCCCTTCTCTCTCCTTGGAGTTGGAAGAGGGGAGAACAACTAGGGTTTGATCGCGAATTTTCTGCTTTACATTTTGGTGAACCCGACGTGAACATCCCTTCTGATTATTCATAGTTAGATCTGAAAATTGGATTCCTTGATTACATTTCCATGTTTGATCTTTGGCAAAATTTTAGAGGTTAATTGCATAAAAACCCTAAATTTTCTTTTTAAGTAATTAAACTTGTGAAATGTTTAATTGTTAATGCTTGTTTCAGATCTTCCCTTCTATTACAAATTATCAATTCATATTTGTGCTTTAATTTTGAAAATTAAGTGGTTAAATGTCAAAACCCTAATTTTTAAAACCTTCTTGATTCAACCTTTGACTGATAATTTCACTAATCAAAACATCTCCAAATCAGCTGTAACTTTGGATTCCGCAATAAAATCACAATATCTTTCATCCCTGGAAATTTGGAAAAAAGTTGAGAGGACCGTGTGCACTCCGAGCGCCATCGTCCCCGAAATTTTTTCCAAAATTTCGAGAGCGAAATCTTACTGTATTTTCCTGCTAAAATCCAGAATTTTGGCTGATTTTATCAATTTTAACACCTTCAAAATTACAGTCAAAGTTGGTCTAGTGATTGCTTGGATTGAGGCTTCTAATCATTCAAAAATTGTTGAAATTGAAATTTTGTATTAAAATTGTGTTTCTTACTGTCCTAAATCTGAAAAGTGTGTTAGCATTCATTCGAAATTTTAGTGCTTTATTCAAATTCTTGCAATTTGTGACTTTTGAAATTAAGTGCTTAATTACAACAACTTTGATTTCCGCTTTCAAAATCGAATTTTGTGTGAAATTAAGTCAATTTTTAAAATCCAAAACTTGCATTGCTTTTGGTATTCCCTCTAAAATCATAAAATTCAAAATTTCAGTTTCCCTCTCTTTTTCAAAATTCAAATTTTGCATTTTTCGACAATCTTGGTAGGGTTCAATTTTGAGATTGCAACTTTAATTTGGCCTATCTACAGATCGTAAAATCACTCAATTTTTTCAGGTTAGCTGTAAAATCATCATAACTTTCATCCCTGCAAATTTCGAAAAAAGTTGCGAGGACCATGTGCACTCCGAGCGCCATGGTCCCGGACATTTTTTCCGAAATTTCGGGAGATTGTCCTGATTGTATTTAACAGCTTAAATCTGGAAGATTGGCTGGTTTTACTGAAATTTGCTACCTTTAAAATTCAAAATCTTCTCTCTTTCTTTAGTGCATGAGTTTTACAACAATAAGCCCTACTTACACTATTCTCGTTAGACGAAGCCTTAGAATTAAGTCCTTCTAAGGTGTAATTACCGAGGAGATGGAACCTAATTTGAATGGCCTTTTTAATGAGGACATGGGTAATTCCTCTAATCCTCTTATGATGAAGAAGCTCTCCATGAGGTTTCTATAGAACAACTTTCAAAATTGGATAACCAATTTGACGATTTTCGACAATGGATGTCTCAAGAATACCCTGATAGTCAAGCTCTTCCTTTAATTGAGGGTCTAAAACGTATGCTTCAAAGTGATAAGAATGGAATTGATATTTTGTGTGGTATTGCACACATTGTGGATTCAAATGTGATGCCTATGAAAAGTTGTGCCGAAACCTTAGGTTATACACAACCTCCTACTCAAGACAATCATTCTATTCCTTTGAAGACTCCTATTGCTAGTATACCTACTTTTACATCAAACATAATGACTACTCAACACAAGACATTCCTCCTATGATCACCAGTCATGGGGGCAATCCCTCTTCTTCAATTAACCCTCTTCCTTCATTCAATCCAACTTCTTCATTCATTCCTTCAATGAGTGTTCCTATTATATCACCACAAATGAACATGACGCAAGGGGGCAACTCGTTTAATCATTCCATTCCTCCTTGTAGTGTTCCTCCTGTCCAATCATCTCCTATGACTAACTATCATAGTGTCCCACCACCTTACTCTCTACCTTCTTTCAATAACATAACACCTCCATCACAATCTAACACGTCTAATATGAACTCTTCGACTGAAGCGACCATTAATAATCTTGCACAAACTGTCTCTTCTTTACAGCAACAAATTGCCTCTATGAATCAATCTAAGTTTAGTGTGCCCACATTTGATGTTGCGAGTCCACTTTCTCTTGACATTTTTTGAGCTATTCCCCCTAAACATGTTGAAATTCCGCATTTGGAGCTTTATAATGGTAAGGGTGATCCTCTAACACATGTTAAGACCTTTCAAACAATATGTACTGATTTTGCTTATGACCAAAGGTTGCTTGCAAAATTGTTTACTAGAACATTAAGAGACAAAGCCCTACAATGGTATTGCTCGTTGCCTTCTTATTCTATTACTTCTTTCGAACAACTTGCAAATGCTTTCATTCAACAATTTCAAAACAATATAAGTCCCAAACTTACTTTGATTGATTTAATGCATTGCAAACAAGGTGTTAAAGAAAAAGTGACTGCTTTCATTGGTAGATATAAGCATTTGTATGCTCAAATTTCTTTTCCAGTGCCTGACAATGATATTCAAAGAATCTTTATTTCTAATTTACAAAAAGACATTAGAGAAAAACTCCTGTTTTCTGAGTTTACTTCTTTCCAACAGTTGTGCGCAACTCTTCACAATTATCAACTGACTGTGAGTCAAATGGAACAATCACATCCTATGACTCCGAGTGATAAGGGTGATAGTAGTCAACAACCATTTGGGAAGTTTAAACCGAATAGAGAGTCCATTAAATTCAATAAAAACATCATCAACAACAATGTGAATGCAGCATCAGGTGTGTCTCCTATTTCTAAGTTTTTCAAGAAAGAAAGAAAGTTTACTCCTTTAAATGAATCATTGCATAGTATTATGAATAAGTTATTGGAACAAAATGTGCTTACTCTTCCTCCTATAAGACAAATTGATCCTGCAAAGATTAATTCACCCTATTTTGATAACAAATCTTTTTGTCAATTTCATCGTCAACCTGGGCATGATACTGAAAAATGTTTTGCTTTAAAGGGGAAAATTCAAGATTTGATTGATAATAATACTATCTCTGTTTCTAGAGTGAATGATAAAGGCAATACATCTGTAGCTCCTCCTAACCAAAATCTTCAAATTTTTACTGATCCATTACCTTCTCATACCTCTAATGCGATTGATACTACTGATTCCTCTGTCTCACCTAATGATCTATGTCTATGACTCCGAATGTGATTAACTTTGTGGAGCAGCAGAAAATCCCTAAAGAACCTTCCATCACCTTTGATTCCAGTGAAACTATCAGGGCACCTGATGGTCCTTTATATATAGTTGCAAAAGTCAAGAACACACCTTGCTGTGGAGCGCTTATTGATCCTTCTTGTATGGTTAATGTCATTACTGAAGAATTTCTTTTTACTTTGCAATTGAATCAAGTTATCTATGATGAAACAAATGTGGTTGTGAAACTATTTGATGCATTTTCTTCTCCTGCAATTGGTTCTATTACATTACCTATTGAGGTCCATAACAAATCCCTTGATGTGAACTTTGCTATTATTCCATCTTTCGAACAATTTTGTGTGAAGCTAGGCTATCCTTGGCTATCTTCCATGAAAGCTATTGCTTCTTCTATTCACAAGTGTTTGAAATTTCCCCATAATGGTGAAGTTGTTATTATCAATCATAGTCTCTTTAAACCAGCTGAAAGAACTTCTAGCGTTCCTCTTGATTACTTTTGGCCTAAACAATTCCAATCTCTTCCTCCGCGAAGTGATCATCTTTTCAAATCTTATCAAAAGTGGAAAAAAGATATGATCCTATCTCTAAGTGAACCTAGAACACCCAAACTTGACATTCCTATCATTCTTGAGAAGGAAGTTCTTCCTTTGAAAGATAAAACTAATGTCTTTCCTCAAGAAGATTCCCAACCTATCCCTGTGGATGTGACTATGCCTATGATTAATAAACTTCCTAAAAGTAGAACTATCCCTCCTCATCATGATGGACTTGGTCTCCTTCCAAAACCAAATAATCCTCCTTTATATGGAGCAGTTCCTCCTCCTTCCTCTTATGGAGAGAAGAGACCTTCCTCTTATGGAGAGAAGAGACCTTCCGCTTCTCCTATTGTTCAGCCTAAGAGACCACAACCTAAACACCCAAGTGATAAGGATGAGAACATTCCTCCTCCTCAATCTTCTCAACTTCCTACTAAGACTAGACGAAATCGTTCTGCACGTGAACGCCAGCGAAAGCGTCGTCTTAGAGCTCAAACTTTACAATCCCCAAAAACACCTTCAACAAGCATTATTCTATTTTCTCCTCAGCCGACGATTGAGCCGAAATCTCCTAAACATAAGATGCATGATGGTCTTGATCTTGTGCGAGTTAAAGATCCTATTTTTATAAATCTTGATGATGATATAGATGAAAATGTTATTCATGATGAAAATGCTACTACTCCTGTTCATTCTGATAGTGAATATGAACTTGTTGATATTGATAACCATTTATCTAATGAATTTTCTAAAGCACTTATCCTAGCTCCTAGACAAGAACACCGCAGCTTGGGATATGAACATAGCCCTTGTTTGGATCTTGTGATAGCTCCATCTGCTGTGTTGGATGTTCCTCCTCTAGCATGTTCCCTACCTTCCCGAAACATTGATCAGCAAGATCGGGGGGTAGATGACGTGCTAGACTAGTTTCATTAGCATAGCAGATTCTCTCCTCCTCTCTTTCGTTACTTCTTCTATATGTTATTCTCATTCTTCTATTTGTTGTCCTTAGTGTTGTCTACTTGAGGACGATGCAAAGCATTGAGATCTCTCGATCTCTCTCATGTTGACTCAAAAGACACATGTGTTCCCTTCTTCTAGGTGACCTTCCTTGATTGGGGAATGAAGAACAATTATGCATACATACATATGATATACATGAATTATCATATAGCATACTGACCCCGAGGAAAGCGAAGTCACCTCGTGCTTTGTGTTTTGTGTCTATTATCCTTGGGCTTATCTCACACTTGGGGGCTAAATCCTTGTGATAACGTGCTCCTTTCCCTTTCTCATTTCTTATATGTATCACTACCTTAAAGCAATCACCCCCGGTGAGGCGTGTGCGATCGCTTTAACGTAGGGGGGCATACATCCTGTCCATATCTTTTCAAGATACTTGAAAATTTCTTGGCAAATTTAGCTTTGCCTTGAAAATTTTTGATATCTTTCTTGCATGACTCATAGTGAGGGAACCTTACTACTGACAGTCATGGTTCTCCCTCATGATCTTCCCTTTTACTTTGTCAATCGAAGTCGTAAGATCCTTAGTCCACTGGGGGCTTGGTGTATCTTGCCTCCTTGACGTGGTGAAAGTATTTCAATGTTGTTTCCTTGTACTTTACCAGAAGTTTGAGCGTACGCTTATACTCCCACTAAAGTGGGGGCTAAATGTAGCATCCTAAAATTGCGACACTTGCAATTTCGACCGCATTTGGGTCTTCACGATGGCGACGCAACACTAAACCTGAAGGGAGACCCCGAAACTTGCTCACGACACCAAAAACTGCATTTTCTTGCACCCTGGCCTGAACCTCCTTTGCACCCTGCTGTCCCAGGAGGTGGGACCAGAGTGCCGAGTGCCCTGGTCCTTCAGGACTAGGGCGCCTAGCACCCTGTTCCCCTAGGACCATGGCGCCCAGCGCCCTGGTCCCTGGGTCCTATTTTGGGCCCGGTCTCTTTTGGACTTCGGGTCTTTATGTTTGCAAATTGGAAAATTATCTTTCCTGGTCGGCCTAAGGTCGGGAAAATCAGTCTTTTAACCCTAATTGGCAAGTATATAAACTACATTTTCCTCTTTCATTCGATATGATGGAAAAAAGCATGGAAACTATACTCAAGCATTCAAGCATTCAAGCATTCTTTCAAGCAATTGATCATTCTAAGTCTCCATTCAAGGCTAAGTGTTGCATTCAAGACAAGGATTCAACCATTGAAGAGGAGATCACTTACAACACATTACATGCTACAACATACAGACATACAAGAAACAACAACATCTATACCTTCGCACATAAGGATACAAACATCCTTACAACAAGGTACTAGTACTTGTTTTACATTACATTTACAGCATTTCTCGTTTCTTGGTTAATTCCAGAACCGGGGTTTGACCTAAAGGCAAACCCCTAATCCCTAACCCCCCAATCATCTTTGCTTTTCTGTGTGTAGGTTGCAGGTACGCGGCTGAAATTGAAGATCTGGAATCCTTGTGCAGAGACAAACAGATCCCCCTTTGTTTCGCGGATTTTTCGGAGGACCGTGTGCACGCCGGGCGCCATTTTCCTGACAACTTTTGCTCAAATTTGCAGGACAGTGTTGTATCGACATTTTACTGCTAATTCCAGGTCCGCAGCTTCATCCTATATCCGTAACTCAGTTTATAAGCGAATCTTTCTCACTTTCTATGCATTCCTAGCTTAATTCTTCTATCAACATTCTTTACAAAAGAGGGTAGCCTTGCTTTCTTAACCCTTGAAATGCATTTAGCATCCAATCTTGCATTGTGTGGGATTGGATCTTGTGGGTTTCAACCCCTCTTTTGAATGTAAAGTCCCTCCTAAGTGAAAACCATCAACCCTAGAGTGACTCTCCCTTCTCTCTCCTTGGAGTTGGAAGAGGGGAGAACAACTAGGGTTTGATCGCGAATTTTCCGCTTTACAGGAGGTTATGCATAGATTCCAGAGCCATTAACATAATCACTATCAGATACAGACTCCCTATCCCAAAGATTGAAGATTTGATGGATTGCTTGGGAGGTGCAAATTTTTTCACAAAGATTGATCTCAAGAGTGGTTACCACTAGATCAAGATAAAGGAAGGTGATGAGTGGAAAACAAATTTCAAAACTAATGAAGGACTTTATGAGTGGCTTGTTATGTCATTCAGTCTCACCAATGCACCTAGTACATTCATGAGACTCATGAATGAAGTTCTTAAAGATTTTATTGGTAAATATGTTGTTGTATACTTAGATGATATCTTGATTTTTTGTAGAATTAAAGATGAACATCTAAAGCATCTTAAATTTGTATTGCAACAATTGTATGATGAGAAACTAACAATAAACTTGGAGAAGTGTGAGTTTATGAAGCAGGAACTAGTCTATCTTGGTTTTGTAGTTTCAAGTGGAGACTTGAAAATGGACACATCAAAGGTGGAAGCCATCACCAATTGGCCAACACCAAAAACAACAAGTGAAGTGCGAAGCTTTCATGGTTTCACATAGTTCTACAGGAAGTTTATAAGGGGACTCGGTGAGATTTGTGCACCCATGCTAGATACTATTAAAGGTGGAGTCGCGACAAACTTTCAGTGGACCAAAGAAGCTAATAAGGGGTTTGAACTCTTGAAACAAAAGGTAGCTACCCAACTAGTACTCATTCTTCCTAGTTTTGATAAGTTGTTCACTATTTAATGTAATGCAAGTAACATAGAAGTTGGTGTTGTTTTGAGTCAAGATAATAGACCAGTAGCTTTCTTTAGTGAAAAGATAAATGATGCAAAAAAGAAGTATTCATCCCATGATCTTGAATTGTATGCTCTTTTCCAAGCTCTTTGAAAATGGAGGCACTATTTGCTTGCCAAAGAGTTTGTTGTTTACACAAATAATCAAGCTCTTAGTTTTCTGAATTCACAGGATAAGTTGAGTCATAAACATGTTAAATGGGTTGAGTATTTGCAATCATATACATTTTCCATTAAGCATAAAAAGGGAGAATGTAATAAAGTAGCAGATGCTTTGAGTATAAGGCTACTAACAATGCAAGAAGTGCAAATTCAAAGCATTGGAGTTGATTGCTTCAAGGATTTGTATCCAAATGATGAATATTTTTCAACCATTTACAAGGTTTGTCAAGAATTTGAAAACCATTTTCATAGTGAATATGCTGACTTAACCTTGCAAAATAGTTTGTTGTTTAGAGGTGAACAGTTGTGTGTTCCCAAAGGCTCTATGAGGGAAAATCTAATCCAAGAGAAGCACAATGGGTGTTTGAGTGGTCATTTTGGTCTAAACAAGACATTGGAACTTAAGCAACGTTTCTACTATTGGCCAAGAATGCAAAGGGATATTAAGAGGTATGTTGAGAAGTGTATGGTTTTTGAAAAGGCAAAAGGCATATTGCATCTACTTATGCTGGTCTTTATCAGCCATTACCCATTCCTACAAGGCCATGGGAGTGTGTGAGTATGGATTTTGTGGTTGGTTTACCCAAAACAAAGCTTGGTTTTGATAGCATTTTTGTTGTTGTTGATAGATTTAGTAAAATGGCACATTTTGTTCCTTGTAAAACTACTCATGATGCTAGTCATGTTGCACACTTTTTTTTCAAAGAGGTTATTTGAATCCATGGTTTTCCTATTAGTGTTATTTCAGATAGAGATGTCAAATTCGTTGGAACATGAATGTTATGTGTACAAAAATAGAAACTTGTGTAGAGTGATAATACATGGATTGCACTTCATTTTGAGGTTGTACTGTATAATTTTCAGCGAAATCAACGATAGAGACAATGGTGCCAAGAGGAAATGTGTCCTTACATAACTTGAATTGCTCATCTAACCATCGAGCTCTATGTGTATGTATTATGTACTCATAAACTAGTTTCTCTTGAAACATTTTCATAAATTGAGCTACACATATTATTATTCACTAGCTCACATCTCTTCAAATCTTTTCCATCTTTAACTCCATATGTAACTGTCTTGTATTTTTTGAAAGAAACTAGTTTCATACCAATTTCATGTGTGCTCTCCAAATGTACGCATCTTGGTAAATGTTGCAAACCATCACATATAGGACAAGAACCTTTTTAAACAAGGCATCTTATAATAAATGCAACCATCATGTCTATTACATAGCACACTTCAAATAAATTCTCTTACCGACTTAGGAGGTGCTTGCATATTACATTCTTGCATAACATTATTATTGTGCAAAGTAGAACAAATATGATGAAAAATATCATAATGCATGGAAAATTCAATATGCATCCCACAACAACACGTGGTGCATACATGATTAATCTTAATATAAAAAGGTTTTGCCATTTCAAAAAAAATTGACAAACTCTTATTTGAGGAAACTTTTGAAGGAATCTTTCATAAAATTTAGCTTGAGTCATATCCAAATAGTGTTTGGCATGTGGCTCACGATTTGTAGACCCAATTCACCTTCTAACAACATCTCTTTGGGTGGGCAAAACTCTTGTGTTGTCATGCCAAAAAATTTTAATTAATGTTTTTAGTGCATCAACAACAACCTTGTCTTTGCATGGTAGTCTACCTAAGAATTCTCAAAGAGAATTATTGTTTGGTTCCTCTATTTTTTCCCGCCTCTTTAATGCTTTACTTAATGTTGTTCTACTAACGTTTAATGACTTACGTATTTTGCTTATCAAATGATCTTTTTTTATTTTCTTGCTCATTATGGTTGATGTAATGACACGTCGAGTAGAATTAGAATCTTTAGTACATGATTTTGAACCAATAGCTTGATATGCATCAAATAGATTTCTCACAATAGTTCTTTCACTATTACTTTCAGATGATCTTAGGCCTAGAATTTTCATTGTCTCTCTAAAATTCAAATTTTTAATCATTTGAACAACTAATTGACATCTTGGGGTTTGATTTAAGTTTTGAAAATAGTTTTTCCATGTTATTTTAACCATTCTCCTACAAGTTCGTTCATTCATTTTATTGGGCATTGGTTTCAATATATTCTCATCAATGTTAATTAGATACTTTGGTTTCCTATGAATGATTCTAGGAGGTGTTCACATCGGTGCATTATGTACATTCAATTCATCAAGTAGAGAAGGTGTATGTTCATCATTTAATTGATTATTCAATGCGGTATCTTCTTCAATTGCATTAGGTTCATATGGTAAATCAAATGTCTCTTCTTCAATTGCATTAGGTGCATTATATTCATTTGGTAGATCGTATTGAGATGTTGAGGATAACATACCTTCTTCTCCCATTGTTCTTATGTCATGCAATTTCTTCATACGCTGCATTTGTCTTTCCTTTTAATCCTCTCATCGTTCCATCGTTCCTCATTTGTTATTTCCCATGGTTGATATTGGTTATCCTAAATAGAATCATATTACATATATATGTAAACAAAAGTTCATAAACAAACAAATAACCATAAATATGCATCTTATCAGTATTTTTTAGAATCAAACTATTAAACAATCACAATACTATTGACAAAACTAATAAGAATAACAATTCAATCATTTGAAATCATGCAAAAACAAAAAATTCACTTCTATGTATAAAACAGTGATAGAAGTGTAGACACAGTTCCAGTGGGGCCTTCAACGACCTCAAAAACTTCTTTTGAGGTCATTGAGGCTCTTGGGAAACTAAAACTATGTCTATGTACCACGTACATGCTATATTAATAACCACATATGCGTTGTTAGTCCATAAAATGTGGGCAAGCCCAACGATATTCTTTTTTCCCATTCTGGACTAATAAGTAGCCCATACATGCTCCTAAGCCTAAAAAATATTATCACAGGGTAGCGAATAATGGGCTCAGTACCCCGTATGCACTTACAAGTAATAAGTACCTTGTACGTGCTCCTACGCCTTAAAAAAGTTATGGCAGGGTAGTGAACTAATAGTTTCAATACCCCATACGTGCTATTGGTAATAGAAAAGATGTGAATGAAAAGGGAGGGAGAGAGACAGACAGAGAGACAGAGAGACAGAGAGAGACAGAGAGACAAAGGGAAGTAGGGAGGGAGAGAGTGAGTGAAGAGGGGGGAGGGTGGGAGAGAAGAAGGGGTATGGAGGAAGGGAGAGGGAGAGTAGAGGGAGGGAGGGAGAGGAGAGGGGGGAGGGAGGGGGAGGGGGAGGAAAAGAGAGAGAGAGAGAGAGAGAGAGAGAGAGAGAGAGAGAGAGAGAGAGAGAGAGAGAGAGAGAGAGAGAGAAGAAGGGGTATGGAGGAAGGGAGAGGGAGAGTAGGGTGGAGGGAGAGAGGAGGGAAGGAGGGAGAGGGAGAGAAGGAGAGAGAGAGGGGGAGGGAAGGTAGAGAGAGGGAGAGATGTAGAGGGAGGGAGAGAGGGAGAGAAGAGGGGGGAGGGTGGGAGAGAAGAATGGGTATGGAGGAAGGGAAAGGGAGAGCAGGGTGGATGGAGAGAGAGAGAGAGAGAGAGAGAGAGAGAGAGAGAGGACACCATATGACTAATCTAGATTGTGACTATAGGAACTAAAGAATAAGAGAAAGGGGGAGGGAGAGAATAAGAGAAAGAAGGATGGGCTATGGAGGAAGGGAGAAGGGGAGAGAGAGAGAGAGAGGGGGGGGGCAAGAAGAGGAAGAGATATCGAATCCAGGATACAATATGACCCCTAACAACATCTAAGGGGTCATAGGGTGTCCTAAGGTGTCATATGACACTATATTATCCCTTAGCACACCATAGGACCTATAACGACACCAAATGGTGTCCTAAGGGGTCATAGAACACCATATGACCCTTTAAAAGACCATATGGTGTTGTAATGGGTCATTCATGTCTTGAGGGGTCATATGGCATCCTATGACCCCTAGGACACCATATGGTGTTGTTATGGGTCGTATGGTGTGTTAAGGGGTCATATGGTATCTTAAGTGATCATAGGACACCATATAATTGATCTCAATTGTGACTATAGGAATTTCATAAGAAGAGAAAGAGGGGGGGAGAAAAGAAGAGAAAGAGGGATGGGGTATGGAGGAAGGGAGAAGGGGAGAGAGCAAGAGACAGAGGGATGGGGTATGGAGGAAGGGAGAAGGAGAGGAGAGAGAGAGAGAGAGAGAGAGAGAGAGAGAGAGAGAGAGAGAGAGAGAGAGAGAGAGAGAGAGAGGGAGGGAGGAGGCAGAGGAAGAGATATCGAACCGAAGACACAATATGACCCTTAGAACACAATATGACCCTTAACAACATCTAAGGGGTCATAGGGTGTCCTAAGGGGTCATATGACACTATATTATCCCTTAGCACACCATAGGACCTATAACAATACCAAATATTGTCCTAAGGGGTTATAGAACACCATATGACCCTTTAGAACACCATACAATGTTATTATGGGTGAGTGGTGTCCCGAGGGGTCATATGACATCATATGACCCCTTAGGACACCATATGGTGTCTTAAGGGGTCATATGGTGTCTTTAAGGGGTCATAGGACAACATATGACCTCTTAGGAAACAATACCACCTCTAATGACACCTAAGGGGTCATATGGTGGGCTAATAAAATGATATATTAAATTTAAAGTTGTGAATAGAACATCATACAAGATGATAACTCAATGATGAACCACTAGTACCAAACCAGTACTAAGAGGGGGGGGTGAATTAGTACAAACACAAATACATTCCAAGATCGGTTTGACAACAAACACTCCAAATGACTGGCAAACAGGAATACCTATTCAACACATACTGCAACCGGTAAAGCCAAGAGTATCTAAAACAAGCATTGACCGGTTGAACACTTAGCTTTTCAATTAACTCAAAACAACACTACCATTTCACGCTCATGCATGAATAGGTAAACTATTCTCTAATCATCACAATAGTTAGTTCAGTATGCTTTATAGACAAGCATAAAACACAGAACCATTATATGCTCAACAAGTAATAACAAAGCATCACAAGATAAAAGCATCACACATGACACACATATTTTTCACGTGGAAACCCAACTGGGAAAAAAATGAATACCCACAAGTTGCTTTTGAACTCTTTTGAAGTCCGCTCTGTTAGGAGCCTTGTCCGGTTAAACATATTACAATAGGTTCTGCTAGGAATTGATCCTGTTAGGGATCACCTGATTAAGGGATAGCTATAATGCCCGGTTAAGGGTTAAACCTAGTAGGGTCACCTTGTTAAAGGATTTCAAGAACTCAATAGCTAAAGGATCTCCAGAGCTCTATAGCTTCTCAAAACTCATTAACCTCAAGTTACCTGGTTAAGGGATTTGAATCAAGCCTGTTAAGACCACCTTGTTAGGGGATTTTGCATCAAGCCAGTTAAGGCTACCCTGTTAGGG
This sequence comes from Cryptomeria japonica, assembly GCF_030272615.1. NCBI lineage: Eukaryota > Viridiplantae > Streptophyta > Pinopsida > Cupressales > Cupressaceae > Cryptomeria > Cryptomeria japonica. The sequence continues at coordinate 110,857,767 of NC_081411.1, read as the reverse complement.
GATTTTACAACTGTTGAAGTGGTTAGAGATCAATAGGAATTACAATGATCTATTAACAGCACTCAATGCTAATGCAGATCTGTTTAGGCTCCTCTTCTCCTTCTGCACATTCACTTTGCAGGTATCTCTTCTCTCCTTTGGTCTGGCAAGAATCATGTATCACTTCCCTTGGATACACATTCACAACTTTTGCCAACAACCCTAGAAAGAAAAACAACATCAACCTTATAGGAAATAGACAGGTCGATAGCAAAAACCCTAAACCTTAAACCTGTAAGGTTAAGCAATTCAAGTGGTTCAATCCTGATCGTTGAGACATACTGCATTAAATGCAACAGCCTTGAATCGATCTCAAGACATTCTCCATCGTCCATTTTTCATTGATTTCATGGTGGCTAATAATCCATAACGCGTTATCACCATTTGACAGACTTTGCACATTCCCAAGGTAGATAGAAATAGTCTTCTTCATGCTAGATCCTTCACACGCATAGAGCTTACATGGCAACATGATTTGTTTTCCATTATACTGCGAACTCATCACATGAAGATCACCGATTGAGTCACACAGGCTTGAGGTGCTCCAACCAAAAATTCTGAAGTGTAAACTATCTACCCATCGGTAGTAACACAATGCTTCCATGTACTGGTTCCCGTAACTGCATGTCGATTCATCTTGAACAAATATGTCGCTTCACTTTGGCATATAAACCAGCTCATACATATGTCAGATCCTCTCTCTTTTCACCTATCACATGTGCCGGTTCACACCATGTCTCATATTGACATCAATGACAACATACAATATCATTATGTCTTCATGCCGGTTCACATAATGCCAACAATCTCCCCCTTTGGCATTGATGCAATATACAAAGATATCTTCTCCGCTGCACATCTTCTCCCATTTGCTGCAAATATCTTTTCGCTTCACTCCTTGTCCCTCTTTGACAACAATGCCAAAGTGGAGGTACAAGCATCTCTGTTCAATCATACTGCTCGCCCTGAGGAGTAGCATCCTTCAACACATCAATCAACCAAAAATTTGTCTTTCCAATACCTGACTGATGTGGAACAATTACTTTTAGTTCACCTCCTGAAGGGGCAATACCCCTAATTCACCTCTCAAATGCACAAATGTTGTCTTTGGGAGAGGCTTGGTGAATATGTCTACTAACTGTTCCTTACTAGAAACATGTTTGAGTGCAATCTCCTTATTCTGAACCTTTTCCCTCAAGAAATGATACTTAAGCTCAAAATGCTTGGTTCTAGAATGTAAAACCGGATTCTTTGATATATTTATAGCACTTGTGTTATCACAGAATATGCTTATCGGTTCAGATACAGGGATCTTGAAGCCTTCCAGTACATGCTTCATCCAAATTGTCTGAGTGCAGTTCATAAAAACTGCAACATACTCCGCTTTCTCTATAGACTGAGAGATACAACTCTACTTTTTACTCATCCATGAAACAAGTCTACCATCGAGAAAGAATGCACCACTGGTTGTGCTCTTTCAGTCATCCACATTACCTACCCAATCAGCATCTGTGAACACTTTCAGATTGAAATCATTATTATATGGGTACCACAATCCATATTCAACTATTCCCTTTAGATACCTAAGAATCCACTTGACTGCAATCAAGTGGGATTCTCTTGGACTCTTCTGGAACCTTGCAGTAATGCCAACTGCATGTGCAATATCCGGTCTGCTATGCACTACATAATGCAACTTACCAATCATTGATCAATATTCCTTCTCATCAACCAATGCGGAATCATCCTCTTTTGTCAATTTGCAACCAGTCACCATCAATGTACCAACCGGTTTGCTATCTTACATGCCAAAGGTTTTCAGTACCTCTTTGACATATTTGGACTGAGTGATAAAGATTCCATCTTCCATCAGCTAGATCTGCAGTCCAATGAAGAACTTAATCTCCCCTATGAGTGACATCTCAAACTCTTTTTTCATCTCATCAGCAAACTCATGACTCATCTTGTCATCTCCTCCAAAGATAATGTCATCAACAAAAACCTCACAGATTAGGATCTGATCTCCTTCAGACTTCAAGTAGATATTGCTATCTTCACTTGTTCTCTCAAATCCAATCTTCACAAGATGGGAATGTAGGCACTCATACCATGCCCTAGGTGCTTGCTTTAGACCATATAATGCTTTATGTAGCCTACACACCATATCACCGTCTTCAGATAGGGAAAACCCATATGGTTGCTCTATATATACCTCCTCTTCAAGTACACCATTTAGGAATGCAGATTTAACATCTATTTGATATACTTTAAACCTCTTAAAAGATGCATATGCAAGAAGCATACGAACTCCTTCCAATCTGGCTATAGGAGCAAAGGTTTCTCCATAGTCTTCTCCTTCTTCTTGAGCATATCCTTTGCATACCAATCTGGCTTTATTCCTAATCACTATGCCATCCTCATTCAACTTATTTTTGAACACCCATTTGGTGCCAATGGCATTTTTATGCTCAAGTCTAGGTACCAAGGACCATGTACCATTTTTCTCTATCTGATCAAGTTCCTCTTCCATTGCCTTGATCTAGTCTTCATCTTTATGAGCCTCTTTGAATGATTTAGGGTCAAATTCAGAGATCATACATGAGTTTTCTCTGATCTTTCTTCTTGTAAGGATTCCTGCATCCTTATCACCTATGATTTGCTTAGGATCATGATTCAACTTGACATACCGAGGAATGGTCTTAACTGGTTTTTCTTGCTTTTTTTCTTCATCCTCATCTTCATCAGTATCAACATTCACTGGTTCAAGGACACTGTTACTGGTACTTGGTTGGCTAACAATCGGTTCCCAGAAGGTTACAACAGTTCATTTACAGCTTGCTCACTGCCAGTTTCCTTAGTTTTCTGAGAGGATTCATCAACTCTTACATTAATACTTTCCATAATTCTCTGAGTCCTATTGTTGTAGCACTTGAAAGCTTTACTCTTGGTGGAATATCCTTGAAATAGTCCCTCATCACATTTAGCTTCAAATTTGCCCTGATGTTCACTCCTCTTGATGTAACATTTGCTACCAAATAACTTAAAGTAGCTAACCATAGGTGTCTTACTGGTCCAATACTCATAAGGAGTTTTGTCCTTACCCTTTTTGATGAGTACCTGGTTCATAGTGTAGATTGCAGTGCTCACCGCTTCTCTCCAAAAGGTGTGAGCTACCTTTCCTTGAATCAACATGGTTCTAGCTGCTTCAACCATAGTCTGGTTATTCCTCTCTACTAGGCTATTATGCTGTGGAGTCCGAGGGCAAACAGTTGTCTCTTGATGTCAAATTCTTCACAATACTTGTTGAATTCACTGGAAGTGAATTCCCCTCCTTGATCAGTTCTGAGACACTTGATCCTTTTACCACTTTCCTTCTCCACTAATGCTTTGAAAGCTTGGAATTTCCCAAAATCTTCAGACTTGTCTTTCAAGAATGTGACCCACATCATTCTTGAGCAGTCATCAATGAGGATCATGAAGTACCTATTACCCTGCACACTTCTAGTTTTCATAGGACCACACAAATTAGTATGTACAAGATCAAGCAAGTTGTCAGCAGTGAAAGATTTACCTTTAAAAGTTGAGGAAGACATTTTCCCCAATTGACACTCTCTAAACAAGGTATTATCCAGTTTGTTTAGCACCAGCAACCCTCTAACTGCCTTGATCTTACTAGCCTTTACAATGTTATCAAAGTTTATATGACAAAGTCTCCTATGCCATATCCAACTATTATCAAGCTTAGCCATAAGATAGGTACTTACATTTGCATTCAACTGAAATAAGTTACCTTTGGTCTGCATGCCAGTGGCCACCAATTTACCATCTTTTCCTTTGATTCTGCAAACTCCATTCTTGAATTGCAGAGTGAGGCCACTGTCATTTAGCTAGGCAACACTTAGAAGGTTGTGTCTGAGACCATCAACCCAATACACATTGTCAGCACTACTCTTTCCATTCAAAGAGATGGACCCTCTACCTCTGACCATGCATGGTGCATCATTGCCAAAGCAAACCACACCACCATCATACTCCTCTAGGGATAGAAACTTGCTCTGGTCACTAGTCATATGGTGAGAACAACCACTGTCAATGATCCACTCATTTGAATTATCAAACTGGGAGACAAGAGCACTCTTGTCTGCCACATCTTCCTTTACAGCAACAAACACAATGTCTTCATTCTCTTCATCTTCTAATTCCTCATCTGTGACACCTTCATCAACTGCCACAAAATAGTTTCTCTGGTTTCCTCCTTTGAATTTCTTGAACCTTTCCGGTTTATCCTTGTTGTCGCTATTAGGACAGTTCATAGCAATATGTCCTATTCGGTTATAGGAAAAACATTTCAAAGGGAGCTTACCTTTGTATTTACCAGTTCCTTTTGGAAATTTCCTTGCAAGAAGAGCTTCAAATTCCATCACAAACTCTTCTTCATTCATTTCTCTGCTCTATTTAGGTTCCCCACTAGTGCTAGCCTCTTTTCCTTTTCTAGATGGTATACCAGAGGCTCTAAACACTTATTCTATCTTTTGAACACTGCCATCAAAACTATTCAGCTCATAGGCTGTCAACGTGGCTATGATGGAATTCAAGGACACCTTAGACTTATCTATTGATCTTAGGTCCTGAATAGCAGTGACCCTTATTGCATAGACCGACAATAGGGATCTCAGGACTTTACTTACCATAGTGGAATCTTCTATTTTGCCACCTGCACTTTTGATTTCTCCAACAACTGTTTTGATTCTTATTCCATACTGTTGAATGGTCTCTCCTTCAACCATCCACATGTCTTCAAACTTCCCTCTCAGGCTTTCTTCCTTAGCCTGTTTTACATGCTCATCACCACCATAGATATTTTCAAGAGCTTCCCATACCTCTTTGGGATTTGCCTTGTCCTAAACATCAATAAACTCAATGTCAGATAGACTACTGATGAGGGCTTCCATGACTTGCCCATTTTCTTGTATCTCTCTCTTTTGGTCATCGGTGAGAGTATCGGTAGGAACAACATATACATTTTCAACATAACTCCAGTATTGAACACCCATGCTTTTGATGAATATCTTCATCCTGTCTTTCCATATACCGAAATTTTCCCTGTTGAACTTTGGACCTTCTCTTTTCATCATTTGACTAGGATCTTTTCCTCAAGCAGTTAAGCTTACAACACAGAGGACCTGGAGGTGCTTTGATACCAATTGATAACTCAATGATGAACCACTAGTACCAAACCGGTACTGAGAGGGGGGGGTGAATCAGTACAAACACAAATGCAGTCCAAGACTGGTTTGACAACAAACACTCTAAACGACTGGCAAACAGGAATACCTATTCAACACAGACTGCAACTCATAAAGCCAAGAGTGTCTAAAACAAGCATTGACCGGTTGAACACTTAGCTTTTCATTTAACTCAAAACAACACTACCATTTCACCCTCATGCATGAACAGGTAATTTATCCTCTGATCATCACAATAGTTAGTTCAGTATGCTTTATAGATAGGTATAAAACACAGAACCACTATATGCTCAACAGGTAATAACAAAGCATCACAAGATAAAAGCATCACACATGACACACATATTTTTCACGTGGAAACCCAACTGGAAAAAAAATGAATACCCACAAGTTGCTTTTGAACTCTTTTGAAGTCCGCTCTGTTAGGAACCTTGTCCGGTTAAAGATATTACAATAGGTTCTGCTAGGAATCAATCCTGTTAGGGATCACCCAATAAAGGGATAGATATAATGTCCGGTTAAGGGTTAAACCCGATAGGGTCACCTTGTTAGAGGATTTCAAGAACTCAGTAGCTAAAGGATTTCATATACTACCATTCCAAGCTGTTTGACAAGTGATTATCATCATATACTACCACTGCCATGCATACAACAAACTTTAAATTCTTTAGGTGACAGGAGTTGTGTAACAACATGGGAACTCTCGCATACCCACCACTATCATTCTCCAGGACAGCATTTGTGTTACTCTCCCTCTTTCTCTTCCTACCTGTTGTTTCCTTTTGAAAAACATATTGCAGGTACTATGACTCATCATGTTGCTTTGTTGACACTATTTTCCACATCTGATCTGCTCATTAAAAACACATTCGAGAAGAATATTGTTGTAGGTTTCCTTATTTCTCAAGGTAATACACCTGTGATTCAATTTCAAACCCTATTCCTCCTATTCAATACACACACACAAATCCATCAGTCAATTTTCTTAGGAGAGCATACATGATAAAAATCAAAGAGGAATTTGTAAACAAGAAATAAATTCACTTACTTCTATAGAAGTGCAGACACAGTTGTAGTGGGGTATGGAGGGAGGGAGGGACAGAAGAAGAGAAAGAAGGATGGGGTATGGAGGAAGGGAGAAGGGGAGAGAGTGAGCGAGAGAGGGATGGGGTATGAAGGAAGGGATAAGGGGAGAGAGGGAGGGATGGGGTATGGAGGAAGGAAGAGAGAGAGAGAGAGAGAGAGAGAGAGAGAGAGAGAGAGAGAGAGAGAGACCTTGTATGTGTTTGAGAGGGGGAGACAATACACTTACATGTGTATATATATACTTAATATATTATACATATATATATTATATATTATATTTATATACATATTATATATACAATATCATAATATATATTACATATATTATATGTATACACATATTATATATAGATAATCACATTATACAAGAGCGCGTACATGTTGTTTATAGTAAAAAGAGCACATACGCGGTGCTTACACCATAAGTACCCGTACGTGCTTTTGACTGTTTAGGCTTGAAAATAGGCCTAGATGAAAAAGATACGGTTTGGAAGTTTGATTTCCCTCATTTTTGACGTGTTTTATTTTATCAACTTGGTTTATCGACTTTGGCATCATCAAGTTTACACTTCATCAAGTGGGTATTTCTAAAATTCCCACCATATTTTCACCCATCTTCTGAGATTTCTAACCATATAATTTCTTTTCAATTTGAACAACAATAACATATTATTAGTGTCTTCATAGTTCTCACAGGCATAGGTGCACCATTTTTTGAATAATTTTTTATATACTTATCCAAATTTTAAAACATTTATATATTATTGTATTCCACTTGATTCTTTACAATTTCAAAAAAAAATTGTATTTTCAATTTGTTTAGTGCAACTTATGCTTCGCGCATGAACAGGTACCTAATTTTCAGGATGTGCTCGATTGGAAAAATCATAAAAAACAAAATACTCAACAAAAAATTACAAAATAATACACATCTCTATTGCTCACTCATAACTATCTTTCTGCCAAAGGATTTGTCAAAATACCAAATCTAACTATGACTTTTTTGATGCGCACGTCAAACACTATGTTATGTTTTACAGAAAAAATCAAGGTCAGTTTTTTGTGCACGAAGGATTTGACCCCCTTAATCTTATCCAATTTTGAAAAAGTTTAGTAGTTTGGAAACTAGATTCAGAGTAATACAAAATTTTTTCTTTGATTATCTACATATCTTGAGTGGATGACTTTCAAATTTTGCCTCCAAGTTTAGGTTCACTTGACTTCAGAAAAAAAAAGTGTCCACTTATACGCCCCTTTTTTACCACCATATTTGTGCACTTACCCCTTCCTCAAGTGCCTAAGAGGGATAGGAGACAATCACAAATGTTTTAGTAATGTAAGAGAGTGAAGATTAAAAATCTACTATGAAAATAAAATAAAATTTCATTTTGACATTTAATAAAATATTAGTTTGGAGATGGTTCACCTAAGGTTTGCACTACAGTTCTATTCCCTTATCAAAAGGGTGTCAAGTAACTATTGACTCCACCTTCACAATTATAGAATTTGAAGTGTTTCAACTTCTACCTTGCTAGAGTTGGCATTTTCACCTTTTTTATGTGACACCATAATCTATTTTTCTTAGATTTTGAGATGAATGCCTTTTCAAATTACGGAACCTCAGTCAATTAAGTAGGTGATTTTACTAAAGGATCTATCAAAGGGAATTCTTTAATTTTATGCTCAATAGACTGACACTAAAATAAGTGTTGGGTAGATTAAGGGAAAGAACGCATTGGGTGTGATGAAGGTTTCCAACAAGAATATTAATTGACCCTTTCAAATCTTTAGATAAATAAATTTTAATGCAAACATGTTTTTGTGGACAAGGTTGGAAAAATTTATGATCCTTCACCAAAAAAAACCTTACCCGAAGAGGAAGCAATGAGATGTAGAAAGTTCCAATATGTAGGGGGTAAACCTAGAAATTCTAGCCAAGTTGGTAAACATTTTTTTTATATATATGAGACTATGAAGTCTTGAGTCTAAGGTTGAAAGACCAACAGGCATGAGTGCACATACAAAGGATCGTGCTTGAAGATATCCTCAAAATAGTTATCCTCAAAAGAAATGAATTAGAAATAAACCTTTAGTGAGGTTCTAAACAATATCAAGTTGAGTACATTGCAAGGCCAAGTGCTTGTCAACCCATTCCTAGAGCATTATTTTAGGGGGAGTTATATTCACTAAATATCCTATGAGAGTGAAATATTCTAACCATCTACAAGTATTAGGCCAAGTGCTTGTCGACCCAATCCTAGAGCATGTTCTTGTCAACCCATTCCTAGAGCATGCTTTTAGGGGGAGTTATCTCCGCTAAATATCCTATGAGAGTGAAATATTCTAACCATCTACAAGCATGAGGCCAAGTGCTTTTCGATCCAATCCTAGAGCATGCTTTTAGGTGGAGTTATCCCCACTAAATATCCTATGAGCGAAATATTCTAACTATCTACAAGTATTATAAAATTCAGGGAAAGGTGAAACCACATCCACTAAATATTTAGAATGTGTACCTCATGAAATACCTTTAAGACAATCTTTTGGGTTCACTTACTTGAAGGAGCCATTTTGCAGAGTCACCAAACTGCTAACACCAGTACGAACCACTAGGTTGAAGCCATTTAAGGCCATCAAAAGGACAAATTAAACAAAAAATTACAATAAATGTGAGAGAATAAAGAGTTTCCTATGTCGTGGGCATGGAGTAAGGGAAACCAAGAAACTTAGAAGAAACTTAAACACTAACAACATGCAACATAGCCCTTCTCATTAACACAACTTAGATATATTTGATTTTTAAATATGATATGCAATAGATATCTTTTTTTCACATTATTAAAATATTTATTTAATTTTATTTTATTATTGATATACAAATACTAGATGATTTTACTACATTATATATAGTTACAAAATATATTACATGCCATTTTATAAGATATATACATTTTTTTTTTCTTCAATGACAAGTTTTGAAATGTTCATTTTAAAATCTCATTTATGACATATTTAATTAATATGTAAAATATGTCTAATCACAACTAGAAATGGACCCTCTCCTCGGAATTGGCTATATAGACATGAAAAATCCTTGATAAGACAATTTATTTGCGTTTAATAATTAAATTAAAAATTAAAATATGACTATACTTTTGATTTTTAATTTGAGTATTAAATGTCAACCTCTTCCCTAGTTCAAAACTTTAAATAAGAACCAAGTACTTCATGGAACTGGCTACCTAGGTTGCAAATTGCCCCTACTACTCCATCCCTAGCCCCATAAGTCTACACCCAACAAGCACAACATTCCACGGTACCAACTCGCACATTTTTTGAAAAATCCACCTCTCATTGCTAGTAATTTTTTTGTGTCTATTGTCATGAAAAGAAAAAGAAGGGGGAGGTCACCCGCAGCCTCGCGGCCCTAAGGGCCCCCCTCCTCAAATTTCCTACAAGAATACAAAAATTCTCATTCTCACAAGTTATTTGGGGAAGGGCGCCCTTAGGCCCACGAGGTTGTGGGGACCCCCACTCATTTTTTAATTAAAAAAATTATCAAAAATAATAAAATAAATTTATAATTTAAATTTCAAGTAAATTAATAAATTTATAATTTTTAAAAAAATTATCAAAAATAATAAAGATTGTGATTAGGCTAGGATTTAGGATTATGGTTAGGATTATGTGTAGGGTTATGGTTTATATCATAGGGCTATGATCTAGGGTTAGGATTATAGTTAGGGTTTACATCACTGTTAGGGTTAGGTTAATGATTAGGGTTTGGATTTACTTCATGATTAGAATTAGGGATAGGGTTGAGATTGTGGTTAGGCTTTGGATTTATCATTATGGTGAGGATTATGTCTAGGGTTAAGGTTAGAGTTAGGATTATAGTTAGGGTTTACATCATTGTTAATGTTAGGTTAATGGTTAGGGTTTATATTTACATCATGGTAAGGGTTAAGGTTCTAGTTAGGCTCAATTTTTAGGTATATTGTTAGAATTATCTCTATGATTAGAGTTTATATCATAAGGTTAGGGTTACGATTATGGTTAGGGTTGGGGTTAGGGTTAGGGTTAGGGTTAGGGTTAGGGTTAAGGGTTAGGTTTAGGATTATAGTTAGGGTTTACATCATTTTTAGGGTTGGGTTAATGGTTAGGGTTTGGATTTACATCATGTTTAGTGTTACAGTTAATGTTAAGATTGTGGTTAGGCTTAAGATTTAGGGTTATGGTTAAGATTATGTGTAGGGTTAGGGTTATGAGTTATGGTTAGGATTATAGGTAGGGTTTACATCATTGTTAGGTTTTGGATTTACATCATGATTAGGGTTAGAGTTAAGATTGTGGTTAGGATTAGGATTTACATTTATGGTTAGTTTTATGTTTAGGGTTACAGTTTATAGATTAGAGTGTTAGGGTGAGGGTTAGTACAATGGTTAGGATTATGGTTAAGTTTAAGATTGTGGTTAGGCTTAATATTTATAATTATGTTTAGGGTATTATCTAGGGTTAGGATTTATATCATAGGATTAGGGCTCGGGTTAGGATTATAGATAGATTTTACATCATTGTTAAGGTTAGGTTAACAGTTAGAGTCAGGGTCAGGGTTAGGGTTAAGACTATGTTTAGGCTTAGGATTTATGTTTATGGTTAGGATTATGTGTAGGGTTAGGATGTATATCATAGGGTTATACTCAGGGGTAAGGGTCAAGGTTAGGGTTATAGTTATGGTTTGTATCACTTTTAGGTTTAGGTTAATGGTTAGGGTTAGCATTGCAGTAAGGGTGTATATCATTATTAGAGTTAGGTTGTGAAAATGAAAAATGAAAAAAAATTACTCTAAATATATAAACAACATTTATGTTCTACCCTTTTTGTTTTTGCGTGAAAATCAATTCACATTTTAAAATTAAAATAAATTTATTTTTTTATGTTGTTAAATGAATCATCAATTAGTTTTAGATTAAATATAAAACTAAAACTTATATAAATTTCTATTAGAGTAAGCTTTTATTGTAAAATTGAAAAATAAAAGAAATTAATTTGGACAAATAAGAAACATTTCTATTGTACTTTTATTTTTGGCATGCAAATGATTTCAAATTTTATAATTAAAATAAATTCATTGTTTTTAATTATTAAATGAATCAATAATTAGTTGTAAAATAGATTTACAACTCTCATGGCATCTTGCATTCCTTCTCCAATGAACTGATCTCCTCATTGATGCAATTCAAATGAGTTTATTAAAATTTAAAAGAAGTTATTCATTAAGATAATGACATATTTTTTCAAGATCCATTTATGTTTTATTGAAAAAATAAAACAAAAACGTAGGATTCTACCACACATGTTTCTAATGCAATAAATGAAATATTAACATCTCAATACTCACTGCAACATATACAAAAATATAAAATGCAAAACCCTAAATTAAATACAACAAATATTTTGAAAGTGGTGATCACAATAGCCAAATGCACAAATCTACAATTCATATACAAAATTCACAAATGAATAAATGCTAAAAAAATCCCTCTGTAACCCCAATCCAGTCGTCCTCTACCCAATCATTGCTCCAACCTCCTAAAATTTCCTCTAATTTTCCAACTCCAACCAAGAAGCCTCTCCTCCTGAATTTTTTTTAGAATAAAAACTTTCATGAACTGTTGCAGAACCAATGGGACTGAGAAGAACAAAATATAGGAGGGGGGGATCTTGGAAGACCAATATTCTAAACAAATAGAAAGGAAGCCAAGCAATCACGAAAAGAAAAGATATTAAATGTGAACCTGAAAAAATTCACAAATTCACAAATGCTAAAGAATCCCTCTGCAACCACAACCCAGATCAACCCTCCTCTAACCAATCATTGCTCCAATCTCCTACAATTTCCTCCAATCTTCGAACTCCAACCAAGAAGCCTCTCCTCTCGAAATTTTTTTAGAATAAAAACTTTCATGAACAGTTGCACAACCAACTCCTGTGAATGGAAACATATTTAATTATTAATTAATTAACAAATTTGTATTAGTTATTCATAATCACATACAGGAAAATACACGTCAAATTATTTGAAAGCCCCCAAATGTTGATGCATAAATTTGCTGCCATTGTAGAAGCCTATCGACATAATTAATAAATAGAAATAAAATTCTGCACAACTAGGTACTGCCTGTAAAATACAATTTTCTCTTTCACATATATATATATATTTCATCAAACTTCACCCGTACCTGTTCCACAGAGATCTTGGGATGCTCCTGCCCGAAACGACCAAACCAGCAAGCACATCACTTAACAGCTTGAATCAAGCTACTCCAGGTTCGAACTTACATCTCACATTAATTGATTTGCAGGGATTGTTTCGTTGCTATTTTCCCTCCTCCATCAGACAGTAATGATACTTATTTAAAAACTCAAGTACCACACAAACTAATAAAAATCATAATACTTAACTTTACTAGCGATATGGACATGCACCCACGAATTCTTACCCACTTCCAATTCTTAGTTTGCTGGCTAAATCTGCTCTTTGCACTCCTTTATAATGCTGGCAGTGTGATGTAACCTATGTTGCATCTCTTTTTACGCGGAAGGCGTATCTTCACCGTTTTTCTCTACCGCTAGCTGAATTCATATCTATTTCCGAACTATCTATTTGCACGATTAATTACTTGCAACTTCACTTTCAATATATATTTTTTTAGTATATTTACTATCGTAAAATCTGGAGGTAGAAGCGAGACTAATTTTCCAGTGTATACGACCAGCTTACAAAATAGTGCAACATAGAGAATTAATACAACCAAAGACTCGAACTCAAGACCATAAGGAACTAAGACCGAAACCCTCAATTTATATTTTCGATTTTCAGCCTTCTATTATATGCTTTAGTAGGGCTTTGTACATCTCTGTTAGCCGATAGGCGATATTGTGGGGGAACCCCACGGGACTTGCGTGATGTCTCACGCCGAACTTTTTTTCACGGTGCCCGCAAAAATATTTTTGGAGCCGTCGTTTTGTCGATGCCGTCGCAGTTAAAAATAAACTATGGTGTCTTGTGGCGTGCGTGTTTGCAGTTTTTAGGTTTTCGTCTTTGAGGTCATTTGTAGACGTCGTTTCAAGTAAATCAAGATAGCATAATGGAAGGGTAATATTTGTCAGACGTTTTAGTTGCAAGTTCTCTGGTAGACATGTATTCGAAATGTGAAAGCATACATAAGGCGTGTGCACTGTTTGGCAAAATGCTTCAAAGAAACAGAGTCTCAGAGAATGCGATGAGTGCAGGATATGTTCAAACTGGGTGTTTTGAGAACGTTTTAGAAACTTTTAAGCAAATGCAACTAGCGAGCGTAAAGTCAGCCATTTTCCACAACCTTTGCCACTGTCCTCCTTCCCTCTGCTCGAATGGGACCTTTGGAACTGGATATGTGAACTGTTCGACAGAATGCCTTAAAGAAATGTGGTGTTGTGGTTTGCATTGATCATAGGATATGCTCAAAATGGATTTTTTGAAAAGGCTTAAGAAACTTTCAGAAAAAAGCAATTGGAATGTGTAAAACCAAATTTCTCAACCTTTGCTAGCATCCTTCCAGTCTGTGCCAATTTAGGGGCTTTAGAGCAGGGTAATCCGTAAAAGCATAACAGAAGTAAGGTTTTTGTCAGCTGTCGTAGTTGCAACTGCCCTAGTAGACATATATGCAAAATGCAGAATAAAAGAAAGTAATGAAGATGTCGTCCATTTCATGTTTCGTTTTTTAATGAGACGTTTTGAAAATTTATAGTGAAGTGCTATTATTATTTTATAGCTTCCTCCTGTGGGACGTGTTTCATGGGTTAAATGGAAATATTCTCCCCATTTGATATGATTTTTGTTCAAGAATATTTCTAATAATTACATACATTACAAGAAATTTAACAAATCCGATAATATTATTGGAGCAAATTATTTTAATTATTAATCAGGATACAATCATTCTTCACTGATAAGGGAGGCACACAACCAATTGATTAAGGCATTGTATGTCGAGCGGTACCTCATTCACCTTCAAAGATCACTATAGGTAGGTACGTAATTTCATGTTCAGAATCTATCCAAACATAGCTCGGGACCTTCTTATCAACGTCAATTGAGCATAATTTTGTAACTTCTTGCAACGATATTTCTTTATGAAACACTAGATTTCAACTGGGACTACAGTTAAATTTCTTATTTTAGCTAAATTACAGTGGTAAACATTTTTAATCAAATTCATATACCAAAATGAATAATCTAACTGCTGACCCTGTTTTGACCTTGATGCCAAAAAGTATACGTAGTGGCTAATTTCTAATCATGGTTAAGTTTTTGACTCCCATCGGGCAATATGGATGGTTGCGTGGCAGTAAAGGATAAATGCACATGTTATTTGACTAAGCGCTTATGTCTTGGAAATAATGATCCACGTGGTGGGCAACGTGATATGGATTTCAAATAAGTTTCATTTTTCATTTGTTACGGATGCTTAGTCTTGGTTAAGCTTGGAAAAGAAGTTTGATTATGTTCGCATTTCATCTCTACATTCTTCAAACCCTAGCCATCACTGTATCTTATGCTGAGAATGTGGATCGTTTCCTTGAAGTTTGCAAATGGGTTTTTGATATGTTTACCAGTCCAGTGAAAGCTTTCGATTGATAGTATTCTTGACTCTGTTCGTTGGAATAATATGAAGTTTATGTGGATTTTGTCGCCGCTTTTCTACAGGTGTTTTCTATGGTCTTCAAAGACAGGTATTATCTATAACTTTTATTTTTTACAAGAGCAAATTTATGGACGAAATGAAGAAAGCTTGTTCTCTCTGGTGATTTTTCGAATCAGTTATGGTAATTTTTTTTGTTCATTCCGTTTTTTGGAAATGAAAAAATGAAAGAGTTTTTTTTGTGTTCTGTTAGTTGAAGAAGAGCTGTTTATGTAAATAGAAAAAGAAACAAAACAGTTGCTATAACTGTGTACCATAAAACAGTTTTTTTTCTTAACCCTAACGTGGGTTTTGCAAACTATACTTCGTGAGTTTCTTATGAAGACTTGGCTGTTGTTTTTGATATATATAAAACAGTTTATTCTCTGAACAGGGTACGTGTGAAAAACAGTGAGATACAGTGAGACAAGTGTGAATAAAGTGATAACATTTTAAAACAGTGCAGTAGTTTACCAGTCACAGCCGAGGGGTTTCTTAAGAATCAATACTCTGTTTTTGTTACAGAGTATATGAGACTTTGTTGATGTGAAACCATATTGTTCAGGGTTTTCGAAACCATATTGTTCAGAGCATATGAGGCTTTAATGATTTGAAACTAGATTTTTGGTCAGAGATTGGATAGTGTTAATTTTATCCTTGAAGAATATTGTTGCAAAATTATTCATATGTACAGACTGGTAAAATATTCTCGCTCCAATCCCTGATGGTTTTGTGACTGCAAGAATAAAATGCATGCATAAAATCACCAGTGGTTGTAGCTCGAGTTGAAATATTCACTGAGAAGAAGAGGGGTTGGTGCTCCTTGAGGCCTTGTGGTTTCTAAAACATGTGAACTGAGTTGGTGCTCTTTTTGAATCAATATAAGGGATCTTCCGAGTGGTTTTTCTACCCCAAGAGGGTTTTCCACTCATGAAAAATATTGTGTTATGTGCATTGTCGTGGTTCATTCTGTTTTACTAGTGTATGCTCTGATACATCATATTTTAGTCCTCTTTATCTCATACTCTTTTTATTTGGATTTATGTAATGCAATATTGAAAGTACTATTTTAATGTTTCAAGTTTGTGTAATATTTTAATACCATTGTTTTAAAACAAGGTCTGAATCAAATGTTTTAGTTGGTTCAATGGTATATTTCATACTGCATTAATGTATTTCAACAAAGTGTTAAGTCTCAGCCATCTGTGCACACAGTGAATTAAAATTGTCAAGGTCCATAAAAGTATAACTCGATAAAAATTTGTCACACTCTGATTCACCCCCCCCCCCCCCCCCTCTCAGAGTGTTTTCCACTTCCAACAAGTGGTATCAGAGCATAGGGTCCCTCATATAGGTCTGTCCTAGGGATTGTTCCTGGTCATTTGGAAGTTTTTTTTTATGGCTCAAACTCAGGAAGGTGCTTCACTTTCAAGAGCTCCTCTTTTTGATGGAACTGATTATGTGTTCTGCAAGATTAGCATGGAAACTTATCTCATTTCAGTTGATCTTAATGTGTGGAATATTGTGATCACAAAATATACAGTTCCTTCCATTATTCCTACTGATCCTGATGATAAAACCAAGTATGAGTTAAATGCCAGAGCTAAGCATGCTCTCTTATGTGGTCTCACTAAAGATGTTTTTGTTAAAGTCATGCATTGTTCTTCTGCTTATGATATTTGGAAAAAACTTGAAACCATTTATCAAGGGGATGCTAAGGTTAAGGAGTCTAAAATCCTTACACTCAAAAATCAGTTTGAATCTTTAAGAATGAAAGAAGATGAAACAGTAGCAAGCTATTTTCTTAGAGTTGATGAAATTGTAAATTCGAGAAAGGGTCTTGGTGAAGAGGTTGAAGAAAAGGAAGTTGTCAATAAAGTGATTAGAACCTTGTTACCCAAGTTTGAAACTAAGGTTTCAACCTTAGAAGAAAAGAAAAGTTTTTCTACCATGACACTTGATAACCTTCAAAGCATTCTTACTGCCTATGAGATGAGGATAGGTAATAATCCTTCTTCTTCAAAAGAAACAGCTTTTAAAGTTGAAAAGAAAGAAGAACTTGATAGTGAATCTGAACTTTCAGATGCTATAGAAGCCCTTCTTGTTAGAAAACTAAAAAAGAAATATAAGGGTAAATTACTTTTTAAGTGCTTTAATTGTGGCAAAGCTGGACACTTTGCTGCTCAATGTCCTCTAAGTGATCAAAACAGTGAAGAGGAAAAACCAGAAAAATTCTACAAAAAGAAAATGTGGAATTCTAAAAGGAGATTTAATACCTTCAAGAAAAAGAAGAGTCTTTTTACTAAAGAAGACTCTGGAAATGAATCAGATGATTCACCTTGTGAAGGTGATGAAACTCTATTTATGGCAGAATTAGAAGATGTAACTAGCAAAACAAAAAATGAATTTGAAGATCTAGATCAAGGAGAAATAGATCTTGAAGGAGAATTGTTGTGTGCCTTAAAAGAAATAAAGAGGTTAAAGAAACTTGTAGCCTCACATGAAAATTCAAATCAGATTTTACAAGTTGAGTTAAATGATGCAAATTTAGTGACTTCAAACTTGAAGTCCCTTCTTGAAGAAAGAGAAAAGAAAATTGAAACATTAGAACAACAGTCCACAAAATTGCAAAAACAAATTGAACAGTATGAAAGTACAATACATCTAAATGATATCTTGATCAAGCAAAAGTTGCATAAAGATTTGGCTGGTTTGGGGTTTGATAAAGCTGAATCATCAAGACAGAACACTAAGTCAGCAACTAGAAAAACATTTCAGACTTATAACAGAACAAAACCTTTTAGGTTTGGCTTCTTTCATGGATACTATTTTTATTGCAATAGGTTTGGTCATAAGGTTAATACTTGCAGATTTCTGCAGCAAAGATCTCCTATGTTTGGTTACAATCAAGGATATGACTTTCCAAAAACAGTAAAGTGTAATAAGTGTAACACTTTTGGGCATACTACTATACAGTGCAAAACAAAGGCAAGTCCTAATAAAATATGGAAACCTAAGTTTGTATCTGGTATTGAGCAATCAATGATAGTGCAAACTGCGCTTTTCTCAAATAAGAAATCTTTATGGGTGTTGGACAGTGGCTGTTCACACCATATGACAGGAGATAGAAATAAATTTCTGCATCTTGAAGACTTTAATGGTGGCTTTGTACGCTTTGGGGATAATTCAGGAGCTTATGTACGAGGTAAAGGTACATTATTGCTAAATGATGATACTCCTATTCATGATGTGTACTTTGTTGAAGGGTTAAAGCACAATTTATTGAGTGTCAGTCAAATTTGTGATAGTGGTTACAGTGTATCTTTTAGTTCTCAAGATTGTACTATCAAAAATAAATCTGGTAAAACTGTTGCTGCTGGTTTGAGAACAATTGGCAATGTCTACAGTCTGCTTGATTCCACTGACTATGAGAATAATGAAGGCATTTGTCTTATGGGTCAAATAGAAGAAAATTGGTTATGGCATAAACGCCTAGGACACATAAATTTTGACAATCTGGTTAGAATCAGTAAAAATCAGAATGTTAGAGGTTTGCCTATTTTGAATAAACCATTCAATTCAGTTTGTAAAGCATGTTTGAAAGGAAAGCAAACAAAAGTGTCTTTCAAACCTAAAGAACATTCTTCTACTAGACCATTACAGCTTGTTCACACAGACTTATGTGGTCCTACAAGGACTCAGTCTATAAATGGTGAAAAATATTTTATGCTTTTTGTTGATGACTATACCAGAATGGTATGGGTCACTTTCCTTAAACACAAATCCGAAGCATTTGATAGATTTAAGATTTTCAGAAAAATGGTTGAACGAGAATCTGATCTAAAATTGAAATGCTTGAGATCAGACAAGGGTGGTGAATTCACTTCACAAGAATTCATTGATTACTGTGAAAGACATGGTATTAAGAGACAATATGCTGCTACTCGTACACCTCAATAGAATGGAGTAGTTGAGAGAAAAAATAGAACAGTCAAAGAAATGGCTCGCACAATGCTTAATGAGGCAAATCTACCAGACAGGTATTGGAAAGAAGTTGTACACACAGCTATTTACATTTTGAATCGTGTACAAATCAGGGTAAAATCTACCTTTACTCCTTATGAACTTTGGTATGGAAAAGCTGCTTCTATCAAATATTTCAAAATTTTTGGTGCCAAATGTTATCTAAAAAGAGATGAAGAAAATCTAGGAAATTTTGAGGCTAAAACTGATGAGGGTATCTTTCTTGGATACTCTACTCATAGCAAAGCCTATAGATGTTTCAATAATAGACTGAATAAAATTGTTGAAACAATAAATGTAAGATTTGATGAACAATTTTTGTTAAGTAATGATTTGCAGGACATTGAGGAAGAGGAAATTACTTTAACAAAGGTTGATCAAGTTCCTAAACCTGCAGAAACAGAAAAGAAAAATGAAATATGTTCATCAAGTTCTGATGTAGAAAATACAGAAAATTCAAATGCAGAGACAGGTATTCTCCATTATACACCCTCAAAAATTATAACAAAGAGACATCCTCAAAGTCAAGTTATTGGCAATATAGATGCAGGTATTTTGACTAGGAGAAGGGCAAAAACAACTGAACAAGCTCAACTGGCTGAACATTTTTGTTTGGTAACTGATTTTGAACCCAAAAATGTTTCTGATGCTTTATCTGATGAATGTTGGTTAAATGCAATGAAAGATGAAATCAGTCAAATAGAGAAAAACCAAACTTGGGAATTAGTACCTAGGCCAGATGATAAGAATGTGATAGGAGGCAAATGGATTTTTAGAAATAAGCTTGATGAATCTGGGAAGGTTGTTAGAAATAAAGCTCG
Source organism: Cryptomeria japonica (assembly GCF_030272615.1). Taxonomy (NCBI): domain Eukaryota; kingdom Viridiplantae; phylum Streptophyta; class Pinopsida; order Cupressales; family Cupressaceae; genus Cryptomeria; species Cryptomeria japonica. The sequence goes on along the minus strand of NC_081411.1, from coordinate 110,837,826 downwards.
TTTTGTTTGTAAAGGTTATGCTCAGCAGGAAGGAATAGATTTTGGAGAAACATTCGCACCAGTAGCTAGATTAGAATCAATCAGAATTTTTCTTGCATACTCTTGCTATAAAAAATTTAAAGTATATCAGATGGATGTCAAAACTGCCTTTCTGAATGGTTATCTTGATGAAGAAGTTTATATGGAACAGCCGGAAGGTTTTGAAGTTGCAGGCAAATCTGATTGTGTATATAGATTAAAGAAAGCACTCTATGGCCTTAAACAGGCTCCAAGAGCTTGGTACTCTAGACTGGATAATCATCTTAAAGCAAATGGATTCACTAGAGGTGCTGTAGATAGCCACTTATATGTTAAACTCGAAGGTAATGATGTCCTAGTAGTTGTGATATATGTAGATGATATCATTTTTGGCTGTAATAATGACTCTTTATCCAAAAAGTTCTCTAAAATCATGGAATCTGAGTTTGAAATGTCTATGTTTGGGGAACTGAATTTCTTTCTTGGTCTTCAAGTGTTACAACTTCAGCAAGGTATCTTCTTGTCACAAACTAAATATGCCAAAGAGATGATTAGAAAATTTAATATGGCAGATTGTAAACCAGTCAGCACTCCAATGGAAACAGGCTGTAAATTGACCAAATCTGATGATTCACCTGCAGTAAATCAATCTGAGTACAGGTCAATGATAGGAAGTCTATTATATTTAACTGCACCTCGACCAGATTTAATGTTTGCAGTATGTCTAGTCTCTCGCTTTCAATCTGCACCTAAACAATCTCATTTGAATGCTGTAAAACGGATCTTTAGATATGTTCAAGGCACACTAGATTATGGTCTTTGGTATCCCCGTAATAATGACTTTACTCTTGTTGGCTTCACTGATTCTGATTGGGCCGGTTGTCTAGATGATCGTAAAAGCACCAGTGGAGCTGCCTTCTTTCTTGGTGATTGTCTTGTTGCTTGGCACAGTAAAAAGCAAGATTGTGTCACTCTGTCCACCGCAGAGTCAGAATATATAGCAGCCACTGCATGTTGCACACAACTGATATGGATGTCTCATCAAATTACTGATATGGGCATTTCTACTATTAAGCCCATTTCAATCTATTGTGACAATACTAGTGCAATTGATCTTTCAAAAAATCCTATTATGCACTCTCGTACTAAACATGTTGCCATTAAACTCCATTTTTTACGAGATCAGGTGTTGGCTAATGAGTTTCAATTAGTGTTTGTTCCTTCACAAGCTCAAGTTGCTGATATATTTACAAAAGCTTTATCTAAAGACACATTTGAGAGGCTTCGCGATCGGTTGGGAGTCTTCTCTCAGTCTTCCATTCTTAGTCCCTGCACATATTAAGGGGGAGCATAGCTCTCTTCTGCGCAGCAATGTGTTGTTCTGTTTCTTTGTCCTTGAGACAAAAAGGGGGAGAAAATTGTCATCTGGTACTCTATATCTTGTTTGCTCAGTGTTTGCTCAGCACAGATTTTCTCAGCTTTTGGTCAGATTTTCAGTTTTGGGATTAAAGGCTATATAGGTTTTGATCATGTTACAGTTTTTGTATTCAGCTCAGATTTTGGGACAATTGTTTGCTCAGCACAGTTTTTGGGCTTGGTGCTATACAGGTTATCATTGCATCACAGGTTCTGGTATCGTCAGGTTTTTTGGCATTTTCTCTTGGACATAAGCTTAATTCTTCAGTGACATACTCTTATTAACAGGTCTTATGGGCAGCATATTGTGTCATTTTTTTGACACTAGATCTTTCTATGATATATATTTGATGATTACAGTTTTCCAGATTGCCTATTCTGTTTAGGTCATTATTGGTATGGTTTTTGTCATCAAGGACAAAGGGGGAGTTTGTTGACCCTGTTTTGACCTTGATGCCAAAAAGTATACGTAGTGGCTAATTTCTAATCATGGTTAAGTTTTTGACTCCCATCGGGCAATATGGATGGTTGCGTTGCAGTAAAGGATAAATGCACATGTTATTTGACTAAGCGCTTATGTCTTGGAAATAATGATCCACGTGGTGGGCAACGTGATATGGATTTCAAATAAGTTTCATTTTTCATTTGTTACGGATGCTTAGTCTTGGTTAAGCTAGGAAAAGAAGTTTGATTATGTTCGCATTTCATCTCTACATTCTTCAAACCCTAGCCATCACTGTATCTTATGCTGAGAATGTGGATCGTTTCCTTGAAGTTTGCAAATGGGTTTTTGATATGTTTACCAGTCCAGTGAAAGCTTTCGATTGATAGTATTCTTGACTCTGTTTGTTGGAATAATATGAATTTTATGTGGATTTTGTCGCCGCTTTTCTACAGGTGTTTTCTATGGTCTTCAAAGACAGGTATTATCTATAACTTTTATTTTTTACAAGAGCAAATTTATGGACGAAATGAAGAAAGCTTGTTCTCTCTGGTGATTTTTCGAATCAGTTATGGTAATTTTTTTTGTTCATTCCATTTTTTGGAAATGAAAAAATGAAAGAGTTTTTTTTGTGTTCTGTTAGTTGAAGAAGAGTTGTTTATGTAAATAGAAAAAGAAACAAAACAGTTGCTATAACTGTGTACCATAAAACAGTTTTTTTTCTTAACCCTAACGTGGGTTTTACAAACTATACTTCGTGAGTTTCTTATGAAGACTTGGCTGTTGTTTTTGATATATATAAAACAGTTTGTTCTCTGAACAGGGTACGTGTGAAAAACAGTGAGATACAGTGAGACAAGTGTGAATAAAGTGATAACATTTTAAAACAGTGCAGTAGTTTACCAGTCACAGCCGAGGGGTTTCTTAAGAATCAATACTCTGTTTTTGTTACAGAGTATATGAGACTTTGTTGATGTGAAACCATATTGTTCAGGGTTTTTGAAACCATATTGTTCATAGCATATGAGGCTTTAATGATTTGAAACTAGATTTTTGGTCAGAGATTGGATAGTGTTAATTTTATCCTTGAAGAATATTGTTGCAAAATTATTCATATGTACAGACTGGTAAAATATTCTCGCTCCAATCCCTGATGGTTTTGTGACTGCAAGAATAAAATGCATGCATAAAATCACCAGTGGTTGTAGCTCGAGTTGAAATATTCATTGATAAGAAGAGGGGTTGGTGCTCCTTGAGGCCTTGTGGTTTCTAAAACATGTGAACTGAGTTGGTACTCTTTTTGAATCAATATAAGGGATCTTCCGAGTGGTTTTTCTACCCCAAGAGGGTTTTCCACTCATGAAAAATATTGTGTTATGTGCATTATCGTGGTTCATTCTATTTTACTAGTGTATGCTCTGATACATCATATTTTAGTCCTCTTTATCTCATACTCTGTTTAGTTGGATTTATGTAATGCAATATTGAAAGTACTGTTTTAATGTTTCAAGTTTGTGTAATATTTTAATACCATTGTTTTAAAACAAGGTCTGAATCAAATGTTTTAGTTGGTTCAATGGTATATTTCATACTGCATTAATGTATTTCAACAAAGTGTTAAGTCTCAGCCATCTGTGCACACAGTGAATTAAAATTGTCAAGGTCCATAAAAGTATAACTCGATAAAAATTTGTCACACTCTGATTCACCCCCCCCCCTCTCAGAGTGTTTTCCACTTCCAACACTAACATCCTTCATGTTAAAGGACATAAATTATATAAAGAAGAATATTTTCTGTAAACATCCATTCAAATTCTTAAATATTGCAAATTTTGTAGATTCAATAAAGAAAAATGTTGATTTGTTAACAACCATTCATGATCTCAATGCAATTTTTAACTTAATCATCATATTTTAACTCACTACTAAGTTCAATTTTCACATTACTTGAATCATACTCTCCAATATATTATATAATGTATATTTTACTATCATTGTAATCATGATAGACTCTTACACAAACGCACGTTAGGAACTTTGACAATCAAATGTCCCAGGAATAACCTACCCTATAACAATAAAGACAAATTTTTTTACATGTCATTTATTTCTGCCCTCCAATATATTATCCAAAGTATACTTTAGTCATATTTATATTCTTGTAAGTGGATGCATAGTTGATTTGAAGCTATCACTTATTCAATGAGACCTATTTTATACAAACAATATCATTTGGTAAACGGCCTACCAATTCACATGATGAACTACACAAATGTATGCAAACAACAGACAACAATCTTCCTTCTCACTATCAATCCATATCTTTCCCAAGATCTCTCACCCTTTCCATCTTCCTAGACCTTTATATCTAGATTTCTTTGCCTCTTTATCTCCATCTCTTCCTTTATTTGTTTTGCTCCTCTATTTTCATCCCTCCATATTTCACCTTTTATGTCTTCCCTTATCTCTATCTTACTATTTCCTAATTCAAAGATTTTATTTAAATTAGGTTTGGATCTACTTGAGTGGATACATAACTAATTTGAAGCTATCACTTCTCTATTGAGACTATTGTTGCACAAACAACATCATTTTCTAAAGGTCCTACCAAGTTGCCTCACGTATTACATGTGTACAAAAAATAGATATAAAAAAATTGAATTGACCTTCCACACCTTTGCGGCGTACCCATTGCACACCAAGATGCAATTGCTAGTTATTTATATTTAAATAATTACAAGGGAGTAGAAATTAGTCTAGAGCCTTCAAGTTTCAGGGACATAGCTTAACATCTCTATTTTTTTGTAAATTTTAATTACATTTAGAATGTATACCTTAATGATTACCTTGCTCTCAATGTTATAATTAAGAAAATTTAATCATATTATTGCCATGTGTTTGAATATAAACTTTTATGACTAGAAATATAAGGTGGCAAATTTTATTCAACCTTCTCAATATTTAAATGGCTCAACCCTTATAACTTCATACCTTTTTATGCTTAGGAATTGTGGTTCTATCTAAGTGGATGAATAGGTGTTACCGAACATAGGTCCCAAAATGCTTTCAATTACATTATAAAGTTATTGATTTATTATTCAAATGCAGCAAAAAATAAACTATTTCAAGTGTCTCATTCAATATCCTATTTTTTGTTTTAGTGTTAATTTGCTTCTTATGCATAATGAATAGTTAGTTTCACTTCATGTTTTGTATAATTTATAGTTATGACAAATTTTATAGTTATGGATTTCTTAATTTTAACTTGTTTGAAGAGGGCTCAATCATTATGCTACTTTAGGAATTGAAATCAATGTGCTACTTTAGGAATTAAAAGTGTAATATTGTTGCCATTTTCTTTGATATTTTATTATAATTTTTGGTTGGAGAGTTTGAGTGACAATTTCATTTATAAATTCATCTATTGAACGACATACTCGGAAATCCTTTTTTTCTTGAAGCAAAATAAAAAATAAGTGATGGATCACAAAGTGTGATCCAAAACTTTGATGCAAAAATCTTGTACACAATCAAAATCCAAAACCTGTACTCTTGTTTCCATGATGGATTGTGGAAATCTCTTAGAACTAAAGAATAAGTGAGTTATAACTTCTTTCTGTTTCAATAATTTTTTCATGTACACATAGATCCATAAAAAAATTTAAAAAGGTATTGAGAACTATACAATCAATGTAAAAAGGTTGAGTAATCTCTTAACTATTACATTTTATTATTTAATATCATGTATGGGAGTAAAAAATTTAGTGGACATGGAATGGAACCTTATAACATAATCATTAAGATTAGACAGTAAAGTTAAATGATTCGCCTTTGCAGGTGATTGCTCCGGTTGATCAGGTTTTGATTGATTCTCATTATGAGGTGATCTCACCTCCTTCAGATGTGGGTCTGCAACTGGTTTCTTCATCCTTAATGGTTGCATGCTTGGCCATTTTTGAGTTTTTCGGATGGGTTGGGTATGGGTTGGAGGGTTGGAATCTCTATTTTCATGTAATTTTATATACTATATCCACCCATTGGTGATTTTTTATGAGCAAGACGTAAGGTTTTATTTCACTGATTTTTTCCTATATCGCTCTTTGAACCAGGGTTATAAAATTTGTTTATAATTAATAAAATTAATGGTTTTCCAGTGTCGTGCCTGTTGGGTACAGACTTAAGAGGCTAGGCTAGGGATGCAGCAGTCAGCTGAAGCTATTCTGGCTCCAAAACAGACCTTTTGTACAGCATGTTAGCGACAGGTTAGTCAATGGCAGCCATTTATTGCAAAGTCGACGGTGTAACACGCGTGTTAGTCAATCCATACTGCTGTTTTGAAACCAGAATAGACGTGTCGACAGCAGTCGGAGCAGTCTGCTGTCTTGGTAGCCAGTGCCGTACTTCATACGTATGAATATTTCACTGTGATCTTACAACTCATTCTTCCAATACAATGAATGGAGTTCTTTATCAAAAAAGAGTAAACAGTATCTGCTACCCTGAATGTCGTACTTTGCCAGCTTTTACGATCCTTCATCCAGTCTGTTTGACTCTTTCTGTACTATTTAATCTTTATATTTTAGCTTTTCGCGAACCTACTATGTCAGTGGAAATCTCATAAATTTTTCTCCTTTCACCATCACTTCTGCTTCTCTGACACTTTAAACAAAGTGCTACACATCTATTTATCTATCAAATTTTGTTTTTTCATTCATTAAAATAAATAAATTAGAGGAGAAGATTCAGTGATTGAGTACTTTAATTTGGCATTTCTCAAATCTTACATAAAAATTTTCATCTATTTCAATGACAATATGTAATGAGCAAAAATAAATAAATTAGAAGAGAAGATTTGGTAGCTGGACACTTTAATTTGACACTTCTCAAATCTTACATGAAAATTTCAAGTCATTCCTAATTTTTTAGGAATAAGCTTACTTAACAAGTCCCCTAATTATAATTAAGATTTCAGGACCACATCAGCATTCTTTTTGTTAAGGTGTCCAAAACACCTCCAAAAAAGGTGAGAGCAATGATCGTGCAAAAGAGAGACCTGATGTGGCATTACATGATTGGTTGTTTTTTACAACTAAAAAAAATACATTTTATTCAATATGTATAGTCACAACTATTGATGTAATATTGTTAAAAAAATTACCTATTAAATCAACAAGTATGAATATTAAAATTAACAACTGTTATCACAATCATTGAAACACAGATCCTCTACCCTATTTAACACCATAAACACTTGAAACATCAGCAAAAATAACTGCCAAGACATAATGTCATCAAAAGAATTAACAACTACGAAAATACAGTTGAAAATCTACGATAGTTAACAAAACATTTTTTACAACAAAATTACAAAGAACATGAGAAAACTGCTGATCAGAATTGCAGCAAACCAAAACATTCCTTAGATCACAGCAACAGAAAATCAGAACAGCCATAAAGGAGAGATGTTGGTAGCACAGCTGCACTATCATACTAACATATCAACAAGAATTAAATTCCTTATATGAAATGCACCATACAGAGAAATTTTCAAAAGATGATATCCACTTTAAAATCAGCAATTTCTTCGGAAAAAACTCAACCTTCATTTTAGGAAACCATATAACCTTGGACCTTACAAAGATCCTGTCCAGTCCTTCAAAATATTATGTTAAATGGCATAAGATATTGAACCAGACAATTGTTCATAATGCCACTCAACCACTTAAACAATACAAAAGTGTCTATTTGCTTTAAAAGTGAAAAGAAACAGGCGCAAGAGACATTTAATATAGAAGCCACTGTGGAGAATTCGGATGCCCATGGGAGGGTACAAATCGGGGAAACGGGATTTGGGTATCCTTAATGAAATGATCTCTTTCTACCCAAAATACAAAACGGGGAACACACATCAGTCAACAGAATTTTCTCATGGTTAATGGCCAGAGCTGTTCTTACCCAAGATCAGGGTAGAAAGATTAGATGGGTACATGACAGAAGAATTCCCACTCCAAATCTGGTGTGAAAACATGGCATTAACTTTTTCAGTGGGGTGGATTCCATCCCAGAAAACATATTCGCTTGTATTGTTGCAAAACATGGTCTGTGGCTTCGTCTTTCCACAGCTCACTTGTACATTGAACATTCCTGATCCACAGCATGCTATCGTTGTATACTTAAATCCTGCAACCCAAATTTACACAGTGGTTACAATGTTTCAGTAACGCAATCGCTAAAAATAAATAAAAAATTAAGGACTTGTTTAGGGTTTAGCATACCGTAGGCTTTAGCATTTTGCATTATGTCCATAAAATAATTGTATGTATTGAGTTGAATGATGGACACCCCATCTAGTTTCTGATTGAGGTGAGCCACGAGTGTCTTGAAAGCAGTGTTATATGCAACAGCCAGCTGGTTAGCGAGATTTAGACATGCACCTTTGGCTAAACTGTATCCAGCAAATCTGATATTAGGGGCGCATCCGAGAGCTGGGATGTCGAACACAAGGAATTTCCTTGCATCGCTATTGTAAAGTCTCTGTCAAATCACATAGCAACATGATCATTGGCATGAGTTTAACACTAGAATTCAAAATTGTTTATGTAATCAATTGGAATTTTCATTTAATGATTGGGATCTGATAATAGACGGCAAAGCGTGGTTATAAATATGGATAACAAAATATAAATAGATAAGTAGGAAGTATTTTTTAGAACAAGTCAAATTATGATATTGTTATCACAATTCATTTAGCATTTATTGTATTTAGAGGATGCTCTCAGAGGTGAAGTATTGGGCCTTTTCTGGAGGTCACCCATACCATTGGACCTTGGGGAGGTCACCTATCCTAATACTAATGGGGTTGCAAGCTAAGTGGGTTTAATTTTGAGGGAAATTCCATGGTTAAGCACGCTTGAGTTGGAGTAGTACTGGGATGGGAGGTCCCAAGGGCCTAATGCTTATCATCTAGATGCAATGAGTGCTAAGTGGACCATTCATTCTCATGAAAGACGGGTTCTTGTGAATCACTCCTCATGAAACATGGGTCAATGAGTTTGACTCAAAAACTACACATTACAATATCATAAAATATAAAATAGTTTATTTCAAAAACAATCTTTTAAATTTATAATATGATCATTGTTTTAAAGAAAAACACTTATTTGTAAATAGAAAGTATTCTGAACAGTCAGCATTGGCTGATGGTTAGATTATGACGATAGTGTTGTGGTTGTGACTATTGTTCTTCCTTTTAAAAATTCAAACCTCACTGAAATGTTATTGTTAAATGTTTGCATTGAGAATGAAGTCTCCATTTGTGACCTCAGCCATTCACAATTCCATTCAAAAAACATTTTACCCCTGTAAAAAAATAAAATAATATGTAAACAATCTGCTACTTACTGTTATATACTGATCGAAATTGGCGAGCAACATCCTGACGAACCGTTGAGGAGTTGTGGTATTTTGAAGAGTAGTGTTGGCAATGTAGTCGCCAATATCGTTGCCTCCGATTGTAATGCAATATAAAGACTTCCCTAAGTAGGATTTAGCTTGGGCAGGTCCAGATGGGTTTGTTCTCGTTAGCATATGAGAAAAGTGTTCGAATTCCTCTACTTGGTGACTCAGACTGATAATGTTCTATAAGATAACATAAAATTTTCTTAGTTAGAACCCTTTTCTAATTTTTTGAAACCAAACTATTTTTCACAGAGGCTTAAATAAAAGAATGGAAAGGAGAAGAGACCAATCTGGCGCCCGTAGAGACGAGCAATCCGCTACCTCCTGATGCAAAATTTATTCCTCTCATAAAATCTGCCTTTGGTTGCAGATATGGAGGAAGATAGGGGAGACCCAAGTAAGTAGCTGCAGCCAAAATCAATGCATCATAAAACTCCCATATTTAGTTGTGTAACAGAGCATTTGGGTGTGTAAAAACAAGGAAGCTGCCAGAAAAAAACAGAGCATTTGGGTGTGTAACAACAAATTTACAAACTTATGAAATCAAAAGCGGTGCGGCCATTGGTAAAGCGACCAGTTGGTGAGGGGAAAAAGGAAACGCCATATGGTGTGTAATTTGCACGCACTTCACAATGAGGAATGTAGTTATTATTCCCTGCGTCTGCTAACGAGTCTCCCAACACAAACATAGCCGGCACATATGGCTGTTTTTTAGCAGCTACAGAAGAACTGATTATCCACAGCCAAACTAAAATGCTCAGCATTGATTTCTCTATTCTTCTCCTAAAATCCATCGTATTCGAGCACGCCCGCTGAATCACTAATTCATTCGCCTATATATTTACTCAGAAGTAGAAATCCCGTCGAAATATTTACAGACATCGATGAGGGGGCAGAATTCGCGCTTCAAATGAATCGTTGACCGCACTCAGAGTGAAATAAAGATTATGTTGCAGATGTAATCTCCGTGCAAAATTTACTACTGACATGAAAATGATGCTAAGGCAAAACTGAAGGGACCACAGTTTCAAATATGCTAAGCACTTTTACTTATGCTTTTATAAACTTTAAAATTCTGTCAGAAGCCTCTGATGGCTTGTACGGATAAGCCAAGTGATAAATATATCTTATTATTGTTTTGTTCCTGGATTTTATTGTATATAATTTTGTGTGCATTAATGTTTCTGATCACATTCTATAGTCTAACATCAGAATGAAAGAGCTGTTGCAGAAAAAGTGAGGTTTATAGAATGCAATCCAAAACATTGATGCAAACAAAATTATATACAATGAAATCCAGAAACAAAGCAATAATCATTCTGGACTGTCTATCTTATATCTCCATTGTAAAACAAATGTCATTGATGTTTAAGGACACTTCTAATTGGCATTGTCATGTGCAGCTTTGGGGATAAAATATGGTGCTTGCTGTAAAGTAGGTTTGGATTTTTAAATTAACCTAGTCTATCAAATAACTTGTTTTTCAGGATTATAAATTATTATTGTTTGACATTTCATGTTTTTTAATAGTGAATTAAGAAAATAGATTATATAATCTAATTTAGAACATCTTAAGTTGTAATTTATAAAATGTATTACAATAAGTGATAAAATAAGACAAGGTAAGGCAGGTTAGACATTGGGTTGGAGATATATGAACAATCAAAAAAATGTATTACAATTAAAAACTGACTAAGTTGTATGGGATTACTTGTTGTAGTTTTAGATGTTGATCTCTTGAACTTTTTATCAGTATGAATTTAGATTAAGATTTTGATTTGAAAGTTCATTGATACTTGCAAATTTTCATATAATGACAAATCTATAAGATTTTGGGTTCAACCTCTTATATCAAATATTAATAAGACATTGAAATTGCCTAAGATATTTTATAATCAAATATATAAGAAGATCTAGAAAAAAAAAATACATAAATGTTACAGTTTAAAATGAATGAACGAAAACTAGTTAGTGATTCTCAATTAACAAATGAGGTTTTAGAGGAATAAAAGTTGGGTCACAAAAAAAGCATTTTATGTTTTTGTTCTTTTCTATCAATAAAGGCAAAGCCAAATTTATATATTAGTTGTTGAAAAAGATTACACCATAAAGATCCAAAATTCCAAAAAAACCCAGAGGACCTAAGATAGATATTTGAAACCAATCCCTGAATAAACAGAGAGGGAAACTAGCTTCAATGCCCACAAAATTCTGAGCTTAGTATGAAAACGAGTTTATCTTAAAAAGCAATAAACCCTATACAACTTCTTCATCAATTCAAAAAACCTTCAGATTTTAGAGCAACGATAATTAGAAACTTATCAGAGTATTTGCGAGTTTAACTTTGATAGAGATTATCTTAAAAAATAAAATTAAAAGCTTAAAAACCCAACAACCAACTAATGGCTTAGCAATGTCTCAAAGGAAAACACCCAGCATGAGAAACCTATCAGTTTAAGGATCTTCTTCTGGCTCAGTAGGGGGTATTGGGGCTTTGCCTCTTCCATGGCCTCTGCTTGGAGGTTGTCCTCGACCCCAACCATAACCGCAACTTGAATCTCTGCCACCACCTCTCCTACCCTGTTCTGCATGGGGTTCCTCTTCTTTCGCTTTTGGGGGCAAGACTCTGTTCAGCCTAGTGAGTTCAAGGAGCTCTTCCTCCTTGCCCAAATCTTCTGGATTCTCTCTGAGGAAGTGCCATTTGATAAATCTAAGTCCCATACCTATGAATGATTTGTGCTTGTCAAGGTCCTTGCCTTTAAGGTCGAGCAGAAAAGGATATAATTTGATAAGTTCTCCGAGAACGTTGAACAAAATTCTTTCACTCGGCTGAGGAGCCCCTGAATCATGACGTACCTTATTAAGGATCTCTTGCAATTCCAACAGGATGTCATTTGGGAAAAGCCTCTTGGTGAGGGTCCAAATTGCTTGCTTATCTAGCTTCAAGTTCATGAGGGAGGCAACAAATCTAGATGAAATACTAGTGTTGTCATGGGGGTATTCCTCCCTACTAATATGTCCATTGTCAGGATGAACTTTATAGCTAAGATGACTGATGGCTTTGGATAAAGTAGTAGCCTCTTCAATCTTAAATCTGTGATGTTTTTGAATGAAACTTGTCGGGTGGAAGCCGAAAGGGAGATGGGAGTGTCTACACCAAAGCATGAAATTGGCCTTAGATAGATGCTCCTTATGAAACCAAATGGCTCCTCACCAGACATGGCTACCGGGTTCTTTATCACCCTGGTGGTTGTCAAGGTCTTAAGTAGGGTCTGAAGCAGTTTAACCTATTTTGAGTGCACTAGCAGAGAAAGAATAGTTAATAGCTTGCAAAGAAAGCTTAACAAAGGCTTGGCGACACTTTCTTCAACATGCATTTATTAGAAATGCCTTGCAATGAATTCGCCTACAAAGGTGGTGAAGGATATATGTCCCTAATAATTTCAAATCTCCTGGTTGATGAGTTGATGTCTATCCCATGGACAATGCATGCCTCATACTAAGAATGATGGTTACCTTAGGCTGGCTTTTCGGAAGGTGAGTGGGACAATTCTATTTTAACAAGAACAAAAGTAAATGATGTCACTGCTAGCGTGTCCGTTCATCTCTTGGAGTTGGCAGAAAAGTTTAAATTCAAAAAAGTAGTCGTTCCCCAAACTTTAATGCCAAGGATTATGTTTGAAAATATGAAAAGGAAAGGCTCTTCTTGGCATTGTTGATTGCTTTGATAAATCCTACCATGCTCAAATCAAAATAGAAGAAACCATTGCTGCAAATTTTGAGAGAGCATCTGTCTCTGTGTTTGCTTCTTTGAAGATATGCTTAGCCTCATATTGCTCTAGCTTCGCCAGATTTTTTAGATATGCTATCTAGAATTGCCTGTAGTCGCCAGTTTGGGGTTTTCTGCAATTTGATTGCATTGATTGCTATCTCTGAATCTCCCTCCACTATGATGTTTCTTAACCCATGATTGATGCAATCCAGTAATCCTAACGGTAAAGCTTTAAATTCTGCTATATTATTGGTGTCTGGTGGCATTGGCTTGGCCATTTACCCAATGATTGACCCTGAGTGGTCTCTAATCACATATCTTATGTCTGAGGGGCCTAGGTTACCTTTGGAAGCTCCATCAAAATGTAAGTTTAACCATCCGTGCTTAGGAGGAGTCCAAATAGCTTCCTTTCTAGTCTTATATTTTTGCCCAAAGGAAGAAGGAATCTTGATTCCCTGCCAATTTTTTCTTATACTTTCATCCCAAGAAGAGAAAATTTTGGATGAGTCTGTTGAGAAAGCTAATTTGTAGTTTACTGTCTCAACAAATGAAGTTTCAATTGAGTTTAGGACTAATTCAAATCTCTTGGCTTTATTATCAAAGAGCCTCTGATTCCTTTCTTTCCAAATTTCCCAAACAAAGTAAGACGAGGAAACTTCCATAATATGACTCAAAGTGCTTTCCTTTAGAGAGAGAGGCCGACATTGAAAAATGGAAATTATGTCATTAGGAAACGCTGATATCCACCCCAATTTAGGCACAAAATCATCACCAACATTTTGAGGCAAATGGGCAATTCAAAAGAAGATGGTTGACTGTCTCTACATGGACTTTACACATGATGCATCTAGAAGGCCCTTCATAGCCCATTTTGTAAACTTTTTTGCCGTAAGAATTCTTTATTTGAAAGCTAACCATGCAAAATTCCCTACTTTTGGAATGTTCTTACTGCTCCAAAAGAGCCTAACTAGAATGTCTTGTTCGTCTTGATTTGAGGAGTTGACTAGAACTCTATAGCCATCTTTAGTATTATACTGACTTGTTTTTGAGGAGGCCCAAATTAGAGTTTCTTTCCCTCTTCTAGGGCTGATATTTCTTACTTGTATCAGATCTATAATTTGTTTTATTTCAGCGACTGGAATAGGCAATCCTTCTATAGACTTCCAACTCCATCCTTCAATGTTAGAGGTCCTTTCGAATGCTATATAGTCACTGACTCGAGATCCCTAGTGTTTCTTAAGCCAGTGCTCTGTTGTTTGAATGCTAAGAGAGCTTTCAATGCTAGGATATCCTCCCCATGAATCATCCCCAAAAAAGCTAGAGGTTCCATCATGAATATCCCAAGACAGGGAATCTAAAATTACATTTCTGCAAGAGACAATGAAGTTCCAAGTTCTAGATCCCTTCAAATGAAAGTTTTCTCTAAGGAGGTTTTGGGGGTCTTGATTTGATAGATATTTTGTTGTCAACATCCTAACCCATGTTACTTTAGGATTTTTTATAAACTTGTAGACTAGTTTGGCCCCGAGGACTTTGTTTTGCAATTTAAGATCTTTGATTCCTAAACCCCCCATTGATTTAGGTTTGATAATCTTATCCCATGCAATTAGAGCGATTTTATGCTTTTCTTCAGTGTTTTGCCAAAGAAAAATCTCATCTTCTTGATGATGAAGGAATTTGCACTAGCTGTTAAAGACAAAAAGTATAATAAATAAATAGGTAGGGCCAAAATCACTGCTTGAAGCATAACTAATCTACCAACCTATGAAAGCCACTTCTCCTTCCAAAAATTTGTGCTCTGATCTATCTTTAGCTTTAGAGGGTCCCAAAGCTTAGTGTTCCTCAGTCCTCTATCAATTGGAATGCCCAGATGTATGCATGGAAGTGTTCATGCTCTGTAGTTGAGAATTCTTAAGATCTTAGCCTGTATGAGGCTAGGAGTGGAAAAAAAGAAAACTTTTGATTTTTCTTTGTTACTTATTTGTCCTGAGGTCTTTCCAAAGTTTTCCAGGAGCAATTTTAATTGGGTTGCTTCCTTGACTTTAGCTGCACCCAACAAAAGGTTATCATCTGCAAATTGTTGGTGTGTGAAAATAAAATTTGTGGTAACTTTGACCTCCTCTAGAAGGTTGTTAGATTGTCTTGATTTAATTGCCCTCCCTAAAGCTTCCGCCATTATAACATAGAGAAATGGAGATATGGGATCTCCTTGCTAGATGCCCCTTGAAGAAGAGAAAAAACTTGTTGGCTTTCCATTTATCAAGATAGAAAATTTGGGTGTAGAAATGCATTCGTAGACCCAGTTGATCCATTTTTTGGCAAAACCAAAAGCTTGCATAATTTTGCAAAGGAACCGCCAATCTACATTATCATAAAATTTTGAATTATCTACCTTAATTATCATACCTGGTCTATTTGTTCTTTGAAGTGATAACTCAATGATGAACAATGAGTACCAAACCGGTATTGACAGGGGGGTGAATCAGTACAGACACAAAAACTCTTCCTGAACTGGTTTGCTGCAAACAGTGCACTTGATTGGCAAACACTAACACTGGTCAAAACCAGATTACTACCAATTAAACACAATGATACAGTGAAAGATATAAACCGCCAACACTTAGCATTCCACACACCTTACACCCTCATTTCCACTTTATCCTTATGCATAAATAGGTAATCTACCATCATAAATATAATAACTTGCTATTTCAACATGATTCACCACTTGACAGAAAATAACAAAGCATCACATGAAAAGGCATCACACATGACACATATATTTTTTACGTGGAAACCCAACTAGGAAAAACCACGGTAGGGATGAATACCCACAAGCTGTTCTTGAACTCTTTAGTAGTTCACTATGTTAGGAGCCTAGTCCGGTTAAAGACTATTACATCAGGTTCTGTTAGGAATCGATCTTGTTAGGGATCACCTGGTTAAGGGATGGCTAGAATACCCGGTTAAGGGTTAAACCCTGCTAAAGGTTACCTTGTTAGAGGATTTTAAGAACTCACTGGCTTTGAGTCACCCTGTTAAAGGATTTACAACAAGCTGGTTAAAGCTAGCCTGTTAAGGGATTTTCCAACTATTGAAGTGGTTAGAGATCAACAAGTATTACAATGATCTGGTAATAGAACTCAATGCCAATGCAGATCTGCTTTAGTTCCTTCCTTCTGCATACACACTCTGCAAGTATCAATTCTCTTATCTGGTCTGGCAAGGATTCACGTATATCTGCACTTAGATACACACATAACATTTGCCAACAACCTCAACATGAAACACAACATTGACCTTATAGAAAACAAATAGATCGACAACATAAACCCTAAACCCTAAACATTTAGGTTAAGCAATTTAATTGGTTCAATCTTGACCATTGAACACTCTTCATTGAATACAACGGTCTTGAACAGATCTCAAGATGTTCTCCATCATTTTTTCTCCATCGCTTCATGGAAGCGATAACCCATCATGCATTCTCCACTATTTACAGAGACTTCGCACATTCTCGAGGTAGATAGGATCAATCTCCTTCATGCAGGATCCTTCACACGCACAAGGTTGTCGTGGCGACACAATCTGATCTCCATTATAGTGCTAAATCATCACACAATGTCATCGGTTGAATCACACAAGCTTGAAACGCTTCAACCAGAAACCTTGAAGATGAGACTACCAACCGGTAGTCAAACCATATTAAACCTTGATAGAAAACATTCCATATACCAGCTCACATTTCAACATGCCATTTCACTTGGAGAAACATACCACTTCACCTTTTGCACATATACCGATTCACTACATCATACCGGTTCTCTTTGCCAGTTGCTTAACTTCAATATACCAGTTCACTCCTCAGCATATTGACATCAATGACAACATACAATATCATCATGTCATCATACTCTGCACATATGCCAACAATCTCCCCCTTTGGCATTGATGGAAATATACAAAGATATCACTCAGCAGTACATCTTCTCCCTATTGCTGTAGATATCTTCTTCTCTTCACATCTTCTCCCCCTTTGACAACAATGCCAAAGTGGAGTCACAAGCTGCCCTGGTCCATTATGTTGTTCCCCCTAAAGAGTAGCATCCTTCAACACATCAATCCTAAAAAGATATATCAATGTAAGACCTGACTGATGTGGAGCACAAACCTTTAGTTTACCTCTTGAAGGGGTAGCACCCCTAATTCACCTCTCAAATAGGTAAATGTAGCCTTCGGTAGAGGCTTGGTGAATATGTCTGCTAACTGCTCCTTACTGGAAACATGTTCCAATACCACCTCTTTGTTCTGAACCTTTTCCCTCAAGAAATGATACTTGAGTTCAAAATGCTTGGTTTTAGCATGTAAAACTGGATTCTTGGATATGTTAATTGCACTTGTATTGTCACAAAATATGCTTACCAATTCAGATACAGTAACTTTGAAGCCATTCAATACATGCTTCATCCAAATAGTCTGGGTGTAGTTCATAAAAGTTGCAACATACTCTGCTTCTACTGTAGGCTGAGAGATACAACTCTGCTTTTTACTCATCCATGAGACCAATCTACCACTGAGAAAGAATGCACCACTGGTGGTGCTCTTCTAGTCGTCTACATTACTAGCCCAATCAGGATCTATGAACACTCTAAGGTTGAAATCATTATTGTATGGATACCATAATCCAAAGTCAATAGTTCCCTTTAGATATCTAAGAATCCACCTGACTACTACCAAGTGGGATTCTCTTGGGCTTTTCTGGAACTGAGCGGTAATGTCTACTTCATGTGCAATGTCCAGTCTGCTATGCACTACATAATGCAACTTACCAATCATTGATTTTTACTCCTTCTCATTTACCAACGTTGAGTCATCCTCTTTTGATAGTTTACAACTGGTCACCATTGGTGTACCAACGGGTTTGTTGTCTTCCATGCCAAAGGTCTTCAACACCTCTTTGACATACTTGGACTGAGTGATAAAGATTCCATCTTCCATTTGTTGAATCTGTAGTCCAATGAAGAACTTAATCTCCCCTATGAGTGACATCTCAAATTCCTTCTTCATCTCATCTACAAAGTCATGACTCATCTTGTCATCTCCACCAAAAATTATGTCATCTACAAATACTTCCCAGATCAGAATCTGATCTCCTTCTGATTTCAAGTAGATATTACTATCTTCACTTATTCTTTCAAATCCAATATTTACAAGATGGGAGTGCAAGCGTTCATACCATGCTCTAGGTGCCTGCTTTAGTCCATACAAGGCTTTATGTAGCCTACACACCATGTTAGTGTCTTCTGATAGGGCAAACCAATCTAGTTGCTCTATATACACCTCCTCTTCAAGTATTCCATTTAGGAATGCAGATTTTACATCCATTTGATATACCTTGAATCCTTTAAAAGCTGCCTATGCAAGAAGCATACGAACTCCTTCCAATCTCGTTGCTAGAGAAAAGGTTTCTCCATAGTCTTCTCCTTCTTCTTGAGTATATCCTTTACACACTAGTCTGGCTTTGTTCCTTACCACTGTGTCATCCTCATTCAGCTTATTTCTGAAGACCCATTTGGTTCCAATGACATTTTTATGCTCTGGTCTGGGTACCAAAGACCATGTACCATTCTTTTCTATCTGATCAAGTTCCTCTTCCATTGCCTTGATCCAATCTTCACCTTTATGTGCCTCTTTGAATGATTTAGGCTCAAATTTAGAGATCATATATGGGTTTTCTCTGACCTTTCTTCTTGTAAGGATTCCTGCATCCTTGTCTCCTATGATCTGCTTTGGATCATGATTGAGTCTGATATACCTAAGTATGTTCTTGACAGATTCCTCTTGCTTTTCTTCTTCATCCTCATCTTCATCAGCATCAGCATCCACCAGTGTAGGAGCACAATTACTGGTACTGGGCTGATTTGCAACCGGTTCCCAGAAGGTTACTACCGGTTCATCTCCTACTTGCTCACTACCAGTTTCCTTAGGTTTCTCAGAGTTTTCATCAACTCTAACATTGATGCTTTGAACAATTCTCTGAGTCCTATTGTTGAAACATTTGAGAGCTTTACTCTTGGTGGAATATCTTAGGAATATTCCCTCATCACATTTTGCATTGAACTTGCTCTGATGTTCACTTCTCTTGATTTAACATTTGCTACCAAACACTCTAAAATAGCTTACCACTGATGTCTTACCGATCTAGTACTCATAAAGAGTTTTATCCTTACATTTCTTGATGAGTACCTGGTTCATTGTGTAGACTGCAGTGCTCACCGCTTCTCTCCAAAAGGTGTGAGCAACCTTTCCTTGGATCAACATAGTTCTAGCCGCTTCAACCATAGTCTGGTTGTTCCTCTCTGCTAAGCCATTCTATTGTGGAGTCCGGGGGGCAGATAGTTGCCTCTTGATGCCATTCTCTTCACAATATTTGTTGAATTCACCGGAAGTGAATTCCCCTCCTTGATAAGTTCTAAGGCATTTGATTCTTCTACCGCTTTCCTTTCCTACTAGTGCTCTGAAAGCTTTGAACTTTCCAAAGGCTTCAGACTTGTCCTTCAAGAATGTGACCCACATCATTCTTGAGAAATCATCTGTAAGAATCATAAAATATCTATCTCCCTGCACACTCCTAGTTTTCATAGGACCACACAAATCACTATGCACAGGATCAAGTAAATTGTCTTTCAAGGATGTGACCCACATCATTCTTGAGCAATCATCAGTAAGAATCATAAAGTACCTATCTCCCTGAGCACTCGTTTTCATAGGACAACACAAGTCAGTATGCACAAGATCAAGTAAATTTTCTGCTATGAAAGATTTACCTTTGAAGGTTGAGGAAGACATTTTCCCCAGTTGACACTCTCTGCATAGAGGATTTTCCGGTTTGCTCAGCACGGGTAATCCTCTAACTGCCTTGATCTTACTGGCCTTCACAATGTTATCAAAGTTTACATGGCAGAGTCTCCTATGCCATATCCATCTATCATCAAACTTAGCCATAAGACATGTACTGATATTGGCATTCAGCTAAAATAGGTTACCTTTGGTCTGCATATCGGTGGCCATCGGTTCACCATTCTTTCTTTTGATTTTGTAGACTCCATTTTTAAATTCTAGAGTGAGTCCACTATCATTCAGCTAGGAAACACTCAAAAGGTTGTGTCTGAGACCTTCCACCCAGTACACATTGTCTGCACTGCTCTTTCCATTCAGAGAGATAGACCCTCTGCCTTTGATCATACATGGTGCATCATTACCAAAACGGACAACACCACCATCATACTCTTCCATAGATAGAAACTTACTCCGGTCACCTGTCATATGATGAGAGCAGCCACTGTCAATAATCCACTCATTGAAATTATCAAAGCGAGAGACAAGAGCCTTCTTGTTAGACACATCTTCCTTGACTACAACAAACACAATATCTTCATTTTCTTCATCTTCCGATTCCTCATCAATGACATCTTCATCAATTGCTACAAAATAGTTTCTTCGGTTTCCTCCTTTGAACTTCTTGAACCTTTCTAATTTGTCCTTGTTATCACCATTAGGATAGTTTACATCAATGTGTCCTATTCGGTTACAAGAAAAGCATTTCAAAGGGAGCTTACCTCTATATTTACCAGTTCCTTTAGGAAGTCTCTTGGAAAGAAGAGTTTCAAATTCCATCAGGATCTCCTCATCATCCATTTCTCTGCTCTGTCTCGGTTCACCATTGGGGCTTGCTTCTTTTCCTTTTTTAGATGGTGCAGTAGATGCTCTAAAGGCTGACTCAGTCTTCTGAATACTGCCATCATAGTTGTTTAGCTCATAGGCTATCAACTTAGCAATGATGGAGTCTAGGGATACCTTTGTCTTGTCTATAGACCTCAACTCCTGAATAGTAGCGACCCTTATTGCATAGACCAGTAATAAGGATCTTAAGACTTTGCTAACTAAAATAAATTCCTCAATTTTGCCTCCTGCACTCTTGATATCTCCAATAATAGTTTTGATTCTAATTCCATATTGTTGAATGGTCTCTCCTTTAACCATCTGCATGTCTTCAAACATTCCCCCAAGTCTCTCTTCATTAATTAGCTTGTTTCACATGCTCATCACCGCCATAGATATTCTCAAGAACATCCCATACTTCTTTGGGGTTGTCTTTATCCTAGACATCAATAAACTCAATGTCAGATAAGCTGTTGATTAGGGCTTCCATGACTTGCCCATTTTCCCGTATCTCTCTCTTTTGATCATCGGTGAGAGTATCGGTAGGAACAACATAAGCGTTCTCAACATAGCTCTAGTGTTGAGCACCCATGCTTTTGATGTATATCTTCATTATGTCCTTCCATTTTCTAAAATTATATCTGTTGAACTTTGGACCTTCCCTCTTCATCATTAGAATAGGATCTTTCCCTCAAGTGGTTAAGCTTACAACACAAAGGACCTAGAGGACGCTCTGATACCAATTGATAACTCAATGATGAATAGTGAGTACCAAAATGGTACTGAGAGGGGGGGTGAATTAGTACAAACACAAAAACTCTTCCTGAATCGGTTTGCCTGCAAACAGTGCACTTGACTGGCAAACACTAACACCGGTCAAAACCAAATTACTACCGGTTAAACACAATGATACAGTGAAAGATATAAACTGCCAACACTTAGCATTCCACACACCTTACACCCTCATTTCCACTTTATCCTTATGCATAAACAAGTAATCTACCATCAGAAATATAATAACTTGCTAGTTCAACATGATTCACCACTTGACAGAAAATAACAAAGCATCACATGAAAAGGCATCACACATGACACACATATTTTTCACGTGGAAACCCAACTAGGAAAAACCACGGTGGGGATGAATACCCATAAGCTGTTCTTGAACTTTTTAGAAGTCCACTTTGTTAGGAGCTTAGTCCGGTTAAAGACTGCTACAATAGGTTCTATTAGGAACTGATCTAGTTAGGGATCACCCAGTTAAGGGATGGCTAGAATACCTGGTTAAGGGTTAAACCCTGTTAAAGGTTACCTTGTTAGAGGATTTTAAGAACTCAATGGCTTTAAGTCACCCTATTAAAGGATTTACAACAAGCTAGTTAAAGCTACCCTGTTAAGGGATTTTCCAACTATTGAAGTGGTTAGAGATCAACAGGTATTACAATGATTTAGTAATAGCACTCAATGCCAATGCAAATCCGCTTTAGTTCCTTCCTTTTGCATACACACTCTTCAGGTATCAATTCTCTTATCTGGTCTGGCAAGGATTCACGTATCTCTGCACTTAGATACACACATAACATTTGCCAACAACCTCAACATGAAACACAACATCGACCTTATAGAAAACAGATATATCGGCAGCATAAACCCTAAATCCTAAGCATTTAGGTTACGCAATTTAATTAGTTCAATCTTGACCATTGAACACTCTGCATTGAATACAATGGTCTTGAATAGATTTCAAGACGTTCTCCATCATTCGTTCTCCACCGCTTCATGGAAGCAATAACCCATCACGCATTGTCCACCATTTACAGAGACTTCGCACATTCCCGAGGCAGATAGGATCAATCTCCTTCATGCAGGATCCTTCACACGCACAAGGCTAACGTGGCAACACAATCTGATCTCCATTATAGTGCTAACTCATCACACAATGTCATTGGTTGAATCACAGAGGCTTGAAACGCTTCAACTGAAAACCTTGAAGTTGAGACTACCAACCGATAGTCATACCATATTAAACCTTGATATAAAACATTCCATATACTGGTTCACATTACATGCTAGTTCACTTGGACAAACATACTACTTCACCTTTTGCACATATACCAGTTCACTACATCATACCAGTTCTCTTTGCCAGTTGCTTAACTTCAATATACCGGTTCACTCCTTAGCATATTGACATTAATGACAACATACAATATCATCATGTCATCACACTCTGCACATATGCTAACATGAAGAGCGTGGATGTCTTCTTGAGCCACAATGACCCCATCAAGAATTGAAAGGCCAGGAACAAATCCAATCTGCTCATCTAATATAATGTATTCCATAAGGGGCTTCATTCTATTTGTCATGACTTTTGAGAGGATTTTGTAAACTATGGTGCATAGAGAGATAGGTCTAAAATCCCCTAGGTTAGATACTTTCTCCTTTTTTGGAATGAGAGCTATAAACATATTGTTGATTTCTCTAAGCAAGTTGCCTAATATTCTTGCACATTTTAAGGCTTAAGTAAGTTCTTGTCCCAATATATACCAACATTTCTTGAAAAAGTCAGAAGGAAAGCCATCTGGGCCTGGAGCCTTTCTAGAAGGAAGATGGTTGAGAGCTTGAGATACTTCTTCTAGAGAGAATTTCTCATTTAATTTATGATTTTGTTCATCTGTTATGATCTTTGGGATAAAAGCCAAGAACTTTTCCTTCTCTATCAGGTGGGAGCCTTCAACATTGCTTAGAATATTAGAGTAATATGCAATAATTTCTCTCTTAATTTCTTCAGGATCCTCTATAATTTTATTCTGATTCGACTCCAATTTAGAAATCCATTTCTTACTCCTGCGAATCTTTGTCACATTATGGAAGAAATTCATATTTTTGTCTCCCATCCGGAGCCAATTCTCTCTAGACTGTTGCCTCCAGAAAATTTCTTCTTTGGAAAGGATATCCTCATATTCCATGAGTAGGTTCTTATCTTGTTCAAAGGATTCTTGATCCATACCCTCAGAAATAGTTTTATCATTTAAAACTGCCATCTGCTCTTCTAAGAATTTTTTGGATGAAAAAATATTTTTAAAATGTTGAGAATTCCATTGCAACAACTTTTATTTTACAAGTTTTAATTTTTAAATGAAGCAATAGAGTTTTAAACCTTCAAATGGTTCTTCCTTCCACCAATCTTCTACCATAGTTAGAAAATTTGTGTCTTTCATCCACATATTCTCAAATCTAAAGGGAGGTTTAGAGGTATCAAGGGTGCCTTGAAGCGATACCATGATGGGAAAGTGGTATGATCTTGAGCAGGCTAGAACTGAACAGTCAAAGACAAAAGGAAAAGATCTGAGGTTGCCCTGCCAAAAGAATCTATCAATTTTCTCTGAGATATTACTAAAGCCTTTTCTCCTATTTGTCCATGTGAAGGAGTCCCCTGAATCAATTTCTAATAACCCATTTCTATCTATCCAATCATTGAAATCTTGTTAAGATCTGCCTAACCGGATAATGCCTCCTCTTTTGTCTAAAGCATACCTGATAGCATTGAAGTTGCCTCCTATAATGAGTTGTTTATCAGACAATTGATATATGAGCCCATCAAGGGGTAGCCAGAGGAGCCGTCTGTTATGAGGAGATGTTGGTCCATAAGTATTAATGACAAAAAAGGAAGAGTTTGTCTGAAGGTGACTGTTTTTGACTAGCAACCAATTTCTATTAGAAGCAACACCTTCCACATGAACTTGAGAAGACTTCCAGATTATCATGTTAGACCCCTAGAGGCCCCTTCTGAGGCAACTGTCGATTGAAGAGATGCATGAAATAAAGAGCTAATTCCAACACCAAAGGAAATGACTTGCTGACAGTCTAACCTAGTTTCTTGAAGGAGGGTGACATCTACACTGACCAAAAGAGTCCTTCTCTTGATCACCCTCTGTTTATTAGGAGCATTGAGACCCCTAACATTCCAGGATAGGATTTTCATTGTTGTTCAAGAAGTGGATTTCCCTTCCCTACTTTCCAAAGGTCTGTAATTTTGGATTGGTTCTCCGCTGCCCCATCTTGAGATCTTGCTTTAGTCAAAGATCTGTTGCCCTTCTTAGGAGGGGAGGATCCAAACTCAGGTTTCTCCTTTCCCTCTTGATACTGATGCAGTCTAAGTTTCCTTTTCTCCTCGATCTTAGAATATATTACGGCTAGGGGGTTATCTAGAACTGAATCTAAATCTTCATCATCATTCATGTAGTCCTAAAAGAGTCTCCGAGTCTTTTGATCCATAGTCATATCCAGATTATGTGGAATCAATGAAGGCGATAACAAGAGTAGACAAGGGAGCTTCTTTGATAGATTGAAGCAATGCTTTGTTGATAGAGGCTCTGTAGCTAGGGATAACTCTCCTTCAGAGATGTGAGGGTCATCTTCCACCTCCATGTCAGCTTTAATGCCATTTGCTATAACATCCTCCTCTTGTAAGATATTAGCTAGATGCATAGGTTTACCTTTGCTTGATTCTATTAATGTTGGAGCACCACTAAATCACTTACACCTGAGTTTATTCTTCCTTTTTAAGGCCTTTATGGGATTCTGAGAGAAAATATTGAAGGCACCTCTACTCAGAGAAGGGGTTTTCTTTTGACCAAACAAACTCCTTGCAGTTTTATTGGGTTGGATCTTAACTATCAGAGACAAGATGAGAGGGGGACAGGATGGAGGAAGGAGGGGAGGAGAAAGAGTTCCCGCACTTGGAAGAGATTGTTTCAGATTTACTAACTTATCATCTGAGAGCTGAGAGGATCTTGGAGCTTGAAGATGACGGGAGACTACAAGAATAGAGAAGCAGTTGGAGAAACCAATCCCCTATTTTCCATCTGCAGAGTAATATCCTCAGTTGAAAGAACAACATCTAAACTAGGTGGATCCGTTAGATTCGCCATTCCCTTGACCTCCTTATGTGGATTGAAGCCATCATTATTTGAATTTGTAGTTGCATGGAGTGGATTTAATGCACCTCTAGTTGCTGCCAACAAACAATTTCTAACAATTTGGTTTTGAAGAATGCATTTACCAAGGATCTCCTTCCCCAGTCTCAGAACTCTCTGCTTCCATCTACCCATTTCTGAGATTATCTCTAGTTCACTTTAAAAGCCTTGTTTTAGGTCTATCTCAACATATATGTTGGCCACATCTCCTTTGAGACTATTGAGGAATTCCTCCTCGATACCCACTAAAGATCCTAATGCATCTCCTATCTTCAAAAGGGCCTCTGAACACCAAAACTCGGATGGAAGACCAACTAGAGAAAGTCATACTTAAGATTTCTAAAATCTATGATTCACTGAATCAAAGCCTGGTTTCCAGTCCAAGAAATGAAAAGTCGAGCCTTGAAAAACTAGCGGACTACCATTGATGATTGCATTTTTCAACGTAGAGTCCACACACTCTAAAAAGAAAAAGTCATTCTGGAATGGTTCGACTGAGATCATTCCTGGAAAAGAAGAGGTCCACTAGGACATGATCTCATGTATATTCTCTCTGCAGCCGTACCATTGTGCAAAAAAGGCATTTTCCTTAAGGCGGGCAATTGTTGGATTTAGAGAATCCGAAGGTAGAACAAAACGATTAGTCCCCATGCCTTTTCTATTCCATTTTTGGGATTTATAGTCTGCCAAGGGGGAAAGGGTTTTTTGGTGCCCAAAACCCTATGATCTCTGTAGCTAGGTGAAACTCTTAGAGACCGAAAAGTGGGTTTGCAAGCTCTGAGGGTGAATTTGTTTTTGGAATAAAGAAGCCTGATTGGATGGAGCAAAGCTGGGTTTCCTTGAATGAAAAGGGATACTATTAGGACCTATTGCTACTTTACTAGACCAAGAATCTAAGCTAGGGAACTTTGAAAATACATCATTCAGATGATTTTGATTATAAGCTCGCCAAGAATCATCAAGGCGACGATGAAAGAAGGAACTTGGTCATGATGGACGCGAAGAAAAGCCTGCCCAGAAACATCTCTGATTACTCTGATTCCTTTGTAGCCTCTAGCCTATCTGCGGCCTCTGGAAACGCTCGTTTCTCTGAAAGGTTTCTCTGGGTCATAGGAAACCTTTGATTACTTCTAGAGTTTCTTTGAAAACTTGGACTTCTCTAGATCCACTGGTTTGAACGTTGAAAAGCATCTGATCGCACTGTATTCCCAGCCATGGCCTCCTTCCGTCACCTAATTTCGTAAGCTTTGAAAGGATCTATACAATCCATTTCTTAGAAGGTATGTTTTGTAGAAACTATAATACAGATTGTAGTGATTGTTAACTTTTTCATAAATGAATTAAGATTTTAATTTAGGATATTTCATTTACAGGTAGGATGCTTTAATATTAAGTTAGTGGTTCTTTTGGTGACTTGTTCATCTATTATTCAAATATGACTCGTTCTTCAACACTACTGAACTACCAAACTACCAGCCTTTTTTATGAACTGCCACCTTTTTATGACTGTCTATCTTCATTTCAAATATGACTCATTTTTCAATAATGATGACTTGAAAATAACGTTAGAAAAAAATGATTGTAGGTGTTCTGCTCTCTGTCTCCTCGACACCTGTGAGCGCACCTTTGATAGTGGAAACTATATACAATTAATGATGAAATTGCAAGGTCCGTCAAAAGGTGTAAAATATCATAATAAAAATAAATTAATTATTATTCTTTCTATGTTGGTCACTGTAACCACGAAACTATAAAAGATTTAATTTTGACATAATCACAAACTGAAAACGGTAAAAATTTAATTTGGAAGGTCTAAGCTAAGAGAATTCATCATAAATTATGACAATATTTGGTGAATTATTTTCATAAAATAATTATTTTCAGCATATTTTTTTGTTTTATTAATGGAATTATTAATTTATCTAATATTTTATTAAAATCATTTTTTTTTGTTTTATTATAATTTTATATATTGTGATTATTACAGTTACAATTATGATGTTCTATTTACTAACACTTGCACTTAAATAAAATGTAAGAACATTGAGCGATTAGTGATGACTGTTAAATTCATGTCGTCATGGTTGCATTAATAAATTCTATCAATACAATTATGTCAAGAGTTAGATCCAGAGGGGAACCTTACAGTTGCAGCATAGAATTATCAAGTTGGTTGAATTATCTGACGTTAATCATAACGTATACTTTATCATAGTGGATGATAGAGCTGTCTATTCTCCATACAAAACAATATCTGATCAAAAACACAAAATCACAATGGATGTCATATAGACTTTCAATTTTGTAAAAATACAAAAAATCCTGGTAAAAAACAATTTCTTTATTCAAATTTGTATTTTTGATCAAATGTTGGTAATCAACCTTTTCAGTGCTATACAAATACATAAAATATACTGAAAATAGTTCACCAAATATTATCAATGATTTATGATGAATTATCTTTAACTTACGCCCTAAAATTAAATCTTTAACTATTTTCAGTTTGCGATTATTTTTAAATTAAATCTTTTATTGTTTCTTAGAACGACAAATTCCTATGTCAGAATGAAGTCATAGAGCTTTTGAATCCTATTTGTAAATCTCCTATATGTAGGGTCTCTATTATTTTAGACTATCATGCATATATCATAGTTTTAATAGTTTAGTCATAATGTTGAATCATTTGACAAGGGCTAGAGGTGAGGTCATGGATATGCTAAGGATTTGGTTATATTGTTTCAATATGTAATCTTTATATGATATAATATACATAATATATTCTTTTTATGTTTACATTATATATTAGCATATTATTGTTTACATTATTTGATTTATTTTAAAATTAAAATCTTTTTATCTTTGTATGTAATTTTTTTATTTTTTGAAAAAAATAAATCTTATATTAAAAAAATCTATAAAATAACTCTTAATTAAATACATTAAAATAAGTATTGGTAAATGCAATCTTTACCCTTACATAAATTTTAAATAATATAAATACTATCTTAGTTAAACAAACTTTTATTTTTTTGCATAAAATTATTTTATTATACATGAATAATAAAATAAAAAAGTTATACAAATTGTGTAAATTATTTTTTAATTGAATATTTTGCTAATCTATTGTTTGTAGAGCTAATTAACACACAAGAATAAAATTTCAAATAAACAAAACTTACATTAAGATACTATAGATTATTAAAAAATTAATTCTATTTCTTTTCACATATTGTTGAGCTTAATGTGGTTAAGTCCCCAACATATACATGATGATCAATATAAGAATGCTAATAGATTTGATCTAACATAGTTCCTTCAAAAAATTTAAAAGTAATCTATTTTAAAAATAGAATGAAAAGATATTTGGGATGCACACAATCTCTATCAATTCGGAAAATCAAGGTTGGAAAAGTATTCTGTTTGAAGAAGATATTTGGGCTGCACAAAATCTCCATCAATTTCTAAAATCAAGGTTGAAAAAATATTCTATTTAAAAAATAGAATGAAGAAGAGATTTGCTCTGCACAAAATCTTTATCAACTCTTAAACTCAAGGTTGAAAAATGGTTTCACTATTTCAAGTTTAACTAGAAGGTAAATAATTTTTTAAATTAGGTTACATCCTTGATCTATAAATTCTTCATTCCCTACAAATGTCCTTCAATACTTTAAAAAAACGACAAATAAAAGGAATCCCATGGCTTCTAAACTATTTGCTTGCTTTCTTGTTTCCATGATTTTCCTTGGAACAACTACGACAGTATTTTCTGCTACAATGATAGGTGATATATACTTATAATCTTTATTTTATTTTATTTATCTTAATAAATTTTGTACATCATTTTGATATTTAATAAGAATTCTCAATTCACTTAGACATTGTAAAATCAATTGCAGATCCTGATATAAATCTAGCCTGTAACGCTTGGAGCAATGCAGAAGAGTGTCAGAAGTTCTGTCCTTTTAGTCC
Source organism: Cryptomeria japonica (assembly GCF_030272615.1). Lineage (NCBI taxonomy): Eukaryota > Viridiplantae > Streptophyta > Pinopsida > Cupressales > Cupressaceae > Cryptomeria > Cryptomeria japonica. The sequence goes on along the minus strand of NC_081411.1, from coordinate 110,808,047 downwards.
TAAAGGAGGATGCAAATCAATACTTGGCCGTTATTATTGCTGTCCGTAATCTATTCCACATGAATATTGCACTGAACAGTTCCTCTGATATGAACAATGGCTTTTTATATAAGTTATAGAATAAAAATCAGAAAAAATGAACTATGATTTTTTTTCTGATTCTGGTGATTAAATAGGTTATTTTATTAATTTATATAAGATGGATTATGATTATGTATTATTAATGGAATTATTAATTTATTCAATATTTTATGAAAATCATTTTTTTTGTTTAATTATAATTTTGTATATTGTGATTATTACAGTTACAATTATGATGTTCATTTACTAACACTTGCACAGAAAATGAAATGTAAGAATACTGAGTGATTAGTGATGACTGTTAAATTCATATCGTCATGGTTGCATTAGTAAACTCTATCAATACAATTATGTCAAGAGTAAGATCCAGAGACGTACTTTACAGTTGTAGCATGGAGTTATCAAGTTGGTTGAATTATCTTATATTATAATTAACGTCTACTTTATCATAGTGGATGACAGAGCTGTCTATTCTCCATACAAAACAATAACTGATCAAAAACACAAAATCACAATGGATAATCAGCCTTTTCAGTGCTATTAAAATACAAAAAATATGTTGAAAATAATTACCTTAAGTAAATTTACATTTTTTATCAGATGTATTTTGTATGAAGAATAATAGTTACCATAGATGATTAGCTGCTGACGTTACATTTCAATTGTTGTGTTACTATGGTGGAAGACTGGCCATTTCATCTTGCTATTAAAGAAATTATGGCTTTCATTTAAGTCACAATCACCTTTATATTGGACCTAAAATCAAAAAAGGAGAGAGCAATGGTAGCATAAACCATTCAATTTTAAAAAAAATATTCTTCTATATTTTTTTTTCATTTTTTCTTTTATTAAGTATATGGGTAAAGGTGTATACATTTTGTTTTTTGGTTATATAGTTTAGGTGGTGTTGAGTGATCTCTAACATGTAATTTAGGTTTCAAATTTTTGAAAGTTTATAGTATAAGGATTATCTAGTAGTATTAATTAATAGGTGGGGGATTATAGAGGCTCATCTAATTTTTCAATTAGGAAACTTATAATTCAAATAGAAAATAAAAAACATATACTTTTATTTTTAATTATTGGATTTTTTTTTTAAATATTAGTATTATGTTAAATTTTTATTTCAATCTTAAATCTATTAGTTTATTTTCTAATTAGTTTAGTTACAATTAATCTCAGCCCCTAAGTTTCTTATTAGTATAGACTAAGTTGCATAGCATAGTCACACATGATTTGTCTTAAACAAGAAACTCTAAACTTTTGATTGGCTTATATCTCATCTCAATATCACACTATTAGGTGGGTTCTATTGGAGACGGTGATGTTATTTTAGATGAGCCACTTCAGCAAGTCAAAGCTTAGACTATGCTGTTTAAGTTTTCAAATTTCATTTCAAAATCATCATAGAATCCACACGCACACACGCACGCACACACACATATATCTAAAAAAGAATCTATTTTTTCTATCAAATCAACACCACATCTTTAATCTATTTTTTCTATCAAATCAACACCACATCTTTGTTGGCCAGTGAAATCTTTGAATACACATTGCACATTTAGTGGTGACCTGAAAATGATGCTATAGCAAAAACTGAAGTGCCCATAGTTGACATATTGAAACTATTTATGATATTATACACCTAAATATGTAAGGAGATCCAGAGAAATCAACGTGAATCTTATCTAAAATGAGTGGATAGAGATTAATTCATAATTACAAAATTGGAGTTTGAAACACTGCCAAAACATCAACTACCCGATAATGAGTCAGCTGTCAAAGTTCTTAAGGGATAAAAGTGGCGGCTGTTATTTTTTGAGATAGATGGAAGGGTCGTAAGTTAGATTTCTTTATAACTCTTGTTGGTGATTAATGAAGCACATCTACATCTTCATTTTCACCATTCTTATGAATAATAAGATAACCACAAAATCTAGTCTACGCCTTCACTGCTAAATCTTTTGAATTGATGTTCGCCTTTTATTTCTTGGAAGGTATATTCTGTAAAGTTGGCAGTACATATTGTATTGCAGGCTTGAAAATCACATGAAGGGATTAAGGGAAAAAGGATAGGCACGTGTGAGCGCAGCTATGATAGTTATAGAATTGCTTAATATGGCGTTTAGATTTGATGAACGTGTAAATGCATTTAACCTTTTTTACAGTAAAATACAGTGAAAATCTGTGAAAAATGGTATGAGTTAAGTGATTGATGAAATTTATGGGTCCGTCATTGTTGGCATATCTGCAGAGTTTGATGACATGATGATATTGTATGTTGTCATTGATGTCAATATGTTGAAGTATGAACCGGTATATTGAAGTAAGCGGACTGGCAAATGAACCGGATGATGGTTCAAGAGAACTGGTATGATGTGAAAAGTGAAGGGGTATGTTGAAGTGTGAACCGGTATGATGATGTGAACCGGTATATGCGAAAAGGTGAATTGGTATGTTGGAATGTGAATCAGTATATGGAAAGTTTGTATCGGGGTTTCATTTGATATGACTATCGGTTGGTAGTCTCGGCTTCAGGGTTTCCGGTTGATGCATTTCAAGTTTGTGTGATTCCACCGATGACATTCTGTGATGGGTTAGCATTGAAATGAAGATCAAATTGTGTTGCCACATCAGCCTTGTGCGCGTGAAGAATTTCCTTGAGGATCTTACATGAAGAAGATTGATCCTATCTACCTTGGGAATGTGCGAAGTCTCAGTAAACAGTGGAGAGCACGTGATGGGTTATCAGCTTCCAGAAGCGACAAAGAGTGAACGATGGAGATTGTCTTGAGATTTGTTCAAGATTGTTTTACTCTATGCAATGTGATTAAATGGTCAGGATTGGACCAACCTTATTGATAACCTAGATGCTTAAGGTTTTAGGTTTTGGCTACCAACCTAATTGTTGTCTATAAGGTTGATGATGATTCGCATTGTGAAGTTGTTGGCAAATGGTTGTGTGTGTATCCAAGTGAAGAAATACTTGATTTTTGCCAGACCGGTGCAGTGAGTTAAGATCTACAGAGTGTGATTGTAGATGTGAAGGAACTAAAGTGGATCTGCCTTGGCATTGAGTGTTGTTATCAGATCAGTGTTTTACCTGTTGACTTCTAACCATTTCAACAGTTGGAAAATCCCTTGACTGGGTAGCTTTAACAGGGTGACTCAAAATCATTGAGTTCTTCAATTCCTCTTGCGAGGTAACCTTTAATAGGGTTCTAATATTTAACCGGGTGATCCCTAGTAGGATCGGTTCCAAGCAAAACCTATTGTAAAGTCCTTAACCGAACTAGGCTCCTAACAGTGTGGACTTCAAAAGAGTTCAAAGAACAACTTGTGGGTATTCATCCCCACCATGGTTTTTCCCAGTTGGGTTTCCATGTGAAAAATCAATGTGTTATGTGTGATGCTTTTTCATGTTATGTTTTAATGTTTTCTGTTAAACGGTAAAAGCATGTTGATCCAGTGGTTATTATATTTTGATGATGTATTACCTACCTAAGCATATGGGTGAAGCGGAAATGAGATATTAGGTTGTGTGAAGATCTAAGTGTTACCAGTTTATGTCTTTCACAGTCTTGCTATGTTTTACCGGTAGTGCCTTGTTTTAGATCGGTGATACTGTTTACCAGTTAGTGCAGTCTTTACAGTCAAAGTAGTTTAAGGAAGTTTTTGTCTATACTGATTCACCCCCCCTCTCAGTATCTATTGAGCATTTACTATTCATCATTATTCATCAATTGGTATCAGAGCATCCTCGTGGTCCTCTATGTTGTAATCTTACCCGCTTGAGGAAAATATCCTATTCTAATGATGAAGAGGGAAGGTCCTAAGTTCAACAGAGATAACTTTAAGATATGGAAGGACAAAATGAAGATATACATTAAAAGGATGGGTGCTCAACACTGGAGCTATGTTGAGAATACTTATATTGTCTCTATCAGTACTCTCATCGATGATCAAAGAAGAGAAATTTAGGAGAATGGGCAAGTCATGGAAGCTCTTATCAACAGTCTATCTGATGTTGAGTTTATAAATGTTCAAGAAAAAGACAATCTCAAAGATGTATGGGATATTCTGGAGTCTATCTATGGCATTGATGAGCATGAGAAGCAAGCTAAGGAAGAAAGCCTTAGAGGAAAGTTTGAAGATATGCAGACGGTTGAAGGAGAGACCATTCAACAATATGTGATAAGGATTAAAAATGTTGTTGGAGACATCAAGAGTGTAGGACATACAATGGATGATTCCACCATTGTTAGCAAAGTTTTGAGAAACTTATTACTGGTCTATACAATAAGGGTTGCCGCTATTCAGGAGTTGAGATCTATTGACAAGACAAAGGTGTCCCTTGATTCTATCATTGCTAAGTTGACTGCATATGATCTAAACAGTTATGATGGCTGTGTTCAAGACTGATTTAGCCTTTAAATTATCTACTGCACTATCCAGAAAGGCTAAAGAAGCTAGTACCAGCTGTGAACCTAAACAAAGCAGAGATATGGATGATGAGGAGATCCTGATAAAATTTGAAGCTCTTCTGGCCAAGAAATTTCCTAAGGGAACTGGAAAATACAGAGGTAAGATCCCTTTGAAATGCTTTTCTTGCAATAGGATAGGACACATTGCTGTCAATTGTCCTATTAGTGATAATTAGGACAAATCGGAGAAGTTCAAAAAGTTCAAAGGAGGAAATAGGAGAAACTGTCTTGTTACAGTTGATGAAGGTGTCACAGATGATGAATCAGAAGATGAAGAAAGAAAAGACATAATATTTGTAGCTATTAAGGAAGATGTGTCAGACAAGAAGGCTCTTGTCTCCCACTTTAATAATTCTAATGAGTGGATTATTGACAGTGGTTGTTCTCACCACATGACTAGTGACCGGATAAAGTTTCTGTCTTTGGAAGAGTATGATGGAGGTGTAGTCTGATTTGGTAATGATGCACCTTGTATGGTAAAAGGAAAAGGGTCCATCTCCTTAAATGGAAAAAGCAGTACTGATAATGTGTATTGGGTAGAAGGTCTCAAGAATAACCATTTGAGTGTTGCTCAACTGAATGGTAAAGGGCTCAATCTAGATTTCAAAGATTGAGTATGCAAAATCAAAGGAAAGAATGGTGAACTGATGGCCACTGGTATGCAGACCAAAGGTAACTTATTTCAGTTAAATACAAATATAAGTCACTGTCTAATAGCTAAGTTTGATGATAGTTGGATATGGCATAGGAGACTCTGCCATGTTAATTTTGATAACATTGTGAAGGCCAGTAAGATCAACGCGGTTAGAGGATTGCTTGTGCTGAACAAACCAAAGAATCCTTTGTGCAGAGAATGTCAACTAGGGAAAATGTCTTCCTCAACCTTCAAAGGTAAATCTTTCACAGCAGAAAATTTACTTGATCTTGTGCATACTGACTTGTGTTTTCCTATGAAAAGAAGGAGTGTTCAGGGAGATAGGTACTTTATGATTCTTACTGATGATTTCTCAAGAATGATGTGGGTTACATCCTTGAAAGACAAGTCTGAAGCTTTTGGAAAATTCAAAGCCTTTAGAGCACTAGTTGAAAAAGAAAGTGGTAAGAGAATCAAATGCCTTAGAACTGACCAAGGAGGTGAATTCACTTCTAGTGAGTTCAATAAGTACTGTGAAGAAAATGGCATCAAGAGGCAACTGTCTGCCTCCCAGACTCCACAATAGAATGGCCTAGCAGAAAGGAACAATCAGACTATAGTTGAAGCAGCTAGAACAATGTTGATTCAAGTAAAAGTTGCTCACACTTTTTGGAGAGAAGTGGTGAGCATTGTAGTCTACACTATGAACCGGGTACTCATCAAGAAAGGTAAGGATAAAACTCCTTATGAGTATTGGACCGGTAAGACTCCTGTAGTAAGCTACTTTAGAGTGTTTGGTAGAAAATTTTATATCAAGAGGAGTAAACACGAGAGCAAGTTTGATGCAAAATGTGATGAGGGAATATTCCTAGGGTATTCCACCAAGAGCAAAGCTCTTAAGTGTTTTAACAATAGGACTCAGAGAATTGTTGAAAGTGTCAATGTTAGAGTTGATGAAACCTCAGAGAAACCTGAGGAAACCGACAATGAGCAAGCAGTAGATGAACCAAATGTAACCTTCTAGGAACCAGTTGCAAGACAACCAAGTACCAGTAACAGTGCTCCTACACCAGTAGATGTTGATGCTGATGAAGATGAGGATGAAGAGGAAAAGCAAGAGGAATAGATTAAGATCATTCCTAAGTATGTAAAGTTGAATCATGATCCAAAGCAGATCATAGGAGATAGGGATGCAAGAATTCTTACAAGAAGAAATGTCAGAGAAAATTCTTGCATGATCTATGAATTTGAGCCCCAAAACATTTAAAGAGGCACATAAAGATGAAGACTGGATCAAGGCTATGGAAGAGGAACTTGACCAGATATAAAAGAATGGTGCATGGTCTTTGGTACCCAGACCTAAGCATAAAAATGTTATTGGCACCAAATGGGTTTTTAGAAACAAGTTGAATGAAGATGGCACAATGGTAAGAAACAAAGCCAGACTGGTATGTAAGGAATATGCTCAAGAAGAAGGAGAAGAATATGGAGAAACCTTTTCTCTAGTAGCAAGATTGGAAGGATTTCAAATGTTTCTTGCATATGTAGCCTTCAAGGGATTCAAAGTGTATTAGATGGACATAAAATCTGCATTCCTGAATGGAATACTTGAAGAGGAAGTGTATATAGAGCAACCAGATGGGTTTTCCCTATCAAAAGACAGTGATATGGTGTGTAGGCTACATAAAGCCTTGTATGGATTGAAACAAGCACCTAGAGCATGGTATAAATGTTTACACTCCCATCTTGTGAAGATTGGATTTGAAAGAATAAGTGAAGATAGCAATATCTATCTGAAGTCAGAGGAGATCAAATTCTGATCTGTGAAGTATTTGTTGATGACATAATTTTTGGTGGAGATGACAAGATGAGCCATGCATTTGCAGATGAAATGAAGAAGGAATTTGAGATGTCACTAATCAGAGAGATTAAGTTCTTCATTGGACTACAAATTCAACAAATGAAAGATGGTATCTTTATCACTCAATCCAAGTATGTTAAAGAGGTGCTGAAGACCTTTGGCATGGAAGACAACAAACCAGTTGGTACACCAATGGTGACCGATTGTAAATTGTCAAAAGAAGATGACTCAGCATTGGTGAATGAGAAGGAATACTGGTCAATGATCGGTAAGTTGCAATATGTAGTACACAGCAGACTAGACATAGCACATGTAGTGGGCATCACTACATGTTTTCAGAAAAGTCGAAGAGAATCTCACTTGGCAGTAGTCAAGCAGATTCTAAGATATCTGAAGGGAACTATACATTATGGATTGTGGTATCCTTACAATAATGATTTTGTAGATAGGAATCTGGAAATCATCAAAGCAATATGGTAATTTGGCCTAGTTTAATCACGAAAAACTAAATTGCAGTGACAATCCTAATTACATTCAATAGAGATGCATGAAAAACAAGACATTCAATTTAAATGCAAACCATCGCAAATGTGAATATCTCCTCCAGAAATCTCCATTGTCCTTCTTTCTCCTTCAAATAGCTTTGTTTGTGGATCTCACCTACTAGTGCATAAGCATGATGTGAAAGCAAGTAGACAAGATAACATGACAGCATAAGGGTACTAGAAGTGTGATTGATTCGACCAGTCAGGGACCATGATTGAAGAAATTCATCCAATTTATAGACAAATTGGAGAAAAGATCAAATTAGCATGAAGAGATTCAAATGGAAATTGCAAATCAAGAATGACAAATATGACAAATTTGCACTTTCTATGCAAGATTGATTGATTGATAATTTTGACAAAATTATGACAAATTTCTATGTCAAAATTGATTTATTGTCAATTATGACAAATTAAGAAAAACTTGAAATGTCATTCCCATGAAATTAGGAGAAAAATAGGAGAGAATTGAAATTAGATGAATTAGAAATTAGGAAATTAGAAAATGAGGAAATTAGGAATTAGGAAAATTAGAAAATGAGAAAATTAGGAATTAAGTGAATTAATTAACAACTTTTCATTTATTAATTAATTCACAAAAGGGAGGAATTAGTTAGCCAATTAAATAAACATTTAATTGTGACAATAAGACTTAGGATAAATAAATAAATTATTTAACCTAGAGGGAGAAATGACAAACAAGGTTAAATGAATAAATCATGAAACCCTAGAAGATGAATTAGAAAATGCAAGAATGACAATTAGGTCTTGACAAAGGATAATTGATATCAATTCGATTTGATCATGATTCTGACTAATAAAGGACCAATGCTGATAAGTGATTTGGTTGATAAATGCGCCGAGGAACAATGACAAATTGATCCAAATTGACATGATTGAGAAAGACGACGATCGATGACAAATTGATCGCAAGACGACAAGATTGAAAATAACAATGATCGATGACAAATCGATCGCAAAATGACAAGATTGAAAAGAGGACAAAACCCTAATTAGGATTGACGATGTCCAAAATGATGACAAATGTACACGCACATTGATGCGACAGGATAAGATCGACCAAAATCATGACTGAAGATTGTTATTGACAAGACCAAATTCGAAAGCGAGACGAATGAAGAATGCAGAAGAAGGACTCGATGCTCGCAAATGATAAAGACCAAGTACGCAACATAGAAGAAATGTTAATGCGATGCAAAAACCTAAAATAAGGCAATGCGCCAATGTTAAAGTATGACTCCGCAAGCATTGACCATTTTTAGATGTCTACATTTTGCCCCTCTTTAAGACAATGCGATTTTAAGCGTTGTTTCAAAGAACAATAATGAAAATGCCCTAGACAATAACAATGACATATGCATGCCCCCTCGAGGAATTGGCCGGAAAAATCCAAAAAAGAGGCCAAGTGATCGATAAGAATGACAGAAGACGATAGGTTCGAACGGACTGCCAAGACTGACGGAAGAAATGTTAGTAAGAAGAAATTAGACAAAGGACAGTTAGAGATGAAGGAAAACTTGCTTTCACAAATGTACATAAGTAGGTGAGAACCTTTATTTATTGTAGCAAAGCGGATGCAGAGCATCATGGCATTAAAGGCCAGAGTTGGAATGCAACCCCTTTTGCAAAAGATAGACACATCGCACACAAGGAATGAGTGAAGCATCCTAGGGTGCAGATATCAAGGGTCGAGGTATGTGCGGCGTTCACAAAGTGAATATACTTATCACAGACACCCAATGATATAGTTGCCCCAGTTTGTGACAAACATTCCACAAACAGCAAACACAACAAAAAAAAAGGGGACCATGAACCATCCCGGTCACTCTAAATCACTCAGTGACATCATCGAGCAACATAGGAACATGATTGAAACCAAAGATAAATCAGTAAAAATATAAGACACACAAATTCAACCAAGTCAAACAAACAATCTAATTGTCACTATCAAAAGTGGAAAACAAGAATGATCATGCTGTCTGGTTCTAGGGAATGTAGTACCCTATCTAAGATAGGACACAGTCTAGTTTCAAGTATACCACACCCTGTATAAGACCCATGATAATGTTGACAAGGACCAATGGTAATGTTGATGCTATTTTGATTGATGTGACAAGTGTGATCAGGTTGAATGCTTGCTTGGTCGAACAGTTTATCTGTTAATGCGTGATTTCATTAAAGCACAATGTGTGATTGATTGTCATTGGATGTATGCTCAGCGATCTGTCTATGCACAAAGGGGTCATTTATTGACAAAATGCAAAATGCCAAAGAAATTGTTTTTGGATTTTGATGTTTTGAATTTTTTTTTGTTCGTTTTTTCAGGACTTTATTTGACTTTTTAGGGATTTTTTTAAGGACATTATGTGATTTTTTTGGATTTTTTCAGGACATTATTTGATTTTTTTTGGATTTTTTTCAGGACATTATTTGATTTTTATGATTTTTTCAGGACATTTTTTTATTTTTATGATTTTTTCAGGACATTTTTTGATTTTTTTTTTGTATTTTTTTCAGGAATTTATTTGATTTTTTTGTAATTTTTTCAGGACATTTTTCAATTTTTATGATTTTGCCCCCAGTGTCTAGCAAGGCAAGCAATATGACAGGTGAATAAATAGGCTTGCTAAAATGATGGTGGATAGAGGGAAGACAAAGGCCTTTTATTATGGAGACAATACAGATGCAATTTTCAAGGGCTATTGCGTGATGGGACAAGAGACTGGATATGACAATGTAAAGCAGGAACATGGCATGAGGGATATGTCGAGGTTTTGAGCAACATGTTTTGCATTTCACATCCTTATGTCAGATCAAGATCAAGGGACAAAAAGAGTGTATGGATAGAGATAAGATATGGATAGGATAAGCAAGACCAAGAATGGATAAGGGACATGGACTGAAGGTCAGGATTGGCTAAGGGATAGTGGCAGAAAGTTGCAATAAGACAGGGAATATGGATGAAAGGTTGTAATAAGAAAATGGATAAAGACCAAAAGCTATGATGGACTAAAAGTTGCAAACAAGATGCATGATGCTCATGATGATCTTCAACCTTGTCAAGATCAAAGGTGGAAAGAGGAAATGGACATGAGGGACAATAGGATATGAAGGGTAATGATAGGGGTTCAATAGGATAATGGAACAATGAAGGACAAAAGGATATGATAGGATAAAACCTGTCCCCAAGTACGGTATGCAAGAAGTTCATAGATTACATAGAACACCTGTTTGCCAGGTTTTCATCACGATACTTGCCCAAGGCGCCTGTTTGCCAGGTTTTCACTAGTGGACGAATGATTTTTGCTTTACTTTTTTTTATTTTTTGTCTTTTTTTTTTCACTTTTTTTCACTTTTTAATTTTTTTTTTGTGTTTTGACTTTTTCAATAGAAGATGGACACGTGATAGGGGTGGAAGAAGGACTCAAGTGTCTTTTTTTTTTTTGGATAGTAGCCTTAAAAAAAAAATGGACCATGACCTTTTAAAAGCATGCTCAAAGACGTTGGTAGGATAAGGACATGGAAAAAGAGATGAAACTAAGGCGAGGATTTATGCAAAGGATTGGATCAAAGGGATGGAAGGATGGAAAATATGCATTGGATAATAGATTGGGTATGGGAAAAATTGGGCTTCAGTGGACGGAAATGTTGGCAAGATCGACATTGGCACACACCTTTAGGGGTGATGGACTGATGGAGGAAAGATGTATTTTGGATATTGAGATTTTGACAGAGGAAAGGCTAGGGATTTTGGGACATAAGGGCCCAAAATGGACGAAGAAGGTGATGGAGGAACAAATTTGAGAGGCTTGGATGGAGTAATAGCAACTTTGGATGCCAAGTTGGATGTTTCTTTAGGCTTTTGTGCTTCAAGGAGCCACTTAGGGATCCACATGGTTTTTGATTTTTCATGCTTTTGTGGTTCCTTGGAGTGCATTGCTTGCACAAGGGATTTAGGAACCCATATATATATTGACTTTGCTTTATTTTGCTCAGTGGGCCTTTGTGGCCTCTTGTATTTTTCCTTTTCTTTTTGGATCATATTTTTCTTTGTTTTGACATGTTGATTAGATTGGACATGTTGATCCTTGAATACATGTGGATTTCTAGACTTATGACTTTTATACTTGGCATCCAAATTGCTTGGAGGGGGAAAAGAATGCATGGATGGATATGAATGAAATGGAGTTCTTTTGGATGGATGAAATTTACTCAAGGATGTGTGCCTTTGTTGACCTTGCATAGAGAATGAAGGAATATAAGGACCTAAGATGGATGGAAAGTATGATGGGGAAGGTGTATGTTTTGATTTTGATGGAGGGATACCAACGTCTTGAGAGTGAGTTGTGTAGACATGACCCTTAAGATCTTCTTTGATATGGAGGGATTCTCGCTTATGGAGATCTACTCCTTTGCCTTTATGAATATCTTGACTTGTAGGATACTCTTTTCTTTGGGAAGAAGACATGAGTCCATTATGAGGTGGATATGATATGAGAGAAATAATGAGATCATGAAGTGGATCAGATTGCACAAAAGTGGAAGAACCCATTATGCATGTCGAGGGTTCATGAACATCTTGCACTGACACATTAGAATCATGAGGGGGATTAGGATCATGAGTGGGACTAGGATTGTGTAGTGGACATGGTTCAATGATAGGTTCTTCAAGAGATGGAATGGGAGAAATAATGGGATCATCAAAAGAAATATGATCTTGGAGTGTATATGCGGGATTAGGACGTGGAGATGGAGGAACAAGTGGATCTTGTGGAGGATCTAAAGGAATGATAGGGTCTTGTGTTGGAAATGAATTTGGAAGGATACTTTGATCTTGACAAGGAGGAAGATCATTGGATTCCTCTTTAAAGGTGCTTTGCTCTTGACTTTTAATGGGATCATCGGAAAGGATGGAAGGGATATCTTGATCTTTCGTAGAAAGTGGAATGTCAATGGGATTTGAAAGGATATTTTTTTCATGAAATGGAAGGGGATCATTTGGGATTTGGATGGACTGGGATATCTTGATCTTGCTTGGGGAATGGAGTGTCAATAGGACTTTGGATAGGATAGACAAGAATAGGGGAATCATCGTGAGTGTTTGGGAACATGGGGTCCTAGTCGACAATTGGATGGGATGATAAGGTTTCAGGATCTTGATCTTGATCTGTTTTAAGACATGTTTCTTCATGCTCTAAATTATCCTCTTGACATGAGGTTGGACTTTGGATATGCATGGGGGATTTTGGCCAGGGATCAATGATTTGGCACAAAGGGGATGGAATTTGAACATTTGTGATGGATTTTGGCAAGGAATCAATGCTTGAACATGAGGAACAGGGACTTCGAATGGGGTCCTCTAAAACAGGTAATGGCAATAAAGTGCATGGTGGCATTGGGTCTTGTATTTCTGAAACATGACAAGGATGTGCATCATGAATTGGATTATCTTGGCAATCAATTATGGATAGCCCTTGGATAATTGTGTCCTTGGGTGTATTGTTTGATGAGGACAATATTGAAGGTTCTTGTGAAACTTCTAAAGGTGTAGGGATAGATGCCACTGGAGAGTCAATTTGTTTATGGAGGGATGAGGCATTGATAAACATAAGTGTATTATCTTGATCTTCCTCAAAGAACTCACTTGGTAGTTTCCTTAAGATCATTGCATTAAAGCCACCTTTCTTTCTAGGTTTTGGCATAGTTGTATTTGTATTTTGAACTTGTTTTTGTTTTGATATTGGACTTGGTTCAATTGTTCTGACATGTTTGAAACTTGGGTTGGTGTGTGTTGCAACCTTTGTTTTTGAATGTTTGGTTGTGGTTGTTGACATTGATATTCCACCAATGGTTGAACCATTTGTTGACATTGTATAGTTGGTTGGACATATTGTTGAAATTGGACCATTGGTTGTATATGTTGAACAATTGGTTGAACCATTGGTTGTATTGGTTGAAAATCTAATTGATAGTAAACACCTTCTTGTTCTTGTTGTGGAGGCACATAATGTTGAAATTGATGTTGTCTATTTTCTTGAAATTGTTTCATAATCTCTATTTGTGAGAGGAGAGTTGGTATGTCTGATTGTTCAAGAAGAGATCTTACATCAATTGGCTCAATCTTTGGATTTCGACCTGGAAATTTTTGAGACATTTTGGACATTTGTAATCTATTCTTCTCAATGTTTTTCACTCTTTGTTCCAAAATCTCATTTTCTTGAGCTAGTTTCTCCTCTAGTTTTTGTATTTGGAGACTTGTTTCATCATAAAAAGTTTGATCAATGTTGCTTTGTTGTTGGGTTGAATAGAATTGTGATTGCATTGTCAGTTGATATGTCAAACTTTGTTGCATCATTGGTGCTTGGAACCTTGTTTCAATAGACATGTTACTATGCAATGTTTCTGGGATTTTTGATTTTAAAAGGATGATGTATGATATGCAAATAAATGCAAAATAGACCAAAATGTAATCTATGGCAAGAATGCAACCTATGTTTTTGTTGTTTTTCAAGATTTTGACAAACTCATGAATGCAATTCTAAGAATGAGACCCTTAGGAAATTGAAATGATGTCTAGACCTCAAAGGACAAAAGGACCAAGTGACAATAGGACAAATTGACAGTGTCTCACCTATATGCTTGGATACTAAGCTAGGTTTGACAAAAATGATATGGATGACAAAAAGACAAAAGTTTGATAAGGTCAAGACTTCCTAACAATAACTTAGGGTTTATCAAAGATTTTCATTACTCAAGTATGACAAAACCTAGTTTTGACACTATATGCTAAGGGACAATTACTATGCAAGTGACCCTAATATGATATGATAATGACCTAAGCTTAATGAAGAAACCTAGGGTATGCAAATGCAAATGTATGACAATGTCAACCTAAGTTTGAATTATGAAATGGTATTACTCTAATGCAAGAGGACACATGCAAAATGGATGACCCTTATTGATATGCAAACGAGTATGACTTAGGTGAAACTTAACCTTGGTAATTGATAATGAATTTGCAAAATGCAAACCTAGGATGAACCTAAATCTAAGTGACATGAATGTTGAGACAAGATTTTGAAAAATGTTTGACAAACATGTTTGAAGGTGTTTTGAACTTTGTTGAATGAAATACTCGTGTTTAACCTTGTTTTGAATCAATTTGTCTTGTTTTTGAAATGAGACACAACTCCACTTTTGACAAGCAAAGAAGACAAGATATTTTAACTTAGACTCAAGACAATCATGCTCATTCACACATTTCTTATGGTAGGCAAGGACAATAGGTACTTGAGAGGTAGACTCATTATGAGATTCAAGGAGAATACATAGATGCTTGACCCCACGGGCTCCCCTCCATGGCACTCACTTCTCAGGGTAGCCAAGCATCAGTCCCCATGGAAATCTCCCCATGGTGAACTTAGTATCTCTTCCAAGTATCCGAACTTGTCCTTCTCAAGCAACTAGAAGGATTTTTGGCCTCTAAATACAAGGTGTTTAGTAAGGATTTCTGTTAAGCGTTACTCCTTGGTGTCATGCAAGTGTGATTGAGACATTAAGCCCACCAAGATACCAAACAAATGTAGTCGTGCAAGCACTATTTAGACTGTGAGGTCCTACTTAGATGTTGATATGAGAAAGAGTTCAAGGGTCATCACTTCCCAAGTAACTACAATTCCCACATAACCCTTCCTTCAAAGCTTTCACCCATCAGGTATTTATTTATAGTCAGTTAGAATGCCAAGGTATTCTAGCCATACTCACTATGGGTCGTTCCCTTCTCATGATTGTCACTTGCCTGCAAAAGAAAATGGTCGGGAAGGCAAGCCCTCTAAAGGTAACACACAATCAAAACATGAGAATGGTATTGAAGATCTGGATTTTTGATCACCCTAAGAAGGATGAGAGCATACTCTCCTACTCCAATGTCAAACTCAACAATCAAAGCAAACATACGTTCATTCCATCCTACTTAGCAATCAAAACTAGGTGCCTAATTATGAATTACAAACACAAGGTTTAGTTGGAGTATAAGGCAACCTGCAAAATCACCAAGTCAGAAGTTTAATTTGCTTAGTCTTTGACTATCGAACCTGCATAACATGTGTTAGTAGTTTCATTTGTTTTCTTTGTCATGCATAATGCCAAGGTGTTGCACAAAGAATTAGTACCAAAGCAAAACCAAAAAGCAGAAACAAAATGCAAAACACATCAATTTGCAAGTAAAAACACTGCTTTCTACCTCTGTTTCTGGCCTTACACAGGTGCAGAATGTCTCACATAGGCGCAGAATGCAATAACACAGGCGTAGAATGATGTAACATAGGCGCAGATCCCTTTGACACAAGTGCAAAAGTCTTTGACATAGGTGCCGAATGCTTGACACGGGCCCAAATTGCTCCTACACAGGCGCAGAAGTTCTCAGAAAGCCCTGCATTACCCCGTTTCTTGGGTTTTCCACCTGCAAATCATCTCAAAAGCACTCAAAAGCATGGTTATGGGGTTAGTTCACGTCGGGTTCACCAATTAATGTAGAAAGGAATCTGGAAATCATCAAAGCAATATGGGAATTTGGCCTAGTTCAATCATGAAAAACTAAATTGCAGTGACAATCCTAATTACATTCAATAGAGATGCATGAAAAACAAGACATTCAATTTAAATGCAAACCATTGCAAGTGTGAATATCTCCTCTAGAAATATCCATTTTCCTTCTTTCTCCTTCAAATAGCTTTGTTTGTGGATCTCACCTACTAGTGCATAAGCATGATGTGAAAGCAAGTAGACAAGATAACATGACAGCATCAGGGTACTAGAAGCGTGATTGATTCGACCAGTCAGGGACCATGATTGAAGAAATTCATCCAATTTATAGATAAATTGGAGAAAAGATCAAATTAGCATGAAGAGATTCGAATGGAAATTGCAATTCAAGAATGACAAATATGACAAATTATGACAAATTTGTACTTTCTATGCAAGATTGATTGATTGATAATTTTGACAAAATTATGACAAATTTCTATGTCAAAATTGATTGATTGTCAATTATGACAAATTATGACAACTTGAAATGTCATTCCCATGAAATTAGGAGAAAATAGGAGAGAATTGAAATTAGATGAATTAGAAATTAGGAAATTAGAAAATGAGGAAATTAGGAATTAGGAAAATTAGAAAATGAGGAAATTAGGAATTAAGTGAATTAATTAACAACTTTTCATTTCTTAATTAATTCACAAAAGGGGAGGAATTAGTTAGCCAATTAAATAAACATTTAATTGTGACAAGAAGACTTAGGATAAATAAATAAATTATTTAACCTAGAGGGAGAAATGACAAACAAGGTTAAATGAATAAATCATGAAACCCTAGAAGATGAATTAGAAAATGCAAGAATGACAATTAGGTCTTGACAAAGGATAATTGATATCGATTCGATTTGATCATGATTCTGACTAAAAAAGGACCAATGCTGATAAGTGATTTGGTTGATAAATGCACTGAGGAACAATGACAAATTGATCCAAATTGACATGATTGAGAAAGACGACAATCGATGACAAATTGATCGCAAGACGACAAGATTGAAAATAACAATGATCGATGACAAATCGATTGCAAAATGACAAGATTGAAAAGAGGACAAAACCCTAATTAGGATTGACGATGTCCAAAATGATGACAAATGAACACGCACATTGATGCGACAAGATAAGATTGACCAAAATCATGACTAAAGATTGTTATTGACAAGACCAAATTCGAAAGAGAGATGAATGAAGAATGCAGAAAAAGGACTCGATGCTTGCAAATGATAAAGACCAAGTGCGCAACATAGAAGAAATGTTAATGCGATGCAAAAACCTAAAATAAGGCAATGCGCCAATGTTAAAGTATGACTCCACAAGCATTGACCATTTTTAGATGTCTACAGATTTCAATCTCAAAGTGTTTACAGATGTCGATTGGGCAGGTAATGTGGACAACCGGAAAAGCACAACCGGCGGTGCATTCTTTCCTTGTGGTTTATTAGTCTCATGGATGAGTAAGGAGAAGAGTTGTATCTCTAAGTCTACAACAGAAGCAGAATATGTAGCAACATTTATGAACTGCACTCAGACAATTTGGATGAAGCATGTACTAGGTGGTTTCAAAGTACCTGTATCTGAACTGGTGAGTATATTTTGTGACAATACAAGTGCAATTAATATTTCTAAGAATCTAGTTTTGCATGCTAGAACGAAGCACTTCGAGCTCAA
The DNA here is from genome assembly GCF_030272615.1 of Cryptomeria japonica. Taxonomy (NCBI): domain Eukaryota; kingdom Viridiplantae; phylum Streptophyta; class Pinopsida; order Cupressales; family Cupressaceae; genus Cryptomeria; species Cryptomeria japonica. Next base: position 110,790,156 of record NC_081411.1, on the reverse strand, counting down.
CTATAATTTCTTGAGGGAGAAAGTTTAGAACAAAGAGGTTGTATTGGAACATCTTTCCAGTGAGGAGCAATTAGCAGACATATTCACCAAGCCTCTACTGAAGGCTACATTTACCTATTTAAGAGGTAAATTAGGGGTGATGCCCTTTCAAGAGGTGAACTAAAGGTATGTGCTCCACATCAGTCAGGTATTGCATTCTCAAATATTTTCAGGATTGGTGTGTTGAAGGATGCTACTCCTCAGGGGGGAGCAGCATAGTAGAACATAGATGTTTATGCCTCCACTTTGGCATTGTTGTCAAAGGGGGAGAAGATGTGAAGCAGAGAAGATATCTGTAGTTTTGAAGACATAATATGGAAGAGATTGGGGAGAAGATATGAAGCGGAGAGACATCTTTGTATATTGCCATCAATGCCAAAGGGGGAGATTGTTGGCATATGTGCAGAGTTTGATGACATGATGATATTGTATGTTGTCATTGATGTCAATATGCTGAAGTATGAAACGGTATGATGGTTCAAGAGAACTAGTATGATGTGAAAAGTGAAGTGGTATGTTGAAGTGTGAACGGGTATGATGACGTGAATCGGTATATGTGAAAAGGTGAACCGGTATGTTGGAATGTGAACCGGTATATGCAAAGTTTATATCAGGGTTTCATTTGATATGAGTACCGGTTGGTAGTCCTAGCTTTAGGGTTTTCGGTTGATGCATTTCAAGTCTGTGTGATTCGACCGATGATATTTTGTGATGGGTTAGTATTGAAATGAAGATTAGATCATGTTGCCACGTCAGCCTTATGCGCGTGAAAAATTTCATTGAGGATCTTGCATAAAGAAGATTGATCCTATCTACATTGGGAATGTGCGAAGTCTCAGTAAATGATGGAGAGCGCATGATGGGTTATCAGCTTCCAGAAGTGGCAAAGAATGAACGATGGAGATTGTCTTGAGATTTGTTCAAGATTTTTTTACTTTATGAAATGTGATTAAATGGTCAGGATCGGACTGACTTTATTGATAACCTAGATGCTTAGGGTTTTAGGTTTTGGCTACTAACCTAATTGTTGTCTATAAGGTCGATGATGATTTGCATTATGAAGTTATTGGCAAATAGTTGTGTGTGTATCCAAGTGAAGAGATACTTGATTCTTGCCAGACCAATGGAGTGAGTTAAGATCTGCAGAGTGTGATTGCAGATGTGAAGGAGCTCAAGTGGATCTGCCTTAGCATTGAGTGTTGTTATCAGATTAGTGTTTTACCTGTTGACTTCTAACCATTTCAACAGTTGGAAAATCCATTGACCAGGTAGCTTTAACAGGCTTTCTGTAAATCCTTTAACAGGGTGACTCAAAATCATTGAGTTCTTCAAATCCTCTTGCGAGGTGACCTTTAATCGAGTATTTAGCCATCCCTTAACCGGGTGATCCCTAGAAGGATCAATTCCTAGCAAAACCTATTGTAAAGTCCTTAACCGGACTAGGCTCCTAACAGAGTGGACTTCAGAAGAGTTCAAAGAACAACTTGTTGGTATTCATCCCACCGTGGTTTTTCTCAGTTGGGTTTCCACGTGAAAAATCAATGTGTTATGTGTGATGCTTTTTCTTGTGATGTTTTAATGTTTTCTGTTAAGTAGTAAAAGCATGTTGATCCAGTGGTTATTATATTTCTGCTGATTTATTACTTACCTAAGCATATGGGTGAAGTAGAAATGAGATATTAGGTTGTGTGAAGATCTAATTGTTATCGGTTTATTTCTTGCATAGTCTTATTATGTTTTACTGGTAGTGCCCTGTTTTAGATCGGTGATACTATTTACCAGTTAGTGCAGTCTTTGCACTCAAAGTGGTTTAAGGAAGTTTTTGTCTATACTGATTCACCCCCCCTCTCAGTATCTATTGAGCATTTACTATTCATCATTATTCATCAACCATAAATATAAGAGCATGATTATTTATATTGATTGTAGATGATGTAGGGATTTTGAATGAGAACTTGTACTACAAGAAAGAGCCATGACAAGGTTGTCTCCACATAAAAGAGGAATTAGATTCCCCTAAAGATAGATCCTTCAATTAATATGGAAAACACTCCACAACTTGTTGCGCTAGTAGTGGAGGTTAGCGGAGCTCCAAGAATGCATAAAACAACAATGCAACAACAACATTGGTTGATAGAGAAAATTATAGGTGGAATGAAATATATAGAGGACAATGACATGTCAATTAGGGATGCATAGAAAAATAGAAAATTGTAAGAACCATTCTTAACAAATATTGGGTGGGTTTATTACCACATCCAAGAAAGGTCGTCTAACTATCAGTGATCAAAGATGAAAAATGTTATTAACTATTGGTGAAAAGAGAAGGTTGTATTTGGCCATGGCCTTCAGATTGTTAATTTGAAGGTAGAGGTTGCCCAAATTTTCCAAACTAGAATTAACCCTATTAAGAATCGATTACCGGGGATGTCCTGGTGGACTAGTTTTAAGAGGCACAATCTAAAATTCATTTGGTAGATAGTTGAAGGCCTTGACAAAGATAAGCTAGTTAGTCTTAGGCCTACAATTGTATCTACTTTCTACAAGACATTGCCCACAACATATGATGCAAATCCATATGGTGCTCATCAAATATGAAACTTCAATGAAATTTGTATCAAGATAGGCAAGAATGGCGTGATGAGGGTGCTAGCTAAAAGAGGTAGTAGGAGTGTGTCTCATGTTATTCCTAACAATTGAGAATGGATAACCATTCTATGTTGTGTTAATATTGTTGGGTAAAGGCTACCAAGGTTATAGTTATTTAAGGATAAAAAGTAGCTGAAAAATTCTATTACATGTTGCAAACCAGGTGTTTGTGTGGTAGCCTAACCACATGCATTGATGAAAAAAGAACTATTTAAGAACTAGTATGATGCCACTTTTTCTCATACCTCAAGTAGGAGATTCAAATGTGAATATTTTGCATCTTGTTAGAGAGGATATTTAAAACACTCTTTTGTGCCTACTCCCACATCCTAGATTTGGTTTAAACAGTCTCCATTTGCTCAAGGTTCTTTAAGGTTTCTCTTGACCTAGTGCCTTCCTCTTAGCTTGGCATTGGTACTATAAAACCAACTTTGAATTACAAGGTGTTTTTATCTTGTCTTTTCTACCTAATGGAGGGGTTGCTAATGTGAATAGGCTTCTCTTACATCTAGCTACCAGTCCTTTAGGTTTGAATAGGATATTATCAAGCCATCGACAATTTTGTTGGTCATTTTTTGAAGGATGACGATTCTACTTTTCATATGGGGGATTCTACCTTTGCTCACATCTTGGTGGATATTGACATCTCCAAGCCTCTGCACAAGGATGTGGTTCTATTGATTGGGATAGGCCTTGGATGTAACCATTGGATTATGATAGCCTCCCCTTTAGATGTATTCAATGTTTTACTACTACTCATTTGGCTTCAGATCAATCTTTCGCGTTTCAAAAAGGAACTACTACTAATGAAGATCACCTGATGTTTTAGAATCCTATATCCACTGATGATGGCTCCTCTTAGGATTCTAATGAGATTCTTTCTTCAAATGTAGCTTTGTTGGGCCTAGGGGTCCTTGTTGAGTTTCCTCTAGTTATGTGTTCTCTTATCAAGCCAATTGTCTCCTCTCATCTTTCATCTTCTCTTGAGGGTGATACTTGCCTATTCAAGACTTATCTTCCACTTGCTTATCCTATTGTTGACCTCCTGAAGTTGGGTGTCTAATCTTGTTACCCCTTGTAGTGGGGTAATGGATGATAGCATTGCTTGGACTATAGTTTGTAAGAGTTAAGGTCCTTATATCGATCTTGATAATCTTTCTTTTGTTGAGAAGGAGAAGTTTTGAGTTTAGGGTTAGGATTCTTCTTTCTCACCAATTCTCTACTTTGATGAAAATCATTTTGTCTTTGAGTGGTTCACTAAGCATCATTTCTAGTGAGACTCTTCTTTCTTGTCTTCAAGGTTGATTTTTTTCTGAGCTAAATTCTCTTAACAAAATAAAGGTTCTTCAATATGAATTACATTTTTCATAGTGAGAAGGATTTGAAAATCAATCCTCTTCCAATCAAACCATCTAGTCAAATATCTAGAGGAGATACATTATTGAACCAATTTTTAATGGATTCATCTCCAATGAGAGCATTGACAATCCATTTGACATGAAGTTCCAAACCTTGTTGTTATGTGGATAGTAGCATCAATGCTCCATACTCATGAGGGAGATAAAAAAATCCCAGGTGACTATGTGAAAACCCTTGTGGTTCTCTAAGAAAGCTCAAACAAAATCACAAAGAATCTTTCCTAGCATCATGTAAGAGGTTTTAGGAGCATGACATGAAGAACAATACACATGGGTAGATATATAAGTGTAATTTTATAAATTTCATCATATGTAATTTCACATTACATACATGGGTATGTGAACCAAGATGTGGTACCAAAAGGGGAACTTAACATGCCACTATTTTTTTGAAATTAGCAAAGTTTGAACTTCAAAGACAAACAAATCATGATTACATTCCAAATTTGAAGATACACTAAGAAAAAGATTCAAAGTGCTTTGATTCTACTTTCTAAACTGCTAATTTATTTTGAAAATGGTGGAGATTAAGGGTTTCAAAAAGGAGGGGCAGAGAAAGTTGTCATGTTTTTACTCAAAAAACATAACATAACATCTATTATTTTTCTAGAATTATTAAAATCACTTTGGTGGGAAATTAGCTAAAACCTTGTAGTTTATGCCAGATTTTTTGGCTAATTTTTTAATAAGTATATAATTTTTTACTAATTTTCAAAGTGGACACATCTTAAAAAATAAAAAATTGAGCTTTCTCCCCCCTAAAATCATCAAAAATTAATCAAAAATAAAATAAAATTTTAATGTATATACAATAAAGTCTAGTTTCTAAAACTGTAAGTTGTTTCAAAATTTGATGAATGTGTGAAAGACTATACCCAAAATAGGACATGTTGGTTTTTCACCAAAAATAGACACACCAAAAAAAGAAATTCAAGATGAAAGCCTTAACAAAATAAAAATGTGAAACAAATTATATGGTTAGATAGCTAAGAGAGAGATTAATGTCACTGTGGTGTTTTTTTATTTGCATTGAAAGACATCCAAACTTGAAAAATTTACTGCTCACCAATGTGAAAAATACATTTTTGGCATTGCACGAGTGCCAAATGTGGAAAGTGCACTTGTTTCATTATGTGAGCACCAAATTTGGTTCTCACCAAATGTTCTATATTGGCAAATTCTATGAGATGTTATGAATGGGAAAATGTCCTTGTTTGGACATAAGTTATACTCAATCCCCAAAGAATAATATATGTACACAAAATATAACATTTAAGTATATGTCACATTTCATTATGTCTTTTTTACATGAAATATAACTTAAAGGATAAGTCAAATTTCAATGTCTTTTTCCTTTCTTATACTTTAGGATATATTTAATGTATATATTGGTAGGATGTTTGAGAGTGGTTTTATCTCTATAGGAGTTATAATGTACTTTATAGGTTTTAGAAGATCATATAAGGGTATGTGTAGGATCATGGTGGGCCAAAATAAGCCCTTAAGTGGCAGTGAAATTTCAGAAATTTAGAGTAATCCAACTTGACTTGAAAATTTGAATAAGTTGTGAATATTATTTTAAAACTATGTAAGAAGAGAATCTGTAGAAAATTGAATGTAGTTTCTAAGTTACTACTTTTTATTTGAAAAAAAAAACACTATTTGATGAAAATTTAAAATTTCAATGCAGTAGCACTAAAATCTTAGGAAAATGATAAGAAGTAGGTGTCCGTCTAACCACCCTAATCACAATCAAATCATCATATTTTTTATAAGATCTATAATTGAAGTACTAGTCTCATGTCCAGATGTGACACATACTTTTTTGTAATTTTTTATAAAGTAAATAATTAATTAAGAATTGTTTGCTACAACTTTTCATAAATTATAAACTCCTACATCTGACCACCTTAACTTGGTCTAAAATGTATGAAATTCAATTTTTTTTCCTATATTAGATGAAGCATAGAATGTGATTCATGTTTCAAGCTCAAAAAATGTGATATCTTTTGAAATTTATGGGTGTTTTTCAATCGCCCTATGAATCGAGACTTTTGTCAGAGTTCAATTAGAAAATAAATAATAATTATTTATTGAAGTCAAAATAAGACAAACCTTACATTTTTGGAAAGTTGAGAATGTCCTTAAAAACCCCTTTTTCTTTTATCAATTTTGGCTAAAAAAAATTCCTTAGCCACTATTGTGAAGTCTGGAAAATCAAGGAATGCTGAAAACCATGTTTTTTCAATTGACTTTCTAGTCTTGTCATTTCCAAGCCAAATCCAAAAGCATTAATTTAAAAATTTGAAATTTATGTCACTAAACTCAGATATCCGATTTTAATAATTTATGAATATTAATATATTAATAGATTGTATACTAATATATTAATACACAATATATATAATATATTAATATATTAAATATTATTAATATGTAGGATATATTAAAATAATAATATTTATTATACTAATATATATTAAACATGTTATATATTAATACTATAATATATAAATGTATATATTAAAAAATATTATTAATATTTTCATTAGGGGTAATATAGTGTCATAAGGGGTCATGTGGTATTATAAGGGGTCACATGGTGTCATTAGGTGTCATATGCGATCATAAGGGGCAACATATGTGTTAGAATAACATATGACACCTTAGACATCATATGGTCCTAAAGGGTCATGTTGTGCACTAGGATGTTAAAAGGGATCATATGGTGTCCTAAGGGGTCATAGGACACCATATGACACCTAATGAGGGTTCATATTATGTCCTAAGGGGTCATATGGTGTCCTATGACCCCTTTGGAAATAATATGACCACTTAGGACACCATATGGTGTCGTTAGGGGTTGTATGGTACCCTAAGGGGTAATATGGTGTCCTATGACCCCTTAGGACACCATATGTTCCCTTAGAATACCATATTGTGTCATTGGGGGTCGTATGGTGTCCTAAGGGTTCATATGTTCTCTTATGACCCCTTAGGACACCATATGGTGTCATTAGGGGTCTTTTTGTGTTCTAAGGGGTCATATGGTGTTGTATGACCCCTTTCGACACCATATGACCTCTTCGGAAACCATATGCTATCGTTAGGGGCCATATGGTGTTCTATGACCCCTTAGGACACCATATGGTGTCATTAGGTGTCATATGGTGTCCTAAGGGGTCATAGGACACCATATGACACCTAATGACACCATATGGTGTCCTAAGGGGTCATAGAACACCATATGGCCCCTAACGATAGCATATGGTTTCCGAAGAGGTCATATGGTGTCGAAAGGGGTCATACAACACCATATGACCCCTTAGAACACAAAAAGACCCCTAATGACACCATATGGTGTCCTAAGGGGTCATAAGAGAACATATGAACCCTTAGGAAACCATACGACCCCCAATGACACAATATGGTATTCTAAGGGGTCATATGGTGTCCTAAGGGGTCATAGGACACCATATTACCCCTTAGGGTACCATACAACCCCTAACGACACCATATGGTGTCCTAAGTGGTCATATTATGTCCAAAGGGGTCATAGGACACCATATGACCCCTTAGGACATAATATGAACCCTAACAATACCTAATGGGTCATATGGAGTCCTAAGGGGTCATAGGAAACCATATGACCCTTCAGGACACTATACGACCCATAACGACACCTAAGGGGTCATATGGTGTCATTAGGGTTCATATAGTTTTAGGACACAATATGACCCCTAATGACACCTAAAGGGTCATATGGTGTCCTAAGGGGTCATAGGACACCATATGACCCCTTAGGAGACAATATGACCCCTAACTATTAGGAGTTACATGCAGAAAATATCAATTATTTGCAAATAAAGATTAAACAAAGGAATAAAAAACACATAAATAATAACAGAGAGGAGATGATTTGAATGTGGTTCACCCAAACTTAGGCTTCATCCACCAAACAGAGCTCATCCAATATTATTATCCAGTAAATCAATCCGATTACAACCAATAATCCCTTGCAACTCAATACCGCTACAAAATGTTATAAATATGTACCGAAAAGCCTTAACCCTTAGCCTTTTTATCAAGACTTATGTCGGTTACAAAATTAGGGTTACAACATGTCAACCAATAGAAAAAATAACACCCAACGCCTTTATAAAATAATAAGTCTTTTGGGGACGTGGGTGATGGTCTTGAAAAGCACCGAGAGGGGGGTGGGGTGGGTGAATCAATGACACCAAAACATGCACAACTTTAAACACTAACCAGTAGATGAACTTAACTAAGAGTTTGAACAAAATACATTCTATCCAAAATGAAATAACAACATCCACATAAAATAGAACATCCACCATAACACAAGTGTTTATATGTGGAAAACCCAAATAGGTAAAAACCACGGTGAGATGGAACTCACAAGTTAACTATCTGCAGTAATAGAAAACTGACCTGTTAAGGTCTTACAAAGTGCTTTGCTAGGAGCAAATATTGTTAGAGATCCCAAGCTTGATTAGACGCTTATACCCTGTTAAGAGTAACCTTGCTAGAGGATTTTAGAATCCAAACTAATGGATCACCTTGTTAGAGGATTTGTACAATGAAGCATGTTAGAGCTTACCCGGTTAGGGGATTTGATTCTATTGTAGTGTCTAGAAAAGAAAAAGAAAGAATTGATCTATTCTAAATAGCACAAGACTTGCTTGATCAGATCACTCTAAGTACATTCAACACTGCTCTCCATCTTAACACTTATCACTTTTCAACAAAAGCTTTCAGTCTAGATGCGTATCAGTATTCGCATACTATCATTCTCTGTCTATTCCAAATGATTCACGAAGATGTCTTTAAATAGACATACAAATCTTATGTCGACCATAGGAGCACAATTTCCTAACTGCAGTGTATCTAGACAAGTAAACATAACTCATCACAAAAATGACCGCCAAGAAAACGGTGCTAGTAACTCATCACAAAATCAGATATAGGTTAAAGCAGTCAAAACCGGTTGGAACACAATATGTGAACTGATGTCCTAGAATCTTCCGCTTGATCCCCATCTACATTTTGGTGCCGACTAAATGTAACCACAGGTTATCTCTTAGGCACATACCGATTGACATAGAGTACTAGTTAGAGATAGACCTTAAACATACCGGTTAACAGTGTAAATCAATGAAGTTGCACTAGTAGTCAATGTAATCATATGTGTGTGAGATGGTGTTTCATCAATGACAACAAGTGATGAATACATGATAATCATCATCAAGCCAACAATCTCCCCCTTTGGCATTGATGGCAACACTTAGAAAAAAAAAAGTAATACAATACTGCTAAGTGTGCATATACAACATATTTACATATGTACTCATATTCCCCTATAATGCAATACACCCCCTTAATGCATGCATAAATACAATTTTTTTAAAAACACACATACATATTAACATGATCATAAGCCTTAAGCATGTCTAGTTTAAGAATCATGGTCGAAACCTTTTGTTGGGATATGGAGTGCAGAATTTCATGAGCTACAATCACACCTTCAGATGTCTCCCGATGAGGCACAAAACCACCCTCTTCCAAGGAAACTATCCAAGGAAGGAGCCTAGAAAGCCTAACCAAAATTCCCTTAGTAAAAATTTTATATAAAGTAGTACACAAAGCAATCGAATGAAAGTCCGAAAAAGAGCTAGGATTGTCCACTTTTGGAATAATAGCAATAAGAGTCGTATTAAGCTCTCTCAATATCAACCTATTTCTTCTTCATTCCTCCAAGGCTAAAAACACGTCATTTCCTATAAATTCCCCAACACTTTTGAAAGAATAGAGCCGTAAAACCATCTGGGCTCGAGGCCTTTTCCGGATGCATGGAAAAGACTATCTCTTTCAACTCAGGCAACGAAAAGGGAGCCATAAGCATCTTATTTTCTTCTTGAGACACTAATGGGGAATCAAATTCACAAACTCATTATCTATCACAACTGGTTCCACTGTGAGAAGTGACCTAAAGAATCTCATGGCTTCAGAAGCAATATCATCCTCATCAACCAGACTGTTACCATTAGAATCAATAATACAGGAAATTTGATTGCAAAACCTCTTAAGGTTAGAAGAGAAGTGGAAGAACTTAGTATTTCTATCCCCTTCAGAGAGCCAAAGGTCCCTAGACTTCTGCCTCCAATAAAAGGTGTCACTCAATTGAAGATTCAACAACTTTAGCCTATCATATAATAGAGAGGACATACCTAAAGAAATAATTCTCTTATTAAGATGCTCAATTTCTTCCTGAATCCTGGCCTTTTCTCCATAAATATTCTTAAAATGCATCACATTCTAGTCCCTAATCCTATGCTTTAAAAAGCCCAGTTTCTTAACAAGCTGAAACATTCGAGACCCAGGAAAAAATGGGTCAAAACACCACCATTGCTCTAATGAAGGTAAAAAAGATCGATCTCGAAACCACTTTGGCTCAAACTATAAAGGTAACTTCCTAGGTGCCCTATCCTCAAAAATAGTAAACAAAATAGGGAAATGATCAGAGCTAGTAAAGGGGAGAATTGAAGAAACAAAATCCTGACCCAAATTGATCCAATTTTTTGAAACCAAAAAGAGATCCAGCCTTTCAAAGATTTGACAAAAGTCTCTCCGCATGTTGGTCCATGTAAATGGCTCATTAGGAGGTTTACAATCGACCAAATTCAAAGAATGAATAAAGTGGTAAAAATCTGACATAGAATGTTTGTTAGGGATGATTCCCCCAACATTTTCATCCAAACTAGCAATTGCATTACAATCCATCCCAAAAATCAGAAAAACATTACGAAGAGGAGCAGCGAGGGAAACCAAAAATTCCCAAAGGTTTCTTTTTTCTAAAACCCTAGATGGTCAATAAACATTAAAAAGCCAAAATTTTAAATTTGATATCCTACTCTTAACCAGACCAAGCATCTAATTGGATGAGGAAGCAATTAATAAAAAATGCACACTAGAATCTTTCCAAAGGACCACAAGACCGCCTGAAGCACCTGAAGAGGGAGATGCACAAAAATTCCATACTTTCCAAGAAGAGAATAACCTATCAACAGAAGACAAATTTAACTTAGTTTCTTGTACCATCACCACATCACACTTCATTAAGTCCATTTTTGACTTAATCAAGCGTCCAGGATATAATCCTCAATGGTCCTTAGGGTAAGCATCAGCTCCCCTTGAAACATCCAAAGAAACTAGAGAAACCTTATCTGCCAAAAAAGTCTTATGAAGACTTCGCTTAGAAGCCAAGGCTCTTGTGACTGGTGGACTAAAGGGTTTTTTTGATCTTTTCTTTCTGGAAGTCTCCAAAGAAGAAAGAAGAGTTGTTTGAATTCCCGCATCAATTTCTAATTTAGTCTTAGCATGTTTGGGCTTGCGGCCTCTTTTTCCCGGAGTTGACAAGGGTGAGGTAGGGGAAAGAGGGGTTTGAACCAAAGGAATCCCATTAATATCCAAAGGAGTATCCACAGGTGCCCTATCTTCAATGGAACCTACCTCAAGAACTGACGGCACCCTAACCTCCTCCCTACCCGAAACAATGGGAGCCGAAGATGGCCCAAGAACTGATGCCATGAAAGCCTTATCCGTATTGAGTAAATAAAAAATTATTAGTGGGAAAAGCAACCAAGTCATTCTCCGGGCTACCCAAACCAACCGAAATTGAAGAAATTACGTTATTAGCTAAAGTAGAATTAAGAGAAATCTTATTAGTATTAACAATATCTTGCACCTGGGCAATAAGATGCTCATCTGGAACAATATCAACATCCACAGGATGTTCAGAATTCTTCAAAACTACAAGGATTTGAGTCTCAGCCCCTAAGTCATTTCCCAAATCAACAGGATGCAAGGAAGATATTCCCATGTTTAAAATACCATTAATTAATTTTTATTCTTTATAATTTATTATATAAAATTATTATCTCAAAGAATTTATACATATTGCTAATAAAAATAAAATAATTATTTACTATTTTTTGTTTCAATGAAATGTAAAATTATTATCTATTGTACAAGAATTAAACTATTTGATATTTAAATAGGACAAAATGTGGAAGTGCACACAAAGGCATGTGAGTTTTTCACAAAATGAGCCAAAAATGCAAGCAACGAGCCAATTGTTTGCCTCTCCCCAAAAATCAATAGGAAAACCTTAATCTTGATTTTATTTACACAATCACAAATCTTGAAGGACATTGCATAATTTAGCAAAGTAGTAATTATTAGGTTACTATTTTTTAAAATTCATATATGTTTGTAAGTTCTTCTTAGTTTTGAAGGTAATATAAAATGATATAGAAATAGAATAATATTAACTATAACATAATAATATTACAATCATAAAATAATAATATAATTTAGAGTTACATTTAAATTTATTAAGGTTATTCTTAGGATCAATGTTGGGGTAAAAAAAGGCTAAGTGTTAGGTTTGAAATAAAATTACAATTTAATTAGGGTTAGAGTGGATTTAATATTAGTGTATTGGAAAATTTACATATTTTTAACACCATTTAAATGGAAGAAAATGATGAGGTAAAACAGAATTACTCTAAAATGATACTACCTAGCATGTTGAGATTAATTAGGAAATATTAATTATGATTATTAGATCTACAATTATTTATTAAGGTTATTTTTAGGGTGAAGGTTAGGATGAAATCAAGGTAATTGTTCAGTTTGAAATAAAGTTACAATTTAATTAGCATTAAGATGGTTTTAAGATTTGTGTTTTGGAAAATTTTCATTTACTTATAATATATAGTTCAAGATTTTGGGTTTATATATAGAGAGAGGAGTTTATATCCTATGATGTATTGTTTAATTAAGGTATACTTTATCATAGTGGATGATAGAGCTGTCTATTCTCCATACAAAACAATATCTGATCATGATTTGTAATTAAGGCTAAATAAAATTATGCTTAATTTAAATTACAGATTTATCCCAATCGCAAACAGAATTGCATGGTTATGTTTTTTAACTGTTGAAATTACAAAAGCTAAGTTCACTTTAATCCTTGCAAAACTTAATAATGATAATTAATAACTTAAAGAAGAAATCAAAATTGAAACAAATAAAAGAGAATTAGAAGACAAAAGAGAAGAAGGATCAAACGTAGATTGATAACGGAGTTCATCCAATTAGGACTACGTCTCCAGGTCTACTTCTCAATGTTGGACCGCTTTATTAAGATTATTTCTTCTCCAAGAATTCTATACTTTCAAAAGCATGAAAATTCTCCCAAGTTATCATCACTTCAATGAATTTTCCATCCTACACTACCCCCTTTTATACAAGAAAATTGCACGAATTGGTATTAAACCAATTGATTTTGCAAAATCACCTTATCTCTCCATTTTTACATATAAAATCTTGAAAAATCTCCTCTTAACAAATACAATAAATCTCGTTTAATATTAACCTCCCAATTTGTTTTAAAACAATATGCTATTTAGCCCTTTATAGAGGTTATCTGTGCTTTTACATTTGAGAATTTATTTTTGTACTAAATAAGGTTTTTTAATCCCCTTATTAATAGGGGAAGGAGATTTTAAAATCTTTTGAAATATTTGGAAAGCCATTTAAATAGCCTCTAATATTCTCCTAATAAAATGGGCTTATAAAAATTTATGTTTAGGAGAATTAAATCTTCTTTAAATATTTATGTAAACAGAGGGATTTTCCTTTTATCATAAAAAGTAGTAAGGCAAGAGGATTGTAAGGCATGGGTTAAGGGATTAAATCCCACCAAATCCTCCTTAATTTATTTATTTTAAACCATATATTTTTTTCTTTTAATAATTATGGTTTAATCCATATTTGTGCCAACTCACTACTCTTGCCATGTCATATGACATGTGTCCTGCCAAGTGTCACATTTTGGTGATGCCACATCATCATTTTGACCAAAACTTTGACTGGTCATAACTTCTACATACGAACTCCTCTTGAGCCTATTCAAGTTGTGTTAGAACCGTTTCGATGAGCCCTACACAATGATGGCATTTTCGTGAGATTTTAAGACTGTGATTTTTTTAGGTTTTTCTAGATCCACCTGGATCATTCCTCCCCATTGAGAAGCTTTTGGACCTCCAAAAGGTCTATTTTATGTACAATTTGAGCTAGAGGTAGTAGTGAATTGTGAGGAAATTGGGAGAGAGTTGAAGATTGGAGATTTGGTGAGAAAATTTCTTTTGGGTGTTTGATAGTGAATGGTTCATCTTTGTGCATTGGGAGCTTAAATTCAAGCTTGTTGTACGTGGGAGAAGGAATTTGTAATTCATTATCGTCCAAGGAGAGATAAGGAGTCTTTATAACCATTGAGGTGCTTTGTAACCATTTTCTGGAGTTGAATCAAGGATCGACCACTCCATTGGAGGGACCCGAAGATGTAGCCAATTGGCAAACTTCGTTGAAAGAAGAGAGAAGACAAAACACAAGTTGATAACGAAGTTCGCCAATTGGCTACGTCTTCGGGTCCCTCCAATGGAGTGGTCGATCCTTGATTCAGCTCTAGAAAATGGTTACAAAGCACCTCAATGGTTACAAAGACTCCTTATCTCTCCTTGGACGATAATAAATTACAAAGTCCTTCTCCCACGTACAACAAGCTTGAATTTAAGCTCCCAATGCACAAAGATGAAACATTCACTATCAAACACCCAAAAGAAATTTTCTCACCAAATGTCCAATCTTCAACTCTCTCCCAATTTCCTCACAATTCACTACTACCTCTAGCTCACAACTTACCCCCATTTCATACAATTTTACATGCTAAAATGGGGTTAACAAACATATTCCCCATATCTCCCATTTACAACAATAAATCTCCTTATCTCCAATATCTCCCAAATTTAAAAGTATATCTTTAAAAATACCTTATAAAATGGGGCTTATTAAGTTTAATTGGCTTACATAATTTTAGCCCCCATTCCTTCGTATCGGGTCCATTTACCTTGTTTGGTTTATGGTCAATAATAGGGGGAATTCTAATTCAATACGGCCAAATTAAGTCCCAAAATCCACGGGGATCGTATAAAGTGGAGAGATAAATGGGATAGAGAGGTCGGCTGTTCAAAGCACCAGGAATTCCCTTTTCAATTAGCAATGGCGGCAGCGGTAAAGTTTAAATTCATTTGGCGCCCATCATATTTTAAATAGTATTTGTGGTGTATTGATGACAAGAGAAATTTGTGAGTAGGTGGTCAAGGGCTCGATCCTACTTCACAACTTTTATGCGCTTGTTTTGGAAACATTTGAATTTTCAATGGAAAATTCACCTGGATCAGATAAAAAACACAAAATCAAAATGGATGTCATATAGACTTTTTCAATTCTGTAAAAATATAAATTATTCAAATTTGTGTTTTTGATCAAATGCTGATAATCAGCCTTTTCAATACTATAAAAATACAAAAAATATACTGAAAATAATCTACCAAATATGCTGAAAATATGCTGGTAATCAGCCTTTTTCTCTTTTAACTTACGCCCTCAAATTAAATCTTTTACTGTTTTCAGTTTGCGATTATGTTTAAATTGAATCTTTTATTGTTTCTTACGACGGTAAATTTCTATGTCAGAATGAAGTCACGGAGCTTTTGAATCCTATTTTGTAAATCTCCAATATGTAGGGTCTCTACTATTTTTAAATTATCATGCATATATCATAGTTTTAATAGTTTAGTCATAATGTTGAATCATTTGACAATCAATAGGTGGTCATGTCATGTCATGGATATGTTAATACTGTCATTAATATGTAATTTTTATATGATATAATATATATAATATAATTTTCTTATGTTTCAATTATATATTAGCATATTATTGTTTATATTATTTGATTTATTTTGAAATTAAGATCTTTTAGTCTTTGTATATAATTTTTTTATATTTTGAAAAAAAATAATCTTACATTAAAAAAAATCTATAAAATAACTCTTAATTAAATATATTAAAATAAGTATTGGTGAATGCAATCTTTATCTTTATATAGATTTTAAATAATATAAATACTGTCTTAGTTAAACAAACTTTTATTTGTTTACATAAAATTATTTTATTATACATGAATAATAAAATAAAAAATGTTATACAAACTGTACACATTATTTTTAATTGAATATTTTGCTAACCTATTGTTTGTAGAGCTAACTAACACACCAGAATAAAATTTCAAATAAACAAAACTTACATTAAAATACTATAAATTATTAAAAAATAATATCTATTTCTTTTCACATATTGTTGAGCTTAATGTGATTAAGTCCCCAACATATACATGATGATCAATATAAGAATGCTAATAGATTTGATCTAACATAGTTCCTTCAAAAAAATTAAAAGAAATCTATTTTAAAAATAGAATGAGAAGATATTTGGGGTGCACACAATCTCTATCAATTCCTAAAATCAAGGTTGGAAAAGTATTCTATTTGGAGAAGATATTTGGGCTGCACAAAATCTCTATCAATTTCTAAATCAAGGTTGGAAAAGTATTCTATTTAAAAAATAGAATGAAGAAGAGATTTGTGCTGCACAAAATCTTTATCAACTCCTAAACTCAAGGTTGAAAAATGGTTTCACTATTTCAAGGTTTTCTAGAAGATGAATAATTCTCTAAATTAGGTCACATCCTTGATCTATAAATTCTTGATTCCCTACAAATGTCCTTCACAATTTAAAAAAAAAACGACAAATAAAAAGAATCCCATGGCTTCTAAACTATTTGCTTGCTTTCTTGTTTCCATGATTTTCCTTGGAACAGCTACGACAGTATTTTGTGCTACAATGATAGGTGATATATACTTATAATCTTTATTTTATTTTATTTATCTTAATAAATTTTGTACATTATTTTGATATTTAATAAGAATTCTCAACTTAGTTAGACATTGTAAATTCAATTGCAGATCCTGATATAAATCTAGACTGTGACACTTGGAGCAGTGCAGAAGAGTGTCAGAAGTTCTGTCCTTCTGGTCCTAAAGTAGGATGCAAATCATTAGCTGGCCGTTATTATTGCTGTCCGTAATCTATGCCACATGAATATTGCACTGAACAGTTCCTCTGATATGAACAATGGCTTTTTCTTTAAGTTAATAGAATAAAAATCAGAAAAAATGAAGTATAAATTTTTTCTGATTCTGGTGATTAAATAGGTTATTTTATTAATTTATATAAGATGGATTATGAGTATGTTTTATTAATGGAATTATTAATTTATTCAATATTTTATTAAAATCATTTTTTTTGTTTTATTATAATTTTATATATTGTGATTATTACAGTTACAATTATGATGTTCTATTTACTCACATTTGCACTTAAATGAAATGTAAGAACACTAACTGATTAGTGATGACTGTTAAATTCATATCGTCATGGTTGTATTAGTAAATTCTATTAATACAATTATGTCAAGAGTTAGATCCAGTCGATGACAGAGCTGTCTATTCTCCATACAAAACAATATCTGATCAAAAGAACAAAATCACAATGGATGTCATATAGACTTTTTCAATTCTGTAAAATGTAAAAAAATCTGCTGAAAAACAATTACCTTATTCAGATTTGTGTTTTTGATCAAATGATCTTAATCAGCCTTTTCAGTGCTATAAAAATACTAAAAATATGTTAAAAATAATTACCTTATCTAAATTTACATTTTCAATCCAATCTATTTTTTTAATGAAGAATAAAAGTTACCCTAAATGATTAGCTGCTGACGTTACATTTCAATTGCTGTCTTACTATGGTGGAAGACCAGCCATTTCATCTTGTTATCAAAGAAATTATGGCTTTCATTTAAGTGCCAATCACATTTATATTGGACCTAAAATCACAGATCCAGTCCCCGTCGCTGGAGCGCTCTGGCCAGAGATTCTGGTAATTTCCTGGGAAAAATAGTAAACCTGGCCTTAAATTCTTCACCAAATGAAAAATAGTAAACTTGACCTTAAATTCTTCACCAAATGAAAAATGGTATAAGGTTTATCTTGTAGTATTAATAAATAGGTGGGGATTATAGAGGCTTATGTAATTTTTTAATTAGGAAACTTACAATTCAAATAGAGAATAAATTTTTTATTTTTATTTTTTTAATTATTAATTTTTTTTATAAATATATTAATATTATGTTATGTTTTTATTTCAATCTTAAATCTATTATTTATATTCTAATTAGTTTAGTTATCATTAATCTAATTTCTTAAGTTTCTTATTAGTATAGACTAGGTCGCATAGCATACAACAAACTCTAAACTTTTGATTGCCTTATATCTCATCTCAATATCACACTATTAGGTAGGTTCTACTGGAGATGGTGGTGTTATTTCTATTATATTCTGTTTTAACATTCCTCCACACTCATAGACATTATGTTATTATTTTGAATATGTATATGTTTTGGATTACACTTTAAAAAATCTAATATTTATTTAATTACAAAATACAAAAATAAGAATACATCTAAAATCTACATTTCTATCTCATTTGACTCTTTTTCATCCTAATAATGAATTACAAAATGTGATGGAAATCTCAGGCAATAAATCTAAAAACAAAAATAAGACATCCAACCCTAAAATAGGTCATGCTGCACACAACTAATTGAGACACCGATGACAGGATAGAATTCACGCTTCAAGAGGATTGTTGACCCCAGTGAGAGTGAAATAAGGATGAGGTTTCAGAACTAATTCACAGTTCCATCTATTTTTTCTATCAAATCAACGCCACATCTTTGTTGGCCAGTGTAATCTCTGAATACACAGTGAACATTTGGTGGTGATTTGAAAATGATGCTATAGCAAAACTGAAGGGCCCATAGTTGACATATTGAAAGTATTTATGATATTATACACCTAAATATGTAAGGAGATCCAGAGAAATCAACGTGAATCTTATCTAAAATGAGTGGATAGAGATTAATTCATAATTACAAAATTGGAGTTTGAAACACAGCCAAAACATCAACTACTCGATAATGAGTCAGCTGTCAAAGTTCTTAAGGGATAAAAGTGGGGGCTATTAGTTTTTGAGATAGATGGAAGGGTCGTAAGTTAGATTTCTTTATAACTCTTGTTGTTGATTAATGATTCAGGTTAGGATTTCTCTTTGTGGGCAGAAGCACATCTACATCTTCGTTTTCACCATTCTTATGAATAATAAGATACCCACAAAATCTAGTCTACACCATCACTGCTAAAACTTTTGAATTGATGTTCGCCTTTTATTTCATGGAAGGTATATTCTGTAAAGTTGGCAGTACAGATTGTATTGCAGGCTTGAAAATCATACCAAGGTTATAGTTGTTTAAGGATAAAAAGTAGCTGAAAAATTATATTACAGGTTGCAAACCAGGTGTCTTTGTGGTAGCCTAACCATAGGCATTGATGACAAAAGAACTATTTAAGAACTAGTATGATGCCACTTTTGTTCATGCCCCAAGTAGGAGATTCAAATGTGAATATTTTTCATCTTGTTAGAGAGGATATTTAAAACATTATTTTGTCCCTGTAAGATAGGAATCTGGAATTCATCAAAGCAAGTAGCAAATTAAACTAGCTCAATCACAAAACCAGATTGCAATGACAAGAATCTTACAAACATTCAATAGAGATATGGAAATGAAACATTCAATTCAAATGCAAACCATCGCAAATGCGGATGTCTCCTCCATGATTCTCCATTGTCCTTCTTTCTCCTTCAAATTGCTTTGTTTTGTGGATCTCACCTTCAAGTGCATAAGCATAATGTGAAAGCAAGATTGACAAGACGGTAGCGCAAGAATATTAGAAGCGTGACTGATTCGGGGATCGATTCAAAAAAGTGATTAGCTTGGATTGAAGAAATTCATCCAATTTATAGATAAATTGGAGAAAAGACAAGATTAGCATGAAGAGATTTGAAAGGAAATTTCAAATCAAGAATGACAAATATGACAAATTATGACAAATTGACACTTTCTATGCGAAATTGATTGATTGATAATTATGACAAATTATGACAAATTGCTATGTCAAAATTGATTGATTGACAATTATGACAAATTATGACAAATTTTCTATGTCATTCCCATGAAATTAGGAGAAATTTGATGAAAATTAGAAAATTAGGAATTAGGAGAAATTAGTAAATTATGAATTAGGAGAAAGTAGTAAATTGGAAAATTAGGTAAATTAATTAATAATTTTTCATTCATTAATTAATTCACAAAGAGAGGAGGAATTAGTTAGCCAATTAAATAAATATTTAATTGTGACAAGAAGACTTAGGATAAATAAACTATTTAACCTAGAGGGAGAAATGACAAACAAGGTTAAATGAATAAATCATGAAACCCTAGAAGATGAATTAGAAGTACAAGGACGACAATTAGGTCTTGACAAAAGATAACTGATGTTGATTAGATCATGATTCTGATTAACAACAGGACCAAGGCTGACAAATGATTTGATTGACAAAAATCAATGACAAATTGACCAAGATTGACAAGGAGATCAAATTGAAAAGCGCCAATTGACATGATTGAAGAGGACAAGGATCGATGACGAATCGATCACAAAATGACAAAATTGGCAAGGACAAGGATCAACCAAAATCATGACTAAAATTTGCTATCGACAAGACCTAATTCAAAATCAATAAAAATGAGGAATGCAGAAGAAGGACTCGATGCTCGCAAATCATAAAGACCAAGTGCGCAACATAGAAGAAATGTTAATGCGACGCAAGAAGCCTAAAATAAGGCAATGCGCAAATGTTAAAGTATGACTCCGCAAGCGTTGACCATTTTTAGATGTCTACAGTCCCCATTACCACATCCTAGATTTGGTTTAAATGGTCTCCATTTGCTCAGGGGTCTCTGAGGTTTCTCTTGACCAAGTGCCTTCCTCTTAGCTTGGCATTGGTACTAGGAAACCAACTCGGAATTCCAAGGTGTTTTTATCTTGTCTTTGCTTCCTAATGAAGGGGTTGATAATGTGAATAGGCTTCTCCTGCATCTAGCTACTAGTCCTTTAGGTTTGATTAGGATAGTTTCCCATGTTCCTTCTTCTCTTCTTAGATTGACTCCTACCTTCTTCTCTTCTTAGATTGACTCCTACCTTCTTCTCTTCTTAGATCCACTCCTAGTTAACCTAGGTCTCCTTTGTCAATCACAAAGGTTGTTATTCCTAACTTCAACCCAAACCCTACTTATTTTTATGTGAGTGTTAGTTATACTCAAGCTACCAAATTGGGTTCTATGCATCCTCTATGTCTGTCCCACCCCCTTTTTTGTGCTAAACCATCCATGGTGGTGGTTTGTGATAATAATGTGATTGAGAATGTGGATTTCTACTAGCACAAAGATTTGGTGTGTCATTTTTCCAACCATTGGCCCTCTCTTCCTAATTTACATAGTTGGGTTCAAGATTCCTGGACCCCTCTCATGGCTAGTTAGATATAACTCTTCCCATGTGCTAAAGACTTCTTCACTACTTATTTTTCCTCTCCAAAGTATTACAACTTGATTTTAGGTCAGCTATGAACTTGGGGAGAGAACTCTCTCAGTAAAACCATAGTCCACTTCTTCTAACCCTATTATCGAAGGCCACCTAATGTGCATCATATGTGGGTTAGAATGTAAAATATTCGTCTCCTATTATTGAAGGATTCATATTATCAAGCCATCAAAAATTTTGTTGGTCATTTTTTGAAGGTTGATGATTCTACTTTTCATATGGGGGATTCTATTAGATAGCTCAGATAACCGGTGAACAATTGACAGGGGGGGTGAATCAGTTGTTAACAAATTATAGAAATTTAAGCATTAAAACCTTATTACCAGAATAGCAGATATAATAGTTAAACACAAATATAATCCACATAACATTTACCAACCATCCACAAAAGATAATACCAATATTTGTACATGGAAAACCCGGTAAGGGGAAAAACCACGGTGGGAAGCCTACCCACAGTCAAATAATACTTTTGTAGTAAGTATGTGATTATATAAAGAGGGGCCTACACATGTAGGAAGGCCAACAACGTAGAGCGCACTTCTCATCACAAAAGGAGCCTCACTGATTACAAAACAAATCTAGACTACAATCCAAAAAGAAGTGTGAACTGCAAGAATAACATCTCCTATGCTTGAGTACAATTCTGGTTAAGCTCTGTACCAAAGGTCTTAAACCTCTTATACAAACTGAATTTGATCACTTATGATTGACAAAAACATCTGCATATGATTATAACTTTATTCACACACAAATCAACCTCTATTCCAAAAACCCACGATCTACAAAGAGATCTTACATCGTATTTATATCAACCCAGGACATAAACAATTAGGTTGGCCACCTAGAAGATAATACAATAAATTCAAAATGAACTCGCAATCCAATGATCAACCAATTCGGCCTAAGACCGAAGCAACATAATCCAATCAATAGATGCAACCGGTAACGCATTGGGATCATCCACCAACATGTTACATAAACCAGTCCAAACCTAGCCAAAATAAATAGCATTAGGTCCAAACCCAAATCCAACACCACCAATCATTAGGAACACGAACAAGATAACCAACAGCATCCCAAGAAACATCTAGAGGTCGCACTAACACCACTTATCATGTGCATCAGAAGATCTTCAACAAAGCTCTTCTACGAGAACCCTTACTGATGACCAAAAGCCTTACTAGAACAAATGATAGCTCCTGAGTCATCAAATCCCGAACCAACTGATCATGATACACATCTAAATAGCATGAATGATAGATCCAAACCAATTCCACAAATCAAAGCATACTGGATCATACCAGATCAATATCATAATTCATCGCTCTATCGGAAACCGGTAAATAACCAAAATAGATGGTGTTGCCATGAATGACAAAACATCAATGCAACACATAGTCAATTCCTCTATTTGCCAACAATCTCTCCCTTTGGCATTGATGACAACACTAGATGTGAAAAATATCCAAGTGCCAAGAAATGCCAAACAAGTCTCCCCCAAAAGAAGAAAGCCAACAATCTCCTTTAAGATGATATTACAATAAAGTTAACAAACTCCCCATGTGAACGATATCCCTGTTAACCTCTGATCTTGCTCCTTTGACAGATATTTTGTTAAGCTTTGTTTTCACATATATCTCTCCCCCTTTGACATCAATTTCAAAAATCTGACATGAATATCAAACCAAAATCATAAATCCATTGAACCACACAGCTGACTACTCCCCTTGAGTAGTATCACCAACACATCAATCTGGAATGAATAGTAGCTCTGTAAATGCATACCGGACTGATGCCAATTTGCATCACTCAGGTCTCTACCGAAGGGGAAGAAACCCCCAATCTATCTTTGGAGTACTCAAATGATTTCTTAGGCAAAGGTTTAGTGAAGATATCTACAATTTTCTCTTTAGTGTTCTCATAAACCAGTCTAACTTCATTTGCTTCCACCTTCTCCTTCAAAAAGTTATACTTGATAGATATGTGCTTTGTTTTAGAATGAAATAGAAGAATCTTTGATATGTCAATAGCAGCAAAGTTATCACAATGAATAAATACCGGTTCATTACAGTCCACTTCAACATTTGCTTCATCCTTAGAACTTGTGTACAATTAGTGGTAGCAGCAACATACTCAGCTTCAATAGTAGAAAAAGAGGTACATGATCACTTCTTGCTGATCCATGAAACAATTTTCTTTCCAAGAAAGAAAGCTCCATCATATGTTCTCTTCTGGTCATCAACATCTCTAGCCCAATCTGCATCTGTATATGCAAATAGTGTAAAATCATCATTTTTAGGATACAACAGACCATATTTAGTTTTCCCTTGCAAATACCTGAAAAAATCCTTTTCACCGCACTCTCATGATTCTCTCTAGGATCACTCTGATATCTTGATACAATACAAACCACATTCATTATATGCGGTCTAGTCTGAGTCAGATATAACAAACCTTCATTCATAAACTTGTACCTTTTAGGATTTACTGGTGTTGATGCATCTATCTTAGTCAACTTCTCACTTGTAACCATAGGTTTACCAACCAGTTTAGAATTTTCCATACTAAATTTCTTCAACAACTCTTTAGAATACTTTTGACAAATGAAAATACCTTTATCAGTTTGAGTAATCTGCAAACCTAAGAATTTTTTTATCTCCCCAATCATAGACATCTCAAATTCATTCTTCATATTATCAGAGAATTAAATACATAACTTATCCTCACCTTCAAAAATAATATCATCAAAAAAGACTTCAACAATCAATATGTCATCATCAATAATCTTATAATATAAATTATTGTCAACATTACCTTTAGTGAAACCAATCTTCAAAAGATATTTATCCTATAAAGCTTTCCTTAACCTGCAAACCTTGTTCTTGTCATTTGAAAGTGAAACTCCATCAGGTTGCTCAATTTAAACTTCCTCTTCAAGATCTCCATTCAAAATTGAACACTTAACATCCATCTGATAAGCCTTGTAGTTCTTATGGGAAAGATAAGAAAGAAATAATCTCATAACTTCAATCCTAGCTATCAGAGAAAAAGTCTCATCATAATCGATTCCTTCCTTCCGAGAATATCCTTTACAAACCAATCCATCCTTATTCTTCACAACTTGTCCATCTTCATTCAATTTATTCCTAAAAACCCATTTAGTCCTAATAACATTCTTATTTTTAGGTCGAGGAACTAAAGTCCATGTATTATTCTTTTCTATATGATCTAATTCCTCTAGCTTTTATCCAACATTAATCTTTACATGCTTCAATTAATGATGTTGGTTCAATTTGAGAAATTAAACATACCTCATTAGTTGCCAACCTTCTTCTTGTCATCACTCCTTTATTCTTGCCCCCAATGATCTGGCCTTTTGAATGATTTAACCTAACATACTTAGGAGTCTTCTATTTTTTTGTTCCTCTGCTCTGATCTTCAGGTACTGTTGAGTTTTAAGAAACTATCGGAGTAACTGGTTCAACATTTTGTTCTGGTGTAGGTTCTACCGATTCAGTTATGATCATTTCCACTGCTAGTTCTCTCTCATAAGTTCTTGTTTTAACATATGTTCAGCTCGTTTACCTTGGCATTAGTGTTGTCCACAATTCTCTGTAATATTTTATTATAACATTTATATGCTTTAATTTCACTAGAATAACCAAGAAATATCCCTTCATCACATCTAGGTTCAAACTTTCCAATGGAACCATCTCTTTTGATATAGCATTTACTACCAAAGATTCTGAAATACTTAACTGTACGTGTATGACCAAACCATAACTCATAAGGTGTTATCGGTGTCTCCTTTGATATGAATTATGTTGAACATGTATACCACCGTCCTCACAACTTCTCTCTAGTAGATATGAGGCAGATTGACTTCCATCATCATAGTTCTAGCCGCATCCAAGGTAGTTTTGTTCTTCCTTTCTACAACTTCATTCTGCTAAGGTGTCTGGGATGCAGATAACTGTCTCCTTATCCCATTCTTCTCAAAATAACTGTTAAATTCACCGGATGTGAATTCTCCACCTTGATCAGACCTTAAGCATTTAATCTTGAATCCTATCTCTATCTCAAATCTAGCTTTAAAGATTTTAAACTTTTTGAATGCTTTAGATTTCTCCATTAGAAAAGCAACCCACATCATTCTAGAATATTCATCAATGATTAGCATAAATTATCTATCACCCTGAAAACTCTTGATTCTAGCAGGACCACACAAATCAATATGAATAAGATCAATAACATCATTAGATTTGTCTTGTATACTCTTAAAAGAAATTTTGACTTGCTTTCCCATTTGACATTTCTTACATACCAGATTATAGGGCTTCATAATCTTAAGTATATCTCTAACTACCTTAGTGGAGCTGATCTTTACAATGCAATCAAAATTCACATGACAGAACCTCTTATGCCATAACCAACTTTCATCAATTTGTGCAATCAAACATGTCTTCTCACAAGAGTTCAAATGAAAGATATTACCTTTAGTCTGAGTACCGATTGCGTTCTCTAATCTAGATCTGTTGATAATCTTACATTTTCCATCCTTGAACTGTAACTGAAATCCCTTATCCACCAACTTTCCTAAACTCAAGAGATTATTCCTTAAACCTTTAACATAATAAAAATTATCAATATCATGCTTACTAGCCAATGATATAGTTCCTCTTCCCTTGATCATGCATGCTTTATCATCTCGAAATCTAACCAGATCGCCATCAAATTCTTGCAAAGATAGAAACTTCCTTTTATCTCTAGTCATATGATGTGAACATCCACTGTCTATCACCCATTCTGTGTCTTCAACTTTAGCAGCAATGGCCTTTTCTTCAGGTACCAGATCATCTTCCTTGATAGCCAAGAATTCCCATTCCTTTCCATTGCTCGATCCACTAGTTGAATCTTGTGCCAGTTCATCATTAGAATTAGTCACACCTTTCTCATCTGCATAGTAGCATGATTTGTATTTGTTCCTCTTGTACTTATGCTTGTTCTGATAATCAGGGTTAGGCCTAAAAGATATTCTAGCTCTTTTCTCAAATCTTGAATTCCTTTCAGGACATCTACATGCAAAATGACCTATCTTATTAGATGTGAAACATTTAAAAGGTGATTTTCTTCCATACTTACTTCCTATCGAACCTTTAGGTACTCTTATAGAAAATAGGGCTTCAGGTTGCTCGAACTCTTCATTTTCTTTCTTGATTTCTTCTAGTTCCTTAGTATATAAAGCTTTCCAATCACTCTTGTTGGTAGATGATGTAGATGCATGAAAAATAGGTTCAAATTTTGCAACTCCAAAAGGACCAAATTCCTCAAGCTCAAAAGCAGATAACTTCCCAACTAAGGTATCCCTATTAATAGAGGTGTTTTCCATTGTTCTCAACTCATTAATTGTAGTAGCCTTTATATTATAAGTTGGTGGCAAATCTATCAATACTTTAGAAACTATTTCATCTTCACTCAGAGATCCACCACAACGTTGAATTCCCAGAACAATTTCATTAACTCTCTCCAGAAAAGTAGTAATACTTTCATCTTCTTCAATCTTTAGGTTTTCATATCTCAGCCGATAACCATCAAGTTTCTCAATTTTAAGAGTAGGGTCACCTTCATTTAGAGTCTCCAATTTATCCTGCATAGCCTTTGTTGTTGATTTGTCAGTTAGTCCCATAATTTGCTGATCAGAAAGTGCACACAAAAGGGCTTCTCTAGCTCTATAATCATTTTCAATGTCCTTATCCAAGCCGGCCAGATTATGTGGTATATATACTTTCTCAGTGATCTCCTAAATCTCCTTGCCAAGACATCTCAGAGGAGTCTCCATCTGAATCTTCCATACTCTATAATTTGTTCCATCAAGCCTAGGAATTTCTCTCTAGAAAACAGTTATAGATGAACTTGATAAACTTGAACTATTAGATGCCATATTGATCTTCCTCAAGCGGTTAACCTTTTGCAGAGAGGACCAGGAGTGGATACCAATTGTTAGACAGCTCAGATAACTAGTGAACAACTGAGAGGGGGGGTGAATTAGTTTTTAATAGATTATAAAATTGTAAGCATTAAAACCTTATTACCAGAATACATAAATCAAATACTAAAATACCAGATATAATAGTTAAACACAAATATAATCCAGACTACAATCTGAAAAGAAGTGTGAACTGCAATAATAGCATCTTCTATGCCTGAGTATAGTTCCAGTTAAGCTCAGCACCAGAGCTCTTACACCTCTTACAGAAACCTAATTCGATCACCTATGATCGACCAAAACCTTTGCATATGATTACAACTTTATTTGCACACAGATAAACCTCTATTCCAAAAACCCACGATCTACAAAGAGATCTTACATCATATTTATACCAACCTGGGACCTAAACAACTAGGTCGACCACCTAAAAGATAATACAATAAATTAATAACATAAACCCACAATCCAATGCTCAACCAAGTTAGCCTAAGACCGAAACAACATAATCCAATCAATAGATCAAACCAGAAACACATCGGGATCATCCACCAACACATTACATAAATCGGTCCATAACCTAGCCAAATATGATAGAATTGGGTCCGTACCGAATTCCAACACCACGGATCAATAGGAACACAAACAAGATAACCAACAGCATCCTAAAAGCCATCTAGGATATGCGCCAACACCACTTATCATGTGCATCAAAAGATCTTCAACAAATCTCTATTGATAGAACCCTTACCAATGACCAAAAGACTTACTAGAATAAATGATCTCTCCTAAGTCATGAAATCCCGAACCAAATAATCGTGATACACTTCTGAATAGCATGAATGACAGATCCAAACCAATTCCACAAACTGAAGCATACCAGAGCATGTTGGATCAATATCATAATCCAAATGCTCTACCGAAACCTACCAGAAACCAGTAAATAACCAAAACAACCGGTGTTGCCATCAATTAAAAAACATCAATGCAACACATAATCAACTCCTCCAATTACCAATAGATTTTACCTTTTCTCACATCTTGGTGGATATCGACATCTCCAAGCCTCTTCACAAGGATGCGGTTCGAATGTTTGGGATATGCCTTGGATGTAACCATTGGATTATGATGACCTCCCCTTTAGATGTATTTGATGTTTTACTACTAGTCATTTGACTTTAGATCACCTGATATTTCATAATCCTATATCCACTGATGATGGCTCCTCTTAGGATTCTAATGAGATTCTTGCTTCAAATGTATCTTTGTTGGGCCTTGACGTCCTTGTTGAGATTCATCTAGCTATGTGTTCTCTTATCAAGACAATTGTCTCTTCTCATCTTTCATCTTCTCATGAGGGTGATACCTGCCTATTGAGTTATCTTCCACTTGTTTATCCTATTGTTGACCTCCTTAAGTTAGGTGTCTAATCTTGTTACCCCTTGTAGTGGGGCAATGGATGATATCATTTCTTGGACTATAGTTTGTAAGAGTTGAGGTCCTTCTATCGATCTCCATACTCTTTCTTGTGTTGAGAAGGAGAGGTCTTAAGTTTAAGGTTAGGATTCTTCTTTCTCACCAATTCTCTACTTTGATGAAAATCATTTTGTCTTTGAGTGGTTCACTCAGTATTCTCTTAACAAAATAAAGGTTCTTCAATATGAATTGCATTTTCCATAGTTAGAAGTGTTTGAAAATCAATCCTCTTCTAATCAAATCATCTAGTCAAATATCTAGAGGAGATACAGTATTGAACCAATTTTGAATGGCTCCATTCCAATGAGAGAACAAACAATTCATTTGACACAAAGTTCCAAACCTTGTTGTTATGTGGATAGTAGAATCAATGCTACATATCAATGAGGGAGATAAAAATATTCCAAGGTGACTATGTGAAAACCCTTGTGGTTCTCTAAGAAAGCTCAAAGAAAATCACAAAGAATCTTTTCTAGCATCATGTAAGAGCTTTTAGGAGCATGACATGAAGAACAATACGCATGGGTAGATATATAAGTGTAGTTTTCTAAATTTCATCATATATAATATCACATTACATACATGGGTATGTGACCCAAGATGTAGTACCAAAAGGGGAACTTAACATGCCACTATTGTTTTTGAAATTAGCAAATTTTGAACTTCAACGACAAACTAAACATGATTACATTCCAAAATTTGAGATGCACTAATAAAAAGATTCAAATTTCTCTAATTCTACTTTTTAAGCTACTAATTTATTTTGAAAATGGTGGAGATTAAGGGTTTAAAAAATGAGGACCAAAGAAAGTGGTCATGCTTTTATTCAAAAAATATAACATAACATCTATTGTGGCCCACCTATTGAAAGGTAATTTGTTTTTAGAATTTTTATAATTGCTGTGGTGGGAAATTAGCTAAAACCTTGTAGTTTATGACAAATTTTTTGGCTAATTTTTTAATGAGTATATAATTGTTTACTAATTTACAACTTGATTTTAGGTCAACTATGAACTTGGGGAGAGAACTCTCTCAGTAAAACCATAGTCCACTTCCTCTAACCCTATTATCGAAGGTCAGCTAATGTGCATCATATGTGGGTTAGAAAGTAAAATATTCCTCTCCAATTATTCAAGGATTCATATTATCAATCAATCGACAATTTTGTTGGTCATTTTTTGAAGGTTGATGATTCTACTTTTCATATGAGGGATTCTGTTAGATAGCTCAGATAACCGGTGAACAACTGTGAGGGGGGGTGAATCAGTTGTTAACTGATTATAGAACTTTAAGCATTAAAACCTTATTATCGGAATAGAAGATGTAACAGTTAAGCACAAATATAATCCACAAAACATTTACCAACCATCCACAAAAGATAATAGCAATATTTGTACATGGAAAACCTGGTAAGGGGAAAAACCATGGTGGGAAGCCTACCCATGATCAAATAATAATTTTGTAGTAAGGATGTGATTACATAAAGAGGGGCCTGGGGCCTACACATGTAGGAAGGCCAACAACCTAGAGCACCCTTCTCATCACAAAAGGAGCCTCACTAACTACAAAACAAATCTAGACTACAATCTAGAATGAAGTGTAAACTACAAGAATAACATCTCCTATGCCTAAGTACAGTTCTAGTTAAGCTCAGTACTAGAGGTCTTAAACCTCTTATCCAAACCCAATTCGATCACTTATGATTGAAAAAAATATTTGCATATGATTATTGTTACTACTTATCAAATTGCCATTAGTTTCATATCCAAAGTCATACTATATTCTATTCGGTTAGTATTACTGAATCATACAGTCGGTACACACAGAGAAGTCGGTATGAATAGTCTACTCGGTTGCTAAAGAAAGCAGTCACAAAACACAGTATTCACCGAGTTGTTTACCGAGTAAAGTTTCATGGCTACTGAGTGGTAAAGTTAACTCACCGAGTTGATATTCACTGAGTGAAACGTCTTACTAGATACATTGAACTTGGACATGCACATGAAAATGTGTTACAAGATCGAGGCACATCTAACCATTTTTGCATTGTAAATTGCACTACGAGATTGTGTATGATTACAAGATCAATCTAACCTATGAGATATTGTGTTTAATCGAAGAATCTTTTTGTAAGATTGAAGCAATGAATCAGATCACCATTGTAAGAGATCTATATATACAACATGATTCTAGGGTTAGATATATGATATGATATGATGTGATAAGAGATGCAATGAGATAGTAGTGTGCATGCATGGAGGAAGACTGTGATAGAGACACATAGAGGTCACCGAGAAAGTTATCAATGAACAGTCGAAGAACAGAGTAAATAGAAGGGTTTACCGAGTTTCATTATGGGTTACCGAGGTATGCTACAAGCTAGGTAATCTTATTCAGAGCACATAGAATCTGCTTTAGCATTTCAGATGTAAAGTTGCAAATATTTGTAATGATTATATTGTAATATTTTGAAGTTGTAAGAGAAACCTTTAACAGGGTAAAAGACTCTAACCAAGTCTATAAATTGTAAATCCTTTAACCAGGTGCTACACTTATATAGTGTTGTACAAATCATTTAGTAAGGTAGATCTAACTGATCTTAATACTCCTAACAGGGTAAGCTATCAGAAATAGCTAAATGTAGCTCTAACTGAGCATTCTTTATTATTGCAGTAGTGAAGTTGTGGGTGCCATCCCCACCGTAGTTTTTCTCTCTAACCAAGAGTTTCTGCGTGACCAAAATATATGTGTTATGGAGTGAATCATGTATGATTGTTATCTGTTGATTATAGTTTTATTTTATGTTACTGCACTATTCTGTTTATGCATAACAGTAAGGTTATTACAAAGGAAAAGTTTTGGAGTACTGATTCACCCCTCCCCTCTCAGCACATTAGCTTTCTATATTGGGCCTAACAATTACAACTTTATTCACACACAGATCAACCTCTATCCCAAAAGCCCATGATCTACAAAGAGATCTTACATCATATTTATATCAACTCAGGACCTAAACAATTAGGTCGGCCACCTAAAAGATAATACAATAAATTCATAACATTAACCCGCAATCCAATGATCAACCAATTCGGCCTAAGACCGAAACAACATAATCCAATCAATAGATGCAATTGGTAATGCATCAGGATCGTCCAACAACATGTTACATAAACTAGTCCATAACGTAGCTGAAATAAATAGCATTACCTCCAAACCCAAATCCAACACCATCGATCAATAGGAACACGAACAAGATAACCAACAACATCCCAAAAGCCATCTAGATGTCGCGCCAACACCACTTATCATGTGCATCACAAGATCTTCAACAAAGCTCTTCTATGAGATCCCTTACCAATGACCAAAAGCCTTACTAGAACAAATGATAGCTCCTGAGTCATCAAATCCCAAAGCAACTGATCATGATACACATTTGAATAGCATAAATGATAGATCCAAACCAATTTCACAAATTGAAGCATACTGAATCATACCAGATCA
Organism: Cryptomeria japonica; assembly: GCF_030272615.1. NCBI lineage: Eukaryota > Viridiplantae > Streptophyta > Pinopsida > Cupressales > Cupressaceae > Cryptomeria > Cryptomeria japonica. The sequence goes on along the minus strand of NC_081411.1, from coordinate 110,757,535 downwards.
ATATCATAATTCATCGCTCTACCGAAAACCAGTAATAACCAAAATAGACGGTGTTGCCATCAATGCAACACATAATCAATTCCTCCATTTGACAACAATCTCTCCCTTTGGCATTGATGGCAACACTAGATGTGAAAAACATCCAAGTGCCAAAAAATGCCAAACAAGTCTCCCCCAAAGGAAGAAAGCCAACAATCTCCTCTAAGATGATATTACAATAAAGTTAACAAACTCCCCATGTGAATGATATCCCTGTTAAGCTTTGATCTCTCCCCTTTGACTGGTATTTTGTGAAGCTTTGTTTTCACATATATCTCTCCCCCTTTGACATCAATCTTAAAAATCTGACATGAATATCAAACCAAAATCATAAATCCACTAAACCACACAGCTGACTACTCCCCTTGAGCAGTATCACCAACACATCAATCTGGAATGAATAGTAGCTCTGTAAATGCATACCAGACTGATGCCAATCAGCATCACTCAGGTCTCAACCGAAGGGACAGAAACCCCCAATCTATCTCTGAAGTACTCAAATGATTCCTTAGGCAAAGGTTTAGTGAAGATATCTGCAATTTTCTCTTTAGTGTTCTCATAAACCAGTCTGACTTCATTTGCTTCCACCTTCTCCTTCAAAATGTTATACTCGATAGATATGCACTTTGTCTTAGAATGAAATAGAAGATTCTTTGATATGTCAATAGCACCAAAGTTATCACAATGAATAACTATTGGTTCATTATAGTCCACTTGTATATCCTTCAACATTTGCTTCATCCATAGAACTTGTGTACAGTTAGTGGCAACAACAACATACTCAGCTTCAATAGTAGAAAAAGAGGTACATGACCACTTCTTGCTAATCCATGAAACAAGTTTCTTTCCAAGAAAGAAAGCTCCATCAGATGTGCTCTTCCAGTCATCAACATCTCCAGCCCAATCTCCATCTGTATATGCAGATAGTGTAAAATCATCATTTTTAGGATACAACACACCATATTCAGGTTTTCCTTGCAAATACCTGAAAATCCTTTTCACCGCACTCTCATGATTCTCTCTAGGATCAATCTCATATCTTGATACAATACAAACTACATTCATTATATTTGGTCTAGTCTGAGTTAGATATAACAAACCTCCATTCATAAACTTGTACCTTTTAGGATTTACTGGTGCTGATGCGTCTATCTTAGTCAATTTCTCACTTGTTACCATAGGTGTACCAACCGGTTTAGAATTTTCCATACTGAATTTCTTCAACAACTCTTTAGAATAATTTTGACAAATGAAAATACCTTTATCAATCTGAGTAATCTTCAAACCTAAGAAAAATTTCATCTCCCCAATCATAGACATCACAAATTCATTCTTCATATTATCAAAGAATTCAATACATAACTTATCCTCACCTTCAAAACCGATATCATCAAAAAAGACTTCAACAATCAATATGTCATCATCAGTAATCTTATAATATAAATTATTGTCAGCATTACCTTTAGTGAAACCAATCTTCAAAATATATTTATCCAATCTTGCATACCAAGCTCTAGGGGCTTGTTTCAATCCATATAAAGCTTTCCTTAACCTACAAACCATGTTCTTGTCATCTGAAAGTGAAAATCCATCAGGTTGCTCAATTTAAACTTCCTCTTCAAGATCTCTATTCAGAATTGCACACTTAACATCCATCAGATAAACCTTGTAGTTCTTATGGGTAGCATAAGCAAGAAATAATCTCACAACTTCAATCCTAGCTACCAAAGAAAAAGTCTCATCATAATCATTTCCTTCCTTCTAAGAATATCCTTTACAAACCAATCTAGCCTTATTCCTCACAACTTGTCCATCTTCATTCAATTTATTTCTAAAAACCCATTTAGTCCAAATAACATTCTTATTTTTAGGTCGGGGAACTAAAGTCCATGTATTATTCTTTTCTATATGATCTAATTCCTCTAGCTTTTATCCAAAATTCATCTTTACATTCTTCAATTACTGATGCCGGTTCAATTTGAGAAATTAAACATACCTCATCAACTGCCAACCTTCTTCTTGTCATCACTCCTTTATTCTTGTCCCCAATGATCTGACCTTCTGAATGATTTAACCTAACATACTTAGGAGTCTTCTGATTTTTTGTTCCTCTGCTCTGATCTTCATTTACTGTTGAGTTTTAAGATATTGTCGGAGTAACTAGTTCAACATTTTGTTCTGATGTAGGTGCTACCGATTCAATTATGATCATTTCCACTGCCAGTTCTCTCTCATAAGTTCTTGATTTGATGTATGTTTAGCTCTTCCACCTTGACATTAGTGCTGTCCATAATTCTCTATAATATTTTATTATAACATTTATATGCTTTTATTTCATTAGAATAACCAAGAAATATCCCTTCATACATCTAGGATCAAACTTTCCAATGGAACCATCTCTTTTTATATAGCATTTACTACCAAAGATTTTGAACTACTTAACTGTACGTGTATGACCAAACCATAACTCATAAGGTGTTATCAGTGTCTCCTTTGATGTGAATTATGTTGAATGTGTATACCACCGTGCTCACAGCTTCTCTCCAGTAGATATGAGGCAGATTGGCTTACATCATCATAGTTCTAGCTGCATACAAGGTAGTTTTGTTTTTCCTTTCTACAAATTTATTCTACTAAGGTGTTTGGGGTGCAGATAACTGTCCCCTTATCCCATTCTTCTCATAATAACTGTTAAATTCATCGGATGTGAATTCTCCACCTTGATCAGACCTTAAGAATTTAATCTTGAATCCTATCTCTATCTCAACTCTAGCTTTAAAGATTTTAAACTTTTCGAATGCTTCAAATTTCTCCATTAGAAAAGTAACCCACATCATTCTAGAATAGTCATCAATGATTATCATAAAATATCTATCACCCTGAAAACTCTTGATTCTAGTAGGACCACACAAATCAATATTAATAAGATCAAGAACATCATTACATTTGTCTTGTATACTCTTAAAAGAAATTCTGACTTGCATTCCCATTTGACATTCCTTACATACCAAATTATAGGGCTTCATAATCTTAGGTATATCTCTATCTGCCTTAGTGGAACTGATCTTTACAGTGCAATCAAAATTCACATGGCACAACCTCTTATTCCATAACCAACTCTCATCAATTTGTGCAATCAAACATGTCTTCTCACAAGAGTTCAAATGAAAGATGTTACCTTTAGTCTGAGTACCGATTGCAATCTCCAATCTAGATCTATTGATAATCTTGCATTTTCCATCCTTGAATTGTAACCGAAATCCCTTATCCACCAACTTTCCTAAACTCAAGAGATTATTCCTTAAACCTTTAACATAATAAAAATTATCAATATCATGCTTACTAGCCAATGATATAGTTCCTCTTCCCTTTATCATGCATGCTTTGTCATCTCGAAATCTAACTAGACCGCCATCAAATTCTTGCAAAGATAGAAACTTCCTTTTATCTCGAGGCATATGATGTGAACATCCACTGTCTATCACCCATTCATCCATGTCTTCAAATTTAGCAGCAAGGGCCTTTTCTTCAGGTACTAGATCATCTTCCTTGATAGCCAAGAATACCCATTCATTTCCATTGCCTGATCCACTAGTTGAATCTTGTGCCAGTTCATCATCAGAATTAGTCACACCTTCCTCATCTGCATAGTACCATGATTTGTATTTGTTCCTCTTGTACTTATGCTTGTTCTGATAATCATGGTTAGGCCTAAAAGATATTCTAGCTCTTTTCTCAAATCTTGAATTCCTTTCAAGACATCTAGATGCAAAACGACCTATCTTATTACATGTGAAACATTTAAAAGGTGATTTTCTTCCATACTTACTCCCTATCGGACCTTTAGGTACTCTTCTAGAAAATAGGGCTTCAAGTTGCTTGAACTCTTCATTTTCTTTCTTGATTTCTTCTAGTTCCTTAGCATATAAGGCTTTCCAATCACTCTTGTCGGTAGATGATGTAGATGCATTAAAAACAAGTTCAAAGTTTGCAACTCCAAAAGGACCAAATTCCTCAAGATCAAAAGAAGATAACTTCCCAACCAAGGTATCCCTATTAATAGAGGTGTTTTCCATTGTTATCAACTCATTAATTGTAGTAACCTTCATCTTATAAGTTGGTGGAAAAGCTATCAGTACTTTAGAAACTATTTCATCTTCGCTCAGAGATCCACCACAATGCTGAATTCCTAGAACAATTTCATTAACTCTCTCCATAAAAGCAGTAATCCTTTCATCTTCTTCAAATTTCAAGTTCTCATATCTCACCCGATAACCATCAAGTTTATAAATTTTAACAGTAGGGTCACCTTCATTCAAAGTCTCCAATTTATCCCATATAGCCTTTGCAGTTGATTTGTCAGTTAGTCCCATAATTTGCTGATCAGAAAGTGCACACAAAAGGGCTTCTCTAGCTTTATAATCATTTTCAATGGCCTTATCCAAGCCTACTAGATTATGTGGTATATATACTTTCTCAGTGATCTCCCAAATCTCCTTGCCAAGACATCTCAGAGGAGTCTCCATCTGAATCTTCCGTACTCTGTAACTTGTTCCATCAAGCCTAGGAATTTCTCTCTAGAAAATAGCTGGAGATGAACTTGATAAGCTCGAACTATTAGATTCCATATTGATCTTCCTCAAGCGGTTAAGATTTTGCAGAGAGGACTAGGCTTTGATACCAATTGTTAGACAACTTAGATAACCGGTGAACAACTGAGAGGGGGGGTGAATTAGTTGTTAATAGATTATAAAACTGTAAGCATTAAAACCTTATTACTGGAATACATAAATCAAATACTGAAATAGTAGATATAATAGTTAAACACAAATATAATCTAGACTACAATCTGGAAAGAAGTGTGAATTGCAATAATAGCATCTTCTATGCCTAAGTACAATTTAGTTAAGCTCAGTACCAAAGCTCTTTAACCTCTTACAAAAGCCCAATTCGATCACGTATGATCGGCCAAAACTATTGCATATGATTACAACTTTATTCGCACACAGATAAACCTCTATTCCAAAAACCCACGATCTACAAAGAGATCTTACATCATATTTATACCAACCCGGGACCTAAACAACTAGGTCGGCCACCTAACAGATAATACAATAAATTCATAACATAAACCCACAATCCAATGCTCAACCAAGTCGGCCTAAAACCAAAACAACATAATCTAATCAATAGATCCAACCAGAAACACATTGGGATCATCCACCAACACGTTACATGAATCGGTCTATAACCTAGCCAAATAAGATAGAATTAGGTCCGCACCAAAATCCAACACCACAGATCAATAGGAACATGAACAAGATAACCAATAACATCCTAAAATCCATCTAGAAGACGTTCCAACACCACTTATCACATGCATCAAAATATCTTCAACAAAGCTCTGCCAGTAGAACCCTTACCAGTGACCAAAAGTCTTACTAGAACAAATGATATCTCTTGAGACATGAAATCCTAAACCAACTAATCGTGATACACATCTGAATAGCATGAGTGATAGATCCAAAATAATTCCACAAATCAAAGCATTCTGGAGCATAGTGGATCAATATAATAATCCAAACGCTCTACCGAAAACCAGTAAATAACCAAAACAACCGGTGTTGCCATCAATGACAAAACATCAATGTAACACATAATCAATTCCTCCAATTACCAACAGATTCTACCTCTACTCACATCTTGGTGGATATCCACATTTCCAAGCCTCTTCATAAGGATGTGGTTCTAATGATTGGGATATGCCTTAGATGTATCCATTGGATTATGACGACCTCCCCTTTAGATGTATTTGATGTTTTACTACTAGTCATTTGACTTCAAATCACCTGATATTTCAAAATCCTATATCCACTGATGATGGCTCCTCTTAGGATTCTAATCAGATTCTTGCTTCAAATGTATCTTTGTTGGGCCTTGAGGTCCTTGTTGAGATTCCTCTAGCTATGTGTTCTCTTATCAAGCCAATTGTCTCTTCTCATCTTTCATCTTCTCATGAGGGTGATACCTTCCTATTGACTTATCTTCCACTTGCTTATCCTATTGTTGACCTCCTTAAGTTAGGTGCCTAATCTTTTTATCCCTTGTAGTGGGGCAATGGATGATAGCATTTCTTGGACTATAGTTTGTAAGAGTTAAAGGTCCTTCTATCGATCTCCATACTCTTTCTTGTGTTGAGAAGGAGAATTCTTAATTTTAAGGTTAGGATTCTTCTTTCTCACTAATTCTCTATTTTGATGAAAATCATTTTGTCTTTGAGTGGTTCACTCAGTATCATTTATAGTGAGACTTTTCTTGCTTGCCTTGAAGGTTGATTTTTTCCCGAACTCTCCAAATTCTCTTAAAAAAATAAAGGTTCTTCAATATGAATTGCATTTTCCATAGTGAGATGTATTTGAAAATCAATCCTCTTCCAATCAAATCATCTATTTAAATATCTAGAGGAGATACAGTATTGAACCAATTTTTAATGGCTCCATCTCCAATGAGAGCACACACAATCCATTTGACACAAAGTTCCAAACATTGCTGTTATGTAGATAGTAGCATCAATGCTACATATTAATGAGGGAGATAAAAACACTCTCAGGTGACTATGTGAAAACCCTTGTGGTTCTCTAAGAAAGCTCAAAGAAAATCATAAAGAAGCTTTTCTAGCATCATGTAAGAGCTTTTAGGAGCATGACATGAAGAACAATACACATGGGTAGATATATAAGTGTAATTTTATAAATTTCATCATATGTAATTTCCAATTACATACATGGGTATGTGAACCAAGATGCGGTACCAAAAGGGGGACTTAACATGCCACTATTTTTTTGAAATTAGCAAAGTTTGAACTTCAACGACAAACTAAACATGATTACATTCCAAATTTTAAGATGCACTAATAAAAAGATTCAAAGTTCTCTGATTCTACTTTTTAAACTAATAATTTATTCTGAAAATGGTGGAGATTAAGGGTTTCAAAAAGGAGGACCAGAGAAAGTGGTCATTCTTTTATTCAAAAAAATATAACATAACATCGATTGTGGCCCACCTATTGAAAGGTAATTTGTTTTTAGAATTTTTAAAATTGCTTTGGTGGGAAATTAGCTAAAACCTTGTAGTTTATGACGGATTTTTTGGCTAATTTTTTAATGAGTATATAATTGTTTACTAATTTTCAAAGTGGACACATCCTAAAAAACAAAAATTTGGGCTTGCTCCCCCTTAGAATCATTAAAAATTTATCAAAAATAAAATAAAATTTTAATGTGTATACAATAAAGTCTAGTTTCTAAAACTATAAGTTGTTTCAAAATTTAATGAATGTGTAAAAAACTATACCCAAAATAGGACATGTTGGTTTTTGACCAAAAACAGACACACCAAAAAAAGAAATTCAGGATGAAAGCCTTAACAAAATCAAAATCTGAAACAAATTATATGGTTAGATAGCTAAGAGAGAGCTTAATGCCACTATGGTGGTTTTTTATTTGCATTGAAAGACATGCAAACTTGAAAAATTTAGTGCTCACCAATGTGAAAAATGCATTTTTTGCATTGCAGGAGTGCTAAATGTGGAAAATGCACTTGTTGCATTATGTGAGCACCAAATTTGGTTCTCACCAAATGTTCTATATTGGCAAATTCTATGAGATGTTATGAATGGGAAAATATCCTTTTTTGGACACAAGTTATACTCAATCCCCAAAGAATAATATATGTACACCAAATATAACATTTAAGTATATGTCACATTTCAATATGTCTTTTTTACATGAAATATAACTTAAATGATAAGTCACATTTCAATGTCTTTTTCCTTTCTTATACTTTAGGATATATTTAATGTATATATTGGTAGGATGTTTGAGATTGGTTTTAGCTCTATAGGAGTTATAATTTGCATTCTAGGTTTTAGAAGATCATATAAGGGTATGTGCAGGATCATGGTGGACAAAAATATACCCTTAAGTGGCAATGAAATTTCAGAAAATCAGAGTTATGCAACTTGACATGAAAATTTGAATAAGTTATGAACATTATTTTAAAAATATGTAAGAAGAGAATCTATAGAAAATTGAATGTAGTTTCTAAGCTACTAGTTGTTTTTTGAAAAAAAAAATCTATTTGATGAAAATTTAAAATTTCAATGTAGTAGTACTAAAATCTTAGGAAAACGATAAGAAGTAGGTGTATGTCTGACCACCCTAATCAGAATCAAATCATATTTTTTTTTATAATATTTATAATAAAATTACTAGACTCATGTCCAAATGTGACACATTTTTTTGTATTTTTTTATGAAGTAAATAATTAGTTACGAATTGTTTACTACAAATTTTTATAAATCAAAAAACTCCTACGTCTGACTACCTTAACTTGGTCTAAACTTTATGAAATTCATTTTTTTTCCTATAGTAGACGAAGAATAGAATGTGACGCATGTTTCGGATTCAAAAAATGTGATACCGTTTGAAAGTTATGGGTGTTTTTCAATCACCCTATCAATCAGGACTTTTGTCATAATTCAATTAGAAAATAAATAATAATTATTTATTAAAGTCAAAATAAGACAAACTTTACATTGTTGGAAAGTTAAGAACGTCCTTAAAAACCCCTTTTCATTTTATCAATTTTGGCTAAAAAAAAAGTCACCAGCCACTAGTGTGAAGTCTAGAAAATCAAAGAATACTGAAAGACATGTTTTTTCAGTTGACTTGTTGACTTTCCAGGCTTGTCATTTCCAAGCCAAATCCAAAAACATTCCCGAGCCAAATTTGAAAATTTGAAATTTATGTCACTAAACTCAGATATCCGATATTATCGGATATCCAATTTTAATAACTTATGAATATTAATATATTAATATACTATATATATATATATTGAATATTATTATATTAATATGTACAATATATTAATATATATTAAACATGTTATATGTTAATACTATAATATATAAATATATTATGAATATTTTCATTAGGGGTCATATAGTGTCGTAAGGGGTCATGTGATATTCTGAGGGGTCACATGGTATCATTAGGTGTCATATGAGGTCATAAGGGGAATGTGTTAGAATAGCATATGGTCCTAAAGGGTCATGTCATGCACTAGGATGTTAAAAGGGATCATATGGTATCCTAAGGGGTCATAGGACACCATAGGACCTCTTAGCACATCATCTAAGACCTAATGACACCATATGGTGTCCTAAGGGGTCATAGAACACCATATGACCCCTTACGACACAACAAGACCCCTAACGACACCACATGATGTCCTAAGGGGTCATACGGTGTTGTAAGGGGTCATAAGACAACATGTGACCCCTTAGGACACCATACGACCCCCAATAACACAATATGGTGTCCTAAGGGGTAATATGGTGTCCTAAGGGGTCATTGGATTTATGACCCCTTAGGACACCATATGACCCCTAACAACACCATATGGTGCCCTAAGCAGTCATATCATGTCCAAAGTGGGTCATAGGACACCATATGACCCCTTAGGACATAATATGACCTCTAACAACACCTAAGGGGTCATATGGTGTCCTAAGGGGTCATAGGATGCCATATGACCCCTTAGGACACCGTATGACCCATAACGACACCTAAGGGGTCATATGGTGTCCTTAGGGGTCATATGGTTTTAGGATACAATATGACCCCTAACGACACCTAATGGGTCATATGGTGTCCTAAGGGGTCATAGGACACCATATGACCCCTTAGGACACAATATGACCCCCAACTGTTAGGAATTACATGCAAAAAAAATCAATTATACGCAAATAAAGATTAAACAAAAGAATGAAAAACACATAAATAATAACAGAGAGGAGACAATTTTAATGTGGTTCACCCACACTTAAGCTATGTCCACCAAACAAAGAGTCTAATATTATTATCCAGTAAATCAACCTGATTACAACCAGCAATCCCTTGCAACTCAATAATGCTAAAAACTTCTCTACTGAAAATCCCTAACCCTTATCAGGACTTATGTCGGTTATGAAAATTAGGGTTACAACATGTTAGCCAATAGAAAAAATAACACCCGACGCCTTTATAAAATAATAAGTCTTTTGGGGATGCAGGGTGCTGCCCCTCGACCCCACCTTGTATCGCGATAGGGAGCGCACTAGGGGCACTGCCCTTGGACCCCGCAAGGGGCATTGCCCCTTGACCCCACCTTGGGGGCACTAGCCATTAACCCCCATTAAATAATTTGGGGGGAAATTGCACTGATAGAAGGGAAAAATTTAACCTCTGAGTCTAATTAGGCTCCATATAACAACAATCTCCCACTTGGATACTGATCAGACTCCACAACATAACATTCTCCCACTTGGAGATTGATCATAACACCGTTGACCCTTTAGCTCTCACTAGAATGAAAACACCCTGGAATCTGATGTTTTATTTTATTGTTTTTAGTCTGCAAGACCAACCGAATCCAAAGAGGACCTCAGCTTCTCCCTTGTCATTGCCTTTGTAAACATATACACTGGATTTTCATCTTTATGTATATTTTCCAGCCTTAATTGTCAATCATCCAACACTCACCGAATGAAGTGATACCTCAATTGTATGTGTTATGTCGTTGAATGTAACGCAAAATTATTCAAAAGATGGATGGCACTCTGGCTATCTATAAACAAATAATTGTTAAACTGTCATTTCCCCAATTCTTCCATGAAAGATTACAACCATATCATCTCTTTGCTTGCCTCTGTTGCAGCTACATATTTTTCCTTTTTGGTGGATAAAGAAACCACCTTTTGCAACCTGGAGATCCAACTCACCACTATCCCACCTACAGTAAAGACATAACCTGTAGTACTCCATCTGGTATCAATATCCCTTGCCAAATCTAAGTCTACATAACCTGCTAAATCAGTATGAGAACCCCCAAAACATAAATGTTTATTGGATGTAACTCTCAAATACCCTGGAACCCATTTTACTACATTCTAATGTTGCAATCTAAGATTACTCATATACCTACTTACAACTCCAACAACATGTGCAATATCCGATCTAGTGTATACTATGGCATACATTAAACTTCTTACAGCTGAAGCATATGGTACCTTGTACATTTTCTCTTTCTCCTCTTGTCTCTTTGGACACATCTCCTTATTCAATTTCAAATGATTAGGCAAAGGTGTGCTGATAGCTTTTGCACTCTCCATATGGAATCTCTATAACACCTTTTCAACATAATCAACTCCAGATAGAGTCAATATTTTTTCTGCCTAGCTCTACAAATTTTCATACCAAGGATTTGTTTTGTTTCCCCCAAATCCTTCATAGCAAATTTTTTTGCTAACTGTTGTTTTAACTCTCTAATGTAATCCATGTTAGACCCCACTACAAGCATGTCATCAACATATAAACACAAAATAATGTAGTTGTCATTATCCAACCTCTTAAAATAAACAGAATGGTCAGAATTACACCTACTATAGCCTTGTTTAACCATAAAACTATCAAATTTCAAGTACCATTGCCGAGGTACTTGTTTCAAGCCATATAAACTCTTCTGCAATCTGCACACCAATTTCTTCTTACCTTTGACCTTACATCCTTGGAGTTTTTCCATATATATCTCCTCCTCCAAATCACCATGAAAAAATGCAGTTTTCACATCTAATTTTTTCAAATGCAAATCTTCAGTAGCCACAATACTTAAAACAGTACAAATAGAAGTTATTTTAATAACCGAAGAAAAATTTCAGCAAAATAAATTCCCTTTTTCTATGCAAATCCTTTAACAACTAAACTAGCTTTAAATATGTTCTTACCTCCATCTCCCTCTTTCATCCTATACAGTCATTTATTTTGTAAATCCTTTTTACCTACAAGAAACTTACCTGCATTGCCCCTTGACCTTGCCTTGGGGGTGGTGGCCCCAAACCCTCATTAAATAATTTGGGGCAAACTGCACTGATAGAAGAGGGGAAAGTTTAACCTTCGAGTATAATTAGGCTCCATATAACAACACTAACGACACCTAAGGAATCATACGGTGTCCTTAGGGCTCATAGGACACCATATGACAACTTAAGACACCATACAACCCATAACGACACCATATGGTATATTAAGCGGTCATAGGACAAAATACGATCCCTTAGGACACCATACAACCCATAACGACAACACATGGTTTCCTAAGGGGTCATTTTATTTCCTAAGGGGTCATAAGACACCATTTAAACCCTTAGGATACAATATGACCCATAACAACATCTAATGGGTCATATGGTGTCCTAAGCGGTCATAGGACACCAAATGACCCTTTAGGACACAATATGACCCCTAATGACACCTAAGGGATCGCATGGTGTTGTAAGGGGTCATAGGACACCATATGACCCCTTAGCATACCATATGACCTATGCCAACACCATATGGCATCCTAAGGGGTCATAGGACCCCATATGACCCCTTAAGACACAATATGACCCATAACGAAACCTAACAATCCATATGGTGTCCTAAAGGATCCTAGGACACCATATGACCCCTTACGACATCATACGACCCAGAAAAACACCATACGGTGTCCTAAGGGGTCATAAAACACCATATGACCCCTTAGGACACCATACGACCCATAATGACACCATATGGTGTCCTGAGGGTTCATAGGACACCATATGATCCCTTAGGACACAATATAACCCATAACAACACCTAAGGGATCATAGGACACTATACCAACCATAACGACACCATATGGTGTCCTAAGGGATCATATGGTGTCCCAAGGGGTCATAGGACACCATATGACCTCTTCAGACACCATAAGACCCACAATGATACCATATGGTGTCCTAAGATATCATATGATGTCCTAAGGGGTCATAAGACACCATATGATCCCTTCAAAACATCATACAACCCAAAAGGACATGATAAGGTGTCTTAAGGGGTCATATGGTGTCCTAAGGGGTCATAGGACACCATATGACCCCTTAGAATACAATATGGCCCCTACTGACACCTAAGGGGTCATATGGTGTCCCAAGGGGTCATAGGACACCATATGACCCCTTAGGACATAATATCACCCCTAACGACACCTAAGGGGTCATATGGTGTCCTAAGGAGTCATAGGAAACCATATGACCCCTTAGGACACAATATGACCCCTAACGATACCTAAGGGGTCATATGGTGTCCTAAGGAGTCATAGGACATGACCTCTTAGTAAATCACACAACCCATAAAGACACCATATGGTGTCCTAAGGGGTCATATGGTGTTCTAGAGGGTCATAGGACATAATATGACCCTTTTGGACACCATACAACCCAGAATGGCATCATATGGTGTCCTAAGGGATCATATGGTATCCTGAGGGGTTATAGGACACCATATGCCCTCTTAGGCCACAATATGACCCATAATGACACCTAAGGAGTCATATGGTGTCCTAATGGGTCATATGACACGATATGATGCCTTAGGACACCATACGAACCATAACGACACCATATGGTGTCCTAAGGGGTCATAGGACACCATATGACCCCTTAGGACATTAAACAACCCATAACAACTTAGTATGGTGTCCTAAGAGGTTATATGGTGTCATAGGGGGTCATAGGACACCATATGACCCCTTAAGACACCATACGACACATAACAACATGATATGGTGTCTTAAAGGGTAATATGATATCCTAAGGGGTCATAGGACACCGTATGACCCCTTACAATACAATATGACCCCTAATGACACCTAAGGGGTCATTTGGTGTCATAAGGGGTCATATGACACCATGTGATCCCTTAGGATACAATATGGCCCCTAACAACACCTAAGGGGTCATATGGTGTCCTAAGGGGTCATAGGACACCATATGACCCCTTAGGACACCATACGACCCATAACAACACCTTATGGTGTCCTTAGGGGTCATAGGATAGTATATGACCCCTTATGACACCTTACAACCCATAACAACACAATATAGTGTCCTAAGGGTTCATATGGTGTCCTAAAGGGTCATATAGTTTACTAAAGGGTCACAGGACACCTTACAACCTATAATGACAACATATGGTGTCCTAAGGGGTCATATGACACCATATGACCCCTTAGGACACAATATGACCCATAATGACACCTAAGGGGTCATATGGTATCATAAGGGATCATAGGACATTATATGACCCCTTAGGACACTATACAAACCATAACGAAACCATAGGGGCATATGGTGTCCTAAGGGGTCATAGGACATCATATGATCCCTTAGGACATGATACAACCCGTAAGAACATCATGTGGTGTCCTAAGGGGTCATAGGACACCATATGACCCCTTATGATACCATAAGACCCATGATGACACCATATGGTGTCTTAAGTGGTCATATGGTGTCCTAACCCCTTAGGATACAATATAACCCCTAACGACACCTAAGGGGTCATATGGTGTCCTAAGGGGTCAAAGGACACAATATGACTTCTTAGGACACAATATGACCCCTAACAACACCTAAGGGGTCATATGGTGTCCTGAGGGGTCATAAGACACCATATGACCTCTTAGGACACCATACGACCCATCACGACACCATATGGTGTCTTAATGCATCATATGGTGTCCTAAGGGGTCATAGGACACCATATGATCCCTTAGGACATAATATCACCCGTAACGACACCTAAGGGGTCACATGGTGTTCTTTAAGGGGTCATATGCTGTCCGAAGCGGTCATAGGACACCATATGACCCCTTAGGATATAATACGACCCATAACGACACCATATGGTTACCTAAGGGGTTATATGGTGTCCTAAGGGGTCACAGGACACCATATGACCCTTTAGAACACAATATGACCTCTAACGACACCTAAGGGGTCATATTTTGCCCTAAGGGGTCATAGGACACCATATGACTTCTTAGGACACAACATGACCCATAACAACACCTAAGAGGTCATATCATGTCCTAAGGGGTCATAGGACACCATATGACCCCTTAGGACACCATACAACCCATAACAATACCATATGGTGTCCTAGGGGGTCATAGGACACCATACTACCACTTCCCCCTTTCATCTCCCCCCCACTCCCTCTCTCCCCCTTCCCTATTTTCTCTCTCTCTCTCTCTCCCTTCCCACACTCTCTTTGTCACCCTCTCGACTTCTCTCTCTCCATCTCCCTCTCCCCCTTCACATCCTCCCTCTCTCTCTATCCCCCTTCCCCCTTTCCTCTATCTCCCTCTGTCTCCCTTCCCACCCTCTCTTTCTCATCATGTCGGCTTCTCTCTCTCTCTATGTCTCCCTCTCCTTCTTCACACCCTCCATCTCTCTCTCCCCCTTCCCTCCCCTCTCTCTCTCTCTTTCTCTCCCTCCCTCCCTTCCTTCCTCCCTCTCCCTCCCTCCCTTCCTCCCTCCCTCTCCCTCTCTCCCTCTCTCTCCCTTCCCACCCTCTCAACTTATCTATGTGTCTCCTTCTCCCCCTTCACACCCCCCTCTCTCTATGTCTCCCCCCATCCCCCCTCACTCTCTCTCTCTCTCTCTCTCTCTCTCTCTCTCTCTCTCTCTCTCTCTCTCTCTCTCTCTCTCTCTCTCTCTCTCTCTCTCTCTCCCTCTCTCTCTCCCCTTCCCACTCTCTCCCCATCTCTCTATCCCTCTCTAAATCACTATTCCTCTATATAAGTATGTAAAAAAATTGGATATCCGATTATATCACATTTGATTAATATCAAATATCCGCTTTGTTTTCATTAAGGCATCAATGGGAAATATTTGTGGGGCCCAAACAAACATATATAAAAATTGGATATCCGATTTTTGTAACACATAAAAAGGCCTTGTGGGCCTTATATATATTATAATATATATAATATATATATTATATTATATATTATGTATATATTATATTATATATTATATCATATATAATATAGTATATATTTTTTAATATAATATGTCATTGATATCGGATATCCGATTTGGTTGGGTTTTTGCCATGGCAAGGTATATTGACATCCAAGCCAAGTAAAAAGTCAACATGGATTTTTCATGTTTTTAGGTGAGCGTGGAAGGCTATTTTTTTCATAACAATACTTTTTGGCTCCTCATGATCCTGCACATACCCATAAATTTCCAAACTAAGTCAAATTTTAATAATCAACATGCTCATATTAGAATTCTTTAGCTCTCTATCTCACTCTCTTATCTTCCACAAACTCTAGATGTATCTATCTCCCTCTCTTGTATCTCTCACCTTTCTCTCCCCTCTCACAAGTATATTCACCCTCTCTACCTTTCATTCCCTCATTACCCCCATCTCTATCCCTACCTCCCTACCTCCCTCCCTCTCTCTTCATCTCTCTCCCTCTCTTATTGTTTCTCTCCCCTCCCTCTTCATTTTCTAGAACACTACCTATTTCTTCCACCCTCTCTCCAAATATCTAGGTATCTTCATCCCTCCCTCTTTACTTGATTACCTCTCCCTCCCTATCTCATTACCAACTTCTCTCTCCCACTCTAGTTCTCTCTCCTATCTTTCTATCCACTCTCTAGTTGTCTCCCTCCCTCTCCACCTTTCTCTCAGTCCCACCTTACCCTTATCCCTTTATGAACTCTCTCATTCTCTTCTCCTTATCTCCACTCACCTCTCTATCACATCCTTCCCTAGATCTCTCATTCCCTCCATATCTAACTTTACATCAATCCATTATTAGTCCTCTCTATGTTCTTCTATCTCTCCTCTTCTCCCTCCCTCCCCTCTCTACGTATCCCCCTTCCTTTCTTCCCCCCTCCCTCTGTATCTCCTTCCCCCACTCTCTGATATTCTCTCTTCCTCTCTTATTCTCTCTCTTTATTGTCTAGGTCATCACTTATACATCCCACCCTCTCTCTCCCCTCTCTAGGTTTCTCTCTCTTCTCCTCTCCACCTATCTACCTCTACATATAGGTATCATTTTTCACCTCTCTCTATCACCCTCTATCTATCTCATTCTCTCGAACCTTGCTTTACACCTCTATGTCTCTCACCTATCTATATGTCCCCTCTATAGTTCTCTCCCTCCCTCTCCACATCTCTCTCCTTTCCCCCTTAACTATATCCCTTTGAGAACTCCTTCCTTATCTCATCTCTCTACCCTAACCTCTTTATCACCTTCTTTCATAAGTCTCTCACTCCCTCCATGTCTACCTCTCCATCCATCTCCTCTTACTCCTCTCTTTATTATTTTGTCTTTTCTCTTCTCTTTGTGTCCAATCTCTAGGTCTCTCCTTCTCTATCTTCCCATCCATACATACCCCCATATCTATATCCCTCCCCCACTCTTCATTATTCTCTCTTCCTCTCGTATTCTCTCTCTATTGTCTAGGTCATCACCTCTCTTCCCTCTCTAGATTCCTCCCTCCTTTCCTCGCCACCTATCTACCTCTACATCCATGACTTGTTACCCACCTCTCTCTATTCTCCTCTATCTAGCTCATCCCTCTCTCTCTCACCATCTAGGTCTCTCGTCTATCTTTCCTCTAGTTCTCCCACCTATATATTTTTCCCCTCTCTACTTCTCTCTCTCTCTCTCTCCTATCTATTTTTGAACTCTGTCATCTTCTCTCTCTCCCCCCACCTCTGTATCTCCTCATTTCGTAGGTATTTCTCTCCCTCAATGTCCAGCCCTCCCTCCATCCCCTCTTACTCCTCTCTCGTTCTTTTATCTCTCCTATTATCCCCCCTCCCCTTTCTAGGTCTCTCCCTCCCTTTCTTCCCTTCTTCCTCTATCTCCCCCCCTTTTTACCCCCATCTCTCTCTCTCTCTCTCTCTCTCTCTCTCTCTCTCTCTCTCTCTCTCTCTCTCTCTCTCTCTCTCTCTTCCCTATTGATTCTTGTTCTCTCTCTTCCACTGTCTACACCCTCACCTTTCCATAATACCCTCTCTTCCCCTCTCTATGTTTATCGCTCCCTCCCTCTCCACCTCTCTACATCTTCATCCCTATCTCATTACCAACCTCTCTCTATCCTCATTTGTATATCGCATTCCTCTCTCTCCTTATCTAGGTCTCTCACCTCTCTCTCCCCCTATAGGTATCTTATATCTTTATCTACCCCCTCTCTAGTTCTCTCCCTCCCTCTACACCTCTCTCTATCTCATATTTCATATTTCTATTAATGCTTAGAGTTTAGGGTTTATGTTTATGTGTGTGCACCAAGTTGGTGTGCAAAAAAGTGGACACACACCAATTTTTCTTTGAAAAAATAGAAACCGCGTTCACTGTTTTAAAATTTTAAAATACCATGTACGTGGTTAGGTTCGTTGTGCCTAATCATAAAGGGACAAAACCCTATACAGGGTCCTTTCGGAATAAGACTATGTATGTAGTCCTTTAGGAACTAGGACCTCATACACAATCTTAGTTCCTAAAGGACCGCATACATGGTCCCTGCTAATAAATTGTTTTTTTTAACTATTGACTATTTCCTTTTACCCTACAGCTGATTAGTTAGGGAAAAACATTTATAAAATAACTAGACTGATTAATAGATTGAAAACATCTGAGCTTGAGCATTATTTATCCCTTGCTACTTTCCTAGAAACATTGGCTAGTGGTGCCATTGAAGTTTCAAGTTAGATTACAAAATGGGGAAACTATAGGGATAGGTATCACACTTAATATGTTAATGGGTTATCATATGATGTAGTGAAAAATAAAAACATAAGTAAAGCACAAATATGTTCTCTTTTTTTTTATCCTAGAACTGGTGAGTCATTACTCTTAATGCAAAGAGGTTTCCCATACATTGGTGTATCAATGTGTAGATGACGAATCTTTTTTGGAATAGGTGGTGGATGGTCTTTGACGAACCACCTTGTAATAATTCAGAGGTTCCATTATATTTTTTGAGGAAAGTATATTATGAGTTTGTCCTCAATGACTAGCCTATTTATTTTGATATGAGATATTTTCATGGTAGAGGTGGTGGCTCTACTCAAGATAGACCTGGAGCCTATAGGGTATTAGACCCACAAATTCATCGTCCCCTAGCACCCAAACCCAAGGTACATGCAACGCTCCCAGTAGCCCTGAAAGAGTCAATGGAGATAGAAACTCTTCAGGTGGCCACATCATTTACAGATGCGATCATCCAACATGGGACACGATTATCACACCCTCTTGGCCCGGACGATGATCCATTAGCTGAGACAACTAGTTTTGGTCAGCACATTGAGAATGTGTTTCTGACTTACATAGGAATATGCACAGGGATGGATGTAGAGGCCAGTGCAAATGGTTCCATGTCCCATTTGTGCATGATTTGTGGGAGCAAATGTCAGACCCACATGACTAAGGATGTGGCACTGAGTGATGAATTGATGGACATGTTGTTTGCTTATCAGTCGTAGACAGAGGTGTGTTGATTTGAATTAATAACATTTAATTTATCAGTAACTTAAAATTTATAATGAAAAATGAATTTTCATTTAAAGATCAATTTAAATGGATACAAATAATATACATTTCAAGATGCAGCAGTGGGTGTTAATACACCATCTGATATTCCTTTTGTAGTTATTGCAGTTGCAACTTCGACACCTGAGGTATAAATTTTGTAACATGTTAAAATAGAATAGTACTTTGAATTCAAATAAAATTATAAGATATACTAACTCTCTTTAATGCTTGACAATTGTTTGTTTTGTAGGCATTGATAGGGGACCAAATGTCCCACATTGATGATGTCACACTCTCAACAATCGATTTTGGCCTACAAAGCTATGCAGTATCATATTTTGTACACCTTATTTTATGTATTCTTTTGATGGAATATCTATGTAATTTAATTTTAGATTTGTTAAATTTTGTTTAATATTATCTACTAATATCTAATGTGTTAATTTTGTTTGTTTTAGGGTGTTGGTATTATGGATGTGTTGCATTGGTTTTGTCATTGATGTCAACACTTATCCTTCTGGAGATCTATATTGTTGATTTGGCACTATGGTTTACTGTTAAACATGCACATTGTGTTCACCGTCAAGGTCAGTGACTTATGCACAGTAATAGGTATATGCTCACTGACAGGTTATATGGTTCACTGGTACTGATGATGACTTGTTATTATCTAGAGATCACTTGATTAGGTCAAAGACATGGTTTGGATACTTGGTTTTTGTGTTTTTTTTATTGGTCTAATCGAGTTGACATATTTGTTGTTACTGGAAAATTGGTCTAGGTTATGGACTGGTATACGTTATCTATTCCAGATCAGCATGACACATTATGGAGATGATTTATTGATTGGATATTGTTGTAAATGTATTGAGCCGACATGTCGTATCGGATCAAGACTTATTGGTCATTAATTTAATTGTAATATACTTAGTGAGCCAGCCTAAACATTTGGTCTTAGGTTTTGTATAAATGTAAGATCTCATTTGTGAGATGAAGGTATGGGTATGGTCATGATATGTGTGAATATTGAAGATCATATGAGCAAATCATAGAGAAAATCAAGCAGACATCATTTGAAGGTTCAAGGAAGGTTTAAAGGTGTTTATCAGAGCTTAAACTGGTACTGAATCCAACATTGTAGATTCAGTTTGAAGCAATACATTATTCTAGGATTTAACCATCCTATTGTAGTCATTGTGACTCCCATTTAAGCAGTGTGCTCTAGGCGGTTGGCTTTTCTACATGTCCAGACCCCATTTGTATACACATACTATCTCCAGTAGTATCATCTGATTGTGGGTAAGGTTTCCCACCATGTTTTTCCCCTTATAGGGTTTCCACATCAAAAATATATGTGTTATGTGTTGTGGAAATTATTTCTCTTTCTATTTCATGCATTAAGTTTCACCGATATTGATATACATTGTTAATCTATTTAATCGACATTAAGATTGGTTTACCGGTATTAAGTATTAAGTTGAATTAATTTATAATTGGGTTGAAATTCATTGAAAAATGATTCACCCCCCCCCCCCCCCCCCTCTCAGTTGTCCTTCCAGTTCCTAACAATTGGTATTAGAGCTAAGTCCTCTTTTTGCAGAAGTCTAACGGCTTGAGGAGATCCTATGGCAACAAACATTTTTAGGAAGGACAGTCCTAAACTTGATGGAACTAACTATGTTATATGGAAGATCAGATTGGAGACATGTCTGAATTGCATTGGAAGAGACATATGGGAAGTTACAAAGAATGGCTATGTTGGTCCTTCTCTGAATCAACCTAATCCACCCACATTGGGAAAGGACTTGGAGAATGATTGCAAAGCAATAGAAGCACTTCTGAGGGCATTATCGGATCAGCAAATTATGGGATTATCAGAATGATATATTGCTAAAGCTATTTGGGATAAATTGGAAAGATTGAATGAAGGAGATACCACTGTCAAAATTGCAAAACTGGAATGTTACCGGGTCAGGTATGAAAATTTGGAAATGGAAGAAGATGAAATAATTTATACTTTTATAGAAAGAGTTGATGAAATTATTTTAGGAATACAATGTTGTGGAGGATCCTTAAGTGAAGATGAAATTGTTTCTAAAGTTTTAAGAGTTTTTCTACCGACTTACAAAATGAAAGTAACTGCTATTAGTGAGTTGAGAACAATGCCTAATACAACAGTATCTAGAGATACCTCGATTGGAAAACTTTCAGCATTTGAGTTTGAGGAATTTGGTCCTGTTGCTATAGTTAAGACTGATTTAGCCTTCAAAGCATCATCATCTGCATCATCATCATCATCATCTGACAAATCTGATTGGAAAGCACTTTGTGCAAAAGAACTTGAAGATATCAGGAGGGAAATGAAGAACTGGAAGAACTTGAAGCACTATTTGCAAGGGAGATGCCTAAAGGTCTAGTGTGAAGTAAGTATGAAGGTAAAACATTGTTTAAATGTTTTAATTGCAATAGAGTTGGTCACATAGAATCCAGATGTCCTGATAGACTTGCAAGATTGAGAGAGGAAGCTAAAAGAACATATAAGCCTAACTTTGAATATCAGAGATACAAATTTAAGAAGTATAGAGATAAATCATGTTGCTATGTTGATGAAGGAGTTACAGATGATTCTGATGAAGAACTAACAAACACTGGATGGGCATTTGCTGCAATAAAATAAGATCAATCAACACCTACTGTCCCACTGGTAGAGCAGGCCCTGATAGCTAGAATTGAGGAAAAAAATGAATGGATCATTGATAGTGGATGTTCACATCATATGGCTGGTGATAAAAGTAAATTCTTATCTTTTCAGGAATATAATGAAGGTCTAGTAAGATTTGGCAATGATAAAGCTTGTTTAGTCAAAGGAAAAGGCACTATATCTTTGGATGGTAAGCACAATACTAACAATGTTTATTATGTTGAAGGTTTGAAGCATAATCTTTTGAGTGTTGGTCAATTAGTTGAAAAGGGATTTAAGTTACAATTCAAAATGGAAAATGCAAAATCATGAACATAACTGGAATGGAGATTGCAACCGGTAATCAAACTAAACGTAATATCTTTCATTTGAATAACAGTGATAAGACATGTTTGATTGAACACATTGATGAAAGTTGGTTATGGCATAAGAGACTATATCGTGTGAATTTTGATTGCATTGTAAAGATCAGTTCAAGTAACCCAGTAAGGGATTTACCTAAGATTGTGAAACCTCAGAATCTGGTATGTAAGGATTGTTAAATGGGAAAGAAAGTTAGAACAAATTTTAAGAGTATTTTTGAGAAATCCAATAATGTTCTTGATTTAGTTCTTACTCACTTGTGTGGTCCGACAAGAACAAGAAGTCTACAAGGAGATAGATATTTTATGCTAATTATTGATTATTATTCTAGAATGTGTTGGGTTACTTTGCACAGGGAGAAATCAGAGGCTTTTAGAAAATTCAAGTTATACAAGGCAATGGTAGAGAATGAAATGGGTAAGAAAATCAAATGTTTAAAATCTAATCAAGGAGGAGAATATACATCTAAGTAATTTAATATATTTTGTGAAGTGAATGGAATCAAAAGACAACTATTAGCACCTCGGATACCTCATCAGAATGGAATTGTGGAAAGGAAAAATAGAACTATTCTGGAAGCAGCTAGAAGCATGATATTGCAAGAGGAAAAGAAAGTAGAACCAGCTAGAGTCATTCCTAGATATGTGAAATTACATCATGATCCGAAGTAGATCATAGGAGATAAAGATGCAGGGATACTCACAAGAAGAAAGGTGAAAGAAAAGAGGGAGATGACTATGGAGAAACCTTTTCTCCTATGCTTAAACTAGAAGCTATCTGAATGCTACTTCCATTTGCAGCATTCAAGGGATTTAAGGTTTACCAAATGGATGTGAAGCCTATGTTATTGAATGGAATCCTAGAAGAGGAAGTGTATATTGAGCAACCAGATGGGTTTGCCTTATCAGAAGATAGTAGCATGGTGTGTAGATTACACAAAGCCTTCTATGGATTGAAACAAGCACCTAGGGCATGGTATGAATGTTTACACTCTCATCTTGTGAAAATAGGATTTCAGAGAACAAGTGAGGATAGCAACATCTACCTGAAATCTGAAGATGATCAGATTCTAATCTCTGAAGTATTTGTAGATGATATAATCTTTGGAGGAGATCATGAAATGAGTCATGCATTTGCACAAGAAATGAAGAAAGAGTTTGAGATGTCTCTCATTGGAGAGATAAAGTGCTTCATTGGTTTATAGATTCAGCAAATGAAAGAGGGTATCTTTATTACCTAGTCCAAGTATGTCAAAGAGGTATTGACGAACTTTGGCATGGAGGAGAGCAAACTAGTTGGTACACCAATGGTGACTAGCTATAAACTGACTAAGGAAGATGATTCGGCATTAGTGAATGAGAAGGAGTACCGGTCAATGATCAGTAAGTTGCACTATGTGGTGTATAATAGACCAGATATTGCTCATGCAGTGGGCATAGTAGCTCATTTTCAGAAAAGTCCAAGAGAATACCACTTGGTAGCAGTCAAGAGGGTTCTTAGATACTTGAAAGGGACTATTGACTATGGATTGTGGTATCCATGCAATTGTGATTTTAATATCAAGGTATTTACTGATGCAGATTGGGGAGGTAATGTGGACAATTGGAAAAGCACAACCGATGGAGCGTTCTTTCTTGGTGGAAGACTAGTCTCACGGACGAGTAAGAAGCACAGTTGTACTTCTCAGTCTATAGCTGAAGCAACGTATGTGGCAGCATTTATGAACTACACTCAGGCAATCTAGATGAAACATGTATTGAATGGTTTCAAAGTACCTATATCTGAACTGGTGAGTATACTTTGTGACAATACTAGCGCAATCGATATTTCCAAGAATCTGGTATTGCATGCTAGAACTAAGAACATTGAGTTCAAGTATCATTTCTTAAGAGAGAAGGTTCAAAATAGAGAGGTTGTATTACAACATGTTTCTAGTAAGGAGCAACTAGCAGACATATTCACTAAGCCCTTACCGAAGACTATATTTACCTATTTGAGAGGTGAATTAGGAGTTTTGCCCCTTCATGAAGTAAACTAAAGATGTGTGCTCCACATAAGTCAGGTATTATAGTGATAAATCTTTTAGGATTTATGTGTTGAAGGATGCTACTACATAGGGGAAGCAACATAGTGAAGTATGTGAGCTTGTGCCTCCACTTTGACATTGTTGTCAATAGGGGAGAAGATATATAATAGGGGGAGAAGATATGAGATATGGGAGAAGATATTTGATGTATGATATCTGATGAAGATATTTTAGTTGCACTAGTCTATGATGTTTTTTGTTGCAATGCTATGCTAAGTATTGCCATCAATGCCAAAGGGGGATATTGTTGGCATATGATGAACCGATATGATAATATGATAATCATATATGTTGTTATTGATGTCAATAAGTATAGGTCAACTGATATGAAGATTGGAGGAACTTGTTATTAATGATCAAGTTGGAGAACCAGTATGATGAGATGTAGTGAACTGGTGTCAGGGTTTCAGTAAGTGTGACTACCGGTTGGTAGTCTCAGCTCTAGGGTTTCCGGTTTGGCAATCTAGCTTATGTGATGCAACCGATGATATTCTGTGATGAGTTAGCTAAGAAATGAGGATGAGATCGATATGCCACATCATTTTTGTGCACGTGAAGGATTTCCTTGAGTATCTTGCATATGAAGATCGATTGCATTAAAAGTCTACCTCGGGAATGAACATTCTTCTTAGCGATATGAGAATAAAGTGTGATGGGTTACTATTTTCTATGTGTGGTGAAAAATGGATGATGCAGATTGACTTGTGATCTGTTTAAGATTATTTCATTCTATGAAAAGTGTTTGGATGGTTAGTATTGGACCGCTTGTAATTGTAAACCTAAGATGCTTAGGGTTTAGGGTTTATGTTACCGACCTAATTGTTGTCTATAAGGTCGATGATGTTTGTTATTGTAAGTTACTGGCAAAAGTTGTGTATGTATCCGAATGATGAGATACTTGCCAGACCAGTGAGTGAAAACTACACAGTGTGATTTGAAAGTAGAGGAACTGAAAAGGATCTACCTTAGCATATAGTGTTGTTATCAGATCAAATTTTTACCTGTTGTGTTCTAACCATTTCAACAGAAGGAAAATCCCTTTGTCGGGTAGCTTTAACAGGGTTACTGTAAATACTCTAACCAAGTGAGTCAAGTTCATTGAGTTCTTTAAATCCTCTTGCAAGGTAACCTTATATAGGGTTTCAACCTTTAACAGGGTATATAGCCATTCCTTAATTGGGTGACCTTTATAGGATCGGTTCCTAGCAGAACCTTATTATAAAGTCTTTAACCAGACTAGGCTCCTAACAAAGAAAGCTTCAAAAGAGTTCAAAACAAGCTTGTGGGTATTCACCCCTCCGTGGTTTTTCCCATTTGGGTTTCCACGTGAAAAATCTATGTGTCATGAGTTGTGCATTTTTCATTTGATAATTAAGTATTCTTTTTTTAACTGATTATGCATGCAGAGCTAATGGTTATGGTATTGTTGACACACCGCATACATATGTTTATGGGTGAAGTAGTTATTAAGTATTGAATGTATTTGAAGTATTTAGTTTTACTGGTTTATGTTGTCTGTAGTCTTACTGTGATTAACCGGTATTGCCATGGTTAAGTTCAGTAATGAAGACAACTGGTTAGCATTGTTTTAACTTGATAAGTTGTTGAGAAGTTTTTGTATGTGTTGATTCACCCCACCCCCCTCTCAGTACTAGTTAGGGTATTTGTTGTTCATCATTATTCATTAATTGGTATCAGAGAAACTCTAGGTCCTCAGTGATATAAGCTTCACCACTTGAGGAAAAATATCCCACCTTAGTGATGAAGAGGGAAGGTCCTAAGTTCAATAGAGATAACTTCAAAATATGGAAGGATAGAATGAAGATCTATATTAAGAGTTTGGGTGCTCAATACTGGAGCTATGTTGAGAATGTCTATGTAATCCCAACTGGTACTCTAACTGATGATCAGAAGAGAGAGATTCAAGAAAATGGGCAAGTCATGGAAGCCCTTATTAGCAGTTTGTATGATATTGAGTTAATTGATGTACAAGATAAGGACACTCCTAAGGATGTATGGGATGCATTGGAAACTATTTATGGCAGTAATGATCATGTCAATCAAGCTAAGGAAGAGAGCCTTAGAGGAAAATTTGAAGAGATGAGGATGGTTGAAGGTGAAACCATTCAACAATATGGCATAAGGATCAAGATTATTGTTGGAGATATCAAGAGCACTGGTGGAACAATCGATGATGCCACCATTGTCAGTAAAGTTTTGAGATTACTGTTACCGGTCTATGCAATCAGGGTTGCTGCTATTCAGGAACTAAGGTCTAGTGACAAAACCAACGTATCCTTAGACACTATCATTGCAAAGTTGACTGCATATGAGCTGAATAGATATGATGGCAGTGTTCAGAAGACTGAGTCAGCTTTTAGAGCATCTATTGCACCAACTAGAAAAGGAAAAGAAGTAAGTACTAGTTATGAATCCATGCAAAGCAGAGGTATGGATGATGAAGAGATTTTGATGGATTTTGAAGCTCTTCTTGCTAAGAGACTTCCAAAAGGCACTAGAAAATATAGAGGTAAGCATCCTTTAAAATGTTTTTCCTGCAATAAGATAGGACATATAGCTATTAACTGTCCTAACAATGACAATAAGGATAAATCGGGGAGGTTTATAAAGTATAAAGGAGGAAATAGAATAAATTGTCTTGTTGCAGTGGATGAAGGTGTTACTAATGAAGAATTTGAGAATGAAGAGAAATAGGACATAGTGTTTGTAGTTGTAAAGGAAGAAGTGTCTGACAAGAAAGCACTTGTCTCTCACATTGAAAACTCTAATGAGTGGATTATTGATAGTGGTTGTTCTCACCACATGACTGGTGATCAGAGAAAGTTTCGATCTCTAGAATATGATGGAGGTGTTTTCAGATTCAACAACGATGCACCATGATTGGTAAAAGGAAAAGGATCCATCTCACTGAATGGAAAGAGCCGTGTGAATGATGTCTACTAGGTAGAAGGTCTTAAGCATAACCAGTTGAGTGTTGCTCAGCTAAATGATAAAGGAATCATTCTGGAGTTCAAAGGTGGAGGTTGCAGTATAATTGGAAAAAGTGGTGAACTTATTGCTAATGGTAAGTAGACCAAAGGTAACTTGTTTTAGTTGAATGCCAAGATAAGTCGGTGTCTGATGGAAAAGTTTGATGAAAATTGGATATGGCATAGGAGACTTTGTCATATGAACTTTGATAATATTGTAAAGGCTAGTAAGATCAAGGCAGTAAGAGGATTGCCTTTACTAAACAAATTGGAGAATTCTTTGTGCAGAGAATGTCAACTTGGGAAGATGTCTTCCTCAACTTTAATAGGTAAGTCTTTTTCAACATAAAAATTACTTGATCTTGTGCATACTGATTTCTATGGTCCTATGAAAATTAGAAGTATTCAGGGAGATAGGTCTTTCATGATTCTTATTGATGACTACTCAAGAATGATGTGGGTCACATTCTTGAAAGACAAGTCTGAGGCGTTTGGAAAGTTCAAAGACTTTAGAGAATTAGTAGAGAAGGAAAGTGGTCAAAAGATAAAATGCCTAAGAACTGATCAAGGAGGTGAATTCACTTCTGATGAATTCAACAAGTACTGTGAAGATAGCGGTATCAAGAGGTAGTTTTCTACCCCAAGGACACCTCAACAGAATGTCATAAAAGAAAGGAATAATAGGACTGTAGTTGAAGCGGCCAGAACAATGCTGATCCAAGGAAAGGTTGCTCACACGTTTTGGAGAGAAGCGGTGAGCACTACAGTCTATAGTATGAACCGAGTACTCATCAAGAAAGGTAGAGTTAAAACCTCTTATGAGTATTGGACCGGGAAGACTCCCACTATGATCTATCTTAAAGTATTTGGTAGTAAGTGTTATATCAAGAGAGGTGAGCATCTGAGCAAGTTTGATACTAAATGTGATGAAGGAATATTTTGGGATATTCCACTAAGAGTAAATCTCTAAAATGCTACAATAACAAAACACAGAAAATTGTTGAGAGTATCAATGTCAGGGTTGATGAATCCCCTAAGGAACCTGAGGAAACCTATAGCGAGGATGTGGAAGATGAACCAAGTGTAGCCTTCTGGGAACTGGTTAAGAAAGAAACAAGCAATGATCTCATTGTTCCCATACCGGTAGAAGCTGCAGTAGGTGAAGAAGAAGAAGTAAGTGAAGAAGAAGAGGAAAAGCTAGCAGAACCAGCTAGAGTCATTCTTAGATATGTGAAATTACAACATGATCCAAAGCATATCATAGAAGATAAAGATGCAGGGATACTCACAAGAAGAAAGGTGAAAGAAAACTCTTGCATGATTTTTGAGTTGGAGCCCAAGACTTCCAGAGAATCACTTACAGATGAATATTGGATTAAGGCAATGGAAGAGGAGCTAGACCAAATAGAAAAGAATGCAACATGGTCCTTGGTACCCAGACTAGAATATAAGAATGTCATAGTTACCAAATGGGTCTTCAAGAATAAGCTAAATGAAGAAGGCATAGTTGTGACGAATAAGGCAAGACTTGTATGCAAGGGATATGCTTAGGAAGAGGGAGAAGACTATGGAGAAACATTTGCTCCTATGGCTAGACTGGAAGGTGTCCAAATGCTACTTGCATTTGTAGAATTCAAGGGATTTAAGGTTTACCAGATGGATGTGAAGTCTATGTTCTTGAATGGAATCCTAGAACAAAAAGTGTATATTGAGCAACCGGATGGGTTTGCCTTATCAGGAGATAGTAACATGGTGTGTAGATTACACAAAGCCTTGTATGGATTGAAACAAGCACCTAGGGCATGGTATGAACGTTTACACTCTCATCTTGTGAAAATAAGATTTCAGAGAACAAGTGAGGATAGCAACATCTACCTGAAATCTGAAGGTGATCAGATTCTAATCTGTGAAGTATTTGTAGGTGACATAATATTTGGAGGAGATGATGAAATGACTCATGTATTTGCACATGAAATGAAGAAAGAGTTTGAGTTGTCTCTCATTGGAGAGATAAATTTCTTCATTAGTTTACAGGTTCAGCAAATGAAAGAGGGTATCTTTATTACCTACTCCAAGTATGTCAAAGAGGTATTGCAGACCTTTCACATGGAGGAGAGAAAACCAGTTGGTACACCAATGGTGGTCAGCTGTAAACTAACTAAGGAAGATGATTCAACATTAGTGAATGAGAAGGAGTACCAGTCAATGATCGGTAAGTTGCACTATGTAGTGCACAACAGACCAGATATTGCTCATGTAGTGGGCATAGTAGCTCATTTTTAGAAAAGTCCAAGAGAATCCCACTTGGTAGTAGTCAAGAGGATTTTAGATACTTGAAAGGGATTGTTCACTATGGATTATGGCATCCATACAATGGTGATTTTAAGCTCAAGGTATTTACCAATGCAGATTAGGGAGGTAATGTGGACTACCAGAAAAGCACAACAGGTGGAGCTTTCTTTCTTGGTGGAAGACTAGTCTCATGGATGAGTAAGAAGTAGAGTTGTAGTTCTCAGTCTACAACTGAAGTGGAGTATATGGCAGCATTTATGAACTACACTCAGGCAATCTGGATGAAACATGTATTGGATGGTTTCAAAGTACCTATATTTGAACCGATGAGTATATTTTGTGACAATACTAGTGCAATCAATATTTCCAAGAATCTGGTATTACATGCTAGAACTAAGCACATTGAGCTCAAGTATCATTTCTTGAGAGAGAAGGTTCAAAATAGAGAGGTTGTATTACAACATGTTTCTAGTAAGGAGTAGCTAGCAGACATATTCACTAAGACCTTACCGAAGAATACATTTACCTATTTGAGAGGTGAATTAGAGGTTTTCCCCCTTCATGAAGTAAACTAAAGATGTGTGCTCCACATCAGTCAGGTATTATAGTGATAAATCTTTCAGGATTGATGTGTTGAAGGATGCTACTCCATAGGGGGAGCAGCATAGTGAATTATGGGAGCTTGAGCCTCCACTTTGGCATTGTTGTCAATAGGGGGAGAAGATATATAATAGTGGGAGAAGTTATGAGATAGGGGAGAAGATATATGATGTATGATATCTGATGAAGATATTTTAGTTGCACTGGTCTATGATGTTTTTTGTTGCAATGCTACGCTAAGTAAGTATTGTAGTCAATGCCAAAGGGGGAGATTGTTGGCATATGATGAACTGGTATGATAATATGATAATAATATATGTTGTCATTGATGTCAATAAGTATAGGTCAACCGGTATGAAGATTGGAAGAAGTTGTTATTAATGATCAAGTTGGAGAACCGGTATGAGGAGATGTGGTGAACCAGTGTCAAGGTTTCACTAAGTGTGACTACCGGTTGATAGTATCAGCTCTAGGATTTCTTGTTTGGCAATCTAGCTTGTGCGATTCAACTGATGATATTCTATGATGAGTTACCTAAGAAATGAGGATGAGATCTAGATGCCACGTCAATTTTGTGCACGTGAAGAATTTCCTTGAGGATCTTGCATATGAAGATTGACTGCATTAAATGTCTACCTTGGGAATGAACATTATTCTTAGCAATATGAGAAGAAAGCGTGATGGGTTACTGATTTCTATGTGCGGTGAAAAATGGACGATGCAGATTGACTTGTGATCTATGTAAGATTGTTTCATTCTATGAAAAGTGTTTGGATGGTCAAGATCGGACAGCTTGTAATTGTAAACCTAAGATGCTTAGGGTTTAGGGTTTATGTTACCAACCTAATTGTTGTCTATAAGGTCGATAATGTTTATTATTGTAAGTTGTTGGCAAAAGTTTTGTATGTGTCCAAGTGATGAGATACTTGCCAAGCCAGTGAGTGAAAACTATAGAGTGTGATTGTAGAGTAGAGGAACTGAAAAGGATCTGCTTTAGCATATAGTGTTGTTATCAAATCAGAGTTTTACCTAATGTCTTCTAACCATTTCAATAGAAGGAAAATCCCTTTGCTGGGTAGCTTTAACAAGCTTACTAGAAATCCTCTAACTAGGTGACTTAAGTTCATTGAGTTCTTTAAATCCTCTAGCAAGGTAACCTTTAACAGAGTTTCAACCTTTAACAAGGTATATAGCCATTCCTTAATCGGGTGATCATTAATAGGATCGGTTCCTAGCAAAACCTTATTGTAAAGTGTTTAACCGGACTAGGCTCCTAACAGTACGAGCTTCAAAAGAGTTCAAAAAAAGCTTGTGGGTATTCATCCCCACCGTGGTTTTTCCCATTTGGGTTTCCACATGAAAAATCTGTGTCATGAGTTGTGCATTTTTTATGTGATGATTAAGTATTCTTTGTTTAAGTGATTATGCATGCAGAGCTAATGGTTATGGTATTGTTGACACACCACATACATATATTTATGGGTGAAGTAGTTATCAAGTATTGAATGTATTTGAAGTATTCAGTTTTATTGATTTATGTTGTCTGTAGTCTTACTGTGTTTAATCGGTATTGCCATGGTTAAGTTTAGTAATGAAGACAACTGGTTAGCATTGTTTTAACTTGATAAGTTGTTGAGAATTTTTTGTATGTACTGATTCACCCCCCCCCCTCTCAATACCAGTTAGGGTATTTGTTGTTCATCATTATTCATCACACAAACCAGACCTGATATAATGAATGCAGTATGTATTGTTTCAAGGTTTCAGTGTAATCCTAAAGAAAATCATGAATCAGTAATAAAATGGATTTTGCGGTATCTACAAGGCACAACAAATCTTGGTTTATGGTATCCTAAAGATGAAACTTCTAATTTATGTGCATATACCAATGCAAATTGGGCAGGAGATGTAGATGACAAAAAGAGTACCACTGGCAGTGCAATCTTTCTTGATAGCAGATTTATTTCATGGATAAGAAAGAAGCAGAGTTATACATCATTATCAACAACAAAATTAGAATATGTTGCAGTAGCAACTAATTGTACTAAGGTATTATGGATTAAGCAAATTTTGAAGGACATAAAGGTAAAATTCAAAGAACCGATAATCATTTATTGTGATAATTCACCAACAACTGATATATCAAAGAATCTTATATTTCACTCTAAGACTAAGCATGTTTCTATCAAGTATAATTTTATAAAAGAGAATGTTGAAGCAAATGAGGTAAGATTGGTTTATGTGAATACTAAAGAGAAGATTGTAGATATCTTCACAAAGCCTTTTCCTAAAGAAACCTTTGAATATCTTAGAGAGAATATTGGGGTAATACCCTCACTGGCAGAGACTTAGATGATGGAAGCTTGGCATCAAACTGACAGAAACTAACAAAGAAATCTTTTTTCGACTTTGATGGAGAAGAGATACTTCTCAAGGGGAGTAGTTGGTTGTATGTTCTGGTATTTCTTCTTAACTGCTTTGGCATTTGATGTCAAAGGGGGAGAGATATCCATGGAAAAACATTATTCATTAGAGGAGAGATATATACCCTTTGTATTTTGGTTTTGATTTTTGGTATTGATCTATTCTGAAGATTGTTGGTTTTTGGTTTTTTTTTTGGTATTTTGCATAGTCACCAGTATATGTTCGCCGATAGGTTATATGGTTCACTGGTACTGATGATGACTTGTTATGATCTAGAGATTACTTGATTAGGTTGAAGACATTGTTTGGATACTTGCTTTCAATTTTTTGGTTATTGGTCTAATCAGGTTGACATATTTGTTGTTACCCGTAGATTGGTCTAGGCTATGGATTGGTATACATTATCTATTCCAGATCAGCATGCCACGTTATGGAGATGATTTAATAATTGGATATTGTTGTAAATGTATTGATCCGACATGTTGTATCACATCAAGACTTATTTGTAATTTATTTAATTGTAATATTCTTAGTGAGCCGACCTACACATTTGGTAATAGGTTTTGTATAAATGTAAGATCTCATTTGTGAGATGAAGGTATGGGTATGGTCATGGTATGTGCAAATATTGAAGATCATATGGGCATATCATAGAGCGAATCAAGCAGACATCATTTCAAGGTTCAAGGAAGGTTTAAAGGTGTTTATCAAAGCTTAAACTAGTACTGAATCCAACATTGTAGATACACTTTAAAGAAGTACATTATTATAGGATTTAACCATCCTACTGTACTCATTGCGACTCCCATTTGAGCAGTGTGCTCGAGGTGGTTGGTCTTTCTACATGTGCAAACCCCATTTGTATACACATACTATCTACAGTAGTATCATCTGATTGTGGGTAAGGTTTCCCACCATGGTTTTTCGCCTTACAAGGTTTCCATGTCAAAAATATCTATGTTATGTGTTGTGGATATTGTTTCTCTTTCTGTTACATGGATTAAGTTTCACCGGTATTGATATACACTGTTAATCTATTTATCTGGCATTAAGATTGGTTTATCGGTATTAAGTATTAAGTTGAATTAATTTATAATTGGGTTGAAATTCATTGATAACTGATTCATCCCCCCCTCCCAGTTGTCATTTAATATACAATAGGCCCCTTCACGGTTTGGCCATAACTTGGATGCTTTGAATTTTGTGTTCAAGAAAACTCCTAAGACTGGCAAGGAGAAGACAAAGAAGACAATAGATCCTAGATCAACAAATGAGGTAATCTACATTTCAGTTGCAAAGAAATTATGGTTAAATGCATAGTTATTTTGATAATTGTGAACTATTTTCTACAAAAGGATTCTAACTTGGCTTTTGAATTGTGGTTGTGCAACCATCTACAAAGCCACGTATTGCATCAAAGAGGCTCGATTTTGATGATACACCACAAGTATAGGATCATATAGTGTTAGTTGTGGTCATTGAATGACCAATATATGTAGATATATTCTAAATTTTTATTCTATATCGATTTGGATATTGCATATGCCATATTTTTGTAAAACTTGTATTGACTTGACATATATGCCTTTTTTGATATATATAAATGATATTTGATCCAATAAATGTCTATTGTGTTCATTATTGTGCATTTTGTTGATATTGATAGGCATATTCGATACATACAGAATTTATTCATTGTGTTGCTTATTGTGCATTTTTATATATATAAATGATTATTTATAAAGAATTTGTTCGGTGTATTTGGTAGCTGCCCTTTTATTAAGTTAAATGAATCTTTGCCTATCTAATCAACAATATGAATATAAACAAAAAAAATCTATGATATAAAGAATTGCAATCGTGGAATATGATTTGATAAGATTTGTAAAATATTGAATTAACCCTACAAAACTCCTTGTCTCAATCAAAATGAAATTCAATGGCAATGGTCAGATTTGATCCGTGGTAATGATCATTTAATGCTTTTGATTCCTTTCATCAATTTTTTTTTTTTTGTCTTGTTTTCCATTTTTTTTATCTAAATAATGTGATTTGGGACCATTAATGATCATTTGAAGTCATTTGTGAAAGTTTGGGGTCATTTGGATAAAAGATGTAAAAGTTGCTATGTTGTTGTCAAAGTTGTCAAAGTTGTCAATGTTGACAAAGTTTCATCGTGGGAACAAACCAACATCACGACCATGTCTGGGTAGGCAATTTTATGCTAGGCATGATCCTTTTATGCCTCCCAATGCACCAGAATGTCGAGAGCATTACCCTACCGGTGCGATCTCTCAAGTGCCCTGAGTCCAAAAAATTGTCAAACTTTGACGGACTGTTTCTCGCAATCCAGATGAATATGATTGATCCTTATGAACCTATAGGGTCACATGAGGCTCTTCTACAATGACCTATCTTATTTTTTGGACGAATCTAAGCCACTTTCAAATGGTGGCTTTTTTTCACCTGCTACAAAAACCATCTATGGCATCCAATGCAAAGTTGCAAGATAGGCTAGATTTGATTCCATTTGTTGTGAACATAAAACAACATTATGAGCATGTCCGAGTGGGAAGGTGTATAGTAGGAATTCTCTTTTTGTGCCTTAGAATGTGTCAAAACGTCGAGATCCAGACCCTACCGGTGCGTGCCCTCAGTCTAAAAAAATGTCAAACTTTGACGAACTTTTTTCTCACAATCTAGGATGCTTATGATCGATAAAATTGAACTTATAGGTTCACTTGAGGCTCATCTACAATGACCTATCTCAGTTTTTGATGACTCTGAGCCATTTTCAAATGGTAGCGTTTTTTCAACTGCTCCAAAAACTGTTACTAGCACGCAATGCAAAGTTGCAAGATAGGCTAGATTTGATTCATTTTGTCGTGGGCACAAACAAACATCATGAGCACAGCTGGGTGGGAAATTTTACACTAGGCATACTCCTATTGTGCCTCCTAGTATGTCAAAATGTTGAGAGCCATACCCTACCAGCGTGATCTCTCAAGTGCCTTGAGTCCAAAAAATTGTCAAACTTTGATGGATAGTTTCTCACAATCCAGGATGCATATGATCAATCTATTTGAACCTATAGGGTCACTTGAGGCTCTTCTACAATGACTTATCTTGGTTTCTGACGACTCAAAGCCATTTTAAATGGTAGCATTTTTTCACCTGCTACAAAAACCGTTAGTGGCATGCAATGCAAAGTTGCAAGAGAATCTAAATTTGATTCCATTCATCGTGGGCACAAACTAACATCATGAGTGCATCCAAGTGGGAATTTTTTATGCTAGGGATGCTCCTTTTGTGCCTCCTAATGCATTGAAACATTGAGAGCCATACTCTACCAGGGCAATCTCTCAATTGCCCTGAGTCTAAAAAATTATCAAACTTTGACGAACATTTTCTCGCAATTCAAGATACATATGATCAATCTGTTTGAACCTATAGGGTTGCATGAGGCTCATCTACAATGACCTATATTGGTTTCTAATGACTCAGAGCCATTTTCAAATGGTAGCATTTTTTCACCTGCTACAAAAACTGTCAGTGGCATGCAATACAAAGTTCCAAGATAGGACAGATTTGATTTCGTTCATCGTGGGAACAAACCAACATCATGAGAATGTCTGGGTGGGAAATTTTATGCTATACATACTCCTATTGTGCCTCCCAATTCATCATAATGTCGAGAGCCATACCCGACCAACGTGATCTCTCAAGTGCCCTTAGTCCAAAAAATTGTCAAACTTTGACGGACAGTTTCTCGCAATCAAGGATGAATATGATAATTCCTTTTGAACCTATAGGGTTATGTGAGGTGCTTCTACAATGACCTATCTTGGTTTCTGGCGACTCGGAGCCATTTTCAAATGAGCGTTTTTTCACCTACTATAAAAACCGTCAGTGGCATGCAATGCAAAGTTGCAAGATAGGCTAGATTTGATTTTGTTCATCATGGACACAAACCAACATCATGAGCGCATCTAGGTGGGTAGGTTTACACTAGGCATGCTCCTATTGTGCCTCCCAATGCACCAAAACATTGAGATCCATACCCTACCAGTGCGATCTCTCAAGTGACCCGAGTCCAAAAAATGCATATTATCGATCCATTTGAACCTATAGGATCACGTGAGGCTTTTCTACAATTACCTATTTTGGTTATCTTCCTGGTCATCCCAAAATGCTTGTCAGTCATTTCTAATCTTGTTGTTATCATGGCACCCTCTACAAGCCCATTCCTAACAAACTATTCTAATATGAGTGCGAAATGGAACAAAGAGAAAGAGGGAGAAGGAAGACAAGCAACAAATTTATAGCTTTCCTCCATTCTCAATTTGTCTCTCCAAAGGGTGTTTTCTCTTGTTCGAGTTAAAAAGAGTCCATTTTCTCTTCTTTCTTGCTTCAAACAATCCAAATTCCTAATTTTTTCTCTCCTCCCTAAATCCCTAATAGGACAAATTCATGCAAATGGCATCAGCAGCTGATGTGCATTCACAAGTTTTAGGGCTAATGCCAGAGTCGTGGCCCATACACCTCTAAAAGTCTCCCTTCCCAAGCTCTCTAACAACAAACCCACCACAGGAAAATCGAAAACTCCCACTTCCAAACGAGGCTTATCTCAATGCCAAAACCAACCCAGCTTATCACATCATATAAACTCAAAACCCTTAGTATATTCAAAACATAGTCACATATATTCACATATATTTAAAAAATAGTCACAAAACATAGTCACATATATTCAAAAAATGTTTTACAAATCATCTCATGGGATTTTATACAAAATTTGGCATTTAAATATGTGCGAATCAGCTCATCATCATTTAAATATATAAAATTTGGCATCTAAATATGTAGAAATCAGCTCATGGACATTTAAATATACAAAATTATGCCCCTAAATATGTACAAATCAGCTTATGGGCATTTATATATATAAAAAATGAATATAGAACAATTCACCGACGATATATACAAAATTCTAAAAATCATTCTACCTTGAACCATAGAATCAATCAAGTGAGCCTTCTAGATCGGCTCTAACCCTTATTGTGTCAAGTATTGCCTCATGGTCAGATTCATGAACTTTCCATAAAATATTTTTATGAGGTCTACCACGATACTTCATCAAATGAATATTTATTGCAACAACAAGGTTGAAGAAATGAAGAATATGTCTGTGTTTCAAAGTCCTCCAATAACCAAACATCAAAATTCTTGATAGGGTATCTCCTAAAACATGTTCCCATCATGACAACAAACCCTACTAGATACTCAATACCCTCTCCATCAAAGATTGTTGTTGTCAATTTTCTCATAGGCTCAATACAACAACACAAAAAGTAATTTGTTCCTTCTTCATTGTTCTCTTCTGCAACAACTACATACACACAACCTACATACAATAGAATGATAATTAATACCCAAAATAATTTTTGATGTAACAAAATGAGCCAAAAAAATTCCCGCAATAGAATTTACCCAAAAAATCACCTGGTTCCACTACGTCGGATACATGATCAAAATCAACTGATGCTTCCATCTAGTTCAACTGTAGTGCTCTGGAAATTTGATAGGTATCAATGGGAAGCAATGGTCTAAAAGACCATTTGTCAACCCACTCTTGTGATTCACATTCTTCAAACAAAAAATACATACATGAAGAGCAAAAACATACAATATGTCTAGTGTAAATTACTAGTGAACTTGCATTTGAACTTCAAAATGAGTGCATGTCACTAGATCTTGCAACTGTACAACAATCTTGATAGTTTTCAATGTCAAACTCAGTCATCAACCAAAATTATCTATGAACCATTGACGTACTTGCATTACTTGGACCCATTGTAGAGTTACACCATCGTACAATTGTTGTTACATATGTCAATTATTCTCTAGCTAGGGCTCTTTTTATGCATGCTTCTACATCATTGTGATCTCCCTTTTCATGTCCTGCCTCAATGAAATTCCAAATATATTGTACATTGCTTGTCGCATGCATCCTAGTCAACCAATAGAACATCCCTGCATTTTTTAATTGCGAGGTGCAATTATCTAACCATATTATGTGTTACTTGTATCATATGTTCCTTTCCCTTAAACTATCATAGAAAAATTTAAAGCATCCTTGCACAAACTCTGATGAATGTGTACGATCATTTTTTATGTAGAAGTGATACTCTTTTAGAACCTTTCTATCCTCCTCTGTGCTATCATCTGCATGCATGAATGCTATGTGAACAAAAATAGAAACTTGTGTAGAATGGTAATACATATAGATTACACTTCATTTTCAAGCTATAGTCTATAATTTTCAACAAAATCAACTATAGAGACAATGGTGCCAAGAGTAAATGTGTCCTTGCATAACTTGAATTGCTCATCTAACCACCGAGCTCTATGCGTATGCGTTATGTACTCATAAACTTGTTTCTCTTCAAATGTTCTCATAAAATCAGTTACACATATGTCATTTTTCCCTAACTCACATCTCTTCAATTCTTTTCCATCTTTAACCCCATATGTCACTGTCTTGTACTTTCCAAAAGATACTAGTTTCTAACCAATTTCATGTGTGCAATCCAAATTTAGACATCTTGGAAAATGTTGCAAACCACCACATATAGCACAAGAACCTTTCAAACACGTCATCTTATAATAAATCCAACCATCATCTCTTTTACATAACACACTTGAACTAAATTCTCTTGGTGACTTAGGAGGTAGTTGTATATTGCATTCCTGCAAAACATCGTTAGTGTGCAAAGTACAACATATATGACAATAAATATCATAGTGCATGGAAAATTCAATATGCATCCTACAACAACATGTGGTGTGTACATGATTAATCTTAACATAAAAAGGTTTTGCCATATCAAAAAATATTTGACTAATTCTTATTTCAAGAAATTTTTCAAGGAATCTTTCATAAAATTTTGTTTGAGTCAATCCAAATAGTGTTTGGCATGTGACTCATGATTTCTAGATCCAATTCACCTTCTAACAACATCTCTTTGGTTAGGCGAAACCCTTGTGTTGTCGTGCCAAAAAGTTTCAATTAATGTTCTTAGTGCATCAACAACAACCTTGTCTTTGTGTGGTAGTCTACACAAGAATTCCCAAAGAGAATTATTGTTAGGATCCTCTATTTTCTCCCGTCTATATGTTGGTAAAGAGATTTGTCTCGCCTTATTTGTTTAATCTTTAAACATTGCGGACCATGAAAAGAAAGACAAATTTTCTACCAAACAGTTGGAAAATCATTATATTGATTAACCTCTGAATTAAGGTACAACTCCCTCTAATAAATATTGAATCGGCTCCAAATTATGCACAATCAATAGAAAGCAACCCTAACTGTATAACTGAAACTAAGGAAAATAACTAGACTCGCTGGCGAACAAGTTCCAATGTGATTGCTTGGGTTAGTGTTTTCGACAGACACCATCACCACTTTTGGCATGCTCTACTCTCGATGCACTTTTGAAAAGTCCTGGATTACAGGTACATGTGGCAAACTGATGTGAATTACTCTCTGCTTCCAGAGCTCCTTCTTTCTCTTCACCATTTGCACTTTATCTCTATGGGAATCCAGGTGATCGAGACAAACTGTGAGCATTGATTCCACTTTAGAGATCCTCGTAAAGTCTTCAATAGACAAGGATTTTTCCACCTTAATCTATTTGATGTGGCTGCTAAACTGGTTAATCATCTCCGTAGTAGCTTCCAAGGTTTCACTATCCTCTTTAAGCAGTTGAACATCCACACAGTGTAAGTCCTTCTGCATGGTTGCCCTTAAGGCTGTTAATTCGCCACACAGACTGGTCGACTCATTATAAACCTATTCAATAATTTGGTTGTGCCACTCAATACTCTCCTTGCAAATAAACATCAAATCTTCATTTAATTTGGACACTTTATTTTCAGCAAGAAAATTCATCAGACCATAATGTTGAATATCTCGCATCTGTTTTGAAATTACTACCCATTTGGATTTCTCTTTTTGCCACGAGACCAAGTCGGAGTCTAATGCTTTGGTGACTACGTTGGCATCTGTGAAGAACTGGACCAAATCCGTTATGTAATTGGTTGCTTGATGCACGATCGAGGTGAGCCATTTTGAGAAAACCTCAGCAATCATCCTGTTTCGTTGAACTTCATCAAAGAATTTTTTATTACATGGTCACTTTGGACTAAAAGGTCCTGAATTTTGTGACAATGGTAACAGACTGTTTTGTAGAGCATGAATGTATTGGGCCATCTGCGTTAAAATTTGTTTTAACTTAGCCTTGTCTCTTTCATCCTTCCAAGTACGAGAGATAATTCTTTTAGTCGAAGTCTCTAGATGTTTCACATCTACCACTCTGGTTCCGACCCCCAAATCATTTTGTTCAATAGCATAATCTGCTTTTGAAGCCATAGCAGCATCTTTGTCGGACTCAGGTCTGGAAATGTCTGTAGTCCAATGCTTTATGCTTTCATCAAAATCAATCATGGCCTCCATTTTTAGCTTTTTGGGATTTGTAGACCTTCCCAAACATTTGCTCACAGCATCCTCCATTGATACTGAAATAGGAACCACATTCCTTTTCCTGGTGATTGAATCACTTAACCATTTTGGTTCTAGAGTCAGTTCCTTAGATGGCATGGGTGGAAATCCTGCTGAGGATGGCGGTGTGGCATGGTTCATATGAGACTAGATTTCAAGTGTCCCTAGGTCCTAGAGAGTAGTGTCTATGTCAATTAAAACCTTATCTGCTTCAGAAACATGGGATGCCATCTTGCACAGTGTTTCCTCTGCGTACAAATCAAGGATGAGATGAGGCACCGACGGCTGGAAACTCTTCTTGGTCCTTGATCTAGTAATACGACCAGTAATAGAAAGCTCACCTCCGGTGTCAAGTTTCTCTTCTTTAATCCTTGTATACCTTTTTCCTGCATCAGAAATGGGAATGTTAGTTAAAATAGAAGTTTTACTTGCAATACTCTTCTTCCCACTTTTGCTTCTCGAATTGGCTGCTCGTGTCGGATGGAAACGACAACTCCTAAGCCAACTTTTTGTCCTGCAAATTACATTGAAGGTGTGTGTCTGAACACTATCCCCCATCTTTTTTCTCCAATCCACTTCTGGAAGAGGTTCATCATGTACCCGCTTCATGAACTCAGAATCAAGTACGTCTTCATCATCAGTGGTGACATCTGAGGTATCCATTGACAATCTCATGTCATGAATTTGTTTCAAAGTTAATCTGGACCAACTCTGTTTCCATACTTCAAATTCATCCTAGCAACCCTCCCAATAATCCTCCAGCTGAGGAACATGTTGATCAGGCACCATCTTCTTCACATACTGAGCAATGAAACCCTTACTATCAAAATTATCCCTTTTCAGAAATGTCTTCAAATGCAACTTTTTAAATTCTAGCTCAAGATTCAGTGCATCACAGACAAACCTACAACTGTAATGGCCTAAATCAATCGGAAAAATCCCACTTGTGTCGGAGTCCTCACCATAATCCTTTGCGACATAGGCAAGCTGCCTAGAAATTTTGATCAAAATGCAGGAGTCTGAAACATATTTGGGTAGCCTAAAGGGTTCACCTTTAAATCCTCCAACCCTTAGGTAAGTGAAGTGACTAAATTGTATAAAGAAACTGCTATAGATGTTAACAAGTTCAACCTCTTCTGCAGACATTCTTCTATGCAAATTACCTTGTAATTCAAAGGTCAGCCTTCCAGCGAAAATATCGTTCCAGCGGAGATAGTCATCAACATGCCCTTTCAAAGTCAGATTAGGATGATACTCATAAATTCTTATGCCCTGAACCCATTTTACATGAGACAATCCAGACCATTCTCTGACATAGGCAAGCATATATAACAGATAGGAAGACATATTAAAATTAGGCATCCCAAGATAATTGCTCAAACCTTCGTGTAATCTTTCTGCGATAATAGTTCCCCAGTCAATTAACTGACTTTTATCCAGAGTGACCTAGATGAAGAAATACATCCAGTCCTCCCAGTAAAAAGAGTGGGAATTACCCTTTACCCTACTCAACAATATCACCAAGTCTCAGATTACAGTAATTAAATGTTCACGGGTTAGAGGTCTCGGCAGCCTTGAGCCTCCTTTTTGGAATCTTAGGAGCCAATTCTATGCAATAATAGTTCTATGATACTTCTTTTTCTCAAAGAAAATCCCATAAGATTTACCAATAGTCCAGTCTTCGTAAGGTTCCTGATGTGGAATACCCATGGCTACCATTACCATTTGTCCATCAATGGACAACAAGACTTCACCATCATTTTTTCATTATACATTTATTACCCTTGTCATAATGACTCATACATTCTAAGAATAACTCAGGGCAAGAAGCAGTTGTGGGAAAGGTGGCCACTTCTAATAATCCGCTCTGTGCTACATCTCTCATCATAGGGTCCGCGGCTGAATTCCTTACTCTTTCTAGAAAAACATCTAAATCCAATTGAACTAGCACTGTATCGCCTAATTTCGGTAAAGAGCTTACTAGGGAAGATGAGCTCATCAATTTGGGAAAAATAGGCCTCATTTTTAGTATGTGATTTTCCCCAATTAACCCAGGCAAAGAAGGAAAGTGGAAACGGAAGCAAGCAGCTTAACAGAATACCCAAATCTTTAAAACAAACTGCAACAATTTAGAAAGTTGTTGTACATACCTTCCTCTGTTCTCTGTAAACCTCTATCGCAGCCTATTTTTCTCGCTCTGAAACTCCTTCTCAAAACCTTTTCAAGAAAATAATAATCCCAGCATGATAACTACTCAGTTTTAAAGTCGAGAAAATCTTACCTATCATTACCAAAAGCTGCCTTCATTACTCTTTGTTCGTGTAACCTTACTTTGAAATGATTGTGCTAAAGCATGCTTTAAATGCTAAGTCACTTCACTTCTGACACAACAGATCCTTCCACATACTTGCTATAAATGGCAGATTTCAAATCATTGAAGAAAGAATATTCCTTCCCTCAGCAAGCATTTATCATGTCCTAAAAATCTGCATCATCATCTCGTGGCAAGTCACATCTCCTCCAAGAAGCCTATACATTCAACTCTGAACTCTATGAGAGAATCGCGACACAACATTAACATGATAAATCTTGAACCTTGAACCAAAAAGGTTCAAGTTCAAAGTTCAAAGATTGCAAAATGCCAATAAGGACTAGCAAAACTTAGAAACCGCTCGGGAGGAAAAATATTCAAAGCAATGCCCATTGAACTTTGAACCTTGAACCAAAAAGGTTCAAGTTCAAGGTTCAAGTTCAACACAATG
Source organism: Cryptomeria japonica (assembly GCF_030272615.1). NCBI lineage: Eukaryota > Viridiplantae > Streptophyta > Pinopsida > Cupressales > Cupressaceae > Cryptomeria > Cryptomeria japonica. Next base: position 110,713,254 of record NC_081411.1, on the reverse strand, counting down.
AAACTAAACAATGACCGAATTACATGAGGAAAACTTAAGAATATGACTTGACCGATGAATTAGATAAGCGCTACTTCCAACAAGGACACATATGGAATGGAAATTTTCTATGGGCCCAATAGTGGCTCTGCATGGGGACTGGAACTTGTAAAGTACCAAGCGATGAATCTCAAAATCTCTGGTTTCGCAAAATGACAAACTAAGGTTCAACTCACAACAAAAACCGACACACCTAGGCTAACACAACAAAAAGAAAGTATGTACAAACCAACAGGGGACAACTATCTATAATTGATACAATTTTAAGTCCTACCCATTATAAGATAGGGGTAGTTCAAAACCATCCTGGTAAGCAATTTTAAAAGAATTGGGCCCCTTTATCTCGCGAATCACATAAGGCCCCTTCCACAGCGACTCAAATTTTCCATGAGAACCTTTTGGTTCTCTCCTTTTATCCCATAATAACACGAGGTCCCCTTTCATTAACTTTCTAGGTCTTGCTTTTTGATCAAAAATATTTTTAACCCTCATCTGATGCTCTATAATCTTGTCAACCATCTTTTCCCTTTCTTCTTCAATCTTGGTTAAGTACATAATTCATTTTTCAAGAGACTTCTGAAAAAATGCATCTTCTATCACTGTCTGTAGTTTAGAAGCCGCTAACTCTAAAGGGAGAGATAGTTGTGCGCCAATACCATATACCAGCTCAAATGGTGACATTCCTATGGCCCATTTCGGTGAAGTTCGATCCGCCCATAGTGCTTCATGCAGCTTCTTATGCCAATCCCTAAAATTTTCACTGACCAATTTTCTCATGATGTTGATCAAGGTCTTGTTACTTGATTCCGTCTAACCATTACCCTGAGGATAATAATCAAGAGCATGTGCCAAAGAACTTCCATGATCATAGAAAAATAAGCTCAACTTGGATGAAGAGAAATTTGATGCATTATCTGTGACTATTTTTTGAGGGACTCCAAATCTGACAAGAATATTCTCCTTAAGGAATGTACACAATTTTTGAGGTAGTTTTTTTAACAGGGATAGCTTCCACCCACTTAGTGAAGTAATCCGTTGCTGTTAATATGTGAGTGTGCCCCACACTAGAAATGGGGTTCAAAGGACCAATAAAATCTAATCCCCACTGCTTAAATGGTTCTTCAATTACCACGAGCCTCAAAGGCAAGGCGGCCAACTAGGGTTTACCTGTAAACAGCTTGCATTTCTCACACCTCGCCACCCAGGTGTATGCATCCCAGAACATCCCTGGCCAATAGTAACAGTTTCTCTAGATTTTGTATGCAGTAACCATAGAGGAAAAATGACCCCCGCATGCTTCATTATGAAAAGTTTTCAACAAAGCTTCTTGGTACTATTTATCCACACATCAGAGGAAAGTGCCATCTAAACCTTTCTTGTATAATATGTTTTTAGAGATGATGTACTTTGCAGCTTTCAACCTCAAATTTATTTTTTCCCTCGGAGAAAGATGATCCGAACAGTCTCCATACGTAAGATAGTACGCCACATTAGTCAACCAAGAATCTCGGTGATCAATGAACAAGGTTAAACGTAAAATGTCCTCTTCTTTAGACTCATTCTCTGCTATCAATCTACAGAGGCCTTGTCCTCTGACTAGCTTAGTGAGCTTGATATCTAAATTGAATTCTTGTATCTTGGAGACCCAAGACACTCTATTATTAATGTCAACATCCTATTGAGTCAAAACAACTTTTACTATAGAATTGGGAACAAAAACAATCGCATGTGAATGAAATATGTAATACCTAAACTGCTTAATGACGTTTACCACCCCATAAGCCTGCTTCTCTATCTGTAAGTATTTTAACTCATGCTTCTTTAGGGGAATACTCATGAAGGAAATAGGCACCTCCTCATTATCCTCACCCTTCTGTACCAAAATCTTGGAAATAGTATGTTCAGATGCATAACAATAAATAATAAAGTCCTTGTTAAAGTCTGGGTTTACCAGGGTAGGCGCATGCACAATTGCCTTCTTAATCTCTTCAAAAGCATTTCTACCAGCTTCATTCCACCTAAAGGCTACCTTTTCACTCATCATATTCACAATGTATTTAGTAGTTTCAGCAAAATTGGGAATAAAGTGCCTTAAGAAGTTCACCTGTCCAAAGAAAGACCTTACTCCATTTCTATTTGAAGGAAGACTGAGCTGTTGTATTGCCTTTACCCTCTGTGGATCAACCTTTACTCCCTCCTATGAAATGATATGTCCTAGAAGTTTTCCTTCCGTGACACCAAAAACAAACTTTTTAGGGTTTAAGGATACCCCATGTTCTCTACATCTCGCTACAACCTTTCTCAAATCCCGCACATGATGCTTCCTTTTTTTGAAGAAAACAGTTAAATCATCTAAGTAAACCACAATAATATTATCCCTCAAATGTCCGAAGGAAAGATCCATCGCCCTTTGAAAAGTTTCCCCTGCATTAATCAACCTAAAAGGCATCCTATTATATGCAAAGGTACCCCAGGGAGTTATAAAGGTTGTCTTGTGTTGATCCTACTCCGCGACACTAATTTGATTATACCCAGAGAAACTGTCCAACATGGACATCATCTCCTACCCAGACATAGTTTGTAAAATATGATCCATTGCAGGTAGGGGATAATTATCTTTCAGACTTGCTTGATTTAAGTTTATGAAATCAACACAGATTCATATCTCACCGTTTTTCTTCCGAACAGGAACTATGTTCGCAATCCAAGTAGAATGATGTAGAGGATAAATAATTCAGGCCTTCAACATCTTGTCAACCTCATGAAAAATTGCTTCCGCTACCTTTGGATTAAAATTTCTTAGCTTCTGCTGGAAAGGATTAACACCTAGTTTCAAAGGAATTTGATGCTGGAACTTACCATCCCTGAAGTTCTTCAAGTCATCATAACTCCATGTAAAAACATCTTTATACTCAACCAGAAAATCAATGAACCTCCTTCTTTCCACTTCAGAACAACATTTTTCTAGATTAACAAATTTAGGATCCTCATTGGTACTAATGTTAATTTGTTCATACTCCACAGAGCTTCGAATTACAAGATCTTCCTTATCTCTTTGCTTAACATATCCATCTTTCCTGTCAAAAAGATGTTCAAGAGAAACTAAACCCTTTGGGATTTTATTTCCTTTTAAGTACAACATCCCATCATGTACTTCTTCTGGTGTATTGGTAGAAAACTCTTTACAATTTGCATATGATCCCTCATAAAACAAGTATGTAAAAATGTCAGCACATTGTAAAAAGTTCTGAATTTGTTTATCATTTTTGAACACCTGCTAGGATTCAAAATTATCAAGCACACTAGGTCTATGCACTAGTTCAACCCTGTAAGTGTTGGTTGTGAAATCTAGATGTGGTACCAGTAAAGCTATAGATATCACCAAAGAATCAGCCTTCAAACTAAACTCCCTAGGAATGGATTCAATTGAAAAATCATCAAAAGCTTCAATCTCATCCCAAACACGATTCCTATAGTGTCTCAATCTCTCATTTTTTACCACAAATAAGCCCCTCACCTGCTTAACAATAAGTTCTGCATCACCTCTCACCTTCAACATTTTGATTTGCAATCTTTTTGCTTCAACCAGACCTAATAACAAGGCCTCATATTCGGCCGTATTATTTGTGTTTTGGAATTCCAATTTAAAAGAATAAGGAATGACCTTTCCATTGGGAGGTATCAATACAACCCCAGCCCCTGATCCAGAAGATGAACAACTCCCATCAAATTCCATAGACCAGAATTTATTAGACTTACCAGAATCCCTTAACATACTTTCATCCTGAGGGTCAGTTGATATCATGTAATTGCCAAAGCCGCAATCTTGTTACAAAATTTGAGCTTTCGGATCATCTAAGGGAAAAATTGTGTACTTAGTCTTTATTTCAGGGTGCAACACGACTCTTTGTTTTCCAACTGTAATCATCACTTGAGACCAATCCATCCTAATTTCCCCTCCCATGTCCTTACAAAAAGTGTGACTTAACAACATGCTATAGCTAGCAGGGATGTTAGCCACTAGGATTTTCAACTTGATTCTCTTAGCAGGGTGTGCTACCAAGGCAACCTGGGCATCTTTAATTTGCCCCAATAAAGGAACCTTCTTGGAGTCCATGGAGTAACATTTTCCAAAGGTCTTTGTTAGGGTTAAACCTAAAGCTTTTGCTACGGCTGAAGGCATGACATTATCAGATGCTCCCAAATCTATTATGCAATTACTCAACTTATGCCCATTAATATATAAGGACACATAGAAAGGCTCTGGTTAATTCTAAAGATTGGGTTCAAGCAGATCATCTTGTAGAGAAATAGTCTCTGATGAGCTTTCAGGGATTACTAGAGCAGGACTAACATTAGTATGTGCTAGAGAATCAGTACTCATGGGTGTTTGGGTTTCACTTGCTAAGGCATGGGCATCATCCCCTTTGACAAATTCAACCAACCTATCTAGTTCTTTCGGGTTTCATTTCAAATACTTAGTCAAAGAAATTTGAACACAAGATGTCTTGCAAAACTCAATGATATCAAAAGGATTAGTAAAAGAATCAAAACTTGAAGAAGCAATCCCTGGAACAATTTTTGACATACCTCCATGGTGGGTCAAGATTTCTTTTCCTTTCACAGTACTATGGATGGGCGTTACAACATCTTGATATTTCAAGTTCTGTTGAGTTCTTGTAAGAATTGCGTATGAGGAATCTTCCAAAGAGACCAACATGTTTCCTCCCCTTTTTGAGTCAGAAAAGTATTCCATTTAACAAATTTCAAAGTCGCGAGGCATACTTTGGGAAACTCCTTCATCAGCTTCTAAGATTGTTTCTCCTTTACTAACTATTTGAGAAAAATGAACCATCTGAGAGCACGAAGAACCATCATGCTCGTCAGTTAAATGAAACACACAAGAATTTGCCTTGAGGGGTGGTGCTTCAATAGCAAGTCTTTGTTGTATAGGGGGTAGTTGTAATTGTCTTCCTCCACCTCCTCCTTGTTGATTAGGATATCTTCTAGGGATGTCTTGATATGGTTGGGAATAGGAAGTACTTGCTTTAGAAGTTTGCCTCTTTAGAGCAATTACATCATTCATTAACCATTGGATAACAGGATCTAAGGAAGTAGTGGGTTGGGCATTAGATATTTGTACTTCTCATTTCCATTTGCCCGCAGTGATAAAATCATCCTCTAATTCAATTGCAAGAGTTTTAGTGGTATTCAAATCAGCAACCCTTTGCCTACGAATCAAGAAACTAATCTTAGAGGGCATAGAATTGATAAAAAAACATTTGAGATTATCATCTGAAGGTTTTTGGTTAACCAGGATCTTGTGTAGGATCTTATCAAATCTTTCTACGAAGTCCCTCATGGATTTAGGAAGCTCCTTTTTCAACTGGGATAACTGAGCCAGGAGGGCATGTTCATCTTCAGCTACTTTAACTCTAGCTTCGAATCTTGTCTTCAAATCTTGCTAGGTTGCTATCACAAAATTTGGCAAATGATAAAACCAATCAGCCGCCACTCCTGTCAATGTCTGAATAAACACCCTGATAGCCACATCTTCATGTTGAACTGCTATTACTCCATAGGCCACACTAAAAGCATTCAAGTGTTCATCTACAGTGACCATCCCGTCCCCGCTAAATTTGGGCAAATGATCTCTGGTAGCTTTTGGCAAAGGATTAAGGTTCAAACCTAAATTCAACGGTCCTATAGCTGCCCCCCACGGGTTGTTGGCCACCATTGGAAGTATGATATTAAGAGGAGTACGATTAAATCAAATTGGTAAGGCCACACCATGCAGGAACAATGCTTGACAAACTAGAGATGCAGGTGATGACGGCAAAGGAGATGGAGGTCTACTCCTTGCCCTTCGTTGGGACGAGAAGGTGGGTTGAAAATTTAAATTCAGCAATTCTTCAAAGACGGGATCAGAAACCCCCCTCCTTCTTTGGGATCTAGTATATGGCCTAGAGTCTAGTGTAGAACAATCAGGGTAACAATCATCTAGGAATCTGGAATTGATTATTTGGGACATGGATAAAGAAAACCCTAGGAATGACTACCCTTTCAAAGACTAACACAGGCTGATCTAATTGTCTTTCTATTTCGCTAAGAAGAGCACTTATCCTGTCATATTCTGCTCGACTTCTCCTATGCCTCCAGGCTAGAGTATCTAGCTCTGAGGTAATGTTACTTTGTTCCTCTTGTACCCAGTTTAAATTTGGTTGTGACATAGGCAAAAACCCTTCAAGAGGCAATACCATTTATGAAGAACAGAGTATACTACTATGACGACCTTGTTTTAAAAACAATTATTCTTCTTTCCCCAGCAGAGTCGCCAAAAATCTGTTGGTAAATAGATTTGTCTCACCTTATTGGTTTAATCTTTAAACATTGTGGACCATGAAAAGAAAGACAAACTTTCTACCAAACAGTTGGAAAATCATTATATTGATTAACCTCTGAATTAAGGTGGAGCTCCCTCTGATAAATATTCAATTGGCTCCAAATTATGCACAATCAATAGAATGCTTTTCACCAGAAAGCACTTAAAGGTAATTGCATACACCAGTCAATACAAAATGAATGCAAGCACTAATTCATATATAACTATTTATGTAAAGCTGACGGACTTCATGTACACTAAAACAAAATGAAAAGCTCGTAAAGATGAAATTTGCCAATACTTTTCTGCACATATAGAAAGTATAACAACCTCTTCTTTCAAATAGATTCTCATAGAAATCAAACCTCAAATATCAAACACACTGACTTGAAACCAAAGATAACTGTCAACAAGATTGTCATTCACTGATGATCATCCACTTTCTACATACACAAAATGTTTTTAGCCAATTTAAAGATAGTCTCTTCAAAAACTTAGTGAACCCTTTCAAAGTCATTACGAAACATATTTATAGGTCACTGGACCAATAGTTCATTTAAACCAAAGTAAAATTAACTCACATGAGTTAATAGAAAGAAACCCTAACTGTTTAACTGAAACTAAGGAGAATAACTAGACTTGCTCGCGAACAACTACCAGCAGTGATAGTCATGTCGTTTGCTAAGTTCCAATGTGATTGCTCGGGTTAGTGTTTTGGACAGACACCATCACCGCTTTCACTGTGCTCCACTCTTGATGCACTTTTGAAAACTCCTGGATTACAGCTACATGTGGCAAACTAATGTAAATTACTCTTTGCTTTCGGAGCTCCTTCTTTCTCTTCACCATTTGTACTTTATCTATGTGGGAATCCAGGTGATTGAGACAAACTATGAGCATTGATTCCACTTTAGAGATCCTCATAAAGTCTTCAACGGACAAGGATTTTTCCACCTTAATCTGTTTGATGTGGCTGCTAAACTAGTTAATCATATCCGTAGTATCTTCCAAGGTTTCGCTATCCTCTTTAAGTAGTTGAACATCCACACAATGTAAGTCCTTCTGCATGGTTGCCCTTAATGTCGTTAATTCACCACGTAGACTGGTTGACTCAATATAACCATTTTCAATAATCTAGTTGTGCCACTTAATACTCTCCTTGCAAATACACATCACATCTTCATTTAATTCGAACACTTGATTTTCAGCAAGAAAATTCATCAGAGCATAATGCTGAATATCCCGCATATATTTCAAAATTGCTACCCATTTGGATTTCTCTTTTTGCCACGATACCAAGTCGTAGTCTAATGCTTTGGTGACTTCGTTGGCATCTTTCAAGATCAGGACCAAATCCATTATGTAATTGGTTGATTGATGCATGATCGAGGTGAGCCATTATGAGAAAACCTCAGCAATCATCCTGTTTCATTGAACTTCACCAAATATTTTTTGATTTCCTGGTGACTTTGGACTAAAAGGTCCTGAATTTTGTGACAATGGTAATGGATTGTTTGGTAGAGCATGAATGTACTGGGCCATCTGCGTTAAACTTTATTTTAACTCAACCTTGTCTCTTTTGTCCTTCCACATACGAGAGATAATTATTTTAGTGAAAGTCTCCAGATGTTTCACATCTACCACTCTGGTTCCAACCCCCAAATCAATTCATTCAACATCATAATCTACTTCTGAAGCCATAATAGCATCTTTGTCAGACTCGGGTCTAGAAATGTCTACAGTCCAATGCTTTGTGCTTTCATCAAAATCAATCATGGCCTCCATTTTTAGCTTTTTGGGCTTAGTAGACCTTCCTAGACATTTGCTCATAGCATCCTCCATTGATACCAAAATAGAAACCACATTCCTTTTCCTGGTGATTGAATCACTTAACCATTTTGGTGCTAGAGTTAGTTCCTTAGATGGCATGGGTGGAAATCTTTCTGAGAATGGTGGTTTGGCACAGTCCGTATGAGACTGGATTTCAAGTGTCCCTGGGTCTTGGAGAGTAGTGTTTATGTCAATTAAAACCTTGTCTTCTTCAGAAACAGGGGATGCCATCTTGCACAATGTTTCCTCTACGTCCAAATAAAGGATGAGATGAGGCGCCGACGGTTGGAAACTCTTCTTGGTCCTTGACCTGGTAATTTGACCAACAATAGAAAGCTCACCTCCGGTGTCAAGTTTCTCTTCTTTAATCCTTGTTTATCGTTTTCCTGCATCAGAAATAGGAATGTTAGTTAAAACAAAATTTTTACTTGCAATACTCTTCTTCCCACTTTTGCTTCTCGAATTGGCTGCTTGTGTCGGATGGAAATGACAACTCCTAAGCCAACTTTATGTCTTGAAAATTACATTCAAGGTGCGTGTTTGAACACTATCCCCCACCTTTTTGCTCCAATCCACTTCTGGAAGAGGTTCGTCATGTACCCGCTTCATGAACTCAGAATCAAGTATGTCTTCATCATCAGTGGTGACATCTGAGGTATCCATTAACAATCTAATGTCATGAATTTGTTTCAAAGTTAATCTAAACCAAATCCATTTCCTTACTTCAAATTCATCCTGGAAACCCTCCCAATAATCCTCTAACTAAGGAACATGTTGATCAGGCACCATCTTCTTCACATACTGAGCAATGAAACCCTTACTATCAAAATTATCCCTTTTTAGAAAGGTCTTCAAATGCAACTTTTTAAATTCTAGCTCAAGATTTAGTGCATCAGAGACAGACATACAACTGTAATTGCCTAAATCAATGGGAAAAATGCCACTTGTGTCGAATTCCTCACCATAATCCTTTGCGACATAGGCAAGCTGCCTAGAAATTTTGATCAAACTGTAGGAGTCTGAAACATATCTAGGTAGCCTAAAGGGTTCACCTTCAAATCCTCCAACCCTTAGGTAAGTGAAGTGACTGAACTATATAAAGAAACTACAATAGATGTTAATGATTTCAACCACTTCTACAGACATTCTTCTATGCAAATTACATTGTAATTCAAAGGTCAGCCTTCCAGCAAAAATATCATTCTAGCGAAGATAGTCATTAACATGCCCTTTCAAAGTCAGATAGGATGATACTCATAAATTCTTATGCCCTGAACCCATTTTACATGAGACAATCTAGACCATTCTCTTACACAGGCAAGCATATATAACAGATAGGAAGACATATGAAAATTAGGCATCCCAAGATAATTGCTCAAACCTTTGTGTAATCTTTCCGTGATGACAGTTCCCCAGTCGATGAACCGACTTTTATCCAGAGTGATCTGGATGAAGAAATACATCCAGTCCTTCCAGTAAAAAGAGTGGGAATTACCCTTTACCTTGCTTAACAATATCACCAAGTCTCGGATTGCAGGAATTAAATGTTCACGGGTTAGAGGTCTCGGCAGCCTTGAGCCTCCTTTTTGGAATCTTAGGAGCCAATTCCGTGCAATAATAGTTCTATAATACTTCTTTTTCTTAGATAAAATCCCATAAGATTTACCAATAGTCCAATCTTCATAAGGTTCCCGATGTGGAATACCCATGGCAATCATTACTGTCTGTCTATCAATGGAAAACAAGACTTCACCATCATTTTTCCTTATACATCTATTACCCTTGTCATAATGACTCATACATTATAAGACTAACTCAGGGCAAGGAGCAGCTGTGGGAAAGGTGACCGCTTCTAATAATCCGCTCTGTGCTACATCTCTCATCATAGGGTCTATGGCTGAATTCCTTACTCTTTCTAGAAAAACATCTAAATCCAATTGAACTAGCGTTGTATCGCCTAATTTTGGTAAAGAGATTACCAGGGAAGACGAGCTCATCAATTTGGGCAAAACAGGCCTCATTTTTAGTTTGTTATTTTCCCCAATTAACCCAAGCAAAGAACGAAAGTGGAAATGGAAGCAAGCAACTTAACAGAATACCTAGATCTTTAAAACAAACTACAACAATTTCGAAAGTTGTTAAACATACCTTCATCTATTCTGTGTAAACCTCTATCGCGGCCTATTTTTCCCGCTCCGAAACTCCTTCTCAAAACCTTTTCAATAAAATAATAATCCTGAAGTGATAACTACTCAGTTTTAAAGTCGAGAAAATCTTACCTATCATTACCAAAAGCTGCCTTCATTACTCTTCGTTCGTGTGACCTTACTTTGAAATGATTGCGCTGAAGCATGCTTTAAATGCTAAGTCACTTCACTTCTGACACAACAAATCCTTACACATACTTGCTATAAATGGCAGATTTCAAATCATTGAAGAAAGAATATTCCTTCCCTCGACGGCTGTTTATCATGTCCTAAAAATCCGCATCGTCATCTCATGGCAAGTCACATGTCGTCCAAGAAGCCTATACATTCAACTCTGAACTCTACGAAACAATTGCGACACAAAATTAACGTGACAAATCTTCAACCTTGAACCTTGAACCAAAAAGGTTCAAGTTCAAAGTTCAAAGAATGCAAAATGCCAACAAGGACTAGCAAAAATTAGAAACCGCGCAGGAGGAAAAACATTCAAAGCAATGCCCATTGAACTTTGAACCTTGAACCAAAAAGGTTCAAGTTCAACACAGTGAAACTAAACAATGACCGAATTTCATGAGAAAAACTTAAGCAAACGACTTGACCGACGAATTAGATAAGCACTACTTCCAACAAGGACACATATGGAATGGAAATTTTCTATGGGCCCAACACTATCTAATGCTTTATGTAAGGTTGTTCTACTTATGTTTAATGACTTACTTGTTTTTCTTATCAAACAATCTTTTTTTATTTTCTTGCTCATTATGGTTGATATGTTAACATGTCTAGTAACATTAGAATATTTAGTATGTAATTTTGAACTAATAGCTTGATTGCATCAAATAGATTTCTCATAATAGTTCTTTCACTATTACTTTTGGATGATCTTAGGCCTATAATTTTCATTGTCTCTCTAAAATTCAAAATTTTAATCACTTCAACAATTAATTGGCATCTTGCAGTTTGATTTAAGTTTTCAAAATAGTTTTTCCATATTATTTTAACCATTCTCCTATAAGTTCGTTCATTCATTTTATCGGGCATTGGCTTCAAAATATTCTCATTGATGTCAATTAGATACTTTGGTTTCCTACAAATGATTCTAGGAGGTGTTAACATCAGTGCATTGCGTGCATTAGGTACATACATCGCATAAAAAACAACGGGTGTATATTCATCATTTTGTGCATTAGGTACATTCATCGCATTAGGTTTATACAGTAAATCAAATGTTATTGGTGCATCTTCATCGTTTGTTTAATTATTCATTGTGATCTCTTCTTTAATTGCATTATGTTCATTTGGTAAATAAAATTGAGATGTTGAGGATGACATACCTTCTTATCTCATTGCTCTTATGTCATGTAATTTCTTCATACGTTGCCTTTGCCTTTCCTTTTCAGCCTCTCGTTGTTCCATCATTCCTCCCTTGTTCTTTCTCGTCATTAATACTAGTTGTCCTAAATAGAATCATTTTACATATATATGTAAACAAAAGTTCTTAAACAATCAAATAACCATAAAATTGAGCATTATCATTATTTTATTAAATTAAAACTATTAAACAATCACAATAACATTGAACAAGCTAATAAGAACAACGGTTTAATCATTTGAAATCATGCAAAACAAAAAATTCACTTACTTCTACATATAAAATTGTCACAGAAGCTCAATAATAATTGCAGTGGGGCCTTCAATGACCTCAAAAATTTCTTTTGAGGTCGTTGAGGCTGTTGGACAACTAAAAGTATGTCCAAGAACCTCGTATGTGGTATTTTTAGTAACCATGTGCATGCTTTTAGTCCCCAAAAATGCTCAATAGGCCAACACCTATATTCCCGGTACCCCTTATGAGATTTTAACTTATCAAAACCTCATATGCATTACTTGCAGTAAAGAAAATGTGAAGGAAAAGGGAGGGAGGGAAGGGGAAAGAGGGAGCGAGGGAGGGGCAGGGAGAGGGATAGAAAGGGGGAGAGGGAGAGAGAGTGTTAGATGCAATGACAGTCCCAAAGACACTCAAACGGGGGGGTGAATCAGTGTCTAACCGGTTAACAAAATATTTAAACTTATTTATAACTTTGCAACCCAAAAAACCATACCGGTAAATAAGGGAGAGGAAGAGATCTCACATGATGTCATTAAGTGCCACACATGTGTTAGAACATCATATGACCCCTTAGGACATCATATGGTCTTAAGGGGTCATATGTGTGCTAAGGGACCTTACAAGATGTCATTAGGTGTTATGTGGGGTCCTGAGAGAGAGAGAGAAAGAGAGAGAGAGAGAGAGAGGGGAATACAATATACAATATGATATCAGAAGGTAATATATATCAATATACATGTACATGTACATACACATATACATATAATACACATAAAATATCAAAAGAGAGTACACATACATATATATTATATTATACATGTATATATTATAAACATACATATATGTATACATACATCATACACATATTATATACATATACATACATATGTGTGTGTATATACATATATTATATATACTTATATAGATTCAATATCTACATATATACATATTATACATATACATATATGTATGCACACACGCACATTTTAAACATACACATTAATTTCTTTATGTTATAGTATCACATGAAGAACCACATACGTGGTATTTTCTCCTTATAACCGCATGTGCACTTCTTATTAAAACAAAAACCCGCACGTGGTTCTTATTCAAAAGAAACCCCATGCACGCTCTTGCTTGTTTAGGTTTGTGAATAGGCCTGGATGACAATGTTTCGGTTTGGAAGTTTGATTTCCTTCTATTTCTCTCATTTTTGACATGTTTTGCTTTATGAACTTGGTTTCTTGACTTTGTCATCATCAGGTTTACACTTCATCAAGTGGGTATTTCTAAATTTGCCACCATATTTTCACCCATCTTCTAAGCTTTCTAACCATATAAGTTTTTAAAAATTTAAACAACAATAACTTATTATTATTGAATTTATTTTACTAGTATCTCCATAGTTCTCAGAGATGTACGTGTACCATTTTTTTAATAACTTTTTGATCTACTTATCCAAATTTAAAAAACATTATATTTTATCAAAGTGCACTTGAAGTTTTTTTGCATTTTCAATTGTTTTGGTGCAAGTTATGCTTCGCACATGAATAGGTACCTGATTTTCAGGATATCCTTGATTGGAAAAATCAAAAAAAAAAAATACTCAACAAAAAATTATAAAAAATACACAACTTCTAGTTTTCACTCTTACCTATCTTTCTACCAAAGGATTTGTCAAAATACTAAATCTAACTATGACTTTTTTGATGCACACGTAAGACAATATGTTATGTTTTTAAAAAAAAAATCAGTCTTTTTTTTGTGCATGAACAATTTGACCTCCTTAATCTTATCCAATTTTGAAAAAAATTAGTAGTTTGGAAACTAGATTTAGAGTACTACAATCTTTTTTCTTTGAGTATCTTCATATCCACTATTACATTTGGCCTCAAATTCTGACGACAGTTCATCGGGATTCCAACTACAATTCCTTGGACTGTCGACGAGCAACTTCATCAAAAAATTATAGTTGGACATTCCAACAGTGCTCAAGGCCGTCATAATTTTGACGACATCAAAGACTCTTCTGACAATGACCATAACTGCACTTACTCGGAAATAAAACTCGATAAGTCATTGGAATTCCAATGCCTTCCAGGTAATGTTCTGATGGTTCAAGAATCTGAATAAATTGGAATTCTGATGGCCCCCTCAGTTCTTAGCCGTCGGAAAAACTTAATAAGTCGTTAGAATTCCAATGACAACCAGGGCATCTAGACCGATGAGGATGTTGTATGTGCGATGGTTTGGGTGTCTGAATTCAGATGGCCCCATCACTATTTAACCATCAGAATTCCAATGAAAATGAGGGAATCTGCACCGATGAGGATGTTGTATATGCGACGGTTCGAGCGTCATAGTAAATTGGGTGGGCGTTGGAATTCTGACGCCCCTTGACTGCTTACTCGTTGGAAAAACTCGATAAGTCATCAAAATAAATTGGGTGGGCATCGGATTTCTGACAACCCCTCACTACTTAGCCATCGGTAAAACTCGATAAGTCATCGAAATAAATTGAGTGGGCGTCGGAATTCTAATGCCCCCTTTCTGCTTATCCGACAAGGATGTTGTCAGACATACAACATCCTCGTCGGATGCTTGGTGGATGGAAATGTTTTCACTTATTGACCAATACGATAATACTATAGATTCATTATTCTGTATCAGCCAACCAAATGACAATAAAAAACAATTTGACAATTTAATCATTCGACGGTTTAGGCATCGAATGTTTGGTGGATGGAAAGGTTTGCACTTATTGACCAATATGATAATACTAAAGATTCATTATTTTGTATCAGCCAACCAAATGACAATAAAAACAATTTGACAATCTAATCTTTCCACTTGAAGACCAGCCTCAAAAAACCATGTATTATTGAAGAATTGTGTCCCACGTTAAGTTCTTCAATCCCATCAATAGCCACCCATAGTGGCATAGCATAAGATGGCATGGGAGGCATTCCCATTCCACTCATACCTGGCTAAAAGAAACCTCCCATGCCCACTCCCATGTGAGGCATTGGAGGTGCTAGCAAAGCAAAGGGGAAGAAGTTGAGCATACATATTTTGTAAACAAAATAGGCATATATTTAATTCTACAGAAGATTTAAAATGTTTATTAGAGAGAAACTTAAAATATTCACAGAATTATCAGAGTATATCAAGAACTTGAAGTAGGTATGTAAACACAAATTCAATCATATTATTCATCCAGGGAAGATCCAAACCCACATCTGGTCTGATCAAGTCATAGCATATGAACAAGCATGAAATGAAGCATTTTTTCTTGCCTTGTAGTTCCAAATGCAAAAGTAAGGCCCATTTCAATGCCCCAATCCAAAATTAAAATTCAAAATATACTTTATCCTGTGAGAGACAACAACCAACTATATGTTTTACCAATTGTATACCTGTTCCACAAAATACACCGCAATTCCTCTGCAAGTTCATGATCACCCAATTGAGAACTAGTTTCCATTGCATCCTTGTAAAGATTATCCTTTTTAGACAGTGCAATATGTTAGCACATAATTTTTCTATAATTTCCTTAAAAATACTATTCTTTTATAATTTCCTTATTTATGCTCTTAAAAATGCTATTTTCTTTAATTTCCTTAATTATGCTCTTCAAATACTATTGGAGGTGTTGGCAAAGCTAGGGGAAGAAGTTGAGCATACATATTCTATAAACAAAATAGGCACATTTATTTAAATTTTAAAAAACCATCAGTAGAGTAGAACAAGTGCTCCTAGAGACTCAATTAAGAAAAATGCATACCTATTGAGCAACAAGATCTTTCTCTTCTTTCTCCTTGGATTTCTCTTCTTGGACAACCTCTAACTTGTTCCACAAAATAAACCGGCAATTCCTCTGCAAGTTCACGATCACCTGATTGAGAACTAGTTTCCATTGCATCCTTGTAAAGATTATCCTTTTTAGACAATGCAATATGTTAGCACATAATTTTTCTATAATTTCCTTTGAAAAGTTCTTTTTCTATAATTTCCTTAATTATGCTCTTAAAAATACTATTTTCTATAATTTCCTTTATTATGCTCTTAAAATGCTATTGGAGGTGTTGGCAAAGCAAGGGGAAGAAGCTGAGCATACAGATTTTGTAAACAAAATAGGCACATATTTATTTGAATTTTTAAAAACCGTCAGTAGAGTAAAACAAGTCCTCCTTGAGGTGCAATTAAGCAAAATTCATACATGTTGAGCAACAAAATATTTCTCTTCTTGGATTTAAAATGTTTATTTAAGAGAAACTTAAAATATTCATAGAATAATTAGAGTATATCAAGAACCTGAAGTAGGTATGGAAACACAAAGTCAATCATATTATTCATCCAGGCAAGTTCCAAAGCCACATCTGGTCTAATCAAGTCATAGCATATGAGCATGCATGAAGAAAAGCATTCTTTCTTGCCCTGCAGTTCCAAATTGCAAAAGTAAGCACCATTTGAATCCCCCAATCCAAAATGAAAATTAAAAATATACTTAACCCCATGAGAGAGAACAACCAACTATATGTTTTACCAATTGTATATATGTTCCACAAAATACACCAGCAATTCCTCTAGAAGTTCACGATCACCCAATTGAGGTGAGGAGGCATCGGGATACCATATAGCAATGAGAGAGTGTAGCAAGCTAGAGTTGTACTCATTGGTAGAAGTTATACCGATCAAGGAGCAAAGTTGGGGAGAATTGATGCATCAACAAAAACTATGATATGACCCATCGACATAGTAAACACTAGCGGCAACAATGGAGAATTGTCTTGCCGATAACTAATGAGGGTATCGGTAAGACTTATACTGATAAGAGTGGAAAAAAGAAGAGTCCATTGGTATAGCCAAAGAGATCGGTATGTGTTACTTTGAGCCACCCCGATGCCTGAAGAAATCATCGATGAAACATATACCGATGGAACATACTCTATCGAGAAGACTTTTCTTATTAGTATGTTTCATTTCAGATTACCCCGATACCCGATGAAGGAGCGGACTGATTAAGCAGAGAAAAGACACTATCGAGAAGACTCATGGCAATGAAGTCGCTTGCATCGATATAACCAAAGTGATCGATATGTGTTACTTTGAGGCACCCTGACGCCCAAAGAAATCATCGATGAAACATATACCGATGGAACATAGTCTAACGGGAAGACTTTGCTTATCGGTATGTTTCATTTCGGATTACCCTGATACCCGATGAAGGAGCGAACTAATTGAGCAGAGTGAAGACACTATCGGGAAGACTCATAATGATGAAGTTGGTTTCATCGAGAAGATCTATGCCGATGGTGAAGCCCATCGGGGAAATAATGCCTATCGCAATAACGCTAAATGAGCTCACCCGACGCCCGATGAGAATATTGGTTTGAGATATACAGATGAGAAGGAAAATGAGTAATCATCTTAGGGTACCCCGATAAGAGAAAGTAAGATGTCAAAGCAGATAAAGGGTTGTTAAAAGAGCGCCAAAAAGGAGATGTTCATCAGGGAGACATATGTCGGCAAGCCATTGTCATATCAGAAATCAGAACTGAAATTTTTAAAAGTCTTCTATTTAATACTTGTTGTAGATGCATGTATGGTTCGCACGAGGCAAATTTAATGAGAAGTTCATTATTGCAAAAGAATACGGCAGAACTATAAATTTCGTTGTCTAAATATTGTGTTGGTGAAAGAAGAATACATAGATAGAACACATTGCACCTTTAAAAAATAGAGAAGAGGATTGTAATTATAGAAATGGAAGCTTTGAGTAAATAAGGAAAGAAGAGGGAGACCAAGAGCCCTGACTCTGAGGCAAAGAAAGGAAAAACTGAAGAGGTGCCTCCAGTCAGGAAGTTAAACCAAGACATGATAGACCAAATGCAAGCACCCAACCCAAAATACAGAAGGGTGAAGTAGCACCTGCTAGGGAGAGACCAATTAGAAGACAAGTATAGAGAGGTCGGAGATGTCTAGACCAAGGTAAGGGGACATGAACTATTTATGTTCCACTATTTGAGAAGGAGCAAGGAGATGCCACTCTGCAATCCTTGGATGACAAATTTAGGTAAGCTATCAGTCCTTAATGTTTTTATAAACACAAGATTGCTAGAGGTTTTGGTGAGGAATTATAATTCTGTGAAGAGGTGCATTCAAATCCCAAATGAGGAAGAATTTATTAGATTTTATGCGGGTACCATAAACAAGGTTTTCAATTTAGACCCCAATCCTGATAAGCCATTTGTTGGCATTTTTTATGTTTATGTTGTGATTGTCATTGATGGACACACACTTGCATTGATATCCTCTTTATATGTATGAGTTAGAGCACAACCGGTATGCTGTATTATAGTCTTTAGACTATTGATGTTTTGAAGAATGTGTTTCCTCAAGTTGACCTCAAGTGGTATGAGGGATTAAAGTGGCATAACACATTTCTACCAGTCTTCATTTTTGTCAAACCGGCAACTGGCATTTTGTATGAACCGGTAATACTTTGTGATGAGTTACCACCCACCGATTATTTGATGGTGTCGACACTGTAGTGATGCTTTTTGTGACGTATTACCTAGTATGTCCAGGTTCAGTGAACCTAGGAAATTGTAATGTAATCCTATTGGACCAACATGAAATCAGTTTCCTTTATAAGGACATCGTGTCTAGGGTTTTAGGTTGTTGTTATTGTTGTTTCCATAGTTCATATTGCGGCTAGGTTTTAAGGTGGTTGAGGAGTTGGAGAGATTATGAATGTGTAGAAGACTGAAGTAATGCCATAGTGCATTAAGAATGAGCTATAAAGGATCTAACAGAGTAGTCTATGCTATTAGCTAGATCAAACACTTGTTGATTACTCACATCTTTGACAAGTATGTAGCCCTTAATCGGGTAGGCCCAAAAGCCTCTTGTAAATCCTCTAACAAGGTGGTTCACATCTGTGGATCTAAAATCCTCTAGCAAGGTAGTCTTTAATTAGACTTATCTCCTAATAGAGATTGAGATTCTTAACAGGATTTGTTCTAATAAAGAACATTGTAAGACCTTAACTAGTTTGACCTTAACCGGTCTGGCTCCTATTCTGCAGATAGTTACTTGTGAGTTCCATCTCAACGTGGTTTTTCCCATTCGGTTTTCTACGTCAAAATATCTTGTGTTATGTTGTTTGTGATACTGTGGGTGAATGCATTATTAGCTATTTGGTTTGCATGTTTGTTAACCAGTTTGTATGTTAAACTATTTTACCGGTTTACTGCTAGTGTTGCAAAGTGTTTAAGTGCAAAGATTTTTGGCATACTAATTCACCCCCCCCCCCTCTTAGTATTCATCAATTGGTATCAGAGCCAACCTTTCTATAAGTTTAACCACTTGGAAAGAGATATGGGGGAATACACATTGAGGGAACTTACCCACTGGCTCACTTATTCTGAGCAAGCCTATTATGATCTTATGGTCAAATAAAAGGCATCTCAAGCAAAACAAAGAGAACATGCAGAAAAGTTGATGGAGCTATTTGAAAATAGTTCTTCAGATGAAGCAGACATGGAAGCCCTAATTGCTGAAGTAAATAAGTTGAATGAATCAAACTCCAATCTGAGAAAGGAGTTGGAAGGACTGACTATCTGGATGTGTCAAGAGCTTGAGAACCGGAGAAAAGTTGAAGACCTAGTGAAAGAAAGAGATCTTGAGATCTCCAAGCTGAAACAAGAGATGAGTTCCCTAAATGCTCAACTCCATGCAAGCAAGGTGGAAAAGGAAGATATGCAAGGAGAACTGAACACTGCCATCTTTGAGAATGAAAATGTGTTGGAAACAAATGCTGCTATTTCCAAAGAACTCTCTGAGTCAAAGGAAATACTTGCTAAGTTCAACAAGAGTACTGTCAAGCTAGAGCAAAAGCTTGAATCTGCCAAACCGGTCACGAATACCAATGGACTTGGTTATTTCGGTAATGAGGAAGGTGAGACCTCTGGTACAAATACTGGAACTTCAAAGAAATAACCGACATCAAAGGATAAAGGTAAGAAAAAGTTTAAGCCTGTTTGTTTCAACTATCTTAAAGAAGGACATACTGCAAATGTGTGTAGGAGTAAGGTTTACAACAATTTTCCTTATTTCTTAAATGATAAGCCTAGATCCTATAGATTTGATGGTAATTGTTATGTATGCAACAAGTATGGTCATAGAGCATTTGAATGCAGGTCTGTTATGAATAACACTGGAAGATATCCTTAGAGGAACCAAGGAGTTGGTCCTAAACCTTTTGTGAATCAGAATCACAACCGGTTTAATGTCTTCAATCATCAGCCAAGAAGCGGTGGTTATCAAGCGGCAACCGGATGGAGAGTAAATTGTATGATCTGTCATGGTCATGGTCACACTGCTGCAACATGCAGAAGGAAGAATGGAAACATGAACAATGGACCTTGGAGAGCACCTAGATTGGTCTGCTATCACTACAACAAACCGGGTCACATTGCTAGATTCTGTAGATCAAGAAAGGACATATCTAATGATAAACTAGTCACTCTGGAAGGAGACATTGATGTTGACATCGTTCAAATGGATATGAACAAAACCTGGAAGAAGAAACCAGCGGTGTTATAAGAGGAACCAGTTTCTACACCTAGTGTGAAAATCACGAAACCGACAAACTAAGCTTCAGAAAAGCTTAGGGGGAGAAAACGGCAAAATTTTTTGAACCCCCAATTTACACCGATAAAAGACCTTAACCAGTATGTTATACCTTTCATTTGGCAGAAGACTAGAAACGGTCAAGTGGAGAACACAAAGCGGTGATTCAGCAACCAATGGAGTGTGAAGTGAAGGAGAATCGGCAAACCCTAATTTCACGTGTTTTAAAAGGTATTTCTTGAGTTCTTAAGATTTCTATCATGGCTTCCTCATCTCATACTAGTTCTATTGCATCTGTCGATTTTGCACGTTTTATTCAATGAAAGTCCAAGTATAATGCCCTATCACAAGTTCCAACTGGTGTAATAGTAGAAGATGGAATTTCTGACTACATAGATTGCAAAATAGAAGACCTAGAGTCTCTAGCTATCCACACCCAGCTAGGTTTATTTTGCGGTAAAGATAAGAAGATCAAACCGAAGTTTAATATTTTGGAGAAGAAAAAGCTCCACAATGTTGTTTACTTCCTGGAAGATTTCATAGAAGATCATATAAGGATCATTCTAAGCAGAGTCCATGGTGATAAGATGTACCTGGAGAGAACACATGACATCACACTGCAGGCAATTCATGCAATCACCAGATTCTACAACACTAGGAAAGTGCCAGCCCTAAGAACTGTAAGTAAAACTGAAATGTCCAAGCTCACCAGTTTAGTGAGCGACTCATGTGGCATGACAGTAAATTCTATCAAGGATGATCTGGTTAAGTATGCATGTATGGCGATTGGATACCGAACATTCTCAGCTAGCAGAATTAACTCTGTATCTGCTGCAGTGGTAAATGTTGCTTACCGGATGATAAAGGAGGATGCATCATTTGATCTATGCACCAGTATGCAGAGACAACTCCTGTTGAATCTAAAGGTGATCAAACAGGATAATGCACTTAGGTTCAAGTTTGGACAACTACTGGTTGGGTTGTTCTTCTATTTTCAAGGCTACTTTCCAGGAGTAGGAGATGTCCAATGGTCTAGTGACCAACCAGTGACCAAGCAAATCAAGGAAAGCATTGAAGCAATTGGAACCGGCTACCCTAATGTTCTAAACAAGTATTTTGATGAGTTCAAAAGGAAGATGAGCCAAAGAGTGAGGATATCAGGTGACATTGTCAAGAAATATGAAGATGATATCTGCTTTACCATCCAAGTAGATAAATGCATAATGGAGGCTGTTGAGCCTAGACAGGAAGAAGTGGAGCCAATGGGCTATGAGGTGATGTACGATATACTGGAAGGGTATGCCTCTACCCTTATTGCCTCACTTCTTGATCCTAAGGTGAAGAGAACTGGCACCTACTTAGAGAGGATAGCACTGGTTGAGAAACCACCAGCAATGAAAGAAAAGGTACCAGCAGTGAAGAAGGCAAAGGCAGTGCCTGCAGCGTCCGCACTGGTTACTACTGGAACTCCAAGAGTGACCAAGTGGTCACCAACCAAGAAGAAACCGGAAGCTGCACTGGCTAAAGTGTTCCAAAGAAAGAGGAAGACAAGGAACACCTCTCCAGACTCAAAAGAAACCTTGTCTGAGGAAAAGCCAAAGAAAACACATCAAACAAAGAGGAAGACAAAGAATGAACCGGCATCATCTGCACCAGTAAATATAGATATATCTTCCTATAAACCTTTGACACATTGTTAAAGAACAATAAAAAATATTAGGAGAAATGTGCTAAATGACTTACTTGAGTGTTTTGATGACTTCAATGAGGATGAAAAGGAAGCGGTTGAAAAGGAAATAATTCAGTATTTATGTATTAATGACCGGTCACCCTCAGAGATTAAGTCCCAGACACCAGATTCTCTATATATGTCATTAGATAATAGATGGTGCATTGCCATAGAGAAAGAACACAAAATTAGTGAGAAGGTTTTTGCACAGTACTTTCCTGACCTATCAAATTCTGAGTTGTATGATGTTATTGACCAAAATAAAGGACTCTTCTTCACTAGAAAAAGAAGACTCTGGCTGTTAGAAAGTAGAGTTGCTGATGTCAAAAAAGACACCCATCTGTATATGAAAACCGTTGTCCAGACTCACAAAGTGCATCTCGCCAACCAGCAAGCTAAACAAGAACCGGTTATATCCAAACCGGATGAAGTATTTGATGATGAAGGAAATTCGGTTGTTGAACCAATCGACACCATTGATGTCGATGCTTTGGATGTTGAGGATGATACTCAGGAAACACCATCTGAGGCTACAGGATAGAAGCAATAGGCTAAACAAGCTAATAAGCAAACCGAGGATAGATAGGAAGAGGCAAAGGAAGAGGCAAAGTAGAGGAAAAAGGATGAAGAAGAGAAGTAGAAGAAGGATGAAGAGGAGAAAAAGAAGAAAGATGAAGAGGAGAAAAAGAAGAAAAATGAAGAGGAGAAAAACAAAAAAGATGAAGAGGAGAAAAAGAAGAAAGATGAAGAGGAGAAGAAGAAGAAAGATGAAGAGGAGAAGAAGAAGAAAGATGAAGACGAGAAGCAAAAGAAGGATGAAGAAGAGAAAAAGAAGAAAAATGAAGAGGAGAAGAAGAAGAAGGATGAAGAAGGAAGAGGAAGATAAGGAATAGGAGAAGAAGAAGGAAGAAGAAAAGAAAAAGGCTGAGGAGGACAAGGAAGCAGAGAAGAGGAGAGAACTAGAGAAGAAGAAAGCAAAAGAGGACAAGGCAGGAGAAGCAGTGAAGAGAACCCAAATAGAGCTAATGCAGAGCATCAAGGTAGCTCAAGAGCACCTTGAAATCATTTGACAAAAGAAGGAGTAGGATGTAATCCAAGCAGCTATGGATACGCTTACCGGTTTGATACCCGGTACAAATCTTCCAAACACCGATTCATCACTAGCTAGACTTAAGCTCCTATGCATAGTAGTAGATGATCAGGTGCAGAGCCTTGAAGAGGCAGCAGAGGCTAATGTCAAGAAGGAGCATCAAAAAGATCTTAATATAGCTCTGGCAAAGAAGTTGAATGAGCTTTGAACTAAACTGAAGAAAGAACAAAAGGATATAAGGGACGCTCTAGATGAGGGGAATTTGCTACTCAACAAAATCTGCCAACCCCATCTGTTCTATGATGATGTGCTAGCTCAGAAGCAAAAACTTGAAAAGTACTTGCAGTCCT
Source organism: Cryptomeria japonica (assembly GCF_030272615.1). Classification (NCBI taxonomy): domain Eukaryota; kingdom Viridiplantae; phylum Streptophyta; class Pinopsida; order Cupressales; family Cupressaceae; genus Cryptomeria; species Cryptomeria japonica. Next base: position 110,689,381 of record NC_081411.1, on the reverse strand, counting down.
CCTTGAGCACATTCAAGTCACCTTATGATTCCTTTACAACTTATGGGCAAACTGTTCACCGGTTTCACATTCAGTCAGCAAAAATGGAGCAAGAGATCAGCACTCAGCCTAGAGATTTGTAGGAGCTACAAGTGGTTCTACTCCCACAACTGCAAATTCTTCAGAAGTGCTATCTGAACCTGGATGCCTTAACAGCTACATAGGAGATGAGCATAGTTGATGCCATGGAAGAACAGGTCACCTAGATCCAGATAGAGCAAGAAGTAGCCACCTCCCTACTTGATTCCTGGTCTTTGTCGATGAAACAATTCTTGCAGGACTTTAAATCTGTTTTTGACAAGTATCATTCCTTGTTGTCATAAAATTTTATTATTTTTAATATCAAATGAAAACAGGGTTGTTCAACTGTACTTTGTCATTGTTGGCAAAGGGGGAGAAGAATTCTATTTGGAGAAGTATCTGGTAATCAAATTTTGATTATATGCTCTGTATATCTCAATGTTTATGCTCTTTATGCAAAATTGTTATACATTGTATTGTCAAAGGGATAGTGTATATGCTTAGGGGGAGCAATTTTTCTAATGGCATGATTTTGTTGTAAAACACTTAGATGTCAAAATTTTATTTTCCTGAGTGTTTCCATCAATGCCAAAGGGGGAGATTGTTGGCATTTTTTATGTTTATGTTGTGATTGTCATTGATGGACACACACTTGCATTGAGATCCTCTTTATATGTATGAGTTAGAGCACAACCGGTATTTAGACTATTGATGTTTTGTAGAATGTGTTTCTCGGTTTGATGCGGCATGTTGACCTCAAGCGGTACAAGGGATTAAAGTGGCATAACACATTTCTACCAGTCTTCATTTTTGTCAAACTGGCAACCGGCATTTTGTATGAACGGGTAATACATTGTGATGAATTACCACCCACCAATTGTTTAACGGTGCCGACACTATAGCGATGCTTTTTGTGATGTATTACCTAGTATGTCCAAGTTCATTGAACCTAGGAAATTGTAATGTAATCCTATTGGACCAACATGAAATCAGTTTCCTTTATAAGGATATCATGTCTAGGGTTTTAGGTTGTTGTTATTGTTGTTACCATAGTTCATATTGCGGCTAGGGTTTAATGTGGTTGAGGAGTTGGAGAGATTATGTATATGTAGAAGACTGAAGTAATGCCATAGTGCATTAAGAACAAGCTATCAAGGATCTAACCGAGCAATCTTTGCTATTAGCTAGATCAAACACTTGTTGATTACTCACATCTTTGACAAGTCTGTAGCCCTTAACCGGGTAGGCCCAAAAGCCTCTTGTAAATCCTCTAACAATGTGGTTCACATCTGTGGATCTAAAATCCTCTAGCAAGGTAGTCTTTAATTGGACTTATCTCCTAAGAGAGATTGAGATTCTTAACAGGATCTGTTTTGGTAAAGAACATTGTAAGACCTTAACCAGTCTGGTTCCTATTCTACAGATAGTTACTTGTGAGTTCCATCTCACCGTGGTTTTTCCCATTTGGGTTTCCATGTCAAAATATCTTGTGTTATGGTGTTTGTGCTACTATGGGTGAATGCATTATTAGCTATTTGGTTTGCATGTTTCTTAACCGGTTTGTCTGTTAAACTATTTTACCAGTTTACTACTAGTATTGAAAAGTGTTTAAGTGCAAAGATTTTTGGCATACTAATTCACCCCCCCTTCTTAGTATTCATCACCATTGTCCTTTGGGGAGTTGGAGGAAGAATACCTCATAATGGACACTACATATATCAGTTGGAATTTTCCATTCACAAGAGGCAGGCAAAAAAATTAACAAAGGAAGATGGGCCACGATTCAACATTGATTTGTTCAGACACTACTTGTAGTACACATATATGTCATGTGGGCAAGTAGGAGGGGTGGAGTTGCCTGATCTGGAAAGCACTGAGCTACTGGTGTTAGCCTCTGATATACAAATGTATGAACCTAGGCCTTTTGACTATGCAACATATCTGGTGGAGAGGTTGCACGAAGGTTTTTTAAACCTTAGGGATGATACTCATCCCAATTTTAAATTTTATTCACTATTGATGTATCTAGTGTTATTTTATGGATATGTAAAGGGTTTTTAGCTTGAGGACCTAAAATTAAATACCAAGAATAGGGAAGGTGAGGAGAAGCCCGTCCAATTGTGGACATCTCTTTGGGATTCTCGATATATGAGGTCCAACTATATTAAGTTTGAAGAACTTATTGTGATGCCATTGTACTGAATGTATGGGATTTCATGTGAAGGGTCTATCTCTAATGATTTCAAGAGGTTCCTAAGACCCAGGGATTCTGATGAAAGACACATTGTTGATCATAACTGGGGGGACTAGTTTGTGAATAAGGATTTTACATGTTTTAGAGTATATGGATTTGAGGGGAGACCCTACATGCTGCCAAAACAAGTACCAGATAGAATAGTTTATCTAGAGATTGTGAGGTAATTAAGTGTGTGCAATGCTAAACATTTTACAGATATGTGTAAGCAAGCCTTCCTGTGTGGGACATTGAGTTTTGGTGATTTCAACATAGTGTCAACCAAAGCTTATGAAATAATTGATAAGAAGTTGATAGAAGAATACAATTTGTATGAGCATTATGCCAGAAAAAACTATGATCTTGAAGGATACATTCAGTCTTGCAAGAAGAGCCAGAACTTGGGAGGTTATCTGCATGTCAATATTGAGGCTGAAGATATCTTCAGGAACATGGAGGATGCAGAGGCCAAAGAGGTAATTGATCAACTGAATAATAAACTAGAAGAAAAGAGATGAAGACTCGAGGAAATTGAAACCGGGGAGGAGGAGGCAGAAAGTGAATCTAATGAAAATGCAGTTGTCTTTAGATGGCAAGAGCCCAAGAAGGAAGAAGAGCCAGACATGCAGAGCCAAATAGAGACAACATTAGAAGTTCATGTTGACTCTCAGCTAGAGGATTTTTCTACTTTTCTTGTTGATGATGTTTTTATTCATTCCAAAGAATTTAAAACATTCTTGTACTATTTTAAAGGGAAGAAATTGAGGGACTCTATTCCCAAAATAATGCCTGATAATGAGGTTGAGTTGTTAAAGAAATTAAAAGAGGAAAGTAATGAAGACATAACCACAATGACCCCTTAAAAGGGGAGGCAACTGCTTACAGAGGCTGGGGTAAATGATATACAAGGTGTAAATGATGTATTTATTGGTTCAATATTTGATCAGGATGAGGAATCTATGAGTTTATGGGCTCTGTACCCTCCCCACAAGAGACCAAAGATCATTGATGTTGACAAGGCCTTTGGCCATATGATGAAACTATTGGCAATATAGCATTATAACAGACAATGAAAGATTGTTGGCATTTCAATAAGAATATTGATAAGGTTGTTGATGATTATGGATATAACTGATTAAGGATGTTTACTGTCTTGATATTATTATTTTGTCATTGATGTCAGGAAATTGATTTTCTAATTCAGTATGATGTTGCCATATCTTGAGAAGTATGATTTAAAGAATATAAAGATGTCGGTAAAAGACATAGGAAAGATTATGATGAATAAGGTATTCAATGGGCAACTATTACTGAGTCAGACAATGATGAGATCATGATGTTTAGATTGTTTTGACATCATACATATGTTGTAAATTGTAAGGTTAATACTATACTATGTTATCAAGCAAAGAACCTAGTCGGTAAACCCTAAGGAACCTAGTCGGTAAACCCTAAGGTTATCACTATCGGTTAATGAAGGCAGAATGTCTACCGAGTGAAGTTTAGTATTTACCAAGTTGTTACCGAGTTGTAACTGAACTATAACAAAATGCATTAAATGGTTACATACATTATTTAATGAAGGAAGCTGATGAGATGGAACTGATTAAATGATTGGTATGTCGGGCATGAAGTTTGTTAATGAATCTATGGCAAAGGAAAGTTAGCATGAAGATCTACAACGCAGATTGAACTGCAATACCCAGGCACAACTTCCAAGAAATGTATGCAAGTTCCAAGGCGGGGTAAAATGTTTTCAGATTGAAAGATTCATTGAACCTAGACAAGATTGAAGATCTGATGGCTATGATTGATCATGGGAAATGTGATCAAGGAGATTAAGTGGTTAGGTAATTGTTTATAAATAGGAAACTGTTGATAAGCAATGGATGTGGACAAGTGTATGCACAGGGATGCTACATAGTGATTACCAAGCATAGAAGCTTGAAGACCTATTTGAATAATAGAGTATAGAAGCCCAGCAGATGGACAAGATTGGTTCTATGTCTAGATTGTATTGAACAAATAAGAATCTGCTTTAGCATTTTAGATGTGAAGTTGCAGATAGATTTTTATTATTGTTATTTTGTGAAAGTGACAGAAAATCTCTTAACCAAGTGGATTTAATAGTCTTATTTGTAAAACCCTCTAGCAAGGTGACATTTTGATTGAGTGTTTGAAATCCTTTAACAAGGTCACTTCTAACAAGGTGAAGATCCTAATAGATCTGAGGGAAATCCCTTAACCGGGTCACATCTAGCAATGTGTTTGTAATCTTTAACATGATTTGCTTTTAACCGAGCATACTCTAGAAGAGTATATTTCTTAGTGGGTCCAAAATCCTACAGTGATTTTTCGCTATTTGGGTTTCCACGTTAAATCTGGTGTTATGAGTTTTATGATGTTTATATGCTTTTGATTTTGCATGTTTAACAGTTTTGGTTATATTACTGAAGTATATGTTACCGAGGTTGAATTTGATGTTTTTATGGAAGATTAAGTTTGTATGATTCATCCCCCCCCTCTCATCTTGTTGTTTATTGGATCTATACTTATATTAAGTATCAGAGCTATCAATTGGTATCAGAGCTTTGGACTCCGAAAGAAAAGTTTAAAGGCACTTGAGTTAAAGATCCAAAGATGTATAAGAGGGATGCACCGAAGCTGAACAATTCAATTTTCTCAACATGGTAGAAAAGGATGAAGCTGCATCTATCAGGAGTTGGAGAATATATTGTATACTATTTGGAGAATGATTTTGTTACATCGAGAACCTATCCATTGACTATGGAAGAGATAAAGGCAAAGCAAGAACATATTCAAACAATGATTGAAATAACATCTGCATTGACCGATTAAGAGTTTAATGATCTAGAAGGTTGCAATGATGCAAAGGCAATGTGGGATAAGCTCATATCAGTGTATGGAGGAGATGAACATGTTCTAAGAGAAAAAGTAGATAGTATAAGAGGACAACTTGAATCTATGAGGATGAATGAAGGTGAGAACATAACTCAGTACAGTACAAGACTAAAGGAGATTGTTAATCAAATCAAAGGAGCAGGTGGAACTATTGAAGAAAAGGATATAACAAGTAAGTTGTTAAGAACCCTTCTACCGGCTTATGCAATCCGAGTCTCTGCAATCAATGAATTGAGGTCTGTACCTAATATGCCAGTTTCTTTAGATGCTACTATTGGTAAGCTACATGCATTTGAATTAAGTAACTTTGATAACAGTGGATCTTTGGTAAATAAACTTGAATCTGCATTTAGTTCTTTTCATCTTGATGAATCTAATGATTTCAATGAAAGAAAGTATAAGTACTCTGAAGGAGATCACAGTGGAGCAAGTGAAAGGTTTTGTAAGAACATGGAAGAAGTACACAAACTGTATGAGGAAATCAAAAAGCAAGAAGAGTTTGAAGCACTATTAGCCAGAAGGTTACCAAGAGGCAAAGGTAAGTATAAAGGAAAGCTACCTTTGAAATGTTTCAATTGTGATAAGATAGGACATATAGCTTCTAACTGTCCTGACAAAGATTCTACTGAAAAGAGAGATTACCGAGATGATAGACAAAAAGATAATCATTACAGAGGACACCAAGACTTCAGAAGAAGAGATAGAAAGACATGTTTAATAACTGATGAGGAATCTAACGATGATAAATCAAATGAAACTGATATAGAGGAAGTAGTTTATGTGGCTATCAAAGATGGATTAGATGAAGAAAGGTATGAAGAAAAAGCCCTAATATCACACATAAACACTAATGATTCTTGGATCATAGATAGTGGATGCTCACATCATATGACAGGAGATAAACACAAGTTTATTATATTAGAAGATTATGATGGATGCTATGTTAGATTTGGTAATGATGCACCATGTCCGATGAAAGGTAAAGGATCTATAACACTTCTTGACAACGCAAGATGCAATGATGTTTATTGGGTTGAAGGTTTGAAATACAATTTGTTGAGTGTAGCACAGCTAAACAACACTGGTTACCGAATAGAATTTCAGAAAGGAATTGTCAAAGTTCATGACAAAAATGGAAAGTTAGCTGCTACCGGGACACAAACAAAAGGTAACACATTTCACCTTGACTCAACTCGGAATAAGTGTTTGTATGCAAAGATAGACGATACCTGGTTATGGCATAAAAGGTTTTGTCATGTAAATTTTGATAATCTGATCAAAATAAGAACGAAGCACCGAGTAAGATTTCTACCGAGTCTTGAAAAACCTGAGAATGCTATGTGTCGAGGATGCCAAATGGGTAAGATGACAAGATCAAGATTTACAAGTGAGTCTTACACTTCTAAGGGAATTTTAGATCTAGTGCACACTGATCTTTGTGGTCCTATGAAAGTTCAAAATTATTATGGTGATAAATATTTCATATTATTTGTGGATGACTATTCAAGGATGATGTCAGTAATGTTTTTAAAAGAAAAACCAGAAGTTTTTCAAATGTTTAAATGGTACAAGGCAAGAGTTGAAAATGAAATAGGAAGACAACTGAAATATCTTAGATCAGATAGAGGAGGAGAGTTCACATCTGATGAATTTAACTTATTCTGCAATGATCATGGTATTAAAAGACAAGTCTCTGCACCGAGAACTCCACAGCAGAATGGAATAGTTGAGAGAAGAAATAGATCTATTGTGGATTGTGCTAGAACACTAATGATTCAAAAGAAGGTGCCACAAATATTTTGGAGAGAAGCAATAAGCACAGCAGTTTACACCCTAAACCGAGTACAATTGAAGAAAGGTACTTTGAAGACACCATATGAAATCTGGTATGATAAGAAACCTAATGTTAGTTATTTTAAAATCTTTGGAAGTTGATGCTATGTTCACAAAGATGATAGAAATGGCAAGTTTGATCAGAAGAGTGAAGAAGGAACATTTCTAGGTTATTCTTCTAGAAGCAAAGCATTTAAATGTCTGATCAAATCATCTAACAAAATAGTAGAAAGTGCAAATGTGAAAATGTGAAAATTGATGAATTTGGAGAAAGAAAGGATGAAGGAAATTCCAAGGAACTAGAAGACTATGATGAATTTGTCTATGTTCAACCGAGAAGTCTTACCAAGAAGACTCTTGAAGAAAATGAAGAGAATATCCAGTTACCAAGTGATGAACAAGATGATACAGAGCCTACCGAGCCTGTATTAACCAAGTATGTCAGAAGACATCATGCACCAAGTCAAATTATAGGTGATAAGGATGATCCAGTGATGATAAGGAACAAACTGAGACATAACACATGTTTGATATCTAAATTTGAACCAAGAATAGTGAAAGAGGCATTTAACAGTGAAGATTGGATAAATGCTATGATAGAAGAGATTGATCAAATCAAGAAGAATGACACATGGACACTAATCCCAAGACCAAAGGACAAAAATGTAATTGGTACAAAGTGGATTTTCAGAAACAAGCTAAATGAAAAAGGAGAGGTCATTCGAAACACAGTAAGACTATTTTGCAAAGGTTATGCTCAAGAAGAAGGAATTGATTATGGTGAAACTTTTGCACCTGTTGCTAGACTTGAAGGAGTAAGAACATTGTTGGCATATGTTGCTTTCAAAAACTTCAAGGTATATCAAATGGATGTCAAATCTGCATTTCTGAATGGAATATTAGAAGAAGAAGATTTTATTGAACAACCTTAAGGATTTGTTGAAGACAAGAATAAAGATCAGGTATGTAAATTGAACAAAGCTTTATATGGTTTGAAACAAGCACCTAGAGCATGGTATGAAAGATTGCACTCTTATTTGATTAAGATTGGCTTTATAAGGACAAGTGAGAACAACAATATGTACATGAAGAATGATGAAAATGGAATATTGATCTCAGCCATATTTGTTGATGATATTATATTTTGTGGAAATGACTCTTTATGCAAGAACTTTAGAAATGAAATGAGAAAAGAATTTGAGATGTCATTAATCGGTGAGATAAAGTATTTTATAGGTTTACAAATACTGCAAATGAAAAATGAGATTTTCATTACTCAATCCAAGTACATAAAGGAAATCTTGAAGAAATTTGGAATGGAGGATTCAAAACCAGTAAGTACTCCTATGACTACCAACTATAAACTATCAAAGAATGATGAATCTGCATCTGTTGATGAGACACTTTACCGATCCATGATTGGAAAGCTACGATATGTTGTTCATAGCAGACCAGACATAGCACATGCAGTAGGTATAGTTGTAAGATTCTCTACAGATCCTAAGGAAACACACATGACAGCAATCAAAAGGATCTTTAGATACTTGAAAGGCACTGAGGATTATGGCTTAGTATATCAGAAAGGAAATGATTTTGATTTAATAGTTTATACTGATGCTGATTAGGTAGGCAACATTGATGATAGAAAAAACACAAGTGGAGGAGCTTTCTTTTTAAGAGAAAGACTAGTGAGTTGGCTTAGCAAGAAACAAGGATGTGTTTCATGGTCAATAGCAGAAGCTGAATACGTTGCTGCAGCATTGAATTGTACCAACATTGCATGGATCAAGCAATTGTTGAAAGGTATAAATGAGAAAGTTACCAAGCCAGTAACTATATTCTGTGACAATACTAGTGCCATTAATATTTCAAAAAATCCCGTTATGCACTCTAAGACAAAGCACATCTCTATCAAATATCATTATCTTAGAGAAGAAGTGGTGTTGGAGTATGTTAGCCCAAAGGAACAAATAGCAGATATCTTCACCAAGCCACTACCAAGGGACAATTTTGAATATCTCAGAAGTAAGTTAGGGGTCCTACCCCTATCTTCTACTCACTGACCGAGTTCGGTGAAAGCATCAATCCAATGACTCTATCGGATATCTTTTAGGAGTTGATGCTGATTTACACCCTTTAGGATGTTTTCTAAAGGTGTATAGGAAATGTTATAGGAAATGTTACAAGAAATGTTACAGGAACAAGGAACAAGAATTGAAGACAAAATGCACTGACCGAGACTGAATTGACACATTACAGTAGGAATTCACTTCATACAGGAAGAAATTATATTTTAGTTCTTTACTTTTTGGCATTGTTGTCAAAGGGGGAGAAGACTAATAAAAAGAGGAGAAGACTAATGTATGGGGGAGAAAGTCTGATGACAACAAGAGAGCATTTCAGCATTTCAGAATCACAGCAATCCGAATCTTTTAAGGTCAAATCAATTGGTTTTTCCATCAATGCCAAAGGGGGAGATTGTTGGCAATACAACATTATAACAGACAATGAAAGATTGTTGGCATTTCAATAAGGATATTGAGAAGGTTGTTGATGAATATGGATATAACTGATTAGGGATGTTTACTGTCTTAATATTATTATTTTTCCATTGATGTCAAGAAATTGATTTTCTAATTCAGTATGATGTTGCCATAGCTTGAGAAGAATGATTTAAAGAATATAAAGATGTCGGTAAAAGACACATGAAAGATTATGATGAATAAGGTATTCAATGGGCAACTATTACCGAGTCAGACAATGATGAGATCATGATGTTTAGATTGTTTTGACATCATACATATGATGTAAATTGTAAGGTTAATACTATACTATGTTATCAGGAAAAGAACCTTGTCGGTAAACCCTAAGGTAATCGTTATCGGTTAATGAAGGCGAAATGTCTACCGAGTGAAGTTTAGTATTTACCGAGTTGTTACCAAGTTGTAACCGAGCTATAACAGAATGCATTAAATGGTTACATGTGTTATTTAATGAAGGAATCTGATGAGATGGAACTGATTAAATGATTGGTATGTTGTGCATGAAGTTTGTTAATGAATCTATGGCAAAGGAAAGTCGGCATGAAGATCTACAATGCAGATTGAACCGCAATACCCTGGCACAAGTTCCAAGAAATGTATGCAAGTTCCAAGGCGAGGTAAAACATTTTCAAATCAAAAGATTCATTGAACCTGGACAAGATTGAAGATCTGATGGCTATGATTGATCATGGGAAATGTGATCAAGGAGATTAAGTGGTTAGGTAATTGTTTATAAATAGGAAACTGTTGATAAGCAATGGATGTGGACAAGTGTATGCACAGGGATGCTACATAGTGATTACCAAGCATAGAAGCTTGAAGACCTATTTGAATAACAGAGTATAGAAGCCCAGCAAATGGACAAGATTAGTTCTATGTCTAGATTGTATTGAACAAATAAGAATTTGCTTTAGCATTTTAGATGTGAAGTTGCAGATAGATTTTTATTATTGTTATTTTGTGAAAGTGACAGAAAATCTCTTAACCAAGTGGATTTAATAGTCTTATTTGTAAAACCCTCTAGCAAGGTGACATTTTGATTGAGTGTTTGAAATCCTTTAACAAGGTCACTTCTAACAAGGTGAAGATCCTAATAGATCTGAGGGAAATCCCTTAACCGGGTCACATCTAGCAATGTGTTTGTAATCTTTAACATGATTTTCTTTTAACCAAGCATACTCTAGAAGAGTATATTTCTTAGTGGGTCCAAAATCCCACAGTGATTTTTTGCTATTTGGGTTTCCACGTTAAATCTGGTGTTATGAGGTTTATGATGTTTATATGCTTTTGATTTTGCATGTTTAACAGTTTTGGTTATATTACTAAAGTATATGTTACCGAGGTTGAATCTGATGTTTTTATGGAAGATTAAGTTTGTATGATTCACCCCCCCCCTCTCATCTTGTTGGTTATTGGATCTATACTTATATTAAGTATCAGAGCTATCAGAAACTAAACGTTGGTGAAATTGATCCAATTATTTCAGTTGATATTGGAGTAGATATTTAAAAATTCAATAAAGCATAGATGGTCAGAGTAGTGAGGGAGAGGAACCAGTACAAGGTGTTGTATGAAGAAATGCTAAGGAGAAGTGGGCAACAGGTGCCAATGGTTCTTACTCTAGATAGCTCTCAATGGAAGAAAAAGTGCGAGGAGTTGAAACAAGAAAATAAAAAGATATTAAAATAGATGCAAAGTGTGAGGGCAGATACTGCTGGTGTATTACTAACTAAAAGATTTGAGGTTTTACAAGGCTTTCTAAAAGAATTTTGGATACTGTTTCAAAATAAAATGGACAATGCAGTTTCACACAACAAAATTTCAAACAGATTGGGAACAAGGTTGCATGATAAAACAATGGCCAAAGTGGAAACAAAAGATATTGAAAAAATAAAGAGGTTGCTGGCTAAAAAACAATAAATTTCATGAACAATTACAATTTAAATATGATGAATAAAAAGACATTGTTCAGCATGGTTTCCCAGAGTTAATTGATCAGAAGGGTGAGATAAAGGATAAAGATGTATGGATCTTAGAATGTCGTAGTCTTCTCAATGTCGTCCTTGATATTGCCCAAATTGATGGAATTTAATTAAAAGAGACTGTGAAACAGATGGAAAACTTTGTCACGCTGGAAGTCATTATCAGGGATATTATCCACGATGCAGACACATATAAGTCAGAGAAGTACTCAAACCATATCCATAAGTACAGCAAGATGCTGGGAGACCAGACCTAATGTCTAAGTTGGAGGCCAAAGTCATGTTTTCTATGTTTTTATAATATGTTCATATTGTAAAGATAGTTTTTAGTTAGTTTTTGTTATTTTTAGTTTTAATGAAAGGGTATGCCCTTTCACTTTCAAACTGAATCCTCATCTATAAATGGAGGATCTCTTAGAACAAGTGGGGGAGATACCTCAAGTTTTATGATCTTATCAATACAATTTTATACAACACTTATGCAGTTTGTTTTCTAGAAATATCAAAGTTGATGGATGATATATATTGAAATCAACTGGTTTGATTATCTATTTTTCAATATAAATTTCAAGTGTTCTTCATTCTGAATGGTATAGGCCTTTCAATTGATTGATTAGTTCCATGTGATAAATCTATTTTATTAGATTGTGTCAATGTGTTATCTTATGCTATTGTGATTGAGATTAATTTCCAGTTTGAGCATTAGTTTGAAAGGTTGGTTGGCAAGTTTCAAATTGTCTTATTGGTCTTTTAGAGAAAAGTTAAAATTCAATAAGACTAACTGCATTTTATAATTCAGTTACAATCCATATAGATTCTTTTGATGTGATGGTCTTGTTTTGAAAGAAAGTTATTAAAACTATCTCCATGGTTATACGTAGGATCTTTCAATTTGAAATAGTCTGAAATCAGTAAGGGATGAAAGCATTGGTCTTTTGTTGATCCAATATAATTAAATCAGATGTTTTTAGAAGCATTCTTCATCAAGGAAACATACTTTTAATTTATACAAGCACAACTTCATAAACATGTATAAGAAAGAATTTCATAATTTTTAGCAAGCAATAAATATAACCAGACATAATTCAAGAATCATTTGCCTCCTCAAAAAATTTCTATAGAAAAGCCTTTAAATGGAATTCAAGAAGTTCATTATCTCAACCTAATTGAAATTGAAGATCATTAGAAAAATATTCAAATGATAAATTATATCCCACTTTAACTTAAATGAAAGAACCAATAGAGAAGTTCCTCTCACCCTCCGAGCAAGCCCTATCTGATCAAATTTATTGTGCATATCTATAGATGTTTGAAGCATGTCATAATCTTCCTCTTCTACATAAATTTCATTCAAAGCCTCATTAATAGAAGCTACATTGTTTCTCTTCCTGCAACCATATATGGATTCACAAGACGGAGATGTCAAATGTGGATAGCAAATACAACAAAACAAAAGATACTCATGAATTTTTTCCAAACAAAATAGTTGCTAAAGAGAACATCTAGAAAAATTTAATACCCAAGTGAAAGACATCTCGATAATCCTAAAAATGGTAACAAAATGAAAGAGTTTAGATCCATATCTTATGCATGATGTCAACCACTTGTGTGTGGTCTACCCTAAGGGCAAGGAAATTCAAGAGGTCATTAATAAGATCTGGGTGTTCTTGCAAATAAAAGTGTACAACTTTGTAGTATAATTCAATGTTGGCCACTTTAACTACAACATCTTTGAATTGCATATGATCCCATGCCTCTGAAGAATGGTTCATGATAGTAGTGGCAGCATTATCATATTAATCATCTTGAATATATAAATATGTAAGTTCCTTCCAGTGTTGCTGCTCATCACAAACACAGATATGAGTTCATCAAAGCGACCCTGTTTTGATAGTAATAACTAATCTCTTCCAATTCATCCACCTGGAACAAAAAATAAATGTCAAAATCACAAAAAATATAAATTTCTCACCTTCACATTTACACATAACACTACAGATGAACCTTCCTAGATTATCATGAAAAAAAAAACTTTAAAAATAAACCACTTACTTGTGGTGGTCTTGTTCGTGTTGGGTCTTGGACCTTGCAATTAAGATTCAATATACATTATTCAATAAGATTAATTGTGCAACATAATGAAATATTGAAAAGTGTGTTATCTTATTGAGCTTAACTTGGTTTTGAGAATAGTTTAATATTCTCTACTTAATAGGGCCAACCATGTGAAGGTGGAAGCTCATTTGGCCCCTCCCCCCCCAACATCGCTCTAAATTCCCCATTAACATCTAACATTCATTCATTGTTTCATCCATTAATAAAATATAACATTCATTCATTATCACATAACGTTCAATAGCACATAAAACTCATTAACACTCATTAACATGCAACATTCATCAATATTAATTAACACATATCATTAATGAATATTCATTAGCACATAATTACATTCATTGACACATAAAAATTAGTCATTATCAAATAATGTAGATTACAATCATTTCTTTTCTTCTTTTTTTAAGCTATGAAAATTCTAAGTGGAGCATCATTTTCTTCATCACTTCCCCCCTCTTCATTTGTTCTTCCCTCTTCTTGTGATCTTGATGTATGCTTAGTCCTCTTCTAAGGACGAGGACACTCATGCAAAGGGGAGTCCTCTACAATAACAAAGAAATGGGTTAAATTCAAATCATTTTTTATTTTTGTTACAGGTATTTCATCAATTTAAAGAACATAACCATGGTGCTCTTTACCTGATGGGGCCACATCATCTTCGAAATCATTTTGTCTAGCCTCAAACTCAACATGCTCAACACCCTCTAGATCCTCTAGAGTTGAAATACGAAAGGTTACATTAATCAATAAACTAATTGCAATTAAATATGTTTAAAGGAATAACCGTGGTCCTATTTATGTGACTGGAGAACATCACGTTCCTGATGTTGTCTACTCGGATCATGCTCCACTTGGTCACCACTGACTACATGCTCTAAAATATTAACAAAAAAGGTTACATTAATTTCTACACCAATTACAATTTAAGATGTTTATTTGTATTAATAATTACAGAAAAAAAATTGAATAGAAAATGAATACTTCCACTACTGGGATGCACATTCGGACCTTCATGTGGAGGTTGTGTTCCACGATTATTAGGTTGCACTCCAATGTCATACGCATTGTTATAATTGCTTGCTTAATTCAAACAAATGAATTCACTTTATGTTGGAACTTAACATCAAATAGATTATTGATAAGGTATTCAATTTGAAATTATTTTCATATACCTCATTTACCTCTGTGACGGATGCACCAGAATCTCATGTTTGCCCACTCAATTCTCATAGTCGTTCGGCCACGGTTGTATAGGCTTGCTGGTAGGCAGTTCTCTTGTCATCTTTTGTTGGGCGCTCTATTGAAATCAGAGCCCTTCATTTTTTCTTAGTATCGTGAATTTTGCTTGTATTGTTTGATAAAAAAAAATTGTTTGCAATTTATAAATATTTTGATGCGATATTTGATTTACTGATTCTTACAATTCATGCAACAAGTTTCATATAACCACTAGAGACGAGTTTGCGTTGCCCGTGCTTTTCTTGTTTTGCCTTGGTTGCCTTTGACGTGTCACTCAGTCTATGAAAAGTTTGAAATATGTTAGACTATATAAATATAAAGAGGAATTAGTACATAATTACATTCTTAATATTATCACATACCTTCTTCTGGCATCTAGTGGTGTAATTCCTTTTTTCCTTTCAATTCTCTCCTTCACATCCAAAATAAAGTCCTTCCACTCCCTCTCTAGAATCATGGGGGATGCTCGTACTTTATGTTCTTCTCTAAATGTCTCTTGTACTGGTCCCTCACATACTTTAGATATGTGTCAGCTTTTTCAAGGAGCTTGGTTTTGTCGAATGTGTCATTTCCGAACAACTCAACCATACGGTTTGTGAGTTCATCTTTTAACCTATTTTCTTGGTCATTCCACCTTTTAAGCAAAAACAAACCTATTAGATTCAGAAATGAACTGAAGCTAACTTTAATATAGTTCAAGAAATGGATCAAAGGAAAATTATTCTAGAAATGATGTGAAATAAAAATAGTGGATTAGGGATATCAAAAATGCATGGGGTAGCCTTCGGAGCCAAGTTGAGAACCAATATCCCGTGAATGCATCCTTTTTTCCTGGGCTTTCACATATGATGTTCCACCTTTTACATATGGTGGGCCCAAACATCTACAATGCAATGCCATTAAGATTTTTATAAAAAATACCATTTCCTGCAAAAAATCATGGGATAATTAGTCCAAAATGATTGATCAATAAGTAAATTTTAATTATGTACACTATATATAATAATAATTTTAAGTACCTGGAACCTTTTGTATCTTCAAGGGAATCGATTCTTCATCGCTCACCACCAATGTGGTCTGCAATGTTCCCGTACTAGCAATACAGGAAGATCCAAGAAATCATGGTATGTTACCACTAGTATTCACCTCTAGTGCATCCGCATGTGCATCTCCTGCTGTAGAAAATGAATCCACTATGAAATTCCCCCAATAAAGAACACTTCAAGAGAAACAAACACATAACAAAAGAGAGAGAAAAAGAGGGATCTACCAACAATGGGTAGGTCAACATGACGAGCAGTAACAGACGTCTTCATGTTGCCTATTTCCGACATTGCAATCGACAATATAGATGGGGATAACCTCGAATGAGGTGGCCTTTCCATAAGGACATTGGAAGCACCTAAAGAATAATACATTAAATATATGAAGATTGCAAGAATTGTAAACAAGGATGAACCTTTATTAAGAGTTGTAAAGAAATATGAACCTTTATTAAGTGTTTGATGGTAATCTTAATGATACAATAGTATGAAGGAGAATAAGGAAGGTAGGTTTTGATGTAGGAAAAAGGTATGTAAATTTGTGACAAGAGGGCAGTGTAAGTGATAAACTAGTAGAGTCCTTATAAAAGATAGTCCATGGAATCTATGTATTTAGATTTCTTCAATGTGCCATCTCATGTTGTCAAACTTCACACTGTCTTATTGGTCTTTGTAATGTCCCTACTTTGAAATATAATTTAATAATAGTAAATTAAAATACAAGTGATCAGATCAGATCAAATAAGAACTTCTAATTGCACAACTAAATGTTTTATTAAAAGTTTAATAAACTATTATTACAATCATATATACACACAAAATTTATTATTATTCATTCTAAAGAGAGAGAAATAGTATAGACAAGGAAACGCTTGTGTAAATAACACTAGCATTAAAAAAGAAAGTTCACAAGTCCAAAGAAGAATTAGTTTTAATGTATAGAGCATGGTCATCACCTGCACTACCTGCAATACCCTGATCATATCCACCAAGTTGATGATGACATATGAAATTCTGTAAAAACAGCATGTACATATTTTAGTTAGTGACATAAAAGAGTATAAAATATAAACCATTTTTGAACTTGTGTTATAATTAAAGCTTTCATTACTGCTTACTCACATGTTTTCTATTGCTTGCATCAATTGATTCACCCTATCTTTTATCTCATCAGTCTGAGGGGTTGTTCATACCAAAGCAACAATCTCTTTATTAACTTTTTGTGATAGACATCTTTATCACTTCCACATGGTTTGTGGAAATTGTGTAGTCCTCATCGCTTAATATTGTGTTGAGGTGCTGATGTAAGGGAGGTTCCTTTCCCTTTCCCCGAACATCCATCTATGATAGGAATATTATTAACACTATCAAAATTACTTCAAAACACTCAAGAAAATAATATAATAATGTAACAGTTTGCTTCTATATAATTTGTATAATTACAATAAGGTTTACCTACTCGGTAGAAGTATTGGGACCTACATCCCTATCTCTACTATGTGACGAATTCAAGTCTCCCTGTGAAAGAGAAAAAATATAAACACGTTGGTGAAATGAAACCAATAGACTTAGCAAAAAAAATTAATATTAAGATGGTATATTCAAGTCATTAATTGGAGGTTGGTTTAAATAGTATATAGTACATACCACCACCATGTTAGTAACTATTTTTGTATCTATACGATTCAAATTGTAATCGATTAGAAGCTCTTCCCCTGCACTTATTGATTTTATCGCACATACAAATACACGATTTCCCTTGCGTGCCTCAAATATGCAATTGGGTGCTTATTAGTTGACCCAGGTTGCATAGTATTTATAAAACTTGTAATATTCCCTATTTCTTTTAGCTTTCCATCAATGTATACAACCACTCAATTACTTTGATCATTATCTTTCTGTTGTATATAATTTGCTGACAGTGCATACCTACGCATACTTTTTTTATATCGAACAATCTGCATCCAATTTTTATAATTGTAACAAGGTCTGACATACTTCATCAATTCAACAAAGTTTTTGTAACAGACCTTTATGTCATCCATGGAAAATAGGCCCAAACCATGTAGCGATGAAGGTGCTATGCGATATATCCTCTCGTTAACACAAAAATCGGTGTTTATTGGAGGAAGTTCCTTGGGTACCCAATGTTTCTCTAGATGTTTGTACCACAAGGGAACCTCGATGTTGCCTTTGGTCTCATCATCATAAGAACATGACCCCCATTAAGAGAGGAAAAATTCCATGTGTTTATTGAATTTTCTTCTAATATTTTGACCTCTAGTTGATCTCCCTATTTTAGACCTACTACATATCTCACTTTTGTCAACTATTCGTACATTTATCTCACTCAAGGAAGACACATCTGACAAATACCTATTTGGTGGTACCTGCACTCCATCAAATGAGAGAGTTAGTTGGTAATGAGAGAGATATTTTTTGCAAATGAGGGTAATGTTGATGAAGAAGTCAGCTTTGAAGTTGATGTTGAGATTAAAAATTCAATCAGTCCAACTGGGGCCTCAAGTGTTGAAAACTATATTAGATTTGCTACTAAGGTCAAGGTTTGAAGAACTGAGGAAGTTTGTTTTCCTAGTAATTTTTTTAAAATAAGCTATATCTATAGGGTGTATTGACTTATACCTATCGATCCATGAGACTGTGCAGGATCCTCATCAAAGGGGTTCAGGTTCCTGCATATGTAATTCAATTATCTTATGTTAGCTACAAATTACATGATATGTATACTAAAAATTACATAGTACACAACATGAACAATATGCAATCATCATAATCATTGTATTTTTTTTATTCCTTACCTGTACTTTATATAAACTGTGCAGGATCCTCAACTAAAGGGTTGACGATGTCTATAGTCAATTACCTATTTACACCAAGGGTGGCAACATCACATAAAATATATACATGAAATCAACACCAACAATTGAGCATCATAAGCATTACATTTGTAATTTGATAAACAATAAATACATATGTATCATGAGCATCATAAGCATACATATGTATCATCATATATGTAATTGAGCATCATAGGCATCACATATGTATCATCATAAACATGTAATCTATCACATATGTATCATAAATAACCATCCATCATATAGCTAATAAACAATCCACATTCCATAAATAAACACAAAGTTCAAAAAATGTCAAATGTATCATCATAAACATGTAATCCATCACATGTGTATTTTAAATCCCCATCCATCACAGCTAATAAATAGTCCAAATTCCATAAATAAACACAAAGTTCAAAAAATGTCATACATTTCATTAATGTCATTGATCTTCATCTTCATCCAACTCATCATCATGACCATCATGACCATCATGATCATCATCACCATCATCATCATCATCATCAATAGCAATAGCAACAACATCATCATCCTCATCGTCTTCGTCGTCGGTGTTGTTGACGTCATCATCATCGTCATCGTCATCGTCATCATCATCGTCACCATCATCGTCATCATCATCATCGTCATCGTCATCATCATCATCATCATCATCATCATCATCATCATCATCATCATCATCATCATCATCATCATCACCATCACCATCATCATCATCATCATCATCATTATCATCATCATCATCATCATCATCATCATCATCATTGTCTTCGTCATCGTCATCGTCATTGTCATTGTCATGGTCATTGTCATCGTCATCGTTATTGGCATCATAATCATCATCGTCATCATCATCACCATCATCACCATCACCATCATCATCATCAGCAACAACAACATCATCATCATCATCATCATCTACATCATCTTCTACTTCTTCGGTATCTTCTTATTCCATCTCATTATACTTTATCGACCTTCCTCTTAGATCATGTCTAACAACAAATAACCAACCCAGTTTATGTGGAACCTCTGAGTAAAATACTTGCTCACATTGGCTTGGAAGAACATAGGGCTCATCCCCAACTAGCTCAAATGAAATTGTATTAACCATTGCAAATTCATTATCATGTTCAATAACAGTTCTATCGAGATCATTTTTATTCAGTCATAGCCTATACCATTTGATGACAAATAGAACTAATTTGAAGGAATTAAAGTCACACTCAAGTATATCATCCAAAATGCCATAGTATCGATTTTGAGACTCTTGAGGATGTATGTCATTTCTAGATGAAATATTGGTCACCTCAAAGACTACAGTTATCCCAGAATCACAAGTTTTCTTCGTGTCATCCAACTTTTTGATGCAAAATTTATGACCATTGCAGCACATAGCCTTGTGGTGTTTGACCTACAATATGTCTAACATGTTAAAATTATTGCATCATGAGTTGATAAACATACGGGTGATAAATAAAATTATACGTACCTATTTGTCTCTTAAACCATATGCTAAATCAGTTTCCCTTTGCATAACATTGGCATCTCCATTACAATGAGCTTCTTTAACCAATGAAGCCACACCTTCACATGTTAATGTGCAACCAGAATGTTGACATCATTCAATTCACATCGTCATCCAATCAAGATTGTTTGCAATATCCAAATGTAGCGCATCCCACTCCCGACCACTTATACAAATAATTAATAGATGACTTACAACCGATTTATTTAGAAGATTAAGAATTAATTAACTACAATAACATCTTATAATTACCTCTCACTTTCCTCAATCTACCTTTCCCCATCAATTACTCCCCTTCAAATTTGTTAATGGGATTGGGATCCCAAATGTAATCTACGTGGATCTTTGATGCAAACTTAGGAAGATATTCAGCAATGTAGACCATAGTCTGGCATACCATATATCCCACCACCATAGAACCCTCAGGATGTGCTCTTTATCGAACCAAAGCCTTAAAAAATTTCAAGTGCCTCTCAACCATCCACATTGACCTAGAGTGTATAGGTCCACACAATTCAATCTCCTCAACTTTGTGTATGAGGTAGTGTTCTTGTGCATTGAAAAAAGTTAAAGGTAGACACTTTTTCATTTCACACATTAAATGAGGAATTTTTCTCTTCCAATATTTATATCTTCTTTATGGATTTCTTTAGATGACAACCACCTAGAAGAGATTCAGGACGCAAAAATATATAAACGAGACTACACAAAATAATATACAATATATTACATAACAAGTAAAACAAACCACAAATATATTATCTATACAACAAATTTAACAAAGATCACTACTTATCTCATGCATTTTCTAAGATCATATATGACTTGCTTGACATTATTGTCAAAGTTGTCTGGGAGAGATAGAGGTAGAACGTACTACAACAATTATCAAATGATCTTTTCATTGTTTTCTAACATAATACAATGAAAAGTACATGCGTAGTATACAAATATCTAGTAAATACACAAGAACATGAATTACCTTAATGAAGGTACGCCAATCATGTGTTTTCATCCCTGGCCTGAATTCACTTTTCTTTGATATGAGATTGTTTATATTCGCAGCAAATCCTGTGGGAAATCCAATTTTTTGTAAGAGTTCTTTTATAGCATTGCTTTGCTGGTCCATTAATAACCAAGGAAGGGCACTTATATTAATTTGGTCTCCATTTCTATTTGATTTAATGACATTTTTCATTGCATGATTAGATTCCTGAATGTCACTACAAATTTTGACAATTTTTTCTTTGTCACGCCTTCCCTCCAATATTTTCCATAATGTCTCTGTTATATTCTTTTCAATATGCATAGTATCAAACAAATGCACAAATTGTAGCTGCTCGTAGTAGGGAAACCTACTAAATTGTATCGGATAACTTTTTAGTCCCTTTGGAAGGTGGTCATTAATGCCTTGACGACCTTCATGATCATGAGTTACATCATCAGTAAACAAAACACAATAAAAAAATACAAATTCCGAACATAACCCATTAGATGGAATGACATTACCTTAACGATTAATTATATTATATTCCAACTTCTATAGGCAAGGTGTCATTCTTCATGGCTTTGATGTAGTCTCTTCTTTCCCATTGAAAAGATATTTTTCAGTACTTCGATACTTATGATTTCTGTGGAGGAAGTTCCTATTCTCATCAAACACCTGCTTTCCTAAAAATTTTGAATGATGAAATTTCATCTTTGGACCACAAACTGGACATGCAAATTTTCCCTTTGTTTGACAACTTACAAGATAATGTATAATTGGATTAAATATGTTAATTTTTATAACTATAAATATAATGCGCAACTTGAACACTGTAACATACCACAAAAATGTGTTAGCCCTGGGGCATCATGTATTGTCCATACAAGTATTGCATGGAATTAAAATTGTCTTTGTCCTATTGGTATAGAGATGTCATACATAGTGACACCACTCCATAACTCCATCAATTCATGGATAAGAGGCTCAATATACACATTCATATCTTTAATTTGGTACTTACCTAGTTGAATGAACAAAAACATTACATAATTATTATGACCATTTTACTGCAATATTTATAATTAAATGTAGATGACTATTAAATGATAAAATACCTGGAACAATCATCACCAACACCATCTGCTCCCTCTTTATTGACATCCATGGAGGAATGTTATTGTTGATAACAAAAACTGGCCACACCGAGTAAACAAATCTCATCTTTCCAAATAGATTGACACCGTTCGCTGCCAATGAAAGCTTAAGATTACGAGGTTCTTATTTAAAGTGTGGTGACTTTTCCTCTATGTCCATAAATGTTGAACCATTCGCAGGCATTTTAATAATGTCATCTTGACTTCTATTGCATGCATGGTAATCTATAAATTGTGCCAAGCTAGTGCACCTGAATAATCGTTGCATACGTGGAATAATGGGAATATAATGAAGAACCTTGTGAGGCACCTTTTTTGTTATTTGATTTGTTTGATATCTACAGATATGACATTCAAGGCATTCTATTACAAATTCATGTTGTTTATGATATATAATATGATCATTAGGACAAGCATCTATTGATTGATACTCCATTCAATTATCTTTTAGAATGGAAGATAATTCTCAGTATGAGCGAGGTAAAATATTTGATGGTGGTAACAAAAAGTCACCTATCAATATACAAAATATTAATTTGTTAATATAAAGAATATTTATGGTATATGATTCACCCTTTATTAACTATAATGACATATATGACATACCTTAACATACATGAGATTTTTATGTTGGATAAATCATTCATAACCTTGAAGTTCACCAACAATAATACAGTGGAGAGAAGAGTTGTTTGGGAACCTTCATAAAGGGGCTTGTATGCCTTCTCAAGTACAAGTAAATCATGAACAACATCAAAGTCATCTTGATCATCATGATCGACTGCGTTAGTACTAAATGTGTCATGGATCAATGTATTTGTACCATTATCTTCAATTATGTTTTCTTGCGCATGATCGTCATCTTCCATGGGATCATTATCTTCAGCTTTGTTATTCACACCTCCATGTTCCTCCACTTCAAAAAAAATATTCTCTGGGATGTGTTGGTCCATTTCATGTGCCCTGGGGAGCTCAACCTATATAAAAATGATCAACATAAATAAACCATGATCATGATCTCATCATGAAGTGATTTCTTATGAATAAATTGTTAAAATGATATAATGAACAACTTACCAATGGATGCTAATCATGTCCCCCTTCAATGTGACCATGTTGCCTACAATATTTCTTAGTTATTTTGACTAGAAGTCTTCTAGTCTTTAAGACCTTACAAATTTTGCAGGGAGAATAACATTTTCCATCACCTTTTATTTTCAAGTTAGACCACAATCTAGCAATTGTCTTCTTATTTTGTTCTTCGCTGATATTTTCTGGCATGGTCTTTCTTCACATGCAAAAAAGTCGGGCTATCGAAACCGGTGCGTAACCTTCACAAACTACGCAAAAGGATATCACAAGTACAAAAGTCTTCTTAGAACTCACTATATATAATCTGAAATGTTAATTAAACTTAGACTCTCTTCAATTATGAATACTATTTTATTTAGATAGTTTTCTTGGCTAAAACAGAAGCTTGATTTTGGCAAGCTAATGAAAAATATTTGAGTTTTAAAAAAAGAGAAACCTTTTTACTGTGTCATCTAATAGAATCAACTTAGGAACGATGAATTTACAAAGAACTCAACATGAAACCAACTTCATATGAAAGAGAATTGAATTGACTATTAGAATCCAAAATATGAAGAAAGTTGAATAGTTACATTAAGAGTTATAATCAATTCTTTTGTTGCAACCTTGTCAATAAGGGTTTTATGACAGTTTTGACAAAAAACATTATAACTTTCTTTATAATCCATGGATGACCTTTAAAACTATCTTGAATTAAAGATAACTCTTCATTCTACAACCTCAAATAGGTTATTAGGGGCCGGATTCAATCCAAATCTTATTAGGAAAAACATCTAAAGCAGCAAATAATCATGACTGCAAAAAACAACAGCTAAAAGTATTGAACAAAATATCAATTTTCTCATTGAATATTCATCAAAAACATTTTTTCGATACATACTATATAGAAATACACTTCCTTCGTATTTATCCAACAAACAATGACATGGAAGTTTTACTTTCAAACTGATATACAACCCTGTAACTGTCACAACCCTACAGAATTAAGTGACAGTCAGAGGCTTTATTTGATATAGCCTTACAAGACTTTCATCCAACTCTGTCACACACATTTAATGCAAATAATGATGGATTTTATATCGTCTCATGGTTCTATACCTGTTCCAACTTCCCCTAAGACCGAAATGTACAATTTGACAATATTTTATGCATTGTTGCATTACAACTTTTTAGTGACACCTTGACAACTTTTGCCTTTTGACATGAATGACCACTAAAAATTACTTAGATACTTTGAACACCTTAGAATGGACTCAAAAAAACATATTAAACCTTTATTTCCCTTCCATGGGTACATTTACATTATTTGAACAATCGGGACCTGAATAGGACTATTTGACTTTTGACAAAATGGCTCAGTTAGCCTTACACGTTGATTTCAAGCTTGACAAGCTTGTTTATTTATCATCTCATGATGAGTATGTAGCTTCTTAATCTTAGTACCATTTAGTTATCCATTTTATTTAAGCAACAAGAGAGTATGGATGTCTATAAGTGGAAGGGAAATGGAAGAAGTCCATTAGAACTCCACAAGTCTACAAATCAAACCATCGGTGTAGCCTACCCCGAAGAAAGAACCCTAGAAAATCCAAAGGTCGTCAGTAAGTGATTAAATATCACTAAAAGGGGATAGGAATTATCTTGATACTTGATAGACACATTGGGAGGATATACACCAACTGAGTCATTACTAAAGTATCATCGGCATGACTTTCTCTATCGCAACATGTGAATTGTTGTCTTCTTGATAGATGATAAGGCTATCGGTAAGACCTACATGGATAGAAAGAGAAGCCTTAGTCATCGGTACAACTTAAAGAGATCGGGGTGTAACATTTCAAGCTATCCTGATGCCCGATGGAAACAATAGAGCAAGAGATTCATCGAGGAAAAAATAACTATTGACAGAGGTTGTTCAAGGGTATGCCAATACCTGATGGAGGACTCGAGAAGACACACACTGATAAAAAACAAAGAGACTTAAGGAATCAAATATTGTCGATGGCACCAAGGGAGTAATTCATCAAGAAAGCATATACTGATGAGCCGTAATAGATATAATTTAAAACTAAAACCAAATCAGCCTATATTTAATGTGTGCAATTAAGTAGATTGATGGCTCACAGGAGGAAAATTAAGAACCAAATGTAGGTTGCGTCTTAGTAAAAAACACACAAGGTGAGAATTATTGCTCACAATTCATCACGCATCATGGAGGCTGCAAGTTTATCAAGAAGAAAGAGGAGCGCTAAGGGCTCGATGTTGGCATTTCAATAGAAAGGAGATTGTTGATATTCATTAAGGATATTGAGAAGGTTGTTGAAGATTATTGATATAACTGAAAAAGGATGTTTACTATCTTTATAACATTATTTTGTCATTGATGTCAAGAAATTGATTTTCTGATTTCAGTATGATGTTGCCATATCTTGAGAAGATTGATTTGAAGAGAATTAAGATGTCGGTAAAAGACACAGAAAGAATGTGATGAATAAGGGGAGAAATAAGTTATTCAATGAGCAACTATTACCGAGTTAGACAATGATGAGATCATGATGTTTAGATTGTTTTGATATCCTACATATGTTGTTGATTGTAAGGTTAATACTATACTATGTCACCGAGCAAAGAACCTAGTCGGTAAACCCTAAGGAACCTAGTCGATAAACCCTAAGGTTATCGATTTCAGTTAATGAAGGAAGAATGTCTACCGAGTGAAGTTTAGTATTTACCAAGTTGCAACGGAGTTATGACAGATTGTATTGTATGAATACAAGCATTATTTAATGAAGGACAATGATGAGCTGGAGTTGATTAAATGACTGGTATGTCATGCATGAAGTGTGTTAAGGATCTATGGCAATGGAAAATCAAGAGGAAGATCTATAGTGTAGATTGAACCGCAATAACCTTGTGCAAGTTCCAAGAAAGGAATGCAAGTCCCTAGGCAAGGTAAAACATTTTCAGATTGAAGGATACATTGAACCTGGTCAAGTTTGAAGATCTGATGGCTAAGATTGATCATGGGAAATGTGATCAAGGAGTTTAAGTGGTTAGAATTGTTTATAAATAAGGAATTGTTGATAAACAATGTATGTGGGCAAGTGTAAGCATAGGGATGCTACATAGTGATTACCGAGCACAGAAGCTTGAAGACCTATTTTGAATAATAGAGTAAGGAGCCTAGTAGAGGGACAAGATAAGTCCTATGACAAGATTGTTTTGAGCAAATAAGAATCTGCTTTAGCATTTCAGATGTGAAGTTGCAAATATATTTATTACTGTTGTTTATTTTTTAAGTGACAAGAAATCTCTTAACCGAGTGGACTTAATTATCTTATTTGTAAACCCTGTAGCAAGGTAACATTCTAAATGAGTGTTTGAAATCCTTTGACAAAGTCACTTCTAACAAAGTGAAGATCCTAATAGATCTGAGGGAAATCCCTTAACCACGTCACATCTAGTAATGTGTTTGTAATCTTTAACAAGATTTGCTTTTAACCGAGCATACTCTAGAAGAGTATATTTCTTAGTGAGTCCGAAATCCCATAGTGGTTTTTCCTTATTTGGGTTTCCACGTTAAATTTGGTGTTATATGTGTTATGATGATTATGTGTTTATGAGTTTGCATGTTTAGTAGTTTTTGGTTATATTTCTGAAGTATAAGTTACCGAGGTTGAATCTGTTGATTTTATGGAAGATTAAGTTTGTATGATTCACCCCCCCCCCCTCTCATCTTGTTAGCTATTGGCATCTGAACTTTAAACTCCGAATCCATGTCTAAAAAATCCAAAATAGTGGAAGTCCCTCCTACATGGAAACTGAATCAAGATATCAATGATCAATTGCAATCCCTAGGCCCAAAATCAAGGAGGTTGAAACAATAGTTGCCCAAAAAAGACCAACTTGAGGCAAGGTTTAAAGGGGTTGAAGATGTGTGGACAAAGGTGAGAGGTTATGAACTCTTGTTTCATTTTCTAAGAAAGGATAGAGAAGTGCCAATTTGTAACCCGTGGATAACCAACTTAGGTAAACTAGTTGTTCCAAATGTTTTCATAAATATCAAATTGATGGAAGTCTTAGTCAAAAATTACAATTCTATGAAGAGATGCATTTAGTTTCCAAATGGAGAAGTGTTTATCAGATTTAGTCATGGCACCATAGATGAAGTTTTTAGCTTAGACCCTGGCCCTAATGTACCCTTGTCATTTGAAGAACTACAGAAGGAATTTGTTAAAATGGATACTACTTATAAAGGGTGGAACTTAGCTTTCCATAGGGTTCAAAAGGGCATTCTAACCGAAGATAATGGTCCCCCATTTAGCATGAACATTTTTAGACACTACTTACAATACACCTATATGTCATGCAGACAGGTTGGAGGTATAGAGGTCCCTGATATAGCTAATATTGGGTCATTGGTGTTAGCAAATAATGTACAGATGTATGAGCTAAGACCCTTTGATTATGCTACTTATGTTGTAGAAAAATTACATGAAGGTTTCTTGAACCTTAGAAATAATAGGGAGCACACTTTCAAGTTTTACTCATTGTTAATGCATTTGATTTTTTTTAATGGAAGATTTAGGGGTATGTGGCCAATGAATTTAAAATTGAACATAGTGGACAAAGCAGGTAAAGAACAACCAGTACATATATCGACATCAATTTGGGGATTCACGATATGTGAAATTAAACTACATCAAGTTTGAAGAGCTAATAGTAAAGCCATTATACCAGATGTATGGCGTCTTGTGTGAAGGATATATTTCAATTGAAGTTAAAATATTTCTTAGACCTATTGTTTTTTATGAAAGAGGTATTGTCAATCACAACTGGGGTGATTGGTTTGTTTAGAAGGATTTTACTTGCTTTGGGATTTATGGTTTTGAAGGAACCCCATATCTATTGCCAAAACTTGTCCCAGACATAATTGCTTATCTGTAGATTGTGAGATAGTTAAGTGTTTCGAATGCCAAAAATTTTGGAGGTATGCATAAGCCATAAGAAAACTTTCCTACCTGGGACTCTTAGTTTTGGGGATTTTACCATTGTATCAACAAAGGCTTATGAAGCCATTGATAGGAAATTGATTGAAGAATACAATTTGTTCAAATATGCTGCTAGGGTCAATTATGACCTTAAGGGATGTATTCACAATTGTAAGAAAAGTCAAAACCTGGGAGATTATATTCATGTTTACTTGGAAGCAAAGGACATGTTTAGAAAAGTGGAGGAGGAAGAGGCCCAGACGGCCATTGATGAATTAAACAAGAAATTGGAAGAAAAGAAAAAGAAATTGCAAGAAATGGAAACTGAAGAAGAACAAAGTGAAGGCAAGTCCGAAGAAGTTGAGGTGGTATCTAGGCATCAAGCAACAGACACAACAGAAGAGCTAGACTTGCAAGAGAAAATTGTTGCCAGGTTGAACATCCATAGTGATGCAAGATACGATGAGTATTTTGCCTTTGTGTCTGATGATGCTTTTATTAAGTCAAAAGAATTTAAATCCTTTTTATATAATTTAAAAGGGAAAAAACTGAGAGACTCTATCCCAAATGTAACCCCTAAAAAAGAATCAGAAATGTTGGGAAAACTAAATGAAGAAATCAATTTAGAATTGACCATTATAACCCCTTAAAGGGGAAGACAAATTCTTAGTGAAGTAGGCATCATCATCTTTCTAGGATGGGACATGAGTGCATCATTTATTTTTGATAGCATGTTACATTCTGAGAATAAGGATTTTAAATTGGATATTCAGGGGGTAAATGATGTGTATGTCGGCTCTAGATTTGACCAGAATGAAGAGGCTTTTCTTTTATGGGCTCTTTACCCTCCAAATAAGAGGCCAAAAATCATTGTTGTGGATAAAGCCTTTGGTCACGTGATGAAATTGAAAGTTGGTGAAGTAGATCCCATTGTTACTCCTGATATGGGTATTGATATTTCAAAAATTAATAAAGCACAGTTGGTCAAAGTGATCAAAGAAAGAGATCAATACAAGGGATTATATGAAGAATTGTTGAAAAGAGGAGGACGGCCTATGCAAAAAATCCATGATGGGTCTCAGTGGAAAAATAAATGTGAGGAAGTGCAACTGGAAAATAAAAAAGTTGAAAAGGCAAATGTAGAGTGTGAGGGCTGACACAACCTCTATTTTATTGACTAAGAGATTTGAAAAATTGCAGGGTTTCCTTGAAGATTTCTGGGTTGTTTATCAAAATAATATGGATAATGCAATATCTCACAACAGGATTTATAATAGACTAGGAACTTTTTTGCATGATAAGACAATGGCCAATACAAATGCTGAAGTCATTAAAGGAATACCAAAGTTGTTGAAAAAGCATGAAGACTTTGACATAGAATTGCAAAATGAATTTAATGAATGTAAGGAAATAGTACAACATTGTTTTCCATAAATTGAAGATCAGAATGGACAGATTAAGGATAAGTATAAATGGATTGTGGAGCGCCAAATTCTTCTCAGTGATTCCCTTAACATTGCCTGGTCTGATGTACTTGACATGATAGAGACAATCAAGCAAATGGAAAACTTCATCACTTTAGAGATTGTGGTCAGAGATATTACCTACGATGCAGATACCTACAAATCAGAGGGATATTTGAAGCACATTCGGAAGTAAGATCAAATTCTTGGAGACCGGCCATAGATATTGAAAGATGTTTAAAGATGTGACTTTGTATTTTAAAGTTTTAGTTTGTTGGGGTAGTTTTTAGGTAATTAGTTTCTAGTTACTTTTTTGTTAATTTTAGTTTAATGAAAGGGTATTGCCCTTTCATTTTTCAAACCAAATCCTCATCTATATGTGGAGGATCTTTTAGGAGAGATAGATATCACAAGTTTATAGTTTTTTTTTATCAAGACAATCTCTATGTATTTTCTTATGAACTCGTTGTCTGGAAGTACCAAGTTGATAGAGGATATGCACTAAAATCAACTGGTTTAAGTATTTTATTTTCAATATAAAGATTCAAGTGTTTCTCATTCATGATGATATATATATTTTCAATAGATTGATTAGTTCCTTGGATAAATCTATTTACATAGGTTGTTTCATTGTGCAATCTTATGTTGTTGTAATTAAGATAGATATTCAGTTTGAATATCAGTTTGAAGGAATGGTTGGCAAACTTTGAATTGTCTTAGTGGTCTTTCAAAGTAAAGTTAAATTCAGTAAGACTAACTGGATGTCATGTTTTAATTGCAATTCATGTGGAAGCCTTTGAGATGATGGTCTTGTTACATTAACAATTTATTAAAATTGTCTCTAAGGTTAAACGTAGGATTTTCATTTGAAATGATATGAAACCAGTAAGGAATCAAGGCACTAGTCTTCTATTGATTATATATATTTGAATCAAGTATTTCCAAAGAAATTTTCATTAAGGAATCATATTTCTAATTCATACAATCACTAATTTATAAACATTCATTTACAAGCAAGCAAGAAGATTGATTCTAGTATAGTAAATAGGGTTTACTTATTTTTTAATTTTTATACAATACTTTTAGCCTTTATCTAACATAATTTATAATTGGAAGACTTTTCAATAACTAGGAACTGCAACATTAGGAAATTAAAGAAAAATAGAAAAATGAGAACATACCGATAGGATGACAAGCTCAAATTTATGAGACACGCACTCTGAAATGAACTTGTCTACAACCAACTTTACATGATTCAAACACACAACCTGCAAGTCCATAGGAATTATCAGGCATGCGAAAATCTACAGGAATTTTACCATCTCCAATAGTTCGATACCCTCCAAACTAAAAAATTAATTCTTCGATATCACTTGCTAGACAACCCAATTTGCAGAGGCAGAGGTGGAGGAAGAGGCAGAGGAAAAAGAGGCAAAGGAAACATTGAAACCAATTTGCAGAGGCAGAGGAAGAGGAAGAGCCAAAAGAAACAAAGAAATTGGCAGAGGCAGAGGAAGTCGAGAGTTAATTCAATCTGTCGTGTGTGGTTTTCAAATGAACCCATACTTTTATTTTTTTTTAATAATGCCTCTAGTCATCCAAATTTCGACTAACATGGGCTTCGTTGGAAAATATCATCAGCATCATCATCAAACTTTCGACGTTATCAAGCATTTAAAAAAAAAATCAAATTTGATCACAAAATGCATTTTCTATCAGAAACCTCTGTCGGAATTTGAGGCCAAATGTAATAGTGTCTCGAGTGGATGGCTCTCAACTTTTTCCTCCAAGTTCAGGTTTACTTGATTTCAGAAAGAAGAAAAAAAGTGTCCACTTATACCCCCCTTTTTGCACACCATCTTGGCACACTTACCCAATTCATGATGTATAGTTGAGATTTTACCTTTCACTTCCTCCCTACCTCCTTTCCTCTCTATCATTCCTTTCCTCCTTACCCCCATCTCTATCCTTACCTCCCTCCCTCTCTCTTCTTCAATCTCCCTCTTTTATTATATCCCTCTCTTCTCTCCATTCTCTCAATCACTATATTTCCCTCCCACCCTCTCTCTCTCTCCCCCTCTATAAGTCTCTCCATCATTCCCCCTTTACCTCTCTACCTCTCCATCCCTATCTACTTACTCACCTCTCTATGCCCAAGCTCTAGGCCTCTCACCTCTATATCTCTCTCTTATTTAGTTATTTCCCTCCCTCTCCACCTCTCTATGTGCCTCCAAACCCCTTCTCTCTCTTTGTAAACTCTCTCATTTTATTCTCTTTCTCCCTCACCTATCTACCTCTCTCCTATATAGGTCTCTCACTCCCTTTGTACCTCTTTTTCCCTCATTAACCCTCTCTTTCTCTTTGTTATATCTCCCTCATCTTCTCTCCCACTCTCTTCTCTAGGTCATCACTTCTCTCCTCTTCTATCCCTCTCTATTTCTTTCACCCCTCTCTCCCCATATAGGTCCCTCACTTATGTCTCCCCTCTAGGTCTCTCACCTCTCTATATGTACCCTCTCTAGTTCTCTTCCTTCCCCCTTACCACTCTCCCTTTATGCAATTTTCTTATTTTCTTCTCTCTCTTCCCTCACCTCTCTATATGTTTTCCTAGGTCTCACACTCCCTCCACCCTATTTCTAAAACCTATACCCTAAATAATTTATATACCCTAAACCCTATACCAGAGAGAGAGAGACAAAGAGAAAGATAGGGAGAGAGAGATGTGGAAGGAGTGAGGAACATAGGAAAGGAGGAGATAGAGAAGTGAATGGGGGGGGGGGAGAGAGAGTTAATTAAGGGAGAGGGATAAGGGGGGATGAGTTACACACCTATATAGGGAGAAAGAGGTGAGAGACCTAGATTGGGAGAGAGAGCGGTGAGATATATAGAGGGGGATAGATAAGTAGAGAGGTATAGAGTGAGGGAGGGAGAAACCTAAAGTGTACAGAGAGAGAGAGAGAGATGGGGAGAGAGAGAGAGGTGATGACCTAGACAATGGAAAGAGAGATAAGAGACAGAGATATAATAAGAGAGAGTGGGGTAGGGAGATAGATATGGGGGTAAGGAGGGAGGGGAGTGGAGAGGGATAGAGGAATAAATGGAGGGAGAGACCTGGAAATGGGAGAGAGAGGTGAGATAGAAGAGAAACATAGAGTAAGATGGAAAGATAGAGGTAAGTATCAATATGACCAGTATCCTAAACCCTATAACATCAATCTTGTATCCTATACCCTAAACCTTATATCCTACAACCTATTATCTAAAACCTATATAAGGGATATAAGGGAGGAATAGGTGGTGACCTAAAGAGAGGAGGGAGAGAGAAGAGGAGAGAGGGAATAATAAAGAGAAAGAGAGAACTAAGAAGGGAGGGAGTGGTGGGTAGGGATTGACTAAAAGACCTAGAGAGAGAGAAGAAAATAAGATAGATAAGTTCACAAAGAGATAAAGAAAGGTAACGGGGAAAAGAGAGAGGTTGAGAGGGTGGGAAATAACTAGAGAGGAGAGATATATAGAGGTGAGAGACCTAGAGCCTAGGAAGAGAGGGGTGAAAAACCTATGCTAGAGAGATTTAGGTGAGGGAGATAGAGGGGCAGAGGGAAGAGGGTAATTGTAGATGGGGAAAAGTGAACCACTCTAATAGGAAAACAACAACCTCTTGAGGAATTATTAATCATCCTCTCCCCTTGGGATGACCACAAAGAACAGAGTTGTCAGGCACCCCATAGATAATATATGATGGATGTAGAGATAATTTGAAGACCTCCACCAACTCTTTTCCCACAAACACATGTGCAGGTTGTGTATGACAATGTGGGGTGCTAACATTCCATACAAATAGAGTATGTAGTTTCATATAGAAAATTGAAAGTGATGGGTATGTGTTTTGATGAGATAGATATATAACATAAAATTAAAGAAATGACTACAAATATTAAAGAAGAATTAAAGAAGGGAAATATATAATCTCACAACTAGTACATGAATAAATATTCTAGCAATAGACTCCTCTTAGAAACCTACACATAAGTTTAAAAATAAAATGTTGGGGATATGTTTTAGAGGTTTTCCATGGTCAGACCCTAGCTTTGATGTTTCCACCTTCATAGATAGCCAAGATAGATTGATAGATAAAAGAATAAGCAAGATAATAGATAAACAAGACAACAATAATACTAATATAGAAAAAAAATGAGAAGAAAAGAACTATCCTTCCACACCCAAAGTAGAGAGCTTACTAAATGAAGAAAAAAAGGACAAAGTCCTCCCCAAAGAACAAAAATGGTGAGTCTCAAGCATGAACTTGAATATATGAGAGAAAAGATGCATGAAAGAGAGCCGAGAGTTCTCTAGATTGATGAGAGATAATAGAGATTCATTCCAAGATGCTAGAGAGTTTGATTCGAGTGTTACAGAGCCAAATGATGCTCCAAACACAAGATAAGAAAATTGGGAACAACACTGATGTTGATGGACATGACAAGAGGCGTTATAGACTTTGTCTGACGCAGGTGTAATGCTGCAATGACCACCTTTAGATTAGAAATTCAGAGGATGTTAGTGTGGTGTGCATGTGTTCACAAGTAAATCAATTAGTAGATTCGAGAAAAGGATAAAAGGAAGGGTGACAAGAAAAGCCAAGCAAACAAAAGGACAAGCAGATGAAGAAATTCTTTGATCAATGTAAAGCGAAGGTGCTCATGTAGTGAGGAATTTCATGGGGTACAATTTATGACACTATAGTAATAAGATAGAGAGGGATACGTAGAGAGGTAAAGATGGATGGAGGGAGAGAAATAAGGATGGAGAGAGAGGTTGGGACAGAGAGATAGTGATCGCGAGTGATGAGCTGAGATATTATCTCTTTTATTCCTATAACTAATAAGTTTTTACCATGTTTTAATTTGTATAACGGGATAGTGTTTGAGTCATATGATATATTAAAGTTTGACTATGTGCATTCTAGATGATAACTAAACCCATTAAATCATTTTTTGTTTTGACCTTTTATTCCTATTGCCATGCATATTATTCATGTTGCTATGCAGATTATCATAGGTGATATCATGTGTGAATGTATAATTTTTATGATTAATTAAAATAGATATATATGTGTGTGTGCTTGTATGTTCTATATTTTTAATTGCATTAATAAATGAGATGTTGCATAAGCGGTTATTGTGTCACGTAATAAAGGCACTTGGATATATTAAAGGAGAGGTTAAATATTCAAAATAGGAAAGAGAATAGTGTGCGTAAGAAATGGCAAAGGAATATCAAGGCATTGCCAGACTCATTTATATTTGTCTTTAGCAAACATCAATCTTGTAACACCACCATGATATATTCTTGGCTACGATTTAGCAGAGATCTACATTTCCTGTGGATTAACTCCTTTTGTTTGATGTCATAAATATTTTCCACTTCATTTCATCGGCATGACCTAGATAGTAGGAAGTTGTTCTATTTTTCTTATAAATAAAAGTGCATGCCTCTTCTTAGAGGTTAGACACAAGGGATTAGAAACAGAGTTTCATAGTATTTCTAGAATTAAAAGCATTTTCTTTCATTTCATGTGTTGCATCAACCTTTAAAAATAATGAATAAAAATAATGTTATTATGAATATATAGAATTATCTTTGAATTATGGATACACACATCCAAGGGGGCCCACTTGGTGAGTAGTCCCTATGCATTTGTAAGATTCATTTTTCCTTTTTGCTGTAGTAGATGTTCTAGTGATTGACTGCTCTTGTAGCCACTGGAACCAGATCTCGTGACTGTTCCTGTAGCCAAAGGAGATAGAGTAATTCCTGTTTGTTAGCTATGAACTTAGTTAACAGTTCATTAATTAGAATTTTTGGTTAATTCTAATCTTTCCTATAGCCATTCAGTTGTTATTATTATTGCTTGTTTATTTCAAATAGATTTAGTTGTTGCAGTAATGCAGAATAGCTATCACATGATCTTAGTGCATATATAGTGCAAACCCATTTGAAGTAATGTATCCCTGGGTTGAAAAATAAATGAACTTCAGTTATGGAGATAATAATTAAAGAGAGTGAATGACCAATCTTTTGGTTTAGACTTTAGCTCTAGTTATTGTTCCTATTGGTGAGGCAAACATTTTTGGTGTTGTTGCTGGGGATGGTGTCAAATTAAGAACCTATATGGTTATGAATTTTCAAGCTTTTAGTGTAGTTGTTTTTTATAACTCATTTTGTTTAAAGTAATTATCATGAATATTAATGCATAGATTAAGAAGAGATGCTCAAGGTAGATTCCTTCCTAATTGTCCTAATCATACATGACTCAATCCATATGAACCCCCAGATGTAAATCCTTTTGCTGCACTTTACCAAGCCCCAAATAATTTGAACCCCCTTGAATTTGAACTTTCTGAGAACAACCTTCATTTCTTGTTTGGACCTCTCAAAGAGGAACTTCATTTAGTAACTAAAGAGGGGGAAATGGATTAGAAGGGAAAATGATCAAAACATGATGAAATAAACATGAAAATGCTAAAAACATCAAGAGACCATTTCATACCTTGGTTATTTTACCTTCTCCTTTGGATTAAACTTGATGAAGTGAAGGCGCCCCTTGATGATGCTCCACTTGATGTGCTCCTTTGATTGCTTGTGATGTGGAATGCTCTCCTTGTTCTCAACAAGGTAAGTGGATGGATTATTGGATTGTTGGATTTGAGTGATGGATAGGAGGATTTGAATTAGATTTGAGAGAGGATTTAGAAGAGGATGAGAGCAGAATAGAGCAGCATGAGGATGCATGAGAAGTGGATCTTATTTTGTGAGGAGGATTGGCTCCAATTTATAGATTGGAGAAGGCCAATGGATTGCCAAGATAGATTTGATTATGAAGGGTTGGGATTGATTTGAGATAGAAGGCATGGATCAAGGGTGCCTTGGGAAAATAAACAAGAATATAAAATTCCTTTGGAAAAAGGGGGGAGAAATTTGAATTTCAAACTTGAGGAATTAAAATTTCCAAAATAAAGATGAATTGAGGGATTCAAAGAAATTTGAATTTCTTTGAGAGATTCAAAGTTTGATGTGACATGAGTGGGAATTAAAAATTGGAGAATAATGATAAGCATGATTATGAGAGATTCAAGGAGGATTAATTAGGTTGAGTGGGATTGGGAAAAGTGATTTGTAGTAATCACATGACTAGGTTAATTAATTAGAATTAATTAACTGAGTGGGTTTTAGAGGAAATTGTTGGCATATGCACACTCCAATCAGACATTGTATGTGATTTAAGGTTGTCATTGATGGCAACCTTGCAATCCTATGGCACCGGCAAGGCATTATACCGGAAAGGCATTACACCGAAAAGATTGTTCACCAGCATCAGCAGATCACACTCTACACTGACACTTAGGACACTGGCACTGGCACAAAGAAAGGAAGTATACCGACACAGAGGCCGATAGGATTTTGTTATATTATTGTAAAAACTTTGTAAGCTGACTTGGCATGTTGTAAAATGACTCTTATATATAAAAGAGATCATTGTAGACGTTTTGTAAGTAAGGGAGAAAGTGAAGAAAGTGATGTATGTGAAATATTAAGGCAGACCTATTATGCAAAATATAGGTTAAAGGGTTTATGTAAGAAGCAGAGCAGCAACCAGTACTGAATCAAGCATTATAGATGCTATTGTAAAGCAGTACAAGATATTGGATTTTTATAATCCACATTGTAAGTCAATGAGACTTCCTATTGAGCAGTGAGCTCTAGGCAGTTGGCCTTCCTGCATGTGCAGGCCCCTATTGTAAGTAATATTCTCTTATTGGCCAGTAAGTGGATATCGTGGGTCACAAATCCCACCGAGGTTTTTCCCACACCGGGTTTCCTCGTTAAATCCTTGTGTCATGGTGTGCTTTTCATGTGGATGTTTTTAATTCTGTTTATTGCATTATTTCTTGCATACCGGTACACTATTATAATATGTTCTACATGTTATAAGATAAGAAATTTTGTACCCAGGTTAGATACTGATTCACCCCCACCCACTCTCAGTATCTATGGGAATCCTAACAATTGGTATCAAAGCTTGGTCCTCTATTTTCAGAAGCCTAACAACTTGAGGAAGATCTTGACACCGGTAAAGATCGAAAATCTGATGAAGCAACTTGAAGGAGCTCTTTCAGACTATGATGCAAAAAAATTGTAAAATATCAAACTAGAAGATGATTTAAGGGCAGCTCGGGATATCATTCAGGCACTTCAAGAGAATCTTACTGTTGCAAGAAATAAGAGAAGAGAACTTTGTGAAAAGATGCAAAATAAGAATGATGAAAAGAAATCACTTAATGATATGTTAAGCAAGCTGAAACAAGAGAACATGACAACAAAGAATGAGATGCACGATATGACTATGAGATTTTGTAAAGAGATTGAGGATAGGAAGAAGAATGAAGAAGAATTGACCAGAAGACTAAGTGATGCAACAAATGAGAACACAAGACTTAGCTATGAAAATGACATGTTGAAGACAGATCTGATGCACACTCAGAATGACTCCAATGAACTGATGAGACAGAAAGAGGTCTTAGAAAGAGAACTAGAAACTGCAAATCAACATTAAAAAAAATTCAAGAAAAGCTCAGAGGAACTTGGTACCTTGCTAAAGAATCAAAAACCTAAAGGTGACACTTCTGGAATTGGCTTTGAAGTTGGTGAAAGCTCCGGTACTGCAAATACTCAGGATCACAGCAAACCGGTAAGACAACCTAATGCTTATAAATTAAATGGAAAATGCTTTAACTGTAATAAGTATGGTTATATAGAAAATGAATGTAGATCTAGAAATTATCAAAATGTCAACACACCCACCAGTCAATGTTCAAAATGCAACAAAGTTGGTCACAACTCTAAAAAATTGTAGAATGATGTGAGATGTTATGTTTGTGGAAGATTTGGACATTTATCTAATCAATGCAGAACACAAACCGGCATAGGTTATGGGAAAGCTATTCAGAAGAATAATGTAACCTGTTGTGCATGTAACAAGATTGGGCATATTGCTAAATTCTATAGAACTAAAGGATCACCGGTAGACAACAAAAGTTCTAGCTTAAAAGGTAAAGAAAAAGTTGAAGAGGTTAAGCAAGAATTCTCAAAAGAATGGATTAGAAAAGCTGATCTAAATATTGGGAATACTCCTCCACCGGTAGAACCAGACAATGCTTCACCAGCAGGATAGAGCAATGCTTCACCGACAGGACAAAGTGATGCTTCACCGGCAGGACAAAGCAGTGCTCCACTGATAGGAAGTTCTTGATCTAATTGAAGAAAGTTTCCTTAAGGGTTTGGAAATCTAATGACACATGTGCTATTATTCCCTTAGTTAGAGATAAGAAGTTGGAAATTTCTTTGTTACCGGCAGACAATGTTAAGTGAATACTCAACCGGCATGCATTTAATGTGGTAGATGGCGCAAAGACACTATAAATTTGAGGTTTTGGCTCCATTTCATTTTGTCGAGATTTCAAACCTACGAAGAGCGTGAAGATTCTGAGCTAAGGCATTTCGAGCAAGAGGCAAGAGCACTTCAAGCAATCATCCATCCTAAAGGTAGTAAAAGTTATTTTATCATGGCATCCACCTCTGCAATTGAATATATAGAAAACCCTACTGTTGTCGAAGTTATAAAAAGACCTAGGCTTGTATTTCAATTAGTTCCCAAAGTAGCAAAGAAAGATGTTACTTTAGGTGCTTTTTCTCAAATTCCTAAGGGAGTTGTTTATGTTGAAGATCCCAGAATTTACATTCATTGTAACATTGAGGAACTAGGAGATGAAGAGATTAAAACCATGTTTAAAACTGTCATATGTGATGAATCCGACAATGTAAAAGATGAACATAAGATCATTGAAACCCTAGGATTTACAGAGATCCTTAGCATTCCTGAATTCCCCAAGGATGTGATTAGGATAGTCTTAAGCAGGGTACATGGTGAATTTTTCTGGTTAGATGCAATTCACAAAATCACTAAGGAAGTTGTGAAAGCTGTCACAGGGTTACCAACCACCGGTAAAAGGCCAAACAAAACTAAGAAGATTTCCAATGACCTAGTTATAAACCTAACTGGTGCAACATCCAATAGAAGGTCCTTAAGAGTCAATGATGTAACAAATATTAATGTGAGATTTATCAGCACGATATTAGGATATAAAGCTACTCATGCTAATAGACTTAATTCAGTTTTAAGTTTATGCATTAAGAGTGTTTATGATATGGTTACAAATAATGCAAAGATTGATGTATGTGAGTGCTTGAAGGAAGAATTAATTGATAACTTAGGCAAGATTAAGAAGGACAAGAAAGGAACTTTTAAATTTGGAAATCTGTTAGTATGTCTGATGCTACATATAACCAAATAGGTTCCCGGTATAGGCTACAAAGAACTTGGATATGATATATCAGTAGCTAAACATTTAACAGAACTATTCACTAATATGGGAGAAGATAAGGAAAACAATATCCATGATTTCTTTCAAGAACTAAAGGCCAAAATGAAGAAAAGAATCAGATTATCACAAAAGATTGTTGACAAATATAAGGATGAAATATTCTTTGTAATCAAGAAGGATGAGATCTAGATGGAAGCAGACATACCTAGGATAGTTTGGGTAACAGAGATGGGCTACGAAACAGATGATCATATAATTGAAACATATGCTAAAGCACTTCTGGAAGCCCCTAAAGAACCTAAGGAAGAAATATTTGGTAGTGCAAAAACTATTGAAAGCCAAATACAATCTAAGAAAAGAGTGAAAAAGGTTGAGGCAGTTGTAAGGAAAGGTTCTAGGCAAGCAAAGGAGATCAAGGATAGAGTAATGGAACAAACCGGTATAATAGAGGATGAGTTAGCAGCTCCACAACCTGAAACCCACCTATCACCGGTAGGTACATCTTTAGAGAATGACATGCTTGCAACTTTGAAAAGAGTTGTAAGGAAAAGAGATCCCTCACTAGCAACCACACCCTCACCTAGGAGGTCAAGACAAAAACAACAAGCAGTGAGATCTCCGGTAAGAAAGGCTACACCAAAAAAGAAGAATCTGACACCCAAGAAGAAGAAGAGGATAAACAAGGACTTGGCCCCTCTTGAAATACTATTGAATGAAATTACAGAGGAAGGGAAATTGAAGAATATAGAGAAACTATATGACACTCTGACAACTGATGAAAAAGAACAAGTAGAAAATAGTGTTATATTGCATATGGATATGTATAAGAAATTTTTGATGGAAGTAGTAGATGAAGTACCAAATGAACTATTTAAGAGACTAGAAGCAAGGAGACAAGCAGTAGTAGAACTTGACAAGAAAATAAAGATAGAAAAGCTACTTGTTGTATACCTGGTGAATTCACCCAAAGAAATTGATGACTTAATTGCTCAAGCCAACTGGTCAGTATTTTCTACTGCACACCGGCACATTGCTTTGATGGTTGGAAGAGTTAATGACGTGACTGAGGAGACAGAAAATGCATGGGACATTTTCCTAGTGGAAAAAGAAAAACAAGAAGAATACATGAGCCACAAACCTATAAAGGTAAAGTTGGTGGACCACCCAGTATCAAGGTTAAAGACAACTTAAGCCCACCTCCTTTTATTACTCCACCGGTAAAAACAACAGCTACAAAAGATCAACTGGCAGTTGAAAGTATGGATGTAGAGGATGTTAATCCTAATCCTGAAGTCTTATATACAGTGGATGTTGATACTCAAAAGATCAACATTGTGGTAGACAAAGATATAACTGATAAGACTGAAATGGCTAGTGAGCCTCCAGTAGATGAGCAAACTAATAACACATAGGAGAAACTAGTAGATGACAAAGAGAAAAAGGTAAAAACTCAGACTCAGACTAAGACAATGCAACAAACAAAGAAAAAGGCTCCTGAATAGGAACAGGAACAGGTTCATAAGGAAACAGTGCCACCGGCAACTAGAGAAGTAGAAAAACCATTGCTTAAGGAAATGCAACTCAAACAGACCTACCAGAGGTCAATACAAGCTTGGTTACTTCCACTGGCAGTACTCAGAATGCAGATTCATCATCAGGCTACAAATCAACTAATGTGACTGAGGTACTCTTAGATTCAATTAAAAAGATAACAGATTGCAGCTCACAAGCTTATAAGGCAATAGATGACACAATACCAATTTTGAAGGTAATTGCTCCTAACTGTAATATAGACAATAAAGATTCTTTAGGAAAACTTGATACCTTGTGTAAATATATCACAGAAGACATTGAGAAAATAAAGGAAGAGACATTGAAGGACAAAGTAGAAATCGAAAAGCAAAGATTCTTTGATGAGCAGATAAAGAAGTGTACCAGAGATTTTGACACACTTCTACCGGAACTATGTAATTTATTGAAGGAGTTCAAAACTCTGTACAAAGACACATGTAAGACAAACTTTTTGACTATAGATATAGAGAAGAAGATGAGAAAGGTACAGGATAAAATCAATAAACTTGCAGATAATTTTGTTAACTCACCTGATACATTATCAATTTTTGAATAGAAGATAACAAGTTTTGAGGGAGAATTACTTAAATTGGAAAGTGAAAAGGAGAGAATAGTGAATAAGGCAAAGAATCTGAGATTAAAACTGAGTCCAAGATTGGACTATCTAGCATCATTGCGAAAGGAAGTATCTGAGGCACTAATACAAGGACAGAAAACATTGGTAGACCATTTGCAGCATCTCACCAGTATAGTTAAGAGAACAAAGACAAAAATAAGAGATAGTAAAAAGTTTATGGAGAGTATAAACTTGATTTTGGCGGATCTATTTCAAATTGTAACTACCCAATTACAAGGTTGAAACTACAAACACTACTGACATCTTGACAACCTTTGTCATTGATGCCAAAGGGGGAGTAGTGGGATGAGAAAATTCAACATCACAGGAATCATATGCTCAGGGGGAGCACACACATTTTTTGACTTCACATTTTTGGATACACTTTTGAAATTTCTCATGAGTGTTGCCATCAATGCCAAAGGGGGATATTGTTGGCATGTGAACACTCCAATGAGACATTGTATGTGATTGAAGGTTTTGTCATTGATGGCAACCTTGCAATCCTATGGCACCGGCATCAACAGATCACACTCTACACCAACACTCAGGACACCAACACCGGCACAAAGAAAGGAAGTATACCGGCATAGAGGCCGACATGAATTTGTTATATTATATTTTGTTTATTATTGTCAAAACTTTGTAAGCCGACTTGGCATGTTGTAAAATGACTCTTATATATAAAAGAGATCATTGTAGACATTTTGTAAGTAAGGGAGAAAGTGAAGAAAGTGATGTATGCGAAATATTAAGGCAAAACTATTATGCGAAATATAGGTTAAAGGGTTTATGTAAGAAGCAGAGTAGTAACCGGTACTAAATCAAGCATTATAGATGCTATTGTAAAGCAGTACAAGATATTGGATTTGTATAATCCACATTGTAAGTCAGTGAGAGTTCCCATTGAGCAGTGAGCTCTAGGCAGTTGGCCTTCCTACATGTGCAGGCCCCTATTGTAAGTAATATTCTCTTATTGGCTAGTAAGTGGATATTGTGGGTTACAAATCCCACTGAGGTTTTTCCCACACTGGGTTTCCTCATTAAATCCTTGTGTCATGGTGTGCTTTTCATGTGGATGTTTTTAATTATGTTTATTGCATTATTTATTGCATACCGGTACACTGTTATAATATGTTCTGCATGTTTTAAGATAAGAAATTTTGTACACTGGTTAGATACTGATTCACCCCCCCCTCTCAGTATCTATGGGAATCCTAATAGAAATAATTGTTGAGAGGACTTTAGAAGAATAGGGGAATAATTTATTTATTTGATAAATTAATTATTGGG
Organism: Cryptomeria japonica; assembly: GCF_030272615.1. Classification (NCBI taxonomy): domain Eukaryota; kingdom Viridiplantae; phylum Streptophyta; class Pinopsida; order Cupressales; family Cupressaceae; genus Cryptomeria; species Cryptomeria japonica. Next base: position 110,645,387 of record NC_081411.1, on the reverse strand, counting down.
CTATAGTGATAGGATTGATTAAATTAGATTTAATTGATGCTGAGAGGAATAAGGATAACACAATTAAAGTCAATTAATTATGTTGATAGGCTTAAATTAATTAAATATTAATTTTAGGTGTCTACAATAACTCCTCCTCAAAGACCAATACAAGGAAATCCACCCCCTGGTGGGAATAACCCACCTCCACCTCTGAACCCAACATTTGAGTTCCCTATTTTCTAATCTGCATGATAATGCTAATCTCAAGAACATCCCAACTTCCTCCCTTCCTAAATTCTATGGATTAGTGACAGAGGATCTTGACACTTTCATGTTTGAATTTGATATCCTCTGTAAGAGTTATGATTATACTACAGATGCCCAAAGACTCAAAATATTCCCTGCCACTTTAAAAGAATCAACTTTGAGATGGTTTATGAGTCTAGGGAGTAGCACAATCACTACATGGGATGAGATGAAATGATTGTTTCTTGTGAAATATAAGGATTATTGTAGAGAGATTGACTTCCGTGGGGATGATATTTTTATAATGAAACAGAAGGAAGATGAGAGTTTAGAAGATTATCTAGAGAGATTTATATTTAGTGTCAACAAGTCCAAGCATAGTACTCTAAATAAAGACGCTCTTAAGTTAATATTTTTAAGAGGAATTAGTGATGAATGCACTGATGCTTTGTATATTATGGGAGGCGGTGATATAACATAATCAACATGGAATGACATTGGACAAATTTTTCAGAAGTATTCTAGATCTTCTTCTAAGAAGAGTAGGCATTTCAAGCCGGGAATTTTTTTATCAACATCCAATAATGGAGTTTCTCGAATGGATATTAGCCATCTTTTGAAGGATTTTAAGGAGGATATCATAAAAAATATGGCTACTTAGTTAGACACACTTTCAGCTAAGAAGAAGCATGAGGAAGCTGATGCAATTCTTGCAGAATTTTGCCCACATTGTAGGCAAAAGAAAAGCGACTGTAGATGTAAGATGGTTGCAAATCTTGAAGTTCCTGATTTCAAGACAGTATAAGGAGATGATGAACAAGTTTTCTATGTTTCTCAAAGGAGGCCAAATTTTCCAACACAAGGTATGCTTCCCGATCCACTTTCTTTTTCTGGTTATTGTGGAAATTCCTATGCACAAAATAATCAATGGCAATCTCCATATGCTTAAAATTTTAGAAATTATCAAAATTGGTATAATCCTCAAGGACAGGGGCATAATTTTGCCAATCAAAATCCATAGTTGTAGCAGCCACAAGGAAATTGGTCTTAGCCTCAGGGACCATGGCAACAATTCCAAGGGAATTGGCAGCCTACCCCTCAATGGAGAGGAGGTCAGCCATGGACAAATTAGTCATCTGGTTATCAACAACCTCAGCAACAACCACAACAACCTACTATAATGTCTCCTCCTACTACCAATACTATTCCACCTAAAACTACATAGATACCCACTCAACCCATGCCAAATACTAATAGCAAGCCTCGGTAGCAACAACAAGTTTATTCAGCTAATCCTAATCAATACCCAACTTATTTTCTTTCTATAAGTGATATTCACCTTAGATATGAGATAACTTTACCTAACCCGTCCTCTCCAGTTATAACTAAGATACAGAAGGAAAAGGAAATATCTAGCCCAACAACCCAAATACCTGAAAAATCAGCAAATACCCCCATTTCCTTAGAGGTTGCAAGCTAAAGAAATTTTCCAAGAAGAGGAAGTAAATTTTGATATCGTAGATCAGTTGAAGAACATATGTATTAAAATTCCATTGTTTCAAGCCATTAAGAATGTCCCTATTTATGGTAACCCAATTAAGGAGGCATGTTTAAAGAAACTTGGCAGAAAGAAAAAGGATCTATAAACAGTGCATGTAATGGGTCAATTAGCTGATATTATGTTAGGAAAGGTTTCAATTCCTAAATATTATGATCCTGGTAGTCCTATTGTGAAAATAGTCATCAATGGCACTCAAATAAAGAATAATTTAATAGATTTGGGAGCAACCATCAATGTAATGACAAGAGATATTATGCAGAAACTTGACATAACCAGTCTCGGGCCTACACCTATAGTCCTACAACTTGCTAATAGTTCCAAGGTTCAGCCCGATGGTATGATTGAAGATGTAATTATTATTTTAGATTCCTGGGAATATCCTGCAGATTTTATGATCTTGTCTCCTAAAGACATATTGGGAGGATATCCAGTTATTTTGGCGAAACCCTGACTTACTACAGTTGATGCATGTATTGGATGTCAGTCAAGGGATATGACTATTTCTGATGGAAATACTACCAAAACTCTAGCTCTGTATTCTCCTACTCAGCCACAAGTTGATCAAGATTAAGTCGTTTGGCCTAATGTGGGAGAATAATTTGAGGAAGGAGTCGACTCTGTCAATCATCTTATGACGATTAATAGAGAATCATTCATACAACTTCAAGAAGATGATTCAATCCTCTATAAAATTTTGGGAAATCAGTTAAAACAAGAGCAGCAGTCATAGGAGTTAACATCAAATATTGTAGCATCAAATTTTCCTGCAACCACTGATATATTGCATACCTTGTTGCCGCAGGAAGTCTACACTTCTCATCTTTCTGAGGCATCTCAGGTTGATCTTACTATCAAAGTGGAAGTTAATCTAAATAAATATTTTAATATCAACAATCAACTCACAGAGACTCAAAGAATAACACTGGTTGAATTTCTTAAATGTCATCAACACGCTTTTGTGTGTGATTACAAAGACATGCATGGAATTGATCCTACAGTTTCTACCCACCATATATATATATATATATATATATATATAAGAGGATTGTAGACCACTTAGACAACCACAGAGAATAATTAATCCTGCATTAAGAGAGATAGTTAAAGAGGAACTACGTAAATTATTAAATGTTGGATTTATCTATCCTATATCGGATAGTCAATGGGTGTCACCTCTACTCATAATTCCAAAGAAAGGAGGTAAATGGAGGGTATGTGTAGATTATAGAGATTTGAACTTAGCAACTAGTAAGGATCATTTTCCAATACCATTTGTGGATCGGGTATTAGATTCCTTGGTAGGGAAGTGATACTTTTCATTCCTAGATGGATATATTGGCTAAAACCAGATTCAAATTGCTCCCAAGGATCAAGAAAAGACAACATTTACTTGTCCTTAGGGAACATATGCATATTATGTTCTTCTTTTTGGGTTAAGTAATGCTCCAGCTACTTTTCAAACATCGGTAATAAGCATATTTTTAGATATTTCCTAGGACAGCATGGAGATCTATATAGATGATTTTACCACTTATGCTTTAGAATTTGAAGAGGCATTGAAGAATCTGGAAAAAAAAATTAGTGGTGTGAAGACTACAACTTATCATTGAATAGTGAAAAGTGCTTTATGATGATGCAGGAAGGCATAGTTCCTGGTCATCATATCTCTATAACTGGAATACAAGTTGACCCATCCAAAATAGAATTCATTCAAAACCTCCCTGCACCTATAAAGAAAAAGGATGTCAGAAGTTTCCTTTGTCATGCTGGATATTATAGAAGGTTTATCAAGGATTTCAGCAAAATTGCAAGACCTTTATATTGTTTTCTGACCAAGGATATGGAGTTTAACTGGACCTCTGCATGCCATGAAGCTTTCTTGAAGCTCAAACATGCATTGACTCAAGCACCAGTGCTCAAAGGTCTGAACTGGTCATTACCTTTTCATATGCATACAGATGCATCAGATTATGCCATAGGAGCAGATTTGGGAAAAAAGGTTGACAATTTGGAGAATGCAATTTATTTCATTAGCAAAAACTTGCAGGGACCTAAGCTTAATTATACTGTCACCGAAAAGGAGATGTTAGTAGTTATATATGCACTCAACAAATTCAGAGATTATATCACAAGATATCCGATATATGTGCATACTTATCATACAACAATCAGATATCTCATGAACAAACCTTCAATTACAAGAAGATTGGCTTGTTGGTTACTATTGATGCAGGAATTTGATATTTCAGTTGTTGATAAACCGGGTAAATCCAATATAGTTGCAGATTATCTTTCTAGGATTCAATTGCAAGATGATCCTATAGCCATAGATGATGTTTTCCCAGATGAACATTTGTTCCTGATAAAATCACACACTCCCTAGTATGCTGATATTGCAAATTATTTAGCTGCTAACAAGATGCCCACTCATTTTTCTCCTAAAGAAAAAACATTATTAGTTGAGAAAAGATTTAATTTCTCATGGATTTTTTATTGTTTATTTTATATTGGACCTGACCAAGTCATGAAAACATGTGTCAAAGAAGATGAAACATATGCTCTATCCTTCATGCATGTCATGATGAGCCATGTGGAGGACATTTTGTTGCTAAAAAAACAACACTTGAAATACTTGGCATGGGATAATATTAGCTAGCATTGTATAAAGACGCAACACAATATACTAGAAAATGTGATAGATGTCAGCAAATGAGTAGGCCTACCAAATCTAATGAAATGCCATTATAACCCCAGATATTGGCTGCACCATTTGATAAATGGGGATTAGATTTTGTTGGGTCGATTGATCCTCCTTCAAATGGGAAATCTTATATTCTAGTATGCACTGATTATGTTATAAAATGGGAGGAACCATGAGCTATGACACATGCAAGAGATAATAAAGTAGTTGAATTCCTCTATGAGGAAATATTTACCAAATATGGAGTTCCAAGAGAGATTGTTTCATATCAAGGACCACAATTTACATCCACATTAATTGTAGCATTGGTTAATAAACATAATACCAGACACGAGAAGTCTACTCCATATCATCCAAAAGAAAAACATCAAGTAGAAGTTACAAATAGGGATTTATAAGCCATTCTTACCAAGACAGTAGCTCTTCATAAGAAAGATTGGTCAAATAGACTTCTTGAAGCCAATTTGGCATACAAAACAACATGGAAGACACCAATTGGTTTTACACCTTTTGAAATGGTGTATGGAAAAACAACAATGATGCCCATTGAGTTTGAGCATAAAACTCTTAGAACAGCTCTGCAATTGAATATGACTCTATCAGAAGCACAAAAAGACCACATCCTACAATTATATGCTTTGGATGAGCTGAGGAAGTTGGTTGTCCAAAATAAAAAGCTTATTCAATATCAGTGAACTAAATGGCATGATAAGTATATAAAGGAGAGAAAATTTAAATCTGTCGATTGGGCATTGCTATATGATTCTTGATATAAGGATACTATGGGGAAGTTGTAGACAAGATGGCTAGGCCCATATGAAATAGATGAAGTTTTTACAAATGGATCAGTTCGCTTGACCACAATAGATCCAGTCAAATTTAAACCTTTATGCAATGGTCATCAATTACGCCTATATCACAAGCCTGCAACCAAAGAATAGTTCCTGTAGCAATTTGCCAGCCAAGACCAAACAACAGTTCCTGCAGCAACTGGAGAAGTTCCTTCAACATCTAACAAATACTCTCCTATCATATTTCCTACAGCAACTGGAGAAGACATTAGGGATGCGGTTCGTATAGCTTCTGCAGGGAGCGTTCTCAGTCATCAGCCTTAAATTCTTCATGCATGCTTTCATAATAATTATTTCCATGCCTTATGGAAATATTAGCCTCAGATAATAATTTTCTCGTACACTTCATCCTATTTCATATCTTTGTATATCACTTCATTCATTTCACGTCATCTCATTTCACCCTTTTAAATAGCTAATCGTTACATGCAGCATTAATGAGTACAACTGCAGGTATGTACATTATTTATTTTTCTTAATTATGCATTTATAATTTCGCTATGATTATTGCTTATTTTGATTTGAATAATCCACGTACCCTTCCCTCTATCCTTTTTCATATGTGTGTTAAGTTGGGGGGGGGTATTTTATGGTCTAATTTCCAAGTTGAGTAATTGTCTATCCTTGTCAGTAAATTATTTAAATTTGCCTAACATCATTTTTTAATAACACATTTTGTGGCACAAGTGAGTAGTTCATCCTGCCGCTGAAATCAATGAAAGGTATTGGAAATAAGTAAGGTATTTCGGAACATGTATTTTTAGTTCTATAGGTTGTTCCAGTCCTTCATTTTGTTATGGAAATTGTTTTGGGAGCCGAGTTAGTCATGGGAGGAGCTCCTATCCGCCATGAACCAGTAATTCATGGCATGTTGTTGTAGGATGTTCAGTGTGAGCATTGCTTCTGTATGTATGGGTGGATTGACTATTTTCTAAAAATAACAGATTTCAATGAAGAAATTGCCCAAGAATTCATGCGTACATACAACAAAGGAGAGGCTTTTGTCAAGGGGTTAAGAGTTATTGCCACAAAACAATGGATAGCTAAATTCACTAGGTTGCTGCAAGAGGGAGAACTATTTTTCAGAGTTGAAGGATGTGAGAAGCGCTAGGGAAGAGTTTACTCACCTAGTAAATGGACCCCTAAGTGTGGACAAGAAGGGAACTAGACAGATATCTCTTCCAGCGGAATGGCCCCAGGTGGCATTGTATGTGATGAAATATATTAACTGTGATGGTAGGTACTCAAATTTGCATTCGGTCCATTTTAAATTACTTGGTCATTTACGGCATGGCCGAAGGGTGAATGTTCCTAATTTTTTGTATCATCCTATTTCCATAAGTGCAAAGGAAACACAAAAGGGTGGAAATCATTATGTTAGTCATCATGGCTTGATTAAATTATTGGTATAACATTCTCTCAAAGATGTCTCTCAGATGGCATGGGGGGCATTCGAAGATATCCTACAATTTAGGGAGGAATATGTTCCTGTTGTAGAAGAAATAGCAGCCCAAGAGGAAGATATCAGAGAACCCTCATCTCCTAGGGTTTCTGCAACAAATGAACCTCTTGTTGCCAATGAAGCCTTGTCTGTTGTAGAGAAAATGGTAATTGAACCAAATATTGAGAAACCCTCCACTCATTTTCAAAGTGGAGTGGCATCTTCTAGAAGAAAAGGGAAATAAATAGAAATAGTTGACGCATAGGAAGAAACCATAGAGCAGCCTCAAGCAGTGCTCTTTTAGCTAAAAGGCACAAGGTAAAATAAAATTCTCCTACAGCAACACATCCTACAAAAAATTCTCTTGCAGCCGCTCCAAAAATGTATTCAAGAAGGAATCAGCGGGGTAAACAGAAAACTCATGCAATAGGGGATGTGATTGAAGTCTATGGAAACATTGGAAGAAGGGCATGGAAGTCAAACAAATATTCAACCATAGGAAGAACATGGAGCCGTCAGACTATCAAATTTGGCACATGTAGTAGAGTAGTTTGAAGAACCAGTTGAATAAATCTCACGCCCTCTGGTAACAACTCACAGGTCCCCTTCATCTCTCACTATTTTATCTATTGCACTTACATTTTATAGATAGTGGGAGATAGAAAGGGCTAGGTTACAAGGAGTTATCAATAAACAACAATAAGATATTGAAAAGATGGATAATCATATTGTAGAATTACAAATAAAAGTAGACACAGTTGCCAATATGGTTCTTGAATTGATGCAATGTAGGGCTCCTCTGAGGGTTTACGCTTTATACTTAAAAGAGTAGTATTTATGTTTCAAGTTAAACCATATTGTTAGGGATCTTAGTCCTTCTCTAGATACCCCACAGGAATTTTATAATGTTTATCAAAAATCTCCTACAGCTATTAGGAATCTGTGATGTGAATTTTATTTGCATAATTATAATGTGGTTTCTGACAACGAATGGAATCCCTTACTATACATTGGTGACATTCAATTAAAAGCATTAATGTCATGGATACAAAAGGAAATCAGTATGGGGACTCAGGCTAAAACATACAAAAATTTGGAATTTGATTTTCCATTACCACTCAAAGTAGAAGCCAAAAATTCATGGCTTATTTATTATGACTGGTAAAAATTGTTAACAAGGCTTGATGTCTGGAGCCAGGTTTTACTGATGAGAGAGGAAACATTTCAGGAATATGAAAATACAACTACAGTAGAGTATTTGGTTTAGCACTAGAATAATTTGATGAATACAAAGAGGGGGGGGTGAATTAGTATGCCAAAAAATACTGTAAACAAACTCTTAAATAGTTTAGCAGATAACTAGTGCAGCAGATTCACTAATAAACCGATTAAGATAAATGCATAACAAAGAGCAAACAAAGCATTCACCCACAAAAGCACAATCACCATAACACAAGATATTTGACATGGAAACCCAAATGGAAAAAACCAAGGTGAGAAGAAACTCACAAGTAACAATCTGCAGAATAGTAACCAAACCAGTTAAGGTCATACAATGTTCTTCACTAGAATAAATCCTATTAGGAATCTAGATCTTTGTTAGGAGATAAGTCCTGTTAAAGACTACCCATTAGAGGATTTAAGATCCATAGTTGTGAACCACCTTGTTAGAGGATTTACAAAGGTTTTGCTGAGCCTACCCGGTTAAGGGCTTTAGACTTGTCGAAGATGTGAGTAATCAACAAGTGAATGATCTAGATAATAGCACAATATGCTTAATTAGATCCTTGACAGCTCCTTGTTAATGCATTTCAACATTACTTCAGTCTTCTATATCTGCACACTCTATCTCTTCACATAGACCTAACCTTCTCTTCAATGATCGCACATAATAACCTTCCCTTTTCTGTGTCACATACAAAACCTAGACATGATGTCCTTATAAAGGAATCTGATTTCATGCCAGTCCAATAAGATTAGACTACAAGTTCCTAGGTACAGTGTATCTAGACACATTTGTTAACACAACACAAAAACACCACCAAAGTGTCAGTGGATGATAACTCATCACACATTACAATAATACCAGTTGGTAACTCATCACAGATATATGTCGGTTAATACAATATACCGATTATCGGTTTTCAAAAATGAAGACTAGAATATCGTAGTGTTCTGATAAAAAATTGACTACCGCTCAGGTCCTTCGTTCCACATGAGATCCTTGTACCGCTTGGGGTCTTCATACCACTTGGGGTCTTCAATCAATCTATGACCAGTAGACCATCTTCTACAAAATGCTGATAGTCTAAAGACTACACATTCAATGACATACAATATCGGTTGGAACAACTACCAGTTGAGCATAACTCATACATCAAGTAAGTGTGTGTCCATCAATGAAAACAAAAACATCATCAAAATACCAACAATCTCCCCCTTTGGCATTGAGGGCAACACTTAGGAAAATTTTGACATCTAAGTGCTTTACAAAAAAAATGATACCATGATCAAAATTACTCCCTCTAAGCATATATACTCCTCCCTTTGCAAAAACAATTACAAGTAAGTGCATAAAATGGTAACATTCACCAAAAAATTTAATGTAGACTACTCCCCCTTTTCCAACAATGACAAAGTAATGCAAAGTATCCCTTTTATAAAATAAAACAGAGTAGATGTTCATGACAATAAGGAATGAAATTTCTTAAAAACATATTTAAAGTTCTGCACAAAAGTCTTCATGTCCAATGTCCATGACTCAAGTGGCAAGGTAGAAATCTCACTTTCAGTCTTCATCTAAAATGCTAGTTCTTCCATTGCATCGATGGTACTCATCTCTTGAGTTACCGTGATAGCTTCCAAGTTGAGAAAACATCTCTGAAGAACCTATAGTTTTGGCAATAGGAGCAGTTGAAGCTCCTGCAAATCTTGAGTTCGGTTGCTGATTTCTATGTCCATCTTGGCAGTCTGATGCTGAAAATGATGAACAGTTTGTCCATAGACAGTGAATAAATCGTAGGGCATCTTGAAGTTGCAAATGTATTCCTGGAACTTCGATTGGAGTTGAGCTTTCTGTTTGAGCACATCTTCACAAAAAGATGGAGTTGGAAGATTTTACTCAAAACTAATTTACCCTAACCCATAGCAACACTGATATCATCCTTCTACTTCAGTAGTTATATCCTGCGTTCATTCATTTGCTTGACTAAGGCAATATTGAGTTCCTTTTCATGGTTCTTTCTTGTAGTTGCTTGAGCAACATCCTCCAAGCATTGTACCTAGTCCTTCACTACGGCACAAAGACTTTTGAGCTTGGATAGAGAGGAGTTGGTACTAGGGAGGTTAGTACCAAGAATTGGATTGGTAAGGGTGTCAACAACAAATTGTATGACATCATGTTCTTTCTTCTTCCACAATTCTTCCAGACTCTCCTGTACAAGTTTAATGCTTCGTAACAGCTCAAACTCATCTGCTAATTGAGTCAAACATGCAAGAGTTAGATCAATAGGATTGGTGGAATCAAGCTGCTTGGTTTGATCACCAGTTGCCTTAAGAGTCTGCCCTCCTTCTTTGGCCTTGATCTCCACTTGCTTTCTCTTCTCTGCTTCTTTCTCCTCTTCCACTCTTTTCTTTTCTTCTTCTTTCTTCTTCTCTAACTCTTTCTTTTTCTCCTCTTCTTGTTTCTTCTTCAATTCTTTCTTCTTCTTATTCTCTTACTACTTTTTTTTTTCTTCCTCCTTCTTCCTTTCTTCTTCCTTCCTCTTTTCTTCTTCTTTTCTCTTATCTTCTTTCTTCCTCTTTTCTTCTTCTTTTCTCTTATATTCTTCTTTCCTCTTCTCTTCTTGTTTCCTTTTTTCTTCTTCTTGCCTTGCTTTTTCTTCTTGTTCTTTCTCCACTTTCTCTTTGTCATGTTTCTCTTTCTCAGCTTTTTCTTTGTCTGGAGTGACATTCTCATTATCTAATGCATCAACATCAATAGGGTCATTTTGTTCTGTCACTCTTTCACCTTGACTGTCAAATACCTCATTTGGTTTGACTGAGGATAGGTCAGGTTCTTGATCAGTCTACCTATTGGCTTCAGATACTTGGTTCATTTTGACAGCAGCTTTAACCTGTATATGTGTATTCTTTTCTACTTCAGAGGTTTTACCTTCTAGTAACCTGAGTCGCCTTCTTCTCATAAAGAAAATGCCTTTGTACTTATCAATAATTTAGAATAACTCAGAATTTGAAGCATCGGGAAAGTATTGTACAAAAATTTTCTCCCTGATCTCTTGTTCTCTTTCAATGGCAATGTGTCATTTATTATCCAAAGAATCATACAAATAATTTGGAGTAACAAATTTAATCTCAGAAGGTTACCGATCATTAATACATAAATATTTAATGACCTCCTATTCTACATCCTCTTTCTCACTATCATTAAAGTCATCAAAATATTCCTTTAAGTCATCAAGCACTTTCCTCCTAATATTATTTATTGTCCTCTGACAATGTGTCATTGGTTTATAAGAAGTAATATCTATATTTACTGGTGTGGAAGTTGCTGGTACATTACCAGTAGAGTTCGGCTTTTTGCTTGATTTCCTTGATTTTTTTATTTCAATCTTTGGTTCAGTGTCTTCTAACTCTAGTGAGTGAGTCTTGGATTTCCACTTCCTCTCAAATACTTTTTCCAGAATAATCTCAGGTTTCTATTTGGTTGGTGACCACTTTCTCAATTTTGGACTGGCAGATGTAACCAATGTTGATACCGATGGCACCACTTTGCTCTTTTTCTACTTCGGTTCCTCAATCGGTGTGACCCTCTCCAAGTAGGTATTAGTTATTTTCTTCTTTCAATCCAATGGTGAGGCAAGTAGGGTAGAGGCATACTCGATCAATATGTCATTCACCACTTCATACCCCATAGGGTCAACTACTTCCTTTCTAGGTTCCACCACTTCCATTATGCAATGATCTATCCTTATTGTGAAGCAGGTGTCATCTTCATACTTCTTCACTAAATCACCAAATATCCTCATTCTCTGGTTCATCTTTAGTTTGAATTTGTCAAAATACTTATTTAAAACCTTAGGATATGCAGTTCCCACTACTTGTAGACTCTCCTTAATCTGTCTGGAAACTGGTAGGTCAGTAGACCATTGAACATCACCGAATCCAGGGAAATAACCTTGAAAATAGAAGAATAGACTGATTAGAAGTTGGCCAAACTTTAACCTCATTGATTTGTCCTGTTTGATGGACTCCAGATTCTCCAACAATTGCTCTCGTAAACAAGTACATAGGTCATATTCAGTATCTTCCTTAATCATCTTGTAAGAAGCGTTTACCACAGCAGTAGGGACATAATTCATTCTGCTGGCATAAAATATCCTGTAACCAATCACCATGCAAGCATATTTCACCAGATCATCATTAATGGTGTTGACGGTCATTGCCCGTTGGTCACTCATAGAACTGGTGAGCTCTGTCATTTTAGTTTTGGTGACCTTCTATAGAACTGGTACTTCTCCAACATTGCAGAATTTGGTGATGACATGAATCGCTTCTAGTGTGATGTCATGGGTCTACTCAAGGTACATCTTGTCACCATGCACTCTGTTGAGGAAAATGTGAATATTTTCTTCTGAGAATTCTTCCAGAAAGTATACCGCATTGTGTAGTTTCATCTTCTCAAGGATGCTATACTCTGTTTTAATCTTCTTGTCATCTCCACATAACAAAATTAGCTAGGAGTGAATTACTAGGGATCCTAGGTCTTCCAACTTACAGTCTATATACCCTGAAATATCTCCCTCAACAATAACTCCAGTGGGAATTTGAGATAGGGCATTGTATCTCATTTTCTTTTGAAGAAACTCAGGAGTATCTACTGTTACTACTTATCAAGTTGCCATTAGTTTTATGTTCAGAGTTATATACTCTAGTCGGTTATCTCTACTAAGATATTCAGTCAGTACGCACAGTCTAGTCAGTTATAGAAGAAAGTAGTCTCTGAGTGCAATATGCACCGAGTTGTCTACCAAGTATCATTCCATGTCTACCGAACAACAAAGATCACACACCGAGTTGTTATACACCGAGTGAAATGTGTTACCAGATTCATTGAACCTGGACATACATATGAAAACGTGTTACAAGATCGAGGCACATAGAACCGTTATCACATTGGAAATTGCGCTTAAAGATTGTGTATGATTTTGAGGTCATCTAACCAATGAAATATTTTGCATGGATATTCATTTGATAAAACATGTTTGTAAGATTGAAGCAATGAATGGATCACCGACATAAGAGATCTATTTATACAACATGGATTAAGATAAAAAATATACATGTAGCATGACAGAAAGGAAGATAAAGAAATATACAAAGAAAGACATGTGAAAGCACTAGGTGTTATGACTATTATAGAGACACAGAGGTCACCAAGAAGGATTTCAGAGAACAGTCAAAGAACAGAGTAAACAAAAGGGTTTACCGAGTTACTATATGGGTTACCGAGGTATGCTATAAGAAAGGTAATCTTATTCTAAGCACATAGAATCTGCTATAACATTCCAGATGTAAAGTTGTAGATATTTGTAATGATTTTATTGTAATATTTTGAAGTTGTAAGAGAAACCTTTAACAGGGTAAAAGACTCTAATCAAGTCTATAAATTGTAAAGCTTTTATTTAGAGACAACATTTAGTTTAAGTGTTGTAAAATCCTTGAGCAAGGTAGATCTAACAGATCTTGATACTCCTAACAGGGTAAGCTATCAAAAATAGCTAAATATGTAGCTCTAACCGAGCAACCTTTATTATTGTAGTAGTGAAGTTGTGGGTGTCATCTGCACCGCAGTTTTTCTCTCTAACCAAAAGTTTCTGCGTAACCAAAATATATGTGTTATGGAGTGAATCATGTATGATTTTTATCTATTTGTTTTAGCTTTATATTATGTTATTGCACTATTCGGTTTATGCATAACAGTAAAGTTATTGTTGAAAAAAAGTTTTGGAGTACTGATTCACCCCTCCCCTCTCAGTACATTAGCTTTCCATATTGGGCCTAACAATTGGTATGAGAGATTCAATCTTGGAAAAGGGTTTAACTACCTAAAGAGAAAGATCTTATCAATGCAAGGATATAAACAATCTCAGAGGATTGTGTATCTGCAAGAAGAGTTGGATCATGCTAATCAAGTGATTGCAGACATGCAAAGACAAATGAAAAAATCTCTGAAAGTGAGAAGAAGATTATCTGATGATTTGCGGGACTCTCAAGAGTTAGTGGAACAAATTGAGACATCATCTAAGAATAGTATATCTGAAGAGACTGAAGAAATGATTGGATTATTGAAAGAAAAGAACAAAGCACTGGCTGATCAACTAAAAGCAATGAAAACAGAACATGAACATTTCAGCACACAAATGACTGAAAATCTTGATGCATTGGGAACAACCGAGGATAAAGTAAGAGATCTAGAAAGAGAGAAACAACATCTTGAAGTCTTAGTATCCGATAAGAATGATGAAATCACAAGGATGACTGGAATTCAACAAAACCTATCAAATCAACTAGGTTATGCACATCATGAAGCAAATCTGAAAGATGGTGAGAATCAAACATTGAAACTTGAAGTATCAAGGTTGACTGATGAACTTGAAACAAAGAAGAAATCCAAAGAAACACTGAAGAAGATTTATGAAGCATCAAAGATGTTGGATGAGCAACTAAATATAAGACGACCCAACAAAGATGTAGGACTCGGTTACAAAGGAAAAGACTCTACTGAGAAGGGAATTCATACTACTGAGAGAGGAGAATCATCAAAGCAAGCTAGAAATAAGAATAACATCAAAAGAAAGAAGCCTATTCACAACTACTGTGGAAATCAAGGTCACACTGCCAACATGTGCCAAATCAGAAAAGGTAAGCAACCGAATGTAACTAAGTCCAAAGGTTATTGTTACAATTGCAATAAATATGGTCACACATATAATCAATGTAGGACAAAGCCTGTTAACAGTTATCAGAAGGCAAAATTCAAAGGGTTTTGTAAAAGCTACAATAGATATGGACATAGTACCGAGAAGTGTTGGCTTAAGCAAAAGAACTATATGTGGTATGCACACTGAGCAAATGCTAGAGGTTACCGAACTCACACAAATCCTTACCGACAGTATTCTATAGTACCATGGGATTACAATACAAGGATATGGTGTGAATGTTGTGGAAGATATGGACATATAAGTGCCAACTACTTTATAAGGTTTGGGATGAACAACTGAAGATCATGGAGAAATCCTGGTATGGCATGTTTTCATTGTCACAAAGTTGGACACTTGGTTGGAGATTGCAGAGATCAACCTAGAAAAGACAGTGAAGAAATAAAAGAAAAATTACAGATGATTTGGAAAAAGAAGGAAATTGTGTCAAATGAAGAAAGTTCCTTACCTACCAAGTTAGGTGCACCTATTCCAAATTAATCGGTAAAGGCATGAAGGGACTGCATTCTCTCAAGGTTAAATCTTAACAGTTCCTATTTTATTATGTACTTAATTCAAAATCTGCATAATTAAGATGTATTAGTAAGTTTGAAATTCTATCAAAGTCTTTTGGAGCACTTTACAGGAAACCTGTCAAGTCGGTGTATACAGGAAACCTATCTAGTCGGTGAATGAAGGAAGTTTGGTTACTCGGTTAAAGTGGAAAAAGGAAAGAAAGTTAAGTGGAATCGAGTGCATTTAATGTTTTTGACCTAACCCGGAAGGAGCCTGATAAGGTATATTGTGTACTTAAAGCATTTTCGCGGTCATTTTTTACTTACCAAGCTTTCGAGAGAGCAGAGCAAAGCGAATCTAAGGCGATCAAACCTCCTACAAAGCAAATTCAAGGTATTTACATCAATCTCAATGCATTGTTAAGCTGGTTTACTGATCTTATCAAGTTGCTATTATCTGCTAAGTATAAAGCGTCTGCCGTTTGAAAATCCTGAAACCCTAAGGATCCTTTGTTAGCTTTTATTTGAAATCTACAATGGCATCTAAGATCCAAGAGCCCATCATTGTTAAGAATGTAGAGAAGCCCTCACTAAAATACTCTTTGACTCCCAAAGTTGCATCTGAACCAGATGACAAAACCGCATTCTCACTCATCCCGGATAGAGTGTTATTAGTCGAGGATGTGAGATTCTTCACCAAATGTCATGTTGAAGAACTTGGTCATGTTGAAATCAAAGACACCTATGATGAACTATGCACATATGGTAAATTGAATAGCAAGTATGAACATATTAAGATCAAGGGATTAACTGCAGCCCTAACCTATCCCCATGTGTTCAAACCCCAATGGGTCAAGTTTATTCTAAGTAGAGTTCACGATGATTTCATGTGGCTAGAATAGCAACCATTTAAGATTACCAAGGAAATCATTCATCTAATTACCGGTTACCCCATTTATGATCATGCTCGAGCCCAAAAGATGATATCACAGAAGGAATTGATCAGTTTGACCGGAGTGGAATCTGATTGCAGAGGATTGAAATTGAACAATGTCATAGATGAAGAACTAAAATCTGCCATTAGAGTAGTAGGTTACTGTTTCTTCCAATCGGCAAGGGAAAACAGTGTACCCTGTGCAGCAGTAGACCTAGCATACAAAATTGTGAAAAAGGGAATGAAAATTGATCTATGTGAGGTGTTGTTGAAGAACCTATTTGAGAATCTGAACACCATCAAGAAGCCGAAGAAGAACAACTCAGCTAATACACTAAAGTTTGGATCACTACTTGTATGCATGTTTTTCTATTTTGAAAAATTATTTCCATCAGTCGGTAAAGTTGTGTGGGAACTACACCGACCAATCACCCATCAGATTAATGACTTCATTAAGAAGCTAGGTGATAATTTTAATGATATTATGGATGATTACTTCAGTAAGTTCCAAGAGAAAATGCATAACAGGTACAAAATTCCACCCTAGCTAGTGGAGAAATACAAAAATGACATATGTTTTGAAGTAGACACTGATTACTATTATGTGAATCTCGTGGAACCGAGAACTCAATATTTGTCACCTATGGGATACGAGATTGATTTTGACATCACACAAGAACAAATTGATGCATTTCTCACATTACCGAGGCATGCTACCGAGTTGAGGTATGGAACTTATGAAGAGGTGAAGGAAAAGTAAAGATGAGCATTGTAGTACCCAAAGCTACAAGAAAGGCAACAAAAATGATAAAGGCATTATCGGAGAAATTCGAAGAAGATTCTTCCTCCACACCTATCAAAGGCACTATAGCTATTACCGAAGAAGAATGTGAAGCCCAAGAGGTAGCTATAACACTGAGCACTGGAACAGGAAATGATAGAAGGCAATGCATATGCAAAACTTGTATCTAGTGAATCAGTCTTGGAACAAGTTCAACCCTATCCACTGGTCAAACATCCTATCTCAACTGAAACCCCTCAGGATACGGATCAAGGCACTGAAGGTCACAAGTCTATAGCAGGAGAAGGTACTACTCAAGAACAGACATCTCAAGCACCTTCTAGCATTGAGAATGTTGCAATTGAGACACTGAGTACCGAGATACCCAAGGACACTACAAAGGCTAAAGAAACCAATCAAAGTGTTGCCTCTACCGAGCAACCTACCGAGGGTCATCAAGCCTCACAAGCCATTGTCTTAGTTCCATCAGTGAAAGGTAAAGAAAAGAAGATGAAAAAGCATAGTTTTTAAGTTGATTTGTCAAAACCAATAGTGTTTCCTAATGTAGACATATCAAAATTAAAGGGGCAAGCACTCATTGATTTCGGTGAACTATGCAAAGCAAAGGCCGAACAAGAGAAGCAAATGGCGATTCAAAAGAAAAATAAAGTACTTCAGATGGTGAAAGCACTCTTAATAGATATGCTACCTGAAGCTACAGTGTCAATAGATGCACCCATCCACATTCAACTGGATGAACTCCTAAAAAAGATAGACACATCTAGAGTAGATGCATCAGAATATTTGAGCAAGCTAAAAGACAAAGAGCTCACTGCAAAAATGATAGAAGAGGTACAGAAAGCTATAGCTATTGGCAAGGTTAAACTTGTCAAATTTATTGTTGAGTTGACTCCTCAACTCAAGCACATTCTTTATTTATTTCTGAAACTCTACAAATTTTCTTTATTCATTAAAGACATAAAAAATAAAACAGAAGCAATTGAGAAAGAGATCACTGATCTCTCAAACAAGTTGACCACAGAGCCAAATTCAGTTTAGAATTTTTATACAAAGCTACAACAGCTCATGGCTCAACAATTGGACCTAAGATATGAAGAACACAAGATCAAGATGGACATAATGACACTTCAGACATTATTCCTTCCTCATCTTTCATCCATCCAAGTATAGATCAATCGAGCCACCTCCTTATCTACTACACAAGAGGGAAGCACTCTAGATGGCTTAATATCCTTATTGTCTAATATTCAAGTGCAAAATTCTTTAATGGATAGTGTAAAGGATGCCCTCTTTGTTGCTCTCACCAAAGCACGGACCAAGTACAAATCCATTTTTGACCAGTTGCCACCACCAAATGGTAACTAAGTTTTGATGTTTGTCAAAAAGGGGGAGTGACATAGTATTAGAGGAGTGATATAGTATTCAAAGAATCAAAGTATAATATCAAACAAAAGGACAATAGTATAAAGGGGGAGTATACTGAGTAGAGCAAGTAGAGTATCCAAGAGCAGTGTATCGAGTGAGTAGTGAACAGAACAGTAAGCAAAGAACAAGTGCAACACACAGAACATTGATCACCGAGCATGCATAATCAGAGTTTTGTATAGTATATCGATAAGGGGAGTATATCTAGATTTACTATTTCATTGACTATTGTATATATTGTCAGTATATTCAAATTTTGCAAGTATATAGACTATTGAGTTATAACTTTGAAAGTAGTTTTTGTCAAACATCTCAACTAATGTCAAAAGGGGGCGATTGTTACTACTTATCAAGTTGCCATTAGTTTTATGTTCAAAGTTATATAGTCTAGTCGGTTATCTCTACCGAGATATTCAGTCGGTATGCACAGTCTAGTCGGTTATAGAAGAAAGTAGTCTCAGAGCGCAGTATGCACCGAGCTGTCTATCGAGTATCATTCAATGTCTACTGGGCAGCAAAGATGACACATCAAGTTGTTATACACTGAGTGAAACGTGTTACCAGATTCATTGAACCTGGGTATACATATGAAAATGTGTTACAAGATCGAGGCACATAGAACTGTTATCACATTGGAAATTGCACTTAAAGATTGTGTATGATTTTGAGGTCATCTAACCAATGAAATATTTTGCATGGTTATTCATTCGATAAAACATGTTTGCAAGATCAAAGCAATGAATGGATCACTGACATAAGAGATCTATTTATACATGGATTAAGATCAGAAATATACATGCAACATGATAGAAAGGAAGATATAGAAATATACAAAGCAAGACATGTGAAAGCACTAAGTGTTATGACTGTTACAGAGACACAGAGGTCACCAAGAAGGATTTCAGAGAACAATCAAAGAACAGAGTAAACAGAAGGGTTTACCGAGTTACTATATGGGCTACCAAGGTATGCTATAAGAAAGATAATCTTATTCTGAGCACATAGAATCTGCCATGACATTTCAGATGTAAAGTTGCAGATATTTGTAATGATTTTATTGTAATATTTTGAAGTTGTAAGAGAAACCTTTAACAGGGTAAAAGACTCTAATCAAGTCTATAAATTGTAAAGCCTTTAACCAAGTGCAACATTTAGTTTAAGTGTTGTAAAATCCTTTAGCAAGGTAGATCTAATAGATCTTGATACTCCTAACAGGGTAAGCTATCAGAAATAGCTAAACATGTAGCTCTAATCGAGCAACCTTTATTATTGCAGTAGTGAAGTTGTGGGTGCCATCCCCACCACAATTTTTCTCTCTAACCAAGAGTTTCTGCGTAACCAAAATATATGTGTTATGAAGTGAATCATGTATGATTGTTATCTATTTATTTTAGCTTTATATTATGTTACTGAACTATTCGGTTTATGCATAACAGTAAATTTATTGTTGAAGAAAAGTTTTGGAGTATTGATTCACCCCTCCCCTCTCAGTACATTAGCTTTCCATATTGGGCCTAACATCTACGGGTGCACTAGAACTAGAGTGCGATGCAAAAGCCATAACCAAAAGATAGGAATGAATTTCAAAAAATACCTTCACAATCTGAAATTTAGGTTTTGCCAATATCATGCACAATACACCACTTCGGTCGCTAGTTCACCACTTAGTGTTCCTCACTAATTATTTGAAAATGATTGCAAGATTTCGCACAAGATTTCTTCAAATGCCAAACAAATTGCTTTAGTTGCTCTGCTCTTGAAAATTCTTCTTCCGAAAATAGATAAGTAATAATGACGACAAAAATCCCTTTTAAACAAATTCTCACCTACCATAATAAATGCATCACCACTAGGGTACAAACCAAAATTTTGCCTTTTACCGCTTCAGATCTTCTGTCGATTGACAGGTAACATATACTGATAAAGGTCTTTACTGATATAAACTGGGTGTTCAAAATATTTCACTGATATATTCCCCCTAAGCTTTTCTAAAGCTCAATTTTTCTGTTCAGAGACTTCCACACTAGGTGCAGAAACAAGTTCATCCTGTGACTCTTCTTCTGATTTATTCTTCCAAGTTTTATTCATTTCCATTTGAATAATTTCAACATCAATCTTCCCTCCTGGAGTGATCGGTATATCACCTGATAGGTTCTTTCTCAGTCTGCAAATTCTGGTAGTGTGTCCCGGTTTGTTGCAATGGTATCATACCATTCCAGGTGTTCTACATGGTCCATCATTCATACTTCCATTCTTCCTTCTGCATGTTGTAGTAGTGTGACCGCTACCATGATAGATCAAGCAAGTTTCTCTCCAACTAGTTATCACTTGATAACCGACTAACCAATGGTCATAGGTATTGTAACGGTTGGGATTCCGGTTCACAGAAAGTTCCGGGATAACTCCTTGAGTCCTTGGAGGATATCTCCCAGTGTTGTGCAAAATTGACCTGCATTCAGATACTCTATACCCAAACTTGTTGCATGCATAATAGTTTCCATTGAATCTATTGGATCTAGGCACATTGTTTTGAAAATAAGGAAAATTGTTGTAGGCATTGCTTGTACACACATTGGTAGTATGTCCCTCTTTGAGACAATTAAAGCAAACAGGTTTAAATTTTTGCTTACCTTTACCCTTGGATGTCATTTTCTTCTTTGATGCTTCAGCTTTTGTTCCAAAGTTCTCACCTTCCTCATACCCAAAGAAACCAAGTCTAGTGGTATCCTTTGCTGGCTTTGTTGATTCTATCTTTTGCTCTAGCTTAACAGTACTCTGATTGAATTTGGAAAGTATCTCCTTTGACTCAGTAAGTTCCTTGGAAATAGTAGCATTGGATTCTATCAATGTTGCATTCTTACAAATATCCATGTTTAGTTCACCTTGCATTTCTTCTTTTTCCACTTTACTTTCTTGGAGATGAGCAGTAAGGGTACTGATTTCTTGCTTCAGCTTGGAGATCTCATGATCTTTGTCTTTTACCAGATCTTCAGCTTTCCTTCTATTTTCAAGCTCCTGACACATTCTAATAGTCAGTCCTTCCAACTCCCTTCTCAGGTTGGCATTAGATTCATTCATTTTGTCAACTTCTTCAACTAGGGCATCCATGTCTGCTTCATCAGAAGAGCTATTTTATGTAAGTTCCATCAATTTCTCAGCATGCTCTCTTCTCTTGGCCAAAGAGGCTTTATACTTGACTTTGAGTTCATCATAGGCTATCTCAGTCTGAGTGAGATGATGAGTAAGTTGCCTCACACTGTATTCCCCCATATCTCCTTCCAAGTGGTTAGACTTATAGAAAGGTTGGCTCTGATACCAATTGATGAATACTAAGAGGGGGGTGAATTAGTATGCCAAAAAATACTGTAAGCAAACTCCTAAACAGTTTAGCAGATAACCGGTGCAGTAGATTCACTAATAAACCGGTTAAGATAAATGCAAACCAAATAGAAAATAAAGCATTAACCCACAAAAGCACAATCACCATAACACAAGATATTTGACATGGAAACCCAAATGGGAAAAACCACGATGAGAAGAAACTCACAAGTAACTATCTGCAGAATAGTAACCAGACCGGTTAAGGTCATACAATGTTCTTCACTAGAACAGATCCTATTAGGAATCTAGATCTCTGTTAGGAGATAAGTCCTGTTAAAGACCACCCATTAGAGGATTTAAGATCCACAGTTGTGAACCACCTTGTTAGACGATTTACAAAGGCTTTGCTGAGCCTACCTGGTTAAGGGCTTTAGACTTGTCGAAGATGTGAGTAATCAACAGGTGAATGATCTAGATAATAGCATAGTATGTTTAATTAGATCCTTGACAGCTCCTTGTTAATGCATTTCAGCATTACTTTAGTCTTCTATATCTGCACACTCTATCTCTTCACATAGACCTAACCTTCTCTTCAATGATCGCACATAATAACCTTCCCTTTTCTGTGTCACATATAAAACCTAGACATGATGTCCTTATAAAGGAATCTGATTTCATGTCGGTCCAATAAGATTATACTACAATTTCGTAGGTACAGTGCATCTAGACACATTTGGTAAAATGACACAAAAACACCACCAAAGTGTCGGTGGATGATAACTCATCACACATTACAATAATACCGGTTGGTAACTCATCACAGATATATATCAGTTAATACAATATACCGATTGTCGGTTGTCAAAAATGAAGAATGAAAGATCGTAGTGTTCTAATAAAAAATTGACTACCACTTGGGTCCTTCGTTCCACTTGAGATCCTTGTACCGCTTGGGGTCTTCATACTACTTGGGGTCTTCAGTCAATCTGTGACCAGTAGACCATCTTTTGCAAAATACCGATAGTCTAAAGACTACACATTCAATGACATACAATATCGGTTGGAACAACTACTGGTTGAGCATAACTCATACATCAAGTAAGTGTGTGTCCATCAATGACAATCAAAACATCATCAAAATACCAACATAATCTCCTAGAAGACCTAAAGCAAGGTGAACCCCATTCACTCCCTAATTTTCATGCAGCCACACAAAGAACTTCCAACTACATCCACTTGGGTAGGGCAAAGAGCAATAACTGGCTACCCTTGATATTTCAGCCACCTATCCTTATGTGGTCATTAATGGGATGCGGGGTTACAAACAAACCATATGAAGAGGCCACAGAAGAAGCCAGATGGGCGAGACTGGAAAAGATGAATGGGTTTTATTGGAACTTGGCTACAGGTGGAACAAGACAGGCAACCATTGCCAACTTACGAGTCAGTGCCTGGATAAGTAGTTTTCCTCTTGTTGAAGGATCAACAAGACACTAAGTTGAGGGACATGATGAGCTGAGATATTAGATCTTTTATTCCTATAACTGATAAGTTTTTGCCATGTTTTAATTTGTATAATGGGATAGTGTTTGAGTCATATGATGTATTAAAGTTCAACTATGTGCATTCTAGATGATAACTAAACCCATTAAATCCTATTTTGTTTTGACCTTTTATTCCTATTGCCATGCGAAATATCATAGGTGATATCATGTGTGAATGTATTAGTGTTATGATTAATTAAAATGGATATATAGGTGTGCTTGTATGTTCTATCTTTTTAATTGCAGGAATAAATGAGATGTTGCAGAAGTGGTTATTGTGTCACATCATAAAGGCTGTTGGATATATTCAAGGAGTGGTTAAATATTCAAAACAAAAAAAAGGATAGTGTGCATAAGAAGCGGAAAAGGAATAGAAAGGAGATGTTAGACTCATTTATGTTTGTCTTCAGCAAACATCAATCTTGTAACACTGTCATGCTATATTCTTAGCTGCAATTTAGCAGAGATCCACGTTTCTTGTGGATTAATTCCTTCTGTTTGTTGTCATAAATGTTTTCTGCCTCATTTTATCAGCGTGACCTAGATAGTACGAAGTTGTTATAGTTTACTTATAAATAAAAGCCTCTGCCTCTTCTCAGAGGTTAGAGACATGGGATTAGAAATAGAGTTGCATAGTTTTTTAGAATTAAAAGCATTTTCTTTCATTTCATGTGTTGTATAGACCTTTGAAAACAATGAATAAAAATGATGCTATTCTGAGTATATAGAATTATCTTTGAAGTCTGGTTACAGTCATCCAAGGGGGGCCACTTGGTGAGTAATCCCGTGCATTCGTTAGATTCAGTTTTCCTTTTTGCTGCAGTAAATGTTCTAGTGATTGACTGTTCCTACAGTCACTCGAACCAAATCTTGTGATTGTTCTTGTAGCCAAAGCAGACAGAGTAATTCCTGTTTGTTAGCTCTGAACTTAGTTAATAGTTCTTTAATTAGAATTTTTTGTTAATGCTAAGCTTTCCTATAGCCATTTAGTTGTTATGATTCTCATTTTTTTATTTCAAATAGATTTAGTTAATGCAATAATGCATAATAGCTATCACAGGAACTTAGTGCATAAATAGTGCAGACCCATTTCAAGTAATACGTCCCTAGGTTGACAAATAAATGAACTTCAGTTATGGAGATAATAATTACATAGAGTGAATGACCAATCTTTTGGTTGACACTTTAGCTCTAGTTATTGTTCCTATTGGCGAGGCAAACAATGAGAATGGAGTGAGAGTGGAGAGAAAATATAAGAGGAAAAGAGAGATGAAGGGAGGCAAAGATAGATATGAAAATAAGGAGGGAAGGTGAGAGAGAGGGGGAGAGAGGATAGGAGAGACCTAAAGAGGGGACAAAGAGAGTTTAGGGGAGATAAAGAGGTGAAGGGAGAGAGATAAGAAAAGGAGAGAGTTCATAAAGAAACAAATATGACATATTGAGCACACAAATATGACATGTGGCTCAATAAGAAACAAGGGTAGGTAGGAAATATGTGTGGGTAGGTAGGAGAAATAATATAATATTCCACATGAGGTGGATCACCCACCGAAGGTGGAATTATCACTCCACAATAAGTGGATATGATAGTGTAATAACAAGATCAACACCATAAGAGGTGGAATTTCTCCTACACACACTATCCCAATGTGGCACAAACACCCAAGTGTCTCATATCCAAACTACTATGAAATGCATTATCCTAAGTAAACTTAAGTAAGTGTAATAATATCCATGATGAATAATTATTTACACCAACACCCCCCCTTAAGTGCAACTTAGGGGAATGCACTTAAGTCTACAATGCAACTAAGCAAGGCAAGATGGGTCCCGGCTACGAGGCCATGTTAGGTACCCATGCACAAATGCAAATGCATGCAAACCAATGCAATGAAATCTCTCACAAAGTGGGGAAAGAGAGAAAAACCCAATGGGAAAAAACCCTCCCCCAAAAGAGAGATGAAAGCTATACAAGAGAACTCTCATAGAAGTATGTGAGGAACAAAACCCCATGTGAGGAAAAAGTCCCCCCCATATGAGAGAAGAAGAGAAGTCAAACTGTGATCCTCCCTCAATGAAGAATCTGCACCAATGATAGAAGCTCGATGTATGAAGAAACTTCTCCACGAACGTCGAACAACATTCCCCCCCTTAGGAAGAAACAAAACCAAAGGTGTATCCATGAAGTCTCCCCAATCATGAAGGGAAGATGTATGAAGAAAACTCATGATGAAAGGAATCTCTGAAAACTGCTCAAGTGTCCCCATGTCGATGCTAAAAGATACCCCTTCCAAAGGTGGTGAACTGCTCCACACTACTGAAAAAGGAACTCCAAGATCTAGTGGAGATGGATGTAGAACATGTCCCAAAGACTCATATGTCTCCTCAAAAGATAAAGAGACCTCCTCCAACTGCTCTACATAAGTATCCACAATCATGTCAACCTCGAAAGAATGATCATGTAGAGAATGAACAAGAGGGTCAGAGTGTGCCCTCGCAATAATCGAAGAAGGATCATCTTCATCAAAGAGAAGATGAATGTCATCAATGATGTCTCCCAAATCTGCAATGTAGGATTCCACAAACAAACCTGCAATATCTGTCATGTAATCATCCCATGAATCTGAAGCTGGAAGACAATTTATATCCTGCTGCACTGAATCACATGAAGGCAAAACTGTCGCACTATCTGCATCATCAGGTGCAATAGGTGATGTGATATCAATATGAGGAGACGAAGTACAAGACTCAAGAACTGGGTTACATGTGAGAATCCCCATGTTCAAGTGTCCAAAGTTCTCCTCAAAATCTGAATCATCACAATAAGTGTGATCATCATGTGTAGAATCATCAAATGTGAAATCATCATCATCAACAAAATCTGAAAAGGAGTATAACCGAGATGCATGATCAACCACCCTAGTCGCAATGATAGCTCTAGTCTCCATGTCTCTAATAAAAACTGAGTCAGGTGTGAACTCCACAACTCTCTTAGTTGCGCCATGTGTGATTTGATAGATAGAAAGGAGATTGTTTGTCAAGTGGGGTACACACAACACATCATTGAAGGAGTTATCCCCAATGTCAATAGATCCTTTCCCAATCACATCCAAGTATGTATGATTGCCCATCAAAATCTGTGGCATGGTGCAAGGCTCAAATGTAGAGAACATAGACTGTGAAGATTCCATATGATGAGAAGCCCCTGAATCTAGAAGCCATCTCTCTGAATCATGACTAATAGTAGCACATAGAGCTTTTCCTTTCCTTGTTCCAAAAGAGTGAGTCTTTCCACTTGTAGAAGCCATGAATGCTTGCCCTTTTCCTTTTGAATGTGAGGAAGTGGAAGTTGATGAATCATCCTTCTTGTAGACTTTAGGCAAATCAATGTTATGCTTTTTGATGATATGTGTGAGCTCATCAATCTTCTTAGTATGGCAACGATGCTCCTCATGACCAATCTTTTTACAATAAGCACAAGTAGGTCTTTCCCTCTTTGGTGAATTATCTCTCTTGGAAGAGGATGAATCTCCTTGTTGTGGAGAAGATGGTGCTTTTTCCTTAGGCTTTGATTGCCATTTCTTCTTGTTTGAGTTGTCCTTTCCTTGATTTCCTTTGTTCCCTTGATTTGCCACTAATGCTTGAGACTTAGAAGAAGCCTTAAGAATGCCCATGCTTATCAACTTAGTTTGTTCCATCATCAACATTTCATTGAAAGCATCAAATGTAGGCATTTTGTAGCTTGAACCCATTGTCATCCTATGAGTTTGGAAACTAGAAACAAATGCTGCATATTCTTGTGGAAGCTTGCCTATCAAGTTGAATATCAATTGAGTATCCTTTTTATCAATGCCACAATCTTTGAGTTGTGCCCTCAACTCATTTGCCTTAGTGACATAATCTTGTATAGTATCAAAGTTCTTGGGATCTAACATGGTGAGATCACTATCAATTTGATATCCCCTAATCTCATCAACTTGACCATACAAGTCTTGAAACTTTTGCCAAGCATCCTTGATTAGAGTACATTTCTCAGTATGAAAAATGAGATCCTTTGATACATACTTTCTTAAGGTACCAATTGCCATGATATTTTTAGTGAGCCAATCTAAGTGACCAACTGGATCAGCCTTAGGATCAGCTGGAGCAACAATAGTTCCATCAATGTAATGAGTGAGTCCTTTTTCCATAAGTTTACTCCATGCATCAATTTTCCAAGTAGCATAATTATGTGGAGTTAAGAGAGGAAACTTAGAAGAACCCATAGCAGCAAAAAGGAAGGAACACAAGAGCACAAAAGCACAAGAGACACCCCCCAAATTCAATCAATCAAAGTACCCCCCCTAAAGTGATGATTTTGGCACTTTATACTTAGTGCGATTACAATGAGCCACTTGCAAGACAAGGCAAAGTGGACTTATGATACAAATTTTACAACTTCTCAAATGAGATACAAGAGACTTCAATCAATAGTGCAATGAATCTAACTGAGATTCAATCAAATATACAAGTACCAAGAGAGCCAAAAATGGCCAAGATCTGAAAGTACAATTTATACTTACAATGACATCAATCTGATAGCATCATGTGAAAGTAGATGAAAAAATACGCACTTTCAAAAAAAATGGCACCTAAAAAGGAGGTCGGATGACCCCAAACGAAGCCTCTGAAGTTGCAAAAACTGGGATTACTCAGGGACAGTCACCAAAAACTACATTTTTTGAAAAATCCGTGCATCAAAATCAAAAAATTCTTTCACCACTGCGGAGAGCACAAAATTCTAGCCCATTTAAAAAAAAATTGCACCAAAAAAGGAGCAAAAATGAGCAAGTTATGGCCATTTGAAGTTGAACTGCAAAATCAAAAATGCAAATGAGAGGGGGTCCAAAAATTTTCAAACCCTGCTGATGTGGCACTGATGTCAGCAAGTTACATGATTAAATTTGATGGCCGTATGACCATCGCAAAAACTTCGCCTCCCTGGCTGACTGGGCGACCGTACTGTACGGACAGATTGCGTGGCGTGCTGACTGTATATTCCGTACTATACGGAAATGCTGACTGTGCAGACTGATGTGGCAGTCCGTACTAATGACTATGTGTACGGTTTTCTGCGTGTCTCTATACAGGTGTACCCGCAGGCCAGTGGCCGCCTGCCACGTGGCGGACGCGGGTTCGCCGGTTTGGTAGACCTGTGTCCGCGTGGCGGACGAGCTGGCGGTGCCTGAGAGGATGCCGGCGGAGGCGGTGGAGCGGAGCTGCACGAACCGGCGGATGCTGCAGGCCGAGGGCATCGGGAGGTGTTGATGCCGGGAGCGGAGGGAACCTGTGGAAGCGGGGAGCGGCGCCGGAGTCCGGGGAGCGGAAGCCGGGGCGGAGGCCGAGAGAGGAGCCGGAGGACTTGGGCTCGGGCGGCGGCGATGACGTGGCACACGGCGGGGACGCTGACAGGTACCTGCTGCGACAGACACAGTCTGCAACCTGCGGTACAACAGGTCACGGGGGTACGGGGGTCTGCGGACCCCCAAACAAAAACCTTGTTTTTTTTTTATTTATTTTTTTTTATTTTTCAAATTTTTTGATTGAAATTTTTCAATTTTTTTTTATTTTTGAATTTTTCGAAACAATTTTCTGAAAAATGAAAATTTTTTTTTTTGAAAAATATATTAAAAATTTGAAAATCCGTACGAATAGGGCAAAAATGGAGAAAAAAAATTTCTCACCAAAATAGGCCAACTTTATAACCAAAATTCATGGAAACGGCCTTCCAGACGCAATGGAGAGGTCAGATCTGGTCTAGGACGCCTCCAAAAGATGCTGCTCCTCAGATCTGCCTCTTGACGTCGCAATAATGCCTCTTCAAGACGAATCAATGAAGCCCCAATAGCTCTGATACCATGTTGGATTTTGCCAAGATCAAGAGGTCAATGAAATGTACAAGATAGAGACATAATATAGGACAAGAATAAACTGTATTCTCATCAATAGAAAATGATCAATAGTTGTTACATACAATGTAGATGAGCCTGCTTATATAGGCAAGGCTAGGGATATGTATGAGCACACAAATATGACATGTGGCTCAGTAAGAAACAAGGGTAGGTAGGAAATATGTGTGGGTAGGTAGGAGAAATAATATAATATTCCACATGATGTGGATCACCCACCGAAGGTGGAATTATCACTCCACAATAAGTGGATATGATAGTGTAATAACAAGATCAACACCATAAGAGGTGGAATTTCTCCTACACACACTATCCCAATGCGGCACAAACACCCAAGTGTCTCATATCCAAACTACTATGAAATGCATTATCCTAAGTAAACTTAAGTAAGTGTAATAATATCCATGATGAATAATTATTTACACCAATAGGAGAGGGGTAAGGGGTGATGGAGAGAGAGATTTGGAGCAGGAGGGAGAGAACTAGAGAGGGGACAGGTAGAGAGGTGAGATACCTAGACGGTGAGAGAGAGGTTAGATACATAGATGGGAGAGATGGGAGAGATAGATAGAGGCCATGATAGAGAGATTTTCCTTGTGAGACATGGATGGAGAGGTATAGAGGTGGAGAGGGAGGGAGGGAGAAACCTAGAAAGGGAAGAGAGGGAGAGAGAGAGGATAGGAGGGAGAGGTGATTACCTAGACAATGGAGAGAGAGAATAGAGAGGGAGATAGTATTGTTGGTATTTTGGATATGTTGATATGGTTTTGTCATTGATGTCAATACTTGTCAATACTTTTCAGTACTCAGAGATCTTTTGGTTATGTTCACCGGCATGATTCAGTGACTTATACATAGTCACCGGTATCTAGTTTACCGACAGATTATATTGTTCACCGGCACTTGAAATGACTTGTAGATTACTTGGTTATGTCGAAGACATTGTTTGGACACTTGGTTTTGGTGATTTGTTCATTGGTCTAATCGCGTTTGCATATTTTATGTTACCGACAAGCATATCTATTCCAGATCAGCACGACACGTCATGAAGATGATTTGTTATTATTGTAAATGCATTGAGCCAACTTGATGCATCACATATTGATTCATTTGTAATTGATTTCATTGTAATATCTTATAGTGAGCCGACCTACTCATTTGGACTTAGGTTATGGTATATATGTAAGATCTCATTTGTGAGATTGGCATGGGAATGTAATAAGTGGTAGAGCATAAGGTATATGCGAATATAAACAGAGCTATACACACAGACATCAATCAAGATTGAAGGAAGGTTTGAAGAAGGCATATCAGAGCTTAACCGGTATTGAATCCAACATATGAAGATGCTATTTTGAGCAGTACATTATCATTGGATTTAACCATCCAATTGTAGTCAGTGTGACTCCCATTTTGTGATTGAGTAGTGAGCTCTAGGCAGTTGCCCTTTCTGCATGTGCAGACTCCATATTGTACACACATACTATTTGGAGTAGTATCATCTAATTGTGGGTAAGGTTTCCCATTGTGGTTTTTCCCCTCACAGGGTTTCCATGTACAAATATCTACGTTATGTGTTGTGCATATTATTGTCTTTCTATTTCATGCATTAAACTTTTCCTACATTGCAATTAATTGATAAAATTGTCTAGCAGCATAAAGTTTGGTTTATCGGAATTAAGCATTAAGATTGGTTAAGTTAGTTTTGGTTTGAATATATTGGAAAACTGATTCACCCTCCCCCCTCTCATTTGTCTCTGGGACCTAAAAATGGGTATCAGAGCCTAGTCCTCTTTTGCTGAAGTTTAACAGCTTGAGGAGATTCAGTGTCTTCTAACTATTTCAGGAAGGACAGTCCTAAACTTGATGGAACCAACTATGGCATATGGAAGATCGGGATGGAGACACATTTAAATTACATTGGAAAGGACATATGGGAGGTTACAAAGATTGGTTATGTTTCTCCTACTCAAGGTCAACCTAATCCACCAACCTTGGCTAAAGATGAGGAAAATGATTGCAAAGAAAGAGAAGTACTTTTGAGTGCATTGTCAGATCAGCAAATCATGGGATTATCAGATAGATCTACTACTAAAGCTATTTGGGACAAATTGTAAACATTGAATGAAGGTGATACCATAGTTAAAATTGCAAAACTTGAATGCTTCCGGGTCAGGTATGAAAATCTGAAAATGGAAGAAGATGAAAGGATTTCTAGTTTTATGGAAAGAGTAAATGAAATTGTTTTGGGTATACAATGTTGTGGAGGAACCTTAAGTGAAGATGAAATCGTTTCTAAAGTTTTAAGAGCTTTGCCACCGGCATATAAAATGAAAGTAACTACTATAAATGAATTAAGAACAATGCCTAATACATTGGTATCAAGAGACACTTTGGTTGGAAAACTTTCAGCTTTTGAACTTGAGGAATTTATTCCTGTTGCTACTATTAAGACAGATTTAGCTTTCAAGGCATCATCATCATCTGCAGCATCATCATCATCATCTGATAAATCTGATTGGAAAGCCTTTTATGCAAGAGAACTTGAAGAGATCAGGAAGGAGAATGAAGAATTGGAAGAACTTGAAGCACTATTTGCAGGAAAAATGCCTAAAGGTTCAGTTGGAAGTAAGTATGAAGGTAAAGCACCCTTTAAATGTTTTAACTGTAATTAAATTGGTCATATGGCATCTAGGTGTCCTGATAAACATGCAAGATTGAAAGAAGAAGCTAAAAGAACATATAAGCCTAACCCTGAATATTAGAGATACAGATTTAAGAAGAACAGAGACAAATCTTGTTACCTTGCTAATGAAGGAGTTACTAATTATTCTAATGAGGAACCAGCAGACAATGGATGGGTTTTTGTTGCTATAATAGAAGATCAACCTGCACCTACTGTTCAACTAGTAGAGCAGGCCTTGGTAGCTAAAATTGAAGATAAGGATGAATGGATCATTGATTCTGGATGTTCACATCACATGATTGGTGATAAAAGTAAATTTTTAACCTTTCAGGAATACAATGGAGGTCAAATAAGATTTGGAGATGACAAAGCTTGTTTGATCAAAGGAAAAGGCACTATATCTTTTGATGGTAAGCACAATACTGATAATGTTTACTATGTTGAAGGTTTGAAGCATAATCTTTTGAGTGTTGGTCAATTAGTTGAAAAAGGATTTCAGTTACAATTCAAGAATGGTAAATGCAAAATCATGAACAAAACTAGTTTGAAAATTGCAACCAGTAATCAGACAAGAGGTAATATTTTTCATTTGAATAAAAGTGAGAAGGCATGCTTGATTGAACATATTGATGAAAGTTGGTTATGGCATAAGAGACTTTGTCATGTAAATTTTGATTGCATTGTTAAAATCAATACAAGTAAGGCAGTAAGAGATTTACCTAAAATTGTTAAACCTCACAATCCGGTATGTAAGGAATGTCAATTTGGAAAGCAAGTTAGAGCATCTTTTAAAAGTATACCAGATAAATCCAATAATGCTCTTGATTTAATTCATACTGATTTATGTGGTCCAGCAAGAACTAGAAGTTTACAAGGAGATAGGTATTTTATGCTAATCATTGACGACTATTCTAGAATGTGTTGGGTTACTTTTCTCAGGGAGAAATCAGAAGCACTTGTGAAATTCAAACTATTCAAGTTGATGGTAGAGAATGAAACTAGTAAGAAAATCAAATGTTTGAGATCAGATCAAGGAGGTGAATTCACATCTAAGGAATTTAATACATTTTGTGAAGTGAATGGAATTAAGAGACGACTATTTGCACCCCGGACACCCCAATAGAGTGGAGTTGTGGAAAGAAAGAACAAAACTATTTTAGATGCAGCTAGAAGTATGTTATCAGAAGAAAATATACCTCATGTATATTGGAGAGAAGCAGTGAGTACAATGGTTTACACATTCAATAAAATTCACATCAAAGGTGAAACTGGTAAGACCCCTCATGAACTATGGTTTGGTAATACTCCTACTCTTAAATATTTCAGAATGTCTAGAAGTAAATGCTATATTAGAAGAGATGAGTATATTTGTAGTGTCCACCCTTGACTTGACTTGTTTTGACTAGAGTTGACTTTTAATTCATGCATGATAGGCATTATTGAGGATAGGCTATTTCAGATGATTTATATGATGTTGATACTATCATTATTTATCACGTGATTTATTAGACAATATATATTATTATTTTGTGATTGATTATCGAAAGATTATATTGATCATGTGATTTGATGAGCATAAGTGTTGATGGCTTTTACATGACTTGCTATAATCATGAATTATACTAATCATGCACTTGATGATGTTTTTATGTACTGACCATATTTAATGATTATCTATGATGATTTGATCGTATGGTGTGTCTGATTGTTGTCTAGTTGTCTTTGGGATAGAGACAATGCCACATCATTCATTGCGAGCGGGATGTGTTGTTGCGATTCTCTAACCCTTGTCTGTTATAATATATATGCATATGTCGTATCATTTCTTTGTGGATGCAGGATTTGCAAGTACCAGACACCGACTCCACCTGGCTCCACAGGTCTAAGCATGTCTTTAAATCCCAATGGCATGTGGTTCGGAGTTGGCACAAGTTCCCCTCATGTACTCTGGGTCTAAGATGTTCACCTGGTCAGGTTATCTTGATGTTAGCTGATTTGTTGATGTCTTATTTTATTTTGATTTTCCTTTTTGTTGGTCAAGTAAGTATTGTGGTGTATTGGTTAAGTCTCTTCGTCATGAGTTGGAGGTTTGGAGATCAAATCCCTCTAGCTTCTTTTGTGTGAGTTTTGAGGTAAGGATTTATAATTGTGTATTTGGACTTCTCCTTATAAGGAATTTATTTAAGTGAATAATGTATTTAATCTAATTGGCTTGATCTTTTATTTATTTATTTAATAAAGATTTATTTATTATTTGATCTATTTAATTTAATGTTGAGTATTTGATATTTAATTTATTGGGTTCAATTGAATTATTATTTATTGGAGTTTTATTTATTTAATTTTATTTATTAATTTCCTATTATTATTAATATTTATTTATAAATGTCTATGGTGGGAAATTATTTATTTAATGTTGAAGTGAATTTTATTTATTGGGTAATATTATTTTGCCCATTAAGTAATTAAAAGGGGGTAATTTGCATTCTTTTATTTAAAAGTCATTTTCACCCCAGGTCAATGGTTTAATTTATTTTACCTACCCTTGGATTTGATTGGTGGAAATTTATGGTAGGTAGAAATTATATTTTATTATCTTGAACTTTGGGTAGGTAGGTATGGAATATTTTGATTGGAGGATGGTTTTGCTTGGTTTTGTTTTATTTTTTTTATTTTTGATAAATAGGCCTTCCTATGCATTCACGGGGGTTGGCATCTTTGGTGAATGAATTTATGAGATTGATTTGGAGATTGTTGGTGGTTGGATTCGAATTGGTTTAAAGGATTGGATTGTTTTTTTGGATTCTACATCAGATTCTCTTCCAATTTTTGCATTTTCCAGGTTGGTGGTATTATCGGCACTTCGCATTGTTTTTTTTAAAAAGATTGAAAGATTGTTTGGGGATTTAGAAAAGAATTTTAAATTGATTCTCACTTTCAAAAATCAGATTTGGAAGGGATTATTTTATTCTTCTTGTTTTTGAGAAATCAAGTTAGAATGTGAGAAATAGTTTCCTGTAGGTTTTCCTATGGTTTTTCTTGTAGTTTTTCATGTAGTTTTTCTTGTAGGTTAATTTGCTAGTTGCTTGATTGTGTGGTACTTTCTAGATTAATTCTTGTACCAGAGGCATTGTTGAGGGTGTTGGTGAGTTTTCTAGTTTTATATCTGATTTTATTTGATGTATTTTGTTGGTTTCAAGCATATTTACCTTCCTATGTTATTGGGGAAAGAATTGTGCTTTCATCCATATTGATGTGCTATGGTTGGTGAGTTGGAAGTGTTGTTGCTTTGGGGCAGCAAGTGAGTTGGCGTTGCTTTGGTTTTACTTTCATTAATGGCAGCAAATTTTATGGCTTGATATGCCTATGTTTATTGTTGGCCAAGAGGCTCATTTTTTTTATGTTGTTGTAGTTTTGACTGTGTCAAGTTTCCTTGTCATAAGACTTTATGAATATGAGTTTGGTTGTTGTTTTGTTTTCAGTTTTGTCTCAGATTTAAATCAGATTTGAATTAAAAATATTTTATGATATTTATGATGCTTTTCATTGATGGTTAATTATAGTTTTTGATGTGGTATTGCCAAGAGGTTCATTGTGATTTTGGCTACTTGAATATCCTTGTTTTGGGGAGTAAGCCATTGGATGCATATGAGTGTTATGTTGCAGAGTGGTATTTTGTTTTAGAGACTCTTGTGATTTATTGTTGGGCCATGTTAAGAGGAGTGGGCTTCCTTGTGATGACCGGGGTCATGAGAGATAGGTTGGCATGAGGTTCCTTGTAAGGATGCATGAAGTCTAGACCACTAGGGCACATTGGAGTTTTCCATGATTTGTAAACAAGTGATAACATTGATAATGAATTAATTGGGATGGGTAATTATAACTCATTTAAACAAGATAATGAATAGTCTTGAGCCTCATGGCTTAGTCCTAGGGAGGATGTTTTAGGATAAGCATGAGAAGGTCGTGAAGATGATAAGCTAATCTCTCTTGGTCTCTCATAGGTTGAGATGCCTCCACATGTCCATCAGGCTAGTGCCTTGTGTTATTATATTATTATGTTATGAGGATGGCATGTGATGACACTACACTCCTACATGTGTTCCCCCTTTATGATTTATGATTATGCTTATTGGATGCATTTATGTCTTGATGAGTTTTATGCCTCTGTGAGTTTATTCTTGTGGCTTTGTGTGAGTTCTTGCTTGAGAGTCCTCGTTGGTTGGTCTCTTTGGTTTTGAGTGTCAACCTAGATGTAGAGTGTGTGTTGGGACCTTCTGTCATCTCCTAGCATGGGGGGTGGTTACTTTGGTTCCACATGGTCGGGTGGTTGGTGCTTTTAAACCATTGGGATGTTCCTATCTTTGGATTCTTCTTGCATGGATGAGGATGCTTCTTCAAATAGTTCGTGGATAATAATTGCAGCAAGAAAGTAAATGATGGTGTGATTTATGTAATAAAATTCTTATGTCAAGATTGTAAAATAAATCATGCTTATGAGAAATGATTATGTTGTTCTAGTTATAGTGATAGCTTTTGATTATGGTAGATGATTGTAATGATGAACCTTGAGCGGTATTGTAATGCATTTATATTAAATGAAATGAATGCATGAGATGTGGATAAGTATTGTTGTTTGAAACTAAATGATGTATTTTGTATTCTTGATAAACCATGTTAAAAGTAAATCGGGTAAATGTTATGATAATGGTATTAGAATTGAAATGATGTCTTTAACTAATGATTTAAGTAGAAGAAATGTTATGTCTTGATAGGATGTATGAGTTTGAGTAATGTTGGAAGATATCTTAAGACATGTTTATGAGTTTTGATTAAAGAATTTGAAATTATAGTATCATACTTCGTAGATAGTGATCTAATGATTGAATTGAAATCTTATAATGATTGGGGTGTAATTGAAGGTTCCTTATGAAATATTGTATGGATCTTCTTAGCTAATGAATTGCTAATCTTATTAAGGGAAATTACTAGTAAGTGTACGGGTAGATGGTAAAATCAATGCTTGTCTTTTAGGAAAGGATTATAATGTATCATGTGTTATGGTTTAAGATTATATCTCCATTTGGTGGATGCTATTAGTGGTTATGGAATTAGGATATTGTATCATAGTTTGTGTTGAGATGAATTCGTGTAGTTACCTGATTTGTAATAAGATGATTGTTGGTTAGTTGATATAGTGTAAGAGATTTTATGAGTATTAAATGAGCTATGGGTTAATGTTTAAGGAGACTTTGTGAGTATTGCATTATGTGCTTTTGGAATCATGATGAAGTAATAAGTATGCTAGGAGCATAGAATTATAAATGACTATGTAGAAGTTAATTGTAAATGGATATCATGTTAATGAAATGTAAGGGATTAATCTTGGTATGTGTATGGTGATGTTTATAGTCAGAGGTTAGTTAATGGTAATAGGAACATTTGGACTTGGTGTATAAAATGAATCTAAGTGAAAAAGAAAATAGTGGTGCATTGAAAGATAGAATCTCATATTAAATGAAAGATTAAGAAGGTTGCATATCACGAGTGTTAGGTATTTCTATGTTGCACCTATGTGTGTATAATGATTAAGATTATGAGGTATTGATCTAGAAGAAAGTAAATGCTTGTTTCTTATGTAGGTAGATTAAGTAATGGCATTGAGATACCCTAAGGAGTAGTAGAAATGATTTATTGTATTCTGCTTGCGTAATTGTTTGAAT
Source organism: Cryptomeria japonica (assembly GCF_030272615.1). Lineage (NCBI taxonomy): Eukaryota > Viridiplantae > Streptophyta > Pinopsida > Cupressales > Cupressaceae > Cryptomeria > Cryptomeria japonica. The sequence goes on along the minus strand of NC_081411.1, from coordinate 110,607,728 downwards.
AGATTGAGTGAATTATTCTATGTTCATAACACTTAATTGTTTTTGTGTGCTCACTACATTGCTTAAGTGATGTTATGTGTTGTATTGTTTAAAAAAAAAAAATTAAATTAGCATGTTTTTAGCTATATTTCTCTGGGGTATTTTGGTGGGCATTACAATATTGGCAAATTTGATCCTAGAAGTGATGAGGGAATATTTCTTGGCTATTCATCTAAGAGAAAGGCATATAGATGTTTTAATAAGAGATTGTAGAAAATTGTTGAGAGTGCAAATGTGAAGATTGATGAACAGTTTAGAGGAAATTCAAGGTACATGGACTCTGAATCGGCAATAGAGATAATATCAAATGAAACTACAATGAGTACACCAGTACATAATGGTGATCCAGTTACACTTGCATCATCTGAGGATTCAACAGTGACTGAGGAACAACAACAAGTAAAAACACCCTGGTATGTAAGATTGAACCACTCTGAAAGTCAGATAATTGGGAACAAGTATCAAGGTGTTATGACTAGAGGAAGACTGGAAAATGAAGAGGTGAGTCTTATTTCTCAAATTGAACCAGCATCAATTAATGAGGCATGTGAAGATAAACACTGGATTAAAGCTATGGAAGATGAATTGGAACAAATTGAAAAGAATAATACATGGACATTAGCTCCCTGCCTAAAGACAAAAATGTAATTGGAACTAAATGGGTATTCAGAAATAAACTTAATGAAGATGGTAAGGTAATCAGAAATAAAGAAAGACTAGTGTGTAAGGGATATTCTCAAAAAGAAGGAGTTCATTATAATGAAACCTTTGCACCAATAGCTATAATTGAGGTAGTCTGATTATTCTTAGCTTTTATAGCACACAAGAACTATAAATTATATCAAATGGATGTTAAATGTGCATTTCTGAATGGTGATCTTGAAGAAGAAGTTGACATTGAACAACCTGATGTATTTTCATTGACAAATGACAAAGATATGGTTTGCAGGTTAAGGAAATCTTTGTATGGACTAAAGCAAGCTCCTAGAGCTTGGTATGCTAGATTGGACAAATATCTTTCAAAGATTGGTTTCGCTAAAGGTAATGCTGACATAAAATTTTATTACAAAGTGACTAATGATGACATCTTGGTTATAGAATTTTTTGTTGATGATATAATCTTTGGAGGAGAAGATGGATTATGTAAAGACTTTTCTAAAAAGATGCGGGTATGTTTTGAAATGTCTATGATTGGGGAGATAAAATTCTTTTTAGGATTGTAGATTTCACATACTGATAAAGGCATATTCATAAATCAATCAAAGTACTTGAAGGAATTACTAAAGAAATTTGGCATGGAAAACTCTAAATCGGTAAGCACACCTATGACTACAACTGATAAATTATCATTGAAGGATGAATCAGCATCTGTTAATCCAACTAGGTACAAGTCTATGATAGGGGGTTTAATGTATTTGACACAAACAAGACCTGATATTATGAATGCATTATGTATTGTTTCAAGATTTCAAAGTAATCTTAAAGAAAATCATGAATCAGTAGTAAAAAGGATTTTCCGATATCTACAAAGCACTACGAATCTTGGTTTATGGTATCCTAGAGATGAAAATTTTGATTTATGTGCATACACAGATGCAAATTAGGCAAGAGATGTAGATGACAGAAAAAGTACCACCGGTGGAGCATTTTTTCTTGGTAGCAGATTAATTTCTTGGTTGAGCAAGAAACGGAGTTGCACATCTTTATCAACAGCAGAATCAGAATATGTTGCAGCAACAACTAAATGTACACAAGTATTATGGATCAAGAAAATGTTGAAGGGCATAAAAGTAAAATGCAAGGAACCTATAACTATCTACTGTGATAATTTGGTAGCAATTGATATATCTAAGAACCCGGTATTTCACTCAAAAACTAAACATGTTTCTATCAAATTCAATTTTCTTAAAGAGAATGTTGAAGCAAAAGAAGTGAAATTGGTTTATGTGAATACTAAAGAGCAGATTGCAGATATTTTTACTAAGCCTTTGCCTAAAGAATCTTTCGAGTATCTCATAGAATAGCTTGGGGTTATACCCCCACCAGTAGAGACTTAGACAGATGATGTTTGTCATCAATCGGCAGAATTAACAAAGAAATCTTTTATTCCGGCTTTGATGAGGAGAGCTACTTCTCAAGGGGAGTAGTTGGTTAAATTCATGAATTGGTATTTTGTAATATGTTTTGAAACTGGTTTTTGTATTGCTTTGGCATTTGATGTCAAAGGGGGAGAGATATCTATGGAAAAATAAATTATTCTTTGAAGGGGAGATTGTTATTTTGGGAGAGATTGATGAAGAGACTGTTACTCTCTGTTTTTTGTTTTCTGGTTAATGATCTCTTTTGGAGATTGTTGGTTTTTGGTTTTGGGCATTTCTGGTTTGACACTTTGATGGTTTTTCCATCTTGTGTTGCCATCAATGCCAAAGGGGGAGATTGTTGGTATTTTGGATATGTTGATATGGTTTTGTCATTGATGTCAACACTTGTCAACACTTATCAGAACTTGGAGATCTTTTGGTTATGTTCACCGACATGATTTAGTGACTTATGCATAGTCACTAGTATCTAGTTCACCGACAGATTATATTATTCACCGGCACTTGGAATGACTTGGAGATTACTTGGTTATGTCGAAGACATTGTTTGGATACTTGGTTCTGGTGATTTATTCATTGGTCTAATCAGGTTTGCATATTTGTTGTTACTAGAAAATAGGTCTAGGTTATGGACGGACAAGCATATCTATTCTAGATCAGCACGATGTGTCATGAAGATGATTTGTTATTATTGTAAATGCATTGAGCCGACTTGATGCATCACATATTGATTCATTTGTAATTGATTTCATTGTAATATCTTTTTAGTGAGACGACCTACTCATTTGGACTTAGGTTATGGTATATATGTAAGATCTCATTTGTGAGATTGACATGGGAATGTAATAAGTGGTAGAGCATAAGGTATATACGAATATAAGCAGAGCTATACACACAGACATCAATCAAGATTGAAGGAAGGTTTGAAGAAGGCATATCAAAGCTTAACTAGTACTAAATCCAGCATATGAAGATGCTATTTTGAGCAGTACATTATCATTGGATTTAACCATATAATTGTAGTCAGTGTGACTCCCATTTTGTGATTGAGTAGTGAGCTCTAGGCAGTTGGCCTTTCTACATGTGCATACTCCATATTGTACACACATACTATCTACAGTAGTATCATCTGATTGTGGGTAAGGTTTCGCACCATGGTTTTTCCCCTTACAGGGTTTCCACGTACAAATATTTGTGTTATGTGTTTTGCATATTATTGTCTTTCTATTTCATGCATTAAACTTTACCGACATTGCAATTAACTGATAAAACTGTCTATCAGCATAAAGTTTAGTTTACCGATATTAAGCATTAATATTGGTTAAGTTAGTTTTGGTTTTTATATATTGGACAAATGATTCACCCCCCCTCTAAGTTGTCTCTGAGACCTAACAAGTGTAAGGGTGAGTATGGGAGGGAGCTAGATATGAGGGTAAGAAGGGAGAGGGAAATATAGAGGAATAGAGAGACCTAGAGAGGGGAGAAACGTGAGAGATAAGAGATAGATAGATAGAAAAAAGAAAATATCAATATGGGCAATACCTTTAACCCTATGTACTCTAAACCCTATACCATCAATCTTGTACACTAAACCTTATACCAATACCCTCAACCCTAAACCCTATATCCTCAACCCTATATCTAAACATTATATCATACTCTATATTCCCTAAATCCTATACAAGGGAGGGAGAGGAAACGATTGAGAGAGGGGAGGGAGAGAGAAAATAAGAGATAAAAACCAAGAGAAAGTGAGGGATAAGGAGGGAGGGAGGGAGAAATAGGTAGATAGGGAGTGATTGGAGGACCTAGAGAGGGGAGAGAAACAAAGGTGAGGGAGAGAGAATTTTACAAAGAGAGAAAGAGGGGTAAGGAAGCAAGGACAAAGGTGGAGAGGGAGGTAAAGAACTAGAGAGGGGAGAGACATAAGTCCTAGAGCCTAGGGAGAGAGAGAGAGAGAGAGAGAGAGAGAGAGAGAGAGAGAGAGAGAGAGAGAGAGAGGTGCAAGGTTGGTAATGAGATATGCAGGGAGAGGTAGAGAGGTAAAGATGGAGGGAAGGAGATACCTAGGGATGGGGAAAAAGAGGGTGGGAGAAAGAGGTAGTGTCAAGAGAATGGAAATAGAGGGGAGAGAAACAATTAGAGATGGAGAGAGAACAAGAGGGAGGGAGGGATGGAGGAAGGAAGGAAGGGAGGGAGAGAGAGATGGGGGTAAAGAGGGAGGTTGAGGTGCATAGGGAGAGATGGTGGGAGAGATGGAGAAATAGAGGTAGGGAGAGAGTGAGAAGGAGGTATGTAAAGAGAGAGGAAACACATAGTAGTGAGTAAAGGTAAAGAGAGAGAGAGGTAGAGAGGCAGTGCTAGATATTGGGGGATAGAGGAAAGAGTGAGACATAGAGAGGTAGAAAGGGGACATAGAGTGATAGAGAGATATCTATAGGCCTAGAGGTTGGGGGAGATAAAGAGAGTGAGAGAATGTTGATAGAAGCACGTTGATTATTAAAATTTGTTTGTCTAAAATTATATGATCTTCTAAAACCTAGAATCTATATTATAACTCCTAGAAATTTGAAACCACTCTCAAACATCCTACCAATATATACATAAAATATAACTTATACTTAAATGTTAAATTTCATGCATAAATTCTTCTTGAAGGATTAGGTATAAATTGTAGCCAAACTGAAACATTTGCCCATTTGCAATATCTCCTACAATTTTCAATGTAGAACACTTGATGAGTGCCAAATTTGGTGCTTGCCAAATTGTTTGCATTGGAAAATGGCAACCCTTTGGGTTGGATTTTCCTTGGGCATCCAACCCAAAGGTTTGGATGACCATTTCATGCCAATAACACATTTTTATGAAAAGATAAAAAGTGGCACCTTTTTGGCACCACATCTTGGTGCACTTGTACCCACATCTTTCCTTTAGCTAAATTATATACAATTATGCAACACAATATTTATTCTAATTCAAAAAAATTATAATTTGCTAAACATATATGTCTTCTTGACCGTCAGGTCTAATTTCACCCAAATGAATGTGTCATCACAAACATCTACATGACACACTATAGTCCCATGAAAACTCATGATTGTACTAAACATTAAAATGTTACACCCATTGTGTTTTCGTACTGTAATGCCTCTATCATCCTACATTGTTATCGGGAATCCTTTCAAACTTGATATGTTGATATGTTGGATTATTCAAACCTTCTTTGTTCCTCCTAGACTCATTTTCCAATTTCCTTCTATAATTCACCCATGTTCTCAATAACACTCTATCACAATATCACTGGCTCTTACCATTACTCTACAACCTTTCTCACTCATTCTTACATAGGAATAGATTGAGGCTCTATTTTTGTTACACCAAGATCATCTATACAGGATTTGAAGATTGTTGTGGCTTCTTTATGGTATTTGCATGAGGGAAACATTGTTTTACAAGAAGGAGTGGTAACCATTATATTTAAATATTCTTTACTGTATTGTCTTATTTTTACATTCAATAGCATATTGTTTGTTACCATTGCATGACTATTATCCATTTCTCTATCTTGGCTATTTGTGGAGGTGAAAACACTAAAACAAGAGTTTGACTACGACAAGCCCCTATACAGCCACCCCCAATATTTTTTTTGATCTTATGTGTGTAGATTTTGGAGAGAGGTTGTTTGATAAAGGCTCTTGAGAATATTAATTTTTCTTGGGTAATCTCACTCCTTTCTTTTTTCAATTCGCAATCTAGTTTGATTTAATATATTTTTGCTTTGTTTATCATAATTTGTTAAATTTTGTCAGTCTATGTTTTATGAACTTTGGGTTTTCTATGGACTACTTTTTGGTCTTTCTATAGGCAATCTTTGGTTTTTGTTTACAAGGGATGCCAACATGACACACTATCATCTACATTCGACAAAAATTTCTTAGATAGAGAGTTAACTAGACTGTGTGACTTTGATGCAAATAAAGTCACACAATCAAATCCAGAAGAAACAATAGATTTATCATTATGGATAGTGGAAATCTGATCGTTCTAGTTAACCAAACTATCTGAAAGACCACTATAGTGTATATGTTTCACTCTTGAGTCTCAAAAATTTAGATAAGCCTTATGCTCACTGAAACTGACATTAACACAATTAATTAGATAAACTTGAAGGTTGCGGTTTAACCTCCAAATTTATCCGAGTGTGGGGTAGGAACCTAAGCCCTCAAAGGACTGGTTAGCCTTCATAATAATTCACTTTTCCATCCTCTACAATAAGAATCTTGGAGTAAACTTGAAATTTATCTACCAAAGAGAGTGGTTTTGTGATCCAATAAGCAAGCTTATTATTAACTCTAGAAAGTGAAAAGATGTAAATTAATCTATAAGACATAATCTACTCTTTAATCATAAATAAACTCATAGGTCAATTAAGAAGTCTATTTCATACATAATATAAAACACGTTTAATAAATTGATAAAACAATCATAGATATCAAAGAGTTTAATAAAATTTACATATACAATGGAAGGTACACATTTCTCATTACACATCATTATACCATACTTAGGCTTTCTAATTAGGCTTAAGTATTATACAAACATAAAGAAAGTGAGATATATCCATCAATCTCCAATCTGAGTCACTTCCTTTCAGTCCATCGAATGAAGACGAGAACAAGATTCAGGTGTTTTTTCCACCCAACCTTGAAGCCTATGCTTCCCCAGAATTCTTGGTCAATCAAGAATACCTGACCCTGCATGATTTGTTTTAACCAAATAATTCGAAAGACAAGAGGGAATCTGGTGTGTGCCTAGATGATACAAGCATTTTCATTTTTCTAATTCTTTTAAGAAACAAGCATTATAATTCAAGGATATGGTAGAGAGCATAAAATAAGAATTCCATCTATTTCAATGGATAATTCAATTCATTACTCGGCCGAGTATAATGCCATGCATAGAAAAAATAAATAGTTGGAAAAAGCAACTATTCTCTCTAAGATTCCATATTCAGCACCCGTCCTAGAAGGTAACTTTCCATACACAAGCCTATCTAGCTTGGTTCTCACAAATAAGAATACATTTAAATAATACAATCTTTTGACTAATTGATCTAACATCTTCCCTATCACATTCATAAATTAAACACTATTTCATTACCTTCACCTAAATGAATACAATCTTTCGTAATTTGATAAGCAAATATAAAATTCATCAAAAATATTTGAATAAATACAAAGTAAGAAGAAGGTGTAACACAAGTATGATTTTCATTCATATAAATGAGTAAAATTTGTGTACACATTCTTTAATTGAAAATCTATCCTAACCCATTGACATTATTCACCATTTTTAAACAATATAATTGCATATCTTAACTATTTCACCTAACGATTTTCTTCTATGTATATTCAAGGAATAAATAAACAAATTCAATAAAAAAACACATGGAATATCATAATTGAAATCGTATGCTACAACCATAGCTTTATTTCACTAACCTTCCTTATTGCAAAATAACCAAAATAAATAAAGTTCCTACCTTCTTACGCTTGAGACTGGCTTGGAATGAGCTCTTTCGTGCCTCCTCTAAATCAGTCAACTTCTTCCTTGATGGCTCAAAAGTTCTCTCACAGATATTCTATTCTCCTTCTATCTCTGCTCTAAAATGCTCTCTCTCTAATCTCTCTTCTAACTCAATATCTTTCTATCCGCTCCGCTTACTAATTAATATCTTTTTTTCCCTCCCCTTCCTATCGAACCTATCTTGCATTTATATTATTTTTCCCTATGATATATGCTACATCTAAGGCTCGATTATTGTTATCAATTTGAAGTCTTTTTTGCATTATCGACAGGTCTATTGCTTTAACCATTTCATGTCTTCCTTTTCCCAAAGTGCTACCAATTAGCAATCTCTCTAGTCTACACATCTATGGTTCTTGGATCCTCACTATTGTTCTTTGCAGTTGTGGAAAGATGAGTCGACCACCTCTCATCATGGATCGTGGAGTTTTAGTCATTTGCAGACTTTACTGCAATTCATCGTGGATCGGTGTTAAGTACCAAGTCGCCCACCAAGGGCTGTGGAAGTTAAGTCGACTTCAGCTACTGTGGATGGAGGAAGTTAACTATAGATCTAGTTTTCCATGGCACTACGTGCCAAGTTGCCTTCCTCCCCCAAAGGTCACGAGCCATCGTGTGGAGGAATTGACTGCAGATCGACTATCAACTTCTAACAGCCAATAACCAACCCACCACCTTTTTGCATATTTTAATATATAACACCTAAACAAGTTATAATATAAACATTGCATTTAATTATTAAATGTTAAATAAAAAGAAAACCTAATTAAAACTTTTAAGATATTTAATAAATTAATATCATATGAATATATATATATATGGGTTAGTGCAGGATCATGGGGGGCCAAAAAGTGGTGATGTGAAAAAAATAGTCAGCTTCACTCGCCTAAAAACGTGAAAATCCATGTTGACTTTTTGCTTGGCCTAGGTGTCAGTTGACCTTGGAATGGTAATTACCTATGCAAATCGGATATCCGATTATCCAATTTTTATTTATAATTTTAAATTAAAAAATATATTATATATTACATATTATATAATTATATAATATAATTATATAATATAATAAAATATTATATAATATAATAATATAATAATATATTATATAATATAATAGTATAATAATATATTATATTATATATATTATAATATAATAATATATTATATTATATATATTATAATATAATAATATATTATATTATATATATTATAATATAATAATATATATAATATATTATTATATTATATTATAATATAATAATATATAATATAATATATTATTATATTATATATATTATATTATATTATATTATATATTATATTATATATATTATATTATATATTATATAATATTATATTATATATTATATAATATTATATTATATATTATATAATGAGTATTATATAATATATTATTATATTATATTATATATAATATAATATATAATATTATAATATAATAATATATTATATTATACGTATTATATAATATATTATTATATTATATATATTATATTATATTGTATATATTATATTATATTATATTATATATTATATAATACGTATTATATAATATATTATTATATTATATTATATATTATATAATATATAATTATATTTTATAATATAATACAATACATATTATATAATATAATAATATAATATATAATATATTATTATATTATGTATGTTATTTTAAAATAATTTAAGTATAATAATCGGATATCTGATTTTCTGAGACAAATATATTTCGACAGTGACAACGCATGAGTCATTAATAACTCATGGGCTACGCGATTTTATAAAAATCCGATATCCGATGCACCTGATATCCGGTGTTTTGGCCAAAAATTGCTAAAAAAATAGATTGAAAGATAAGAATTTTTATTGTTTCAATCATTTTCATTCATTTTTTGTATTTTTTGTTAATGTTTATTTGATTTTTCATTGAAAATATGGTTTTTTTCATGAAAACTAGGTTTTTTTAAATCAAATACCTAATTGTTTAAATTTGTTAACTAAATTTAATTGTTTACATTCAATTAGGTTAAAAATGGGGGATAACAATGAAAACATTGATCAACCACAACTGTAACAACCAAACCCTCCTTTGCCAAACCCCCCCTCAATTCAGGATTTGATTGCACAAAATTTGAATGAATTGAGGGGGATTGCAGAAGTATATCATAGGATCCCTCGTCTAAACCCATTGTTTGATCCTCTCATGTTGATCATAAAGAGTATGGAAACCATGACTGAGGAGCACAATTCCGCCCTTTTGTGGCAAGATTCTATGAGGGAAAAATATGCAAATGGCTTGTTGTATAAGGATATCAAGGATCTCGAGATATCCAAATCCACTATCACCTCATTGTTTGTGAATCCCTGCACTAGTCAACCCGTAGATCCCAAAAAAACCAAACTCTCTATTATATGGTGCACAAATGATGGTATTGTGGAAAACTTTTGGGATCATTGGTGGATGGTTTTCAACAAACCACCCAACAACAATCTTGATGTCCCCTTCTATTTCATTAAAAAATTGTATACTGAGTTTGTTTTACACAAACATGTTAACTACTTTGACATCCAGCCTTTCCAAGGTGTAGGTTTAGGTATGCCCCAAAATAGACTTGGGGCAATCAGAGTAGTCTAGGGCCCATATGTCCCCCCTCCTCCTATTGATCCCCCACTTGCAGTGCAGCATCTTGATATCATTTGTGAGGCAGCTTCACAGACCATATCGACTATTCACTCTTTGATTAGCCTTTTGGTTTCTCATGTTGGGTCAGTAGCTCAGCCTACTCTTGATGGTAGCGGAGCATCTGGTGGTGTTGACACGTCATCCTCAGCTCCACACATATGTGTGCCCAATAGTTGTGTCATGTGTGGGGACGTATGCTTGGGTCCAGTTGGACAACCCGTTGATCCTCCTACGGACAGTGCAGATTATGATGTGCATGAGATGCATGATTCACCAGATATTATTACATAGACTGGAGGATACCCTGGGGAGTCCTCACATGCTAGAGGCAAGGAGGCACTATCATCATACATTGATGATGTAGTGGTAAGATTTGTATTTTCACAGTTCATGTTATATTTTAAATGAATATTTATAATCTAGATAATATTAAGTACTAATTTTTATTTACATAGTCTATTTAACAGTTGATGACCGAGGAGGAGTTGAGATAGATTCAGGAGGGCACCTTGTCGGCCATTTCATTTGGCCTTGATAGCTTGACGGTACATATATTATTGCACCTAGTCATTTGTATTTTATTGTACATACATGCTCATCATTTATATTGGTATTAATTAGATTATGTAATAACTTGCATGTATATCTTATTTTACTCTTGTAGGGCACAAGTAGCACGAGTGCGGGGCAGTGTGATTTAGGATCTGGTAGTGCAGTTGGAGACAAGAGAAAGGTAATTGAATGCAAATATGATTGAATGAATAGTTTAAATAACTTATAGTGATTATACACGTCTAGACATAGATTGATAGTTTCATATACTTGTTGTGTATATATACAGAGAATTCTTGGCTTCACATCCTTGATGACTGCACCCAGTATACCTGAAGATGAAGAGGAAGAAGAGATGCCTCGAGTAGATGTGTGTTTATTTTATTTTGTGATTAGTAGATATAATTTGTTATTATCAGTGATAATTATATGCTAACTTGTGTCAATGTCATTTTTCTGAACATATGTAGGTTGTGTATGAAAATATTCAAAACATACCTCCTCTACCGAAGACATACATCAAGAGTCCTACAAAGCCAAAGAGAAAATGTGGAGATTAGGTAAACATGAATAGTTCAATTATAGTTCATTTTTATGTTAACTTTTCGAATGTGAATTATATAATATAACTAATATTAATCATGGTTTGTTTTTCTTGTGTAGGATCCTTCAGAGCCGAGCAGTGCGGCAAAGAGGATCAATTTTGATGATCCATCAGCAGCTTAGGATGTTATAGATAGTTTTGGGATGCTTACATGTCTATTTGGCATGTATATTATGTATATGGACATACATTCACATATCTAGACATACATTTTGTTTCAGTTGGCGTTTATGCCATATTTGTGTATGGACATACATTTATAATCATTTGACATTTTTATATATACATAAGTTGATATTCGATCATATAAATTGTTTCTCATCTATGCGTGGTGTTATCATGGAAATCTTTAATCTTCATTCCAATAATTAACAATGGTTAATAATGGTTATTTGATGAACAATACAATTCATTTCATTTCATCGTAATTGTTGTTTGTATAATGAACAATATAATTCATTTAATGAACAATACAATACAATTCATTTAATGAACAATACAATACAATTCATGAACAATACAATTCATTTAATGAACAATACAATACAATTCATTTAATGAACAATACAATATACAATTAATTTAATGAACAATACTTGATACAATTAGGCATTATTACCCTATGCATGCTCCTATTTTTCCCCCCCACTTGATCGAATGCTCGGGGTCATACCCTACCGATGTCGTCCCTTGAGTGCCCTAAGTGCTAAAAATTGTCAAACTTTGACGGGTCCTAACTCAGAATCCGTCGCACCTGTGAACGATCCATTTGAACCTACGTGGCCACGAGAGGAGTCCCTACAAAATCCTATCTCGGTTTTTCAAGTTGCCCTACGGTTTTATTAGGGTAGCAATTTTTCGGTTGGCGAAAAAATCGTGAGTCTCACTCAATCAAATGTTGTCGTGTGGCCAATTTCTTGTTCAGCTTGTCGCGATGATGAACTGTCAGCTCCGACATGTCTAGTTAGCCATTATTACCCTATGCATGCTCCTATTTCCCCCCCCCCACTCGATCGAACGCTCAGGGTCATACCCTACCAGCGTCATCCCTTGAGCGCCCTAAGTGCTAAAAATTTTCAAACTTTGATAGGCCCTAACTCGGAATCCATGGCACCTGCAAACAATCCATTTGAACCTACGGGGCCATGAGAGGAGTCCCTACAAAATCCTATCTCATTTTTTCAATCTGCCCTAAGGTTTTATTAGGGCAGCAATTTTTTGGTTGGCAAAAAAATCGTCAGTCTCACTCAATCGAATGTTGTGGCGTGGCCAATTTCACCTCCTGCTCATTGCGATGATGAACCGTCAGCTCTGACATGTCCATTTAGGCATTATTACCCTATGCATGCTCCTATTTTCCCCCCCACTCGATCGAACGCTCGGGGTCATACCCTACCGGCGTCGTCCTTTGAGCACCCTAAGTGCTAAAAATTGTCTAACTTTGACGGACCCTAACTCGGAATCTGTGGCACCTGCAAATATTCTATTTGAACCTACTGGGCCACAAGAGGGGTCCCTACAAAATCCTATCTCGTTTTTTCAAGTTGCCCTACGGTTTTATTAGGGCAGCAATTTTTTGGTTTGCAAAAAAATCGTCAGTCTCACTCAATCGAATGTTGTCGCGTGGCAAATTTCACCTCCTGCTCGTCGTGATGATGAACCGTCAGCTCTGACATGTCCAATTAGGCATTATTACCCTATGCATGCTCCTATTTTCCCCCCCCCCACTCGATCAAACGCTTAGGGTCATACCCTACCGACGTCGTCCCTTGAGCGCCCTAAGTGATAAAAATTGTCAAACTTTGATGGGCCCTAACTCAGAATCCATGGCACCTGTGAATAATCCGTTTGAAACTACGGAGCCATGAGAGGGGTCCCTACAAAATCCTATCTTGGTTTTTCAAGTTTCCCTATGGTTTTATTAGGGCAGCAATTTTTTGGTTGGCGAAAAAATCATCAATCTCACTTAATCGAATGTTGTCGCGTGGCCAATTTCTCGTTATGCTCGTCGTGATGATGAACCGTCAACTCTAGCATGTCCAGTTGGGCATTATTACCCTATGCATGCTCCTAATTTTTCCCCCCACTCGATCGAACGCTCGGGGTCATACCCTACCAACATCATCCCTTGAGCACCCTAAGTGCTAAAAATTTTGAAACTTTGACGGGCCCTAACTCAAAATTCATGGCACCTGCAAATGATCCATTTGAACCTATGGGGCCATGAGAGGGGTCCCTACAAAATCCTATCTTGGTTTTTCAAGTTGCTCTACGGTTTTATTACGGAAGCAATTTTTTGGTTGGCGAAAAAATCGTCAGTCTCACTCAATCGAATGTTGTCGCGTGGCCAATTTCACCTCCTGCTTGTCGCGATGATGAACCGTCAGCTCCGACATGTCCAATTAGGCATTATTACCCTATGCATGCTCCTATTTTTCCCCCCCACTCGATCAAACGCTCAGGGTCATACCCTACCGGCGTTGTCCCTTGAGCGCCCTAAGTGCTAAAAATTGTCAAAATTTGACGGGGCCTAACTCGGAATCCATGGCACCTGTGAACGATCTGTTTGAACCTATGTGGCCACGAGAGGAGTCCCTACAGAAGCCTATCTTGGTTTTTCATGTTGCCCTATGAATTTATTAGGGCAGCAAGTTTTTGGTTTGTCAAAAAATCATCAATCATACCCTACTGGCATCGTCCCTTGAGCACCCTAAGTGCTAAAATTATATATAAAAAAGAATTACACTGTAGACACATAATGATCATCAATATTTACATGTATTGTATACACATAATTACCATTACACTTGCATGTGACATCCATGAAGGAATATGCAAACATGATTTTTGTTTTCATTATCAATACAACTACACCAATGTACTCATGTACAGATACATTGTATATCATCAATATAACTAAACCAATTTGCTCATGGACATTGTATATCATTATAAAAATGTTACATCAATTCACATCCATATACAAATACAACATCCCACTTCATCTGCATCAGACATCGCCATGTCCTAAGAGAAAAGCTTACGTACAGCAATGCCTGCATATAAATGAAGACCAAAATAAGTAACCTTTTTATGCGGAATGAATATGCTACAAGAAACATATTATAACACTTAATACAAATTAGTTTGGCAAATTATAAATAGATCATTTGAAACATTTTTAAGATGTACAAGATTGTATAATTATGAAACTTACCAGTTTCTCTACAAAATATACAAGCATAACTTTGAAGAAAGACGCATGTTGATTAAAGCCCTTCTCACTGCATTTCTCTGCATGGTTTAAGACGATGGTAGATATAGTCATTTCTAATTAGCAATACTTTCACTTGACTTAATGTTTATGCACAAAATTTTATCTCATTAATGCACAAAGGAATATGTACCATCACCAAGAGAGGGTCTTGTCAACGGCGAATGATCTAGCATGAACCTATATTTTTAAGAATTGTTAGTCTAGACATAAAATGCATGGATGAACATACAGGCTTTATGATAATCACTTCAACTGAAATGCATGCTAATAAATGAAAAGGTGGGATTATATACCACAAAAATACGTCCCTTCGAATTATATCAACAAAACCCAGTATGTTGATGCAAAAATCATAATGTGATACTGTTGTATATCATCAAAAAAGACCTGCATGAGCATAAAGGTTTTGTGATAATTATATCATAAAAAATTGTCAAATAGTGTTCTCTAATAACAAAAAATGTAAAGTGCATCAAATGCATGATAATGAGTCGTGTTGCAAAAATATGTCCCTTCCGATTATATCGAGTGTACTTGCTATGTGCATGCAAAAACCATGTTGCCAAAAAACAACGTTCATCAATAGACTTGCATTTTGAACACATCCTTAATATACACGTAACAAACTTGAACATTAAGTTTTAATGATCATTGTTTGAAATGAAATGCATGATAAAAAAAATAAGGCACCATTAAAGACCTACTACTCAAGTGTGCCTGAAGGGTCATCTCTTTGCTTAAGAGTATCCAGTATTGCTTCATGATCAACAATAGTCACTGTCCATAGCTCTTTGGTCTTCGGTTTTGCTTGATGCTTCAACAACTTGACATTTGTAGCTATAATAAGGTGTGAATACATTAAAATGGTTTTGTGTCTCTCATAGTCAATAAATGCAGGTATGCCATTCTTTCTAATCATGTATTTTTGCAACCAAGTTCCCACAACAACAAGTGAACCTGTAGGATATGTGAACTCGTCATCATCTATCACTGGTTGTGTTAGATTTTATTTTCCTTGTACACATCGTGCCAACCAATATTCTGATCTCTCTCCATTCCCTTGCGGTGCGACAACTGCAAAAACATGTCCTAGTTGTACAAGATTTGATAGACGGTCATACTCAAGTGAACTTTCCATGTCATCGTTTGACAAGGATATTGTTTGAGATAAAGGAGTTAGATAGTGGAGAACCCACGTATCATCCCACTCACTTGACTCGCACTGATCTCAATCACACCAAACACAACTCTGACAAAAACAAGCCAACGCTCGTGTCCAAATGGTCCATGTACTTGCATCTGAGCTAAGAAATGAATGCATCTTTGAAGAATATTTAATTATTTGACAATCCAATCTATCTCCCACTGTTCCCTCCTCAACCAGCCAAAAGAATCTAGTCACTGCTGAATCAAGAGTACCTCTATGTGACAATATTGAACTACACCAATCAACAATAGAACATGCATCAGAGAAATTTGCACCTGAAATCCTCAATTGCTCCTTAACTAGAGCTCTCTTTGAACATGCACCTGCTCCATCATGCTCTCCCTTCCCATGCCCTGCCTCAAACAAACACCAAATATGAGGTATACACCTCTCTACATGCATTCTACTCAACCAATAAAATATACGGGCATTCTTGAATTGACCCATATAGTTATCTGGCCACATTATATGTCGGTCAATTGCAATATCTTTCTCATGCAAGAACTCAAAAAAATTCTTGAAAGAATGGTGCACATACTTGGAGTGTTATCTATCATCACTCATATAAAAATGATACTCCTTGATTATCTTCTTGTCCTCTTCTATACTATCAGGAGCATGTCTATATGTAATGTGAACAAAAATAGCAATCTGGACTGAATTGTAGTACTGGGACTGTACCTCATTTTGTGGTTGCAATGTATAGTTCTCTGGAAAATCAACCACTGATACAATAGTGCCAATCGAGAAAGAGTTCTTAAACATCCTGAATTGTTGATCCAACCACTAAGACCTATGGGTGTGCCTTGCATACTTGTAGAAAAGATTTTCCTTAAAATCAACAATACTCACTTCTCTTGAGACTAATTCACATCGAGAACCTTCACCTCCACTCTTCAAAGTATATTTCACTGTCTCATATCTTTTTTCTCAACATAATTCTTTCCAAACTTGTGTTCGCTGCCCTCATGAAAACATGAAACAAACTTTGACAACCCACCACATTCTGAGCACTTCTCATTCAAACAATTATTTCTATAGAAATAGAAACCATCATCTCTAGGGCATAAAAATAGATCTTACAAGTCTCTTGATGATCTCTAAAATAGCATTGCACCACACTCCTGCAACATCTCATTAGTATGCATCATAGAACGAATATGACATAAAAGTTCATTGTACATTGAAAACTCCACATGGTACTTGCAACAACAAGTATTGTGAATCTTAAGAGGAACACAATAAAATGGTTTCAATGATTCAAAGGCCCTTTGTGATATTTGCAAAGTTGGATGTAATTCACAAAAAAAATTGTACAACATTGTTTGGCTTGATTCCAAGAAATGTTTGGGCTGTGGTGTGTGGTCTCGATTACCGATTCTTAATTTCAAAATGTCCTTTACATTGGGTGACACTCTAGAATTAGAGTGCCAAAATTGTTGAATCTCCTCCTTCACATTGTCAGTCAACTTTCTATCAACATGTGGAAGCCTCCCACCAAAAGCCCATGTATCTTGTTGAAGTGGATCGTCAAGTCTTTGTTTTCGTGCAAGTGCTCTATCCAAAGTTTTACGGTTTATGTTAAAATCAACACAAGTTTGTCACATTTTATGAGCCTTCCTCAATTGATGGCTTACTAAGGAGGTTGTAATCACTCTTCGAGTGGCTCTGTTATCTCTTTCTTTGGTATTCTTTCCAATAGAATTGAGAGCGTCAAATAGATTTTTTGCAATAATAGAATTTCTCTCCATCTTCTTGTTCATATGAATCTTCAATTTGTTTCGCAATGGTCTCATCTTTATCATCTTTAGAAATTGAACAAAGAGTTGGCATTGCTCGGTCAATGTCTTATTGCTAAAATTTTGGTTGAAAAGTTGTGTATCCCACATCCAAAGGGTTCTTGTTGATCTCTTGCCTTCAAGATTCTCAATAATGTTCTCATCGATTTAAAATAAACTTTTTGGGGTTCTTGAAGGTCTTGGATTTGGAATTTATCTTTCATCCATGAGAGGGTCTTCATTTCTAAAGTAATTAGGTGTTACATATGGTTCACTTGGTTGAGAAATTCCACCTTCAATGTCAAAGTTTTCCATATTTTCACCTCCTATGTCAAACTTTTCCACATGTTGAGCATTTTCATTATCACTTTCAACATTTTCAACATTTTCAAAATTTTCAAAATTTTCACTTTCAAAATCTACATTTTCAGTTTCAATAACTTGTGGCACATTTTCGAATTCAATTTCCTCTTCACTTGAAGTAACATTAGCAATACTTAACATACCTTGTCTTCTCCTCCTACAACATTCTCTATCTCTTTCTCTATACACTTCAATTTGGTCATTTGAAAGTTTTATTTTGCATTCAGACTTCTGATGACTACTACTCCCCATTTCCCTCCACACAGATGCTCCTACATGATTGACAATGTAAGATTTGACTTTAAGAATCTCCCAAAAGCACAAATTTGTCTCAACCTATCTGAAAACCCATGATCGTCGACAGAAAATAAAATATGCAGACTGTGGGCCATTGGAATCCACAAAATGGCCCACAAGGCTCTTTTTTACGCACAAAAATCGGATATCCAATTTTAATGTACAAATTTGTTGTCCCAAAAATTTTTCCCGTTGCCACCTTTTTTTTACTGAATTGCCACATTAATGGCAATGGCAGAAATCGGATATCCGATTAAATCCGATATCGAATTTTATTAGTCATATTTAAGAGAGAAAGAGACAGAGAGAGAGAGAGAGAGAGAGACAGAGACAGAGAGACAGAGAGACAGAGACAAAGACAGAGAGACAGAGAGACAGAGACAGAGATAGAGATAGAGAGAGAGACAGAGACAGAGAGACAGAGAGACAGAGATAGAGAGAAAGAGAGATTAGGGGAGAGGGAGAGAGAGAGGAGGAGAGGGAGAGAGAGAGATTTGGGTCATATTGTGTCCTACGACCCCTTAGGACACCATATGAACCATAACGACACAATTTGGTGTCTTAAGGGGTCATATGGTGTCCTAAGACACCATATGATGCCTATGGACACCATATGACTCCTAACGACACCATATGGTGTCATAAGGGGTCGTATGTTGTCCTTAGGGGTCATATCATGTCCCATGAACCCTTATGACCCCTTAGGACACCATACGACCCGTTATGACACCATATTGGGTCGCTTTGGGTCCTATGGTGTCCTAAGGGGTCATATTATGTCCTGCGACACCTTAGGACACCATATGACCCCTAACAACACCATATGGTGTCATAAGGGGTCATGTGGTGTTCTACAACCCCTTAGGACACCATATTTGGTCGTTATGAGTCATATTGTGTCATATGACTCCTTTAAGACATCATATGACCCCTTAGGACACCATATAACCCCTAATGACTCCATATTGCGTTGCTTTGGGTCATATGGTGTCCTAAGGGGTCATATTGTGTCCTACGACCCTTTAGGACACCATATGACCCATAACGACATAATTTGGTGTCTTAAGGGGTCATATGGTGTCCTAGGACACCATATGACCCCTATGGACATCATATGACCCCTGACGATACCATATGGTGTCATAAGGGGTCTTATGTTGTCCTTAGGGGTCATATGGTGTCCCATGAACCCTTATGACCCCTTAGGACACCATACGACCCATTAGGACACCATATTGGGTTGCTTTGGGTCCTATTATGTCCTAAGGGGTCATATTATGTCTTACGACCCCTTAGGACACCATATGACTCCTAATGACGCCATATGGTGTCATAAGGGGTCCTATGATGGCCTACGACCTCTTTGGACACCATATGACCCCTTAAGACACCATATTTGGTCGTTATGGTTCATATTGTGTGCTAGTGGGTCATATTGTGTCATATGACCACTTTAAGACATCAAATGACCCCTTAGGACACCATATGACCCCTAATGACACCATATCGGGTTGCTTTGGGTCATATGGTGTCCTAAGGGGTCATATTGTGTCCTACAACCCCTTAGGACACCATATGACCCATAACGACACAATTTAGTGTCTTAAGGGGTCATATGGTGTCCTAGGATACCATATGACCCCTAACGACACCAAATGGTGTCATAAGGGGTCGTATGTTGTCCTTAGGGATCATATGGTGTCCCATGAACCCATATGACCCCTTAAGACACCATTTTTGGTCGTTATGGGCCATATTGTGTCCTAATGGGCCATATTGTGTCATATGACCCCTTTAAGACATCATATGACCCCTTAGGACTCCATATGACCCCTAATGACACCATATTGGGTCTCTTTGGGTCATATAGTGTTCTAAGGGGTCATATTGTATCCTATGACCCCTTAGGACACCATATGACCCATAATGACACAATTGGGTGTCTTAAGGGGCCATATGGTGTCCTAGGACACCATATGACCCCTATGGTGTCCTAGGACACCATATGACCCCTATGGACATTATATGACCCATAACGACACCATATGGTGTCATAAGGGGTCATATGGTGTCCCATGAACCCTTATGACCCCTTAGGACACCATACAACCCATTAGGACACCATATGACCCATAACAACACAATTTGGTGTCTTAAGGGGTCATATGGTGTCCTAGGACACCATATGACCCCTAACGACACCATATGGTGTCATAAGAGGTTGTATGTTGTCCTTAGGGGTCATATGTTGTCCCATAAACCCTTATGACCCCTTAAGACACCATACGACCCGTTATGACACCATATTGGGTCGCTTTGGGTCCTATGGTATCTCTCTCTCTCTCTCTCTCTCTCTCTCTCTGTGTCTCTCTCTCTCTCTCCCTCCCTCTCTCTCTCTCACCTCTCTCTCCCTCGCCTACCCATCTCTCCCTTCCCCCTCCCCATCTCTCTCTCTCTCTCCCTCTCCCTCTCCCTAATATCATATACTAATTTATTTATAAATTAATATATTAATATATTAATACACATTAGATTAATTATGGGCAAATTTAGTTAGAGAATTTACTTATTAAAATCGGATATCCGATTTTTGTAGTCAAATTTTCAAATTTCAAATTTCGGCTTGGGAATGCTTTGGTATTTGGCTTGGAAGTGACAAGAATGGAAAGTCAACTGAAAAAACGTGTTTTTCAGTATTCCTTGATTTTCCAGACTTTACACTGGTGGCTAACAGCGTTTTTTGTAGCCAAAATTGATTAAAAAAAAGGGTTTTTTAAGGACGTTCCCAGCTTTCCAACAATATAAGGCTTGTCTTATTTCGACTTTAATAAATAATTATTATTTATTTTTTAATTGAATTCTGACAATAGTGATTGATAGATTGATTGAAAAACACTTATAACTTTCAAACGGTATAACATTTTTTGAATCCGAAACATGCATCACATCCTATGCTTCGTCTACTACAGGAAATTTTTTTTAAAAAGAAATTCATAAGGTTTTGACCAAGTTAAGGTGGTCAGACATAGGAGTTTCTGAATTTCTGAAAAGCTGTAGTAAAAAATTCATAAGTAATTATTTACTTTATAAAAAATTTTAAAAAAAATTGTGTCACATCCGGACATGAGTCTAATACTTAAATTATAAATATTATGATTTGATTGTGATTAGGGTGGTCAGACATACATCTACTTCTTATTTTTTTCCTGAAATTTTAGTACCACTGCATTGAAATTTGAAATTTTTATCAAATAGGATTTTTTTTTTCCAAAAAACAACTAGTAGCTTAGAAGCTACATTCAATTTTCTATATATTCTCTTCTTACATATTTTAAAAATAATGTTCACAACTTATTCAAATTTTCATGTCAAGTTGCATAACTCTGATTTTCTGAAATTTCATTGCCACTTAAGGGCCTATTTTGGCACACCATGATCCTGCACATACCCATATAAAAAGGTTTAAAATAAATATGCTAATATATACTTATAAACTATTACTTCGAATTAACATGATCATTTCATTTGCTTTCAAATATAACCTAACTTATAAACAATCCTCAAACTTTATGCATACGAACTCCATACAATTACTTAATCAACGAGACCATAATACTCATTTTCCAATGAACAATACAATAATCAACTTCCTACCATTGAAATCATGTCGACATAAAGTTTACATTCTAAATCAGATTAAATAAAAATGTTAAGTCGCTAATTAATTAACCCTAATTTTCAACTATTGGATATTTTGTCCAAGGGGTTGAGCTTAGTTGGTTAAAGCATTGAGTTCTCAATGTGGAGACCCAAGTTCAACTCCCATGAGGGACACCTTTATGTAGACTCTTGGTCTTCCTAAGTGGATTTCTAAGTTGTGACCCTTGGTCTTCCACTTGTTGTTAGTTTGCTCGAAAGGAGCTGATATTTGTAATAAGTTGGATGCTCGAATGAGCTGATATGTAATGATTATATGATATCTAATCCAAAAAAACTATTGGACATTTTCAAATATGCAATCAACGTAACGGCTAAATTTTACTCAAATCATTTCAATTTAAAAATAATCATCGACGAAGTCACAATTCAAACGATGATGCATTGACGAAGTCATATTTGCACAAGCAATTTTTGTATTGTGGTGTGTGAGGTTCCCCTAGTCTACCGAAGTCATAAGTTAAAAACAACTCTACCTGAGTCATGTTCTCGCCTTCATCTTCGTTCACCTGTCCCTGCATCACTTGCACTCAATAATTCATCAGCATTGACGATCCCCAATTAAGATAATACTAGATATCGAATTACATATTGCATGAGTAAAATGCATACATCATTTCCTATTATTTGTATACAACTGCATTATCATCAAAATGAATGCTCCTATCTATTTCAATTTCAATTCATAAATAAAAACCTACATTATATCTCATAATAACACATTATCAAAATACGGTTCATGATATAAAGAATCACTTGCCATTAGGAAACTATGAAGCCTAGAAGGCAAATGAAAATTCCCAAGAATCTAAAAATTTCTCCATGAGAAATCCACTTCAAAATGAAAGCATTTAGTGAAGGACATGGAGAGAAAGGATAACATGTAACATTGTATCTTATGTCATTGAATGGGTGAGCTAGATGCTTGACATATAAAGTATCTAATTATTTGAGATATTATTTGAAATTTTTAACCTCTTCAATGAGAGTGACGAATTTTTGTCATTTGCAAAGTAGCAATTAACAAGTTGAGCTGATGAATTAGGAAAGGAAATGCCTCTAACAAGCTCTTGATACATAGAGTGGGCCAAGAGGTCGCAAAAACCTTCAGCAAAAAGCACATAGAGAGTTGAGATCAAAAGATGACCCAATAGAACATAAGAGTCCAAAGCATTATATCGGTAGCCATTGATGGTGATGCAAGTAGAGGCATCAACAAAGAGCATGAGTTAGTAGATTAGATAAAATGAGGCCCTACTCATAGAGCTTGAAGTATGATCAAATTGGAAGGCTATTTAATACCATCATAATCCTTGGTAAAATGTATTTAAAAGACAGAGAATTTTTCTAAGAGCATCAATCATATTTCATGCCTTTTTAGATTGTATTTTATGAAACTAGTTTTCTCTAGCTATACTATTTGTAGGAGGAGACTATGTAGATTCAATACGAAAGCTGATGCAGATGAGATTGGGATAAACCCAGTCTCATAGCCAATAATGACAAGAGGAATGACTCAAACTCGCAAGAGAATTTACACAATCTAACTCAATAAATTTCAAAGCTTAAATTCAATCTACCTCCAAAATAAACTATTGCTCTATCATGTTAGAGATTTTACCCTTTCTTAAGTGTCCCCCGTTCCATCCTGTTCATATGCGTCGTCACTCTCATTCCAGGATTTCACTCTCTTATACTCCAAACGTTCCCCTAAACCTGCGAATCTCCTTTAACATCAGTGCCGCACCTTCCTTTTAATTCACACTATGCTTCTTAAACTTTCCCATCCCTTGTTTTTATTTTGCAACTTTGTCTTTGCGCCATTAAATATTTTCCAATCTCCTGAAATTTTCACTTCACACATTCATTTATGTCATTTCCCCTTGTTTAATTTGGTCTCTATTTACTTGCTAATACCCTGTGCACTTTTCTAATCTTCAATCTGTACCTACGCACTTAGCACTTTCTGCCAATTCAATTCTTCTGTTTGCATTCATTCCTCCTCTACGCATTTTATCCACAGCCAATTTCTCTGATTTCAATTTTCCACGTAAACACCCATCTCTTCAATTTCTCTCGTTTAAAATTTGATACTTCTACACCCTTTCATTTCATCTTTTTTCATTTTTGCTTTCTTTTTAATCTGATTTTTTTAAAACCATTTGGTTTCCCTGTGCAATGAAGAGAAGGCTTGAAGGCATACGCCTGCCAACTCCCAATACCATTCACATTCTTCTTCTTTCTACACGAGAAGTCTAAGAGTTTTCCAATAAATTTAATGTCTTTTCCCTTTGTCTATTTGTCTTGCTGTCTCTCTTGTGCCCAAGTGGAATGTCTTGAAACATAAATAATAATGCTTTCACAAATCCTTTGTATCTGCAAATAGTCAATACATGAAAAATAGAAATACATTAAATTACAAATTGATAATTTGAAAACTTTCTCATGTGCAGGAGGAAGAATTCCTTCCTCCTCCCGGATGCTCCTTCATCCAAAGTTTTGGTAATAATTTTGTAAGACACATTGAGTAGAGTAATAGGCTTGTAGATGTGAACTTCATATCTCCTTTAATAATGGTTTTCCTTAAGGAATTGGAAAGGAAACTTCTACTTAAATTTTATGTAGGTACTCACCCACACAATCTTACTCAACAAGGAACAATCTAGAGGCTTGCATAGTGAAAACTTATTTATAATTCTTGACAAAATCTTGGAAAACAGTAGATAATTCTTTGAGATAATTCTTTGAGATTGATTTAATTTTCCTTAATCTATTTGAAGCCATGAGGGGTGTGATGAGCTTTGGAGGCTTGTTAAAGCTCTTTGGTACCTCCCACCTCAAACCAATGGAGTCTAGCCATAATTTGAGCATGTTTGGAAGAATGGTTATTGCAATCTATTTTTGGTGTCTTAGTTTTACCACACTAACCTATAAAGAACAAGAAAATGGATCAACTTCAAATGCTAGCATGGCCTCACAAACATGAATAAGGCGGTGGCCTTATATGCATAGTGTTAAAAATATTCTATTTGGAGACGATATATATATATCGCAAAAATGAGACTCATGTTACATATATCTATTCCACCAAGTAATCAAGCTAGTTGGCTAAGTGGGTTGAGATTCAAGGTTTCAAATATTTTTAATGTGAACTACCTAAGGCTAATGACTCTTGATAAATAGAGAAGTGTTGAAACTTAATTAACTCTTACAATTTTGAGGAGGCCCTAACTTCCATTAAACTTTGAACTATATATGGGAAAGTGGTTTGACAAGGTAATATTTGGCAAAAACTTAGCTAGTAATGAGAAGCAAATAGCAAAGGAAGTGAAAAATTATGCAATAATTGAAGTGTGATTGCTCAAGCATTTTAAGATTATAAGAGCCAACTTGAATGCTACACCGTTAACGCCAAAAACAATGGTTGTGGCAACAATCCAAGTTGGGATCTAAAGGATTCAATTTATTGTGCATGTAACACCACACCTCTCACCCATCAACTATCCCCACACGGGTGAACTCACAAAGCTGGTTCCCACTTTTGCCAACGAAGGAAATTGGCGAAAGTGAAAAAAAAATTTTACGAGGGGTTCGAGCGAAGTGGGGGTGTTCGAACGAAATACCCTTTGGGGTTCGAGCGAAGACCCCACTTCGCTCGAACCCCATCTTTCAAGCGAAGCACCTTTAATGCCCTTTTATGTCATTTTTCAATTATAGCACGGGGGTTCGATCGAACCCCCCTTCATTCGAACCCCCCTAAAAATAGGGGGTTCGCTCGAACCCCCCTTCGTTCGAACCCCTTTTTTAACACTTCTCTGAAAATTTCTACATTTTTTTGCAGATTTTTGGCCTTGAAACCTCTAGTTGAAGGCTCAAATGGAATGATCTTGACAACCCAAAATGTAGTATTATAGTCCTCAAAGCAAGCTTTCCAATGAATATAATTTTATTACATATTGAGTTTATTATGAACTTGTTTTTTTAATTTTACCAAATATAGGTTTTTCATCGAACATGAACTTCTCTGTTCAACGCATTGGGAAAAATAGGAAACTAATTTTAAAAAAATCTGAAAAATATCTAAGCCCTGGGTATTGATGTCTTCTTTCTAACAAAAAAAAAAAAATTGAATTTTGATATATATAGAATAAGTTATGTGTTCAAACGTAAACCTATGTCTGAATTATGACTAGTCGGACTTCAAAACTTAATAAAATGAAAAATATTGAACATATCACTATCAAACCAACTACAAGCCCTGGATATTGATGTTACAAACCAAAATTCGAAAGAATTGAGTTTTTATCATTTATAAAAAAAAAGTTATGAGTTTCGGGAGACACATCACTCTTAAAAAATGTAGTTTGTTGTAAAAAACTACTTTTCGAGGGAGATGGAAAAATTAAAAAAAAATCCTTCAAAAAAATTTGAAAAAAATATATACAGAATCTACATACAAAATTCTACAAATCACTAATTTACATCATCTTCAAATTCTTAATAGTTTAAAAGTTATAGTTGTCGGAAGTTGAAGATTATTTTAAAATTGTTCATCTCAGTGTCAAAAGTGGCAAAAAAGTGGGAACCATTATTGTGAGTTCACCCACACATAACCCAAATGTGGCAAGCATTAAATCAACAATCCATTGCCATAAACAAGATCTCTCAATAAAATCATTGGAAGCCTAAACATAAGATCCCAAAAGAATGATTGTTCACATTTAAGGGAATCCAGATTAGAACCCACGTAGGAGAGAGAAAGGTGACAACCCCTCCATGTCCAACATTGTGATTGCTATAAAACGTAGTTTTGGTAGGTTATATGACATGGCATATAGTGAAAAGTTTGAAACTATAAATGTTCACTTCCTGTAAACAAAGTATAGCCAGGGTTGACTGATTTTGATGAGTATCCCACATGGATTACTTCCTAGAGAGGTTAGTGATATCATAAGTATTTCAAGATAAAATTCTTGGGTGAGAGGCAATCATATCAATGATATTTGACTCTTTGAAAGAAGAATATTTTTTTGCAAAAAATTTAGGAAGAAACAACCCAATGGAATGCTTGATGATGAAATCTTTCATTTCTGAGTAACATATTCTCCCTCCAAAAACCTAAGAGGGATAGAAGACTATCACAAATGCATTGATAATGTGAGAGTGAAGATAAATTTTTTATTGTAAAAATAAAACTAACTCTAGTTTTGAAATCCAAGAAAATATGAGTTTGGAAGATGACTCACTTGAGGTTTGCACTACCTCTATCCCATTATCAAAAGGGTTTGAAACAACTATTGCTTGCACCTTCAAAAAAACAGAATTTGTAGTGGCATGTGTTCTAGCTTGCACCTCACTAGAGTTGACATTTTTACATTTATGGCATGACACTGTTAGATCTATTTTTCTTAGTTTTTGAGGTGAGAGCCTTTGCAAATTAGGGAACCTCAAGAGACTAAGTAGGTTATTTGACTCTAGGAACTTCAATGGGTAATCCTTAATTTTATGAGTTATAGATTGACACCAAAAATAAGTGTTGGTTAGATTAAGGTAAAGAACCCATTGGGTGCAATGAAGGTTGCCAATTGGAATGTTAATTGGCTTTTTCAAATCTTTAGACAAATCAATCTTAATAAAAACTTGTTTTATGGATGAGCTTGGTAAAATCTAGTAGGCTTCACAAAATACCCAAAGAGGTCCAAAAATGAGATGTAGAAAGTTCCAACATGGAACTTGGGGTAAAACAAAAAATTCTAGCCAAATTAGTACACAATTTTTTTCATTTCTGACTATAAAGTCTTGAGTCTAAAGTTGAAAGACTAACAAGGACAAGCACATATACCAAGGCTATGCTTAAGGATAGCCTCAACTTGGTTAACCTTGAAAAAATGGAAAAGTAAAGAATCCCTTTAGTAAGGTTCTAAACAACATCAAGTTGAAGACCATGGGAGGCCCAATGCTTGTTCATCCATTTCTGGGGCATGCTTTTAGGTGAAGTTCTCCCTACTAAATATCTTATTCTCCCTACTAAATATCTTATGAGAGTGGAATATTTTAACCATATACATGCATTATCAAATTCAAGGATAGCAGTAACCACATCTACTAAAGGTTTAGAATGTGTGCCTAGTGAAATTTGGGATCACTTACTCAAAGGAGGCATTTTGCAGAGCTTCCAAACCACTAACACCAACACAAATTGCTAGGTTGAAGCCATTTAAGGCCATCTAAAAGACAAATTGGAAAAAAATAAATTAAAAAACTGCAATAACTACGTGAGAACAAAGATTTTATGAAATGATATAAGGTAAGCCAAGAGTCCTAGAATAGACATAAACCCTAACAATGTGCAACATAGCCTTCCCCAATGTCAACACAACTTTTTCAGCATCTATCATATATTTTATTTTTAAATGTGGTATGCAATGGATTTTCTTTTCACATTCTTAAATATTTATTTTTTATTTTTATAATGGTACAAAAATAGCAAATGGTTATACTACATTACATATAGCAAAACATATTACATATTACTTCATAACATATGTACATGTGATTTTTCTTTCTATGATAAGATTCAAAATATTCATTTTAAGAATCTCACATGTCACATATTTGATAACATTTTGATTAATATATAAAATAAGTATTAACATGATATAATATTAATTTATTCTAATACTAATATGTATAATTACTACTACTAACCCCACTCAACTAAGGGACAAGGATCAATAATGTGCCCCTAACTTCACACCTCTCAAAATCCTATATGGATATTTCAAATTACTCTCACTTTTGTACAACAATTTATTTGTCAAATCCCCTACTCAAAAAAATTGTTTTCAAATCCCCATGGTCAAATATGATGCCACATCAACATGTTTTTTTGTGGAGGTGTCCAAAATGGTCTCAAAAAGAAAAGAAAATTAAGACTAATAGGGGTGCTCTAAATCATTTATGCTGACATGACATCACATAATTGGTTGTTTTTTAAAATTTAGAAAAATCCTTCTGAAAATAATTATTAAAATGACATTTTTAGTACACCACTATAAGACCCCTACCATAACATTATTGATGCACAAATAACTCCCGCCCCAAATACACTGAAATAAGTGTATTCTAATGACCATAAACACCCCTTATTGATACCGCTATCCAACAACCCTGTCCCCTACTCACCCAACCCAACGAGTGACCCCTCTTCCCTACTGTTGACACACCTCCCCGAGTTCAAAACTTAAGTTAGAAGCAAGTACTGCAAAAATTAAGAACGTTCGAGTACGTATGGATATTCTCTGTGATCTTACAACGCACACTTCCATTACAATTAATGCAGGACTTGTAATCTGCTACTCTGACTCTACTACTTTACAAAATTTCCCAGCTTTTTACGATCCATCTTCCATTCTGATTTGACTCTTTCCGTCTTTTTTATCTTTATATTTTAGCTTTCCACGTTACCATGCCAGTGGGAATCCCATAAAGTTTTCTCCTTTCATTATCAGTGCTTCTTCTCCGACAAAGAAAAAGGAAGTGCCGCACATCTGTTTATCTACCAAACTTTGTTTTTTCATCCACTTACTCCAAGGGTGGGACACAGTGGACCTTAAAACGGTCCTGTCCAGTCCTTTATAATATCATGTTAGATGGGGAAAGGTATTTGTCCAGACAATTGTACATAACGTCACGCAACCACTAAAACAATACAAAAGTGTCCATTTGCTTTAAAAGTGAAGAAAACATCCACAAAGAGATTTAATATACAAGGCACTAAAAAGAATTTGATGATGCCCAACGGAGGGTACAAATCGGGAAACGGGATTTGGGTATCCTTAATGAACAGAACTTTTCTACCCAAAATACAAAACGGGGAACAGAAATCAGGGATCGGAATTTTCTCATTTTTATTGACCAGAGCTGTTCTTAGTTCTTACCCAAGACCAGGGTAGAAAGATTAAATGGGTACATGACAGAAGAATTCCCAGTCCAAATCTGGTGTGAAAACATGGCATAAACTGTTTCAGTGGGATGAGTTCCATCCCAGAACACATGTTCGCTTGTATTGTTGCAAAACAAGGTCTGTGGATTCGTCTTTCCACAACTCACTTGTGCGTTGAACATTCCTGATCCACAGCATGCTGTCGATGTATCTTTAAATCCTGCAACCCAAAATTTATACAGAGTGGTTACAAATTTTGAGCTCTTGCAACCCAAAATTTATACTGGAAGATAAAAAATAAAAATAAAACTTGAAAGACTTGTTTAGCGTTTAGCTTACCGTAAGCTTTAGCATTTTGCATTATGTCCATAAAATAATTGTAAGTACCGAGTTTAATGATGGACACCCCCTCTAATTTTTTATTAAGGTGAGCCACGAGTGCCTTGAAAGCTGTGTTATATGCAACAGCCAGCTGGTTTGCGAGGTCCAGACATGCACCTTTGGCTAAACTGTATCCAGCAAATCTGGTATAAGGAGTACATCCCACAGCTGGAATGTCCAATACAAGGAATTTCCTTGCCCCACTCTTGTAAAGCCTCTGTCAAATCACATAGCAACATGATCATTGGCATTAGTTTTCCACTAGAATTCAAGAATAATTTCTGTAATCAATTGGGGTTTTTTGGTTGAATGTTTCAGATCATTATCCTCTTTTTTACAATAGATGACATCGATAATTAAATGAATATAAATGAGAAGTAATTTATTGACTAATATGATGATTAAGTTCTTACTATAAAGATTTAAACTCATGAATGTTTATATTAGAAATAAAATCTCCTTTTGGAACCTCACAAATTTATGGCTCAAATAGAATACATTTACCCCTTTCAAAAAACCAATAATCTGTTTAACTGGAAAATCTGCAACTTACTGCTATATACTGATCGAAATTGACAAGCAACATCGTGACGAATTGTTGAGGGGTAGTGGTATTTTGAAGAGTAGTGTTGGCAATGTAGTCGCCAATATCGTTGCCTCCAATTGTAATGCAATATAAAGACTTGCCCAAGTACGATTTAGCTTGCGCAGGTCCAGATGGATTCGTTTTCGTTAGCTTATAAGAAAAATGTTCGAATTGCTTCACTTGGTGACTCAGAGTGATAATGTTCTGCAAGATTACATAGAATTTTTTTGGTTATTCATATAAAGATAGAAAGTGAATTCATGGATTCTTCAAAAGAATGTTTTTGAAATTGATTTAGTATGTTTTAGATGAACCCATTACTAATAAGCAGAGATTGGAAATCAAAAATATATGCAATTAATCAAGAGAGAGCATTTCTGAATTTGATTGTGTAAAAAATTTTTACATCAACATTTCGGATCACACTCTGTGATCCATCATCATCCATCATCAGAATGAAGAGAGTCCCAATTGATTTTTACATATACAATTGATTTCGAAAACAACTATCCCAATTCATAACCTATTTTTAATTTTCAAAGAAAAATGAAAGAATGGTTTCGGTAGTGAGAAATAGAAGAATGGAAAGGAGAACAGACCGATCCAGCGCCCGTAGAGTCGAGCATTCCGCTACCTCCAGATGCAAAATTTATCCCCCTCATGAAATTCGCCTTTGGTTGCAGATATGGAGGAGGATAGGGAAGCCGCAAATAAGTAGCTGTAGCCAAAATCAATGCATCATACAACTCGTATATCCTCAGTAAAACTGGATTAAACTACCTAAACAGAAAAAAAAAACAGGAAAGAAAAAGCATTTGGGTCTGTAACAAACACAATTATACCGACCCACAAAATCGAAAGCGGTGCGCCCATTAGTAAAACGACCAGTTGGGTAGTGGAAAAAAGAGACGCCATAAGGTGTGAAGTTTGCACGCGCTTTAGAGTGGGGAATGTAATTATTGTTCCCTGCGTCTGCTAACGAGTCTCCGAACACAAACATGGCCGGCACATATGGCTGTTTTTTAGCCGCTACAGAAGAACTGATTATCCATAGCCCAACTAAAATACTCAGCACTAATTTCTCCATTCTTCTCCTTAAATCCATCCTATACCAGCACGCCCGCTGAATCTCTAAGTCGTTCGCCTATTTATTTACAATAGGTAGCTACGCAGAGGAAGAAATCCCGTGGAAAAATTTACAGACATTGATGAGGGGACAGAATTCACGGTACAAGTGGATTTTTGACCCCACTGAGAATGAAATAATGGTGAGCTTGCAGAGCTAATTTACCTTTCCATGCTGGGTCCACTGCTAAAAGTATTCGCATTGTTTGTACCGATCTTTTCTTTCGGATTAACGCCGCGTATTTCTTGGCAGATGTAATCTCCGAATAGTAGTGCACATTTCAGTGCTGACATGAAAATGATGCTAGGGCAAAACTGAGGGGCCCAGGCTCAAGCATGCGAAGCACTTTTACTTGAATACTTGATAAACTTTAAAATTCTGTCGGAAGCTTCTGATGGCTTGTCAGTGGAGTGAGCAATATATCCCCATCGTAAAATAAATACCATTGGTGTTTAAGGACGCTTCGGATTCGCATTGTCATGTGCGTGTTCGGGGTTAAAAAAATGTCTGTCGAGCAACTTGTTTTTCTTGGTGGCCTGTTGGCTGTTTTTTAATATATTTTGAACAAAATATATAAATAAATAAATAAATAAAGTTATCAAGAATAGTTGATAGAAATATCTGTCTAATCAAAAATTAGTCACAAGGTTACAATAAAGAACCAAAAGTTACATACTAGTTGAATAAGATTTTTACAATTTTTTTAGGGGAGAGGGTTTATGTGCACCCTACTTTCGTGCTTCTCAAAATCTTATGCAGATATTTCAAATTATTTTCAATTTTGTATGACAATTGGAATCTCAATATAGTAGATTTCCATAATCCATTAGTATCTCTAAAATTAATTGGAATCTCTTACTTTTAAAAAATTGTTTTCAAGTCTATATGATAAAATATGATGCACACCAACATGCATTTTTTGTGATTGGAATATTGTGGATAGGGGAGAATTACGCACTGTCTCAAAAGTTGGACCACTTAGTCGAGATTGACAAGGTTGTTTAATGCCCGTGCTTTGTATTTCTTTTGTGTTTGAATAAATTTTTACCCCTTTTTAAGTGTCACTAAGTGGTGTTTAATGGTGCACTAATGTGACATTACATTAAATGGTTGCTTTTTGAAATTTAGAGTCTTTTTTGGGGGTAGGCATTGATATGACATTTTTAGTGTACCATTATTATAGGGCCAATTTTGTATTTTGAAACATTGAGAATACATGAGGAGTCACAAGGTAAAACATTTTTTGTTTTCGAATTGATTCATACGATGCATTTTCAGAGAGGTCTATTTTGTATATTATGTAATATCGAATGTAGTGGTTGTTAATTTTTTCATAAATCAATTAAGAGTTGAATCTAAAATCCTCCATTTGTTGACGGGGTACTCTAATTCTAATACTAAACTAGTGACCTTTTTGATAACTTGTCCATCTACTATTCAAATGTGACTCATTTTTCAATGTCTTCTTTGAGTCTGACTGCTGCACTCCAAGAGTATACCATAAACTACCAGCCTTTTTAATGACTGAAAATGTGTATTCCAAGATTTAACCACTGAATTACCAGCCTTTTTGATGTCCGAGAATGAATACTCCAAGACTGTACCACTGAACTGACTGATACATCTTCTATTCAGATATGACTGTTTTTCTAATAATAATAACTTAAACATCACGTCAACCACAAAAAAGATAGGCTTCGCAAACTTTAGGTGTTGTACTCTTGTTCTCCTTGGAACACGTGAGCGCAACTCTCGTACCTACTTACAGCCTAATGTAGAGCTTAGACTTCAGTTTTTTCACGGCAGAAAATATGTGGAAAACTGTAATGAATAATTGATGACATTGCAAGGTCCGTTAAAAAAAAAAGGTATAAGATCATAATAAAAATAAATGAATAATAATTATTCTTCCGATGTTCCTCACTGTAACCACTATCCATTTATTCTAGAATCATCGTAAGCTTTTGTTCCATTCCAACACGTGTAATGGAACGTTGAATAGATTTGCTTCATAATAATGTTTTACCGTCAGGGCTGCGCTGTACAGTCAAATCCATCCCCCTAACGTAATACTCGAGAACTCACATATTTTTTTTATGTACTGTTTAGAGCATTAAGGATTAATATTATTTTTATTTAGTCATCTCATTTTATCATTGATTAACTCAGATGTTCTCTTTAATTTATTTATTTATTATTTAATTAGTTAAGTGGTCAGTAGCCAAAAGCGTTCCCCTTTTGTCTTTTAGTTTTTATTCTTGGGGTTATATAGATTAGCTGGTATTGAGTGATCTTTACCATAATTTAGTTTTAGTTTTGTTTTTTATTGATTGATCTTTCATATAAGATTTAGGTTTGCATTTTTGTTGATATTGATTGATTATTGATATTTTTTTACTTTTTTATATTGAGTTCTTCTTGACATATAATTTAGATTTGATTTTTTTGAAAGTTTATAGTTATCTAGTCTATTAATTAATATGTGGTGGATTGTAGGAGGCTTGCCTAATATTTCAATTGATAGACTTTTAATTCAAATAAAAATTAAAAATATACATTTTCTATTTATATTATTTCACATTGTTGAAAAAAAATATTATAGTGTTTGGTTCTATTTTTATTTCAATCTTAAATCTATTAGTTAAATTCTTTTTATTAATTAATTTACAATTGATCTTACTCCCTAAGGTTTTTTTTTGGAAAAATGCATAATTTTAATAGAGGTAAAAGAATATACAATAGATATCAACAACTTGGAAGAAGCCTACCAAGCCAAAAGGTTTGAAAGAGACAACCCAGATTGAATACAAGGAAGAAATACATAAAGACAATAGCTGAAAGCTAAAGATTTGAAGATTATTATAGCTACCAGCTAGATTACACTCTAGATAATTATGATTGTACTTCAAAGTTGTTGCCGAGCTTCTCTTTTTAGCTTCTAAGTTTCCTACTAGTTTAGACTAGGTCAAATAGTATAATTCTTTACATGAACTTGACTAGTCACATAGCCTAGTCTACTAAATTCAAATTTGAAATCTCTTACTTTTGGATATGATTTTCTAAAGATCTGCACCAAATATCTCCAATTAAGCCACCAAGATAATGAATATGCAAACATATCTATGAGCCTTTAGATCTCATTCCAAAATCATTGTGCAGTCATCTAATATGTACACTTGTACATCTAGGAAAAAAAGACACAAATCTTACTTAAGATGAGTGGATGAAAACTAGTTAAACAAGATTTTTGATATAATTTGAAACAGTTCTAAAACATTCAAGGAATAAATGAGGAGTCACAAGGTAAAACATTTTCTTCTGCAATGCATTTTTTTTGGAAGGTATGTTTTGCAAGTTGTTAATTTTTTCATAAATCAATTAGGAGTTGAATCTAGAATGTTCAATTTGTTGATAGGATCTAAGCTAATGACCTTTTTGATAATTTGTCCATCTACCATTCAAGTGTGACTCGTTGTCCAACACCCCCTTTGAGTCAGACTGCCATACTACAAGAACCTACCACTGAACTACAACCTGCTCCAAGACTTTACCACTGAACTACCCGCCTTTTTGATGACAGTATTCCAGGACTCTATCACTGAACTACCAGCCTTTTTATCACTGATCCATCTTTTCAAAATGACTGTTTTTTCCAACAATAATAACTTAAAGATCACGTCAACCACGAAAAGAATAGGATTCGCAAACTGTAGGTGTTGTGCTTTTTTTCTAGCCGGCACATGTGAGCGACTCTGATAGTTATAGGATTGCCTAATATAGAGCTTAGATATGATAAACGTATAACTGTACTCTAGTTTCTTCACGGCAGAAAATAGGTGGAAAATTGTATGGAATTAATGATGAAATTGCAAGGTCCGTCAAAAAAAAATTATAAGATCATAATAGAATAATGAATAATTAATTACTTTTAGATGTTGATCACTGTAACCACTATCCATTTATTCCAGATTCATCGTAGATTTTGTTCCATTCCAACACGTGTAGTGCAACGTTGAACAGATTCGCATCATAATAATGTTACTCTAACGGCTGCGCTGTAGTCAAATCCATCCCACTAATGTAATACTCGAGAATTCGCATTTGGTATCGAGTGATCCTTTTCATATAATTTAGGTTTGAATTTTTTTTATAGTGTTATTTTTGTTATTATATAATAAATGTTTGAATTTTTTTGGTATTTTTATAATTTTAAATTTTTAGATAGTTTTATAATTATATTGATATTTATATAGAGTTTATTCTGTTAATTAATTAATAGGTGGGATATTATAAGAAATTTATTTAATTGTTTTTAAACATACATTATTTTATATTATTTCACATTGTTTAAAAAATATTATTATATGTTTCGTTTTATTTTTATTTCAATTTTCAATCTATTAATTAAATTCTTTTTATTAGTTTACTTACAATTTATCTCACTTCTTAAATTTCTTGCTTGTTTAGATTAGACCACATATCATAGTTCTATATATGAACTTGATTGGTCACATGGAATTTGACTTAAACAATAATCTTTAAGTTTTTGATTTGATTAGGTGCCTCATTTGAAAATAGTACTAATATGTAGGTCCTACTAGAGAAGCTAGTGTGATTTCAAATGAGCTACTCAAAAAAGTCAAAGTTTAGAATATATTGTTTAAGTCTACTCATCACATAACCTAGTCTATTAGATTTAAAATCGAAATCTGATACTCATGAAATTGATCATCTTAAACATTCATAAATATTATATTGTCATTTATAAACAGAAACATTTATTCATAACAAAGTACACATCCAAATGATTACATCAGTAAATAAAAAACATATTTGATGCAATCCAACCCTAAACAAAATCAAGTTACACAACTAATTTACACATTGATTACAGGACATGATTCACGCTTCAAGTGGACTGTTGACCCCACTGTGTGTCAGATAAAGATGAGGTTGCTGAGCTAATTCACAGTTCTATGCGGGTTCCACTGCTAAAGCTTTCACAGTTTTTCCTTTCAGATCAAAGCCACGTTTTTCTTGGCAGGTGTAATCCCCAAAACTGAAGGGCCCACAGTTGAATACACCTAAATATGTAAGGAGATTCAGAGAAATCAACATGACTCTTACTTAAAATTAGTGCTTAGAGATTGGTTTGTAGATAGAGTTGTATATAGAGGTATAAGCTTGTGTTATGATTTAGTTTTATATATCAAGAAATTAATTGCTGTTTAAGATTTTTAATTCAGTTATTAAAGTCATATTTTATTTAAATATTATAGCATTTCAAGTATATATATATATATGTTTCAAACTGAAATCTATATATGCATCTTTTTGTACCATCATATCTTCACAATTATTATCTCCAAACTGCAATTTAAATTAATTTATGAATGTTAAATGATTTGAAATTTGATGTCTTTCTACATATTTTAAATAGTTTTTTTTTTTTAATATAAATATATTAGTCTTATATTAAAATTAAAATAATATAATATTTAAAAAAGTAAAACTACAATCTATAAAATCTAATCTATACTTTGAATGTTTCTGAATTTGTTTACTTTCTATTTTTGAAAGGTATAAAATCTAGACATAGATTATAACAATGACATCACATTTAAATCACCACACTATATTAATAGGGAACTTTTGAGCTGATGGTTAAAGAATTGGCTGACATGGTGTTAGATTTGATGAACGTTTAACTGTATATAAGCTTTTTCACAGTGGAATACAGTCAAGATCTGTGGAAAATGGTATGGAATTAATGATGAAATTGCTGGGTCCATCCAAGAGATAATGATAAAACTAAATAATTAATTATTCTTTTGATGTTTGTGACTGTAACCACAATACATTTATTCCAGAAACATCATATAAACTTTAATTCCATTCCAACACGCGAATTTTAAAGTTGAAAAGATTTGCGTTATAATAATGTTTTCTTGCAACGGCTGGGTTGTATAGTCAAATCCATCCCCCTGTCATAATAATTTAAGGATCCTCCAGATTTGCATATTTTATGTTACGAGCTCGAATTGGATTATTTTAAGCATTGTACTCGTTTGAGCATTAATTTTATTTATTACCATCTTTTTTTAATCATTATTAACTCATATGTTATAGGACATGCTTCAAAAGCTAGTCCACACAATTATTGATCGCTTTTCTGTAGATATGAGTAGGGAAAGACTTTTCCCTTTTGCTTAATTTGAGGTTATAAAGTGGGTGGTGATGAGTGTTTGTTAGTATGTAATTGAAGTTTTAAATTTTGGATAATTCGAATAATGATAAATTTGATATGATTTTTTCATTAATTTGTGGAAAGTTAGTAGGTGAGAGAATAAAGGAAATTCACCTAATATTTCAAATGAGACTATGAAATTTTTTCATTTAAAAAATAAAGCTTCAAAACACTTTTTTTTAGCTTATTTAATATTGTTGGAAATATTATTGTAGTGTTCAACATTATGTAGAATTTGATTAGTTGAGACCTTCTATAATGTTTTTATTCTTTAATTGATTTAAGAAAAATATTTACCTTTTATCAAGTGTATAGATAAAAATATATATATTTTATCTTAGGTGTAGATAGATGGTGTGGTGTTGAGTGCTTGTTAGCATGTAATTTAGTTTTGAATCTTTTAAAAGTTTATGGACTTATTGAAATGGTAGATATTATTTATTTATCTAGTCACCTACTTAACCAATAGATGGGGAGATTTAAGAAGCTCACCTAATTATGCAAATGCTAAACTACCAATTTTCCTCATATAACAAATACAAAGTAGAATCAATTATATTGTTATAGTTTTCAAATTTATTTTGTATTATATATATGAATTTCAATCTTGAACCTAAATTTTTTTAGTCTCATTGTAGTGTTGAAAATTGCATATATTGTTAATTTCAATTTTATATATTTTTAACAAAGTAATTAAATAAATATTTCAATAGAGAAAATTATGAAAAATATTTGATAATAATATTGTTCAATAAAAAATCAATCACAAGGTTGTAATAAAGAACCAAAATTTACATAGTTGAATAAGACTTTTCCAATGACTTAGGGGAGGGGAGAGGCCAAAAATATGTTCACCCTAACTTTGTGCTTCCCAAATACTATGTTCCCTACTCAAAAAAGTTGTTTTCAAGTCAACATGGTCAAATAGGGGTCTAATTTTGTTCACCTACCATTACAAGTATTGGTACCCGTATCACCTATTGGCCCCCTTCCCTAGCTTGTTATCAAGCTAAAACTTCAGAACTTTTTCTTTGATTTGTTGTAGCTAGAGCGTAACCTTCACATTCCTCTTGCATAGATTGAACTAAGAAAATTAATTATACATCTAGTTGACAAGCAGCCTAAGAAGATGTTAATTCCATTCCAAACTAAATATAAAAAGTTGTAATTTATATAGTTACAAAATGAATTACAATACAAATTGATTAGTATGTTGTGTTTGAAGTTCTAGGAGTTGATCTCTTAGATTAAGTATCACTATGGATTTAGATTACTCTTGTCGATTTGAAACCTCATTGATACTTTGAAATTTTTCATAATATAACAAATGTATAAACTGTTGGACTCAATTTCTCATACAAAATATACCTTCGAAAAAATATTGAGATAATAGTTCTTTCATATACTTGTCCATATACTATTCAAATGTGACTCAATTTCCAACACACTCTTTAGATGAGAACAAAAGTACCCTAAAATAGTTGCTCTACTACACAATACCAACCCTCTTGATGAGGGATCCATTTTCTATTGTAATGAATGATGAATTTGCGAGGTCAGTCAAAAAGTGTAAAGATCATAAAGGAAATAAGTGAATAGTTATTATTCTTCTGATGTTGATCACTGTAACGACTATCCATTTATTCCACAAACATCGTAAGCTTGTGTTCCTTTCCAACACGTGACGTGCAATGTTGCACAGATTTGCGTCATAATAATGTTTTACTGTAACAACTAGCCTCTATAGTCAAATTTATCCGACTGACATAGTAATTCAACGGTTCTCTCGAGAATTCGCATATTTTTAAGTTACAATCGAACGTGCTGTTTAGAGCATTATCCTCGTTTGAGGATAAATATTATTTATTTATCATCTTATTTAACTAGATGTTCTGTTTAAATATATTTTTCCTTGAATTGGTCAAGTTGTCGGTAGCAAAAAGCATTCCCCTTTTTCTTTTATTAAATATATACTTTTTCTTCTTG
The DNA here is from genome assembly GCF_030272615.1 of Cryptomeria japonica. Classification (NCBI taxonomy): domain Eukaryota; kingdom Viridiplantae; phylum Streptophyta; class Pinopsida; order Cupressales; family Cupressaceae; genus Cryptomeria; species Cryptomeria japonica. Next base: position 110,567,234 of record NC_081411.1, on the reverse strand, counting down.
GGTTATATAAATTGGTTGGTGTTGAGTGATTCTTAACATATAATTTAGGTTTGATATTTTTTTTAAGTTTAAATTTTTATTGATATAATTTATCTGATCATGTCAACTAATGGGTGGGGGATTATAGGAAGATCGTTTATTTTTTCAATCGAAAGACTTTAAATTCAAATATTAAATAAAAAACACATTTTTTACATTATTTGATAGTGTTGAAAAATAAATTATTATAGTATTTTGTTATGTTTTATTTCAATCTTAAATTAAATAATTAATCTTTTCTATTAGTTCAATTATAATTGATCTCATCTCCTAAGTTTCTTTTTAGTTTAGACCAGGTCACATAGCATAGGTCTATGCATTAACTTGATTGGTCACACAAAATTTGGCTTAAAGAACATATTTTAAATGTTTATTTTAATTTATCAAAGAAACTTACAAGAAAATAATAGCAATTCAAGTATAACTACAAAAGAAGAGGATTAAAAGCCTAAAAAGTTACAGATAACATCAACTGAACAACATACTTCTTACAAGAAAATACGACGTTGTTAAACCATGTCCCGAGGGGATATGTTGTACACTTACCAACAACTACTACAAATGAAGAGGTTTTAATTTTTTTTCTGGTATTGAGTGATCTTTAATATCTAATTTAGGTTTGACATATATATATATTTTTATATTAACTAACTAAAGTGATCTTTAATATCTAATTTAGGTTTGAATTATTTTTTTAATATATAATTTAGATTTGAATTTTTTGAAAGTTTATAATTATATAGTTTGATAATTAATGTGGGAGATTATAAGAGCCTCGTCTAATTTTTCAATTGAGAGACTTTTAATTCAAATAAAAATAAAAAATATACTTTTCTTTTTATTCCAAAATGTTGAAAAAAAATGTTTCATTTTTATTTCAATCTTAAATCTAATAGTTAAATTCTTTTTATTAGTTTACTTACAATTGATCTTTTTTTTTTTATGGATAAAAGGCCAAGGCCAAAGAATTTTATTAATTTAAAAAATAGTTAGATTTACATTTACACCTCCATTCAATGTGGGCATTGGTAGGGAAGAATGGAGAGGAGAAAACCTCCGGTCTAGCCCAGATCCCTCAAGGATTAGAAAAAATTAATATTTGAGTTACAAAATGGGGATAAAAGATCACAAAGGGATCTTGTCCAAAATAATGAAGATTGTATGTAGAAATCCTTTGTGTAAAGTTGAGCTGTAGATTGCCCATCTCTAGGGGTGATCCTGCTACTTGTGGGCGACAATTCTTGCTATTCCTGAAACATAGGGTTAAGCATGCTCTGCTCCCTATGCTGCACAAAGTCTTGAAAAAATATCTCACTAGAATGTTAGGAAAAGGAAAACCGAACAAAGGTCAGCTTATACAATATATCATGCCTACCTGGATGGTCACCCTGTTAGGATACACAACTCAAAATATTAGTCTAAAAAGTCTCCAGAAACATAATGCGAGTGATTACCCATCAAAGATCATAAACTCAACAAACATTAACGAGGCAAATTCCATAAATATTCCTGCAAAGAGATCGCGAGGAGCTACCATCTGAAAGAATTTGATTCAAGGAACTTCCAAGCCCTAATTGAGTGTCATGGGAAAGCTTTAAGTGAGAGAAAATTTTATTAGGTCATCCCTCCATCTAATATTATAATGCTGGAGATTATTGGGAAGAAAGAGGAATGTTGACATATGCATTTGAGTCTGATTTAACTTAAAACTGAGAGAACAGGCAAGAAAATAGGAAACTATATATGAATATGGTTATATAGATGTATGTTTGAATATAATCCTAATATATATATATATATATATATATATATATATATATATATATGTGTGTGTGTGTGTGTGTGTGTGTGTGTGTGTGTGTGTGTGTATACATATACATATGTGTATATATATACATATACATATGTATATATACATATATATATATATATATATATATATGTATATATACATATGTATATGTATATATATATACATATGTATATATATATGTATATATACATATGTATATGTATATGTATCTATATATGTATATATATCTATATATGTATATATATACACATATATATGTATATATATCTATATATGTATATATATGTGTGTGTGTGTGTGTGTGTATATATACATATATACATATATATATATGTATATATGTATATATATATATATGTATATGTGGGTGGCTGCAAGAAGTTGAGTCCCACTTTTGGGCAAAAAGTGGAAGTGTTTTCTCTGTTTTTCAAATTTTATGTCGATTGATGTCAAATTTGATGCACTTAGAGATTGAATCTCAAAAAACTTCAATAATAGAAAATGTAGTGCTCAGAGTCTACTTTTCAAATATGTAATTTATTTTAATACCCACATGGTAGAAATCTCTTTTTAGTAGGCATGTTTAAAAACCATTTTTCAAAATGCCTATTTCAGGACCATACCACGCATGTGTACGACCACCCTTTTTGGATGCAAATAAATGAACTTTTGCAAATCCTTCTGGGAAATGATACCTAAGACACCAAATATTGATGAGAATATTTTTGCTTATTTTTTTATTGAATATATTTTTTTTATTAATTTTTAACTGATAATAAAGTATATTTTCAAAACATTAGGTGTACGAACACCATAATTTGATGAAAATTTCATATTTTTCCATTTTTTGTTTTTAATATTCAAAAGAATTGTATGTAGATTGATGCCATATAGTTTATTTTTCTAAAATCCTAAAAACCAAAAAGTTATTAAAGTTTTAGTGAACCTTGGTATTTTAGGTTTAGGTTCCACTTTTGATTAATAAATAATACAAAAATAGTAAAAGTAATCTTATCACTATAAAATTTACATTTTTGAATTCAGGACGCTGAAAACTCTAATGGGTTTTTGTTTCGTCCAAAAATTCAATCAGAAAAGCCCTCAAAAAATTAGGCCAAGGTAGAAATCTGATGTCGATTTACCTTAGTCATTTTTTTGGAGGTCCAAGCATAGGCTTGGTGAGACCAAGCCTATCTCGAAGAAAAAAACAAATCTAAGGAATGTTTCCCGCCCCTAATTTTAAAAAATGGGCGCCCGTTTCTGAAAAGATCCATTGGGCCAGAATTTGGCCCACAAGCACAAATCCCAATGATTGAATGATTTTTCAATCATTGGCTGACAAGTACGATCTGCAAAGAGAATGTTTTGATTAATCATTCTCTTTTTTTGTCTTATTGTCGATTTCGTAAAGAGATTGATTCGAATTCAAATTTTGGTGTAGCCATGGGATCAAATCAACACAGGAAGAGGCAAAGGAAGGTTATGACAACTGAGGAGATTGCAACAAATAGGGAGAAGGAGGCAATGCATCAACGAGAGAGAAGATCAAGAATGAGACAAGGAGCTTCAAGTTCCACAATTATTTTAGAAGAGGAGAACATCAATGAGACCATGAATGCTGACGAAGGAAACACAATATAACCATTTAATTTAGGTGCATCTTCTAATCCATTATTGGATACAGGTATGTCTCCACAGCCCCATGTTTTTTCTCATGAAGAAATTGGTGATTTAGTAGAAGCAGGTTACTTATTAAATGAAATTCTAATTGAAAATCAAACCCCAAATGAAATTAGAAGTCAAGTTGAAAGTGAAATTGAAATCCAAATTGAAACCCCAACTGAAACTAGATCTCAACTTGAAACTGAAATTGAAACCAAATTTGAAACTCCAAATGAAATTGAAAATCCACCTGCAACTAAAACCAATAATGTGTATGTAGACATGGAAACACCAATTGAAAATGAAACATGTTTGAATGATAATCAAATGAATAAAAATTTTGAAATTAAAAGTGATGTACTAGACAACCTTCCTGGCTTGGTTTCATGGAGACAGAATAGGACACATGCAAATAGATTGTTTAGACATTTTTTTTATAATAAGAAATTTGGGTTTCAATGTCAATTAATGGTACAACTAATTAAAATGACTAAAATGCGAAAAGTGATGAAGAAGTTAGGCTTTTATGTCAAACCCAAGAAGAAGGAGGAGTTTTTAAAACAAGTTGTATCGACTGTTGCTAGCACCTTTGATACAATTGGAAAGAAAAGTCGTTCTAAAGATAAAAATGTGGCATGACGGGCAATAACAACAGCTTTAGTAAGCCAAACAACTTCTAATAAAAGAATGATGAGTAACATAAGTGGATATCTTAATATTCATCGCAAAACTTTGTCAAGAGCTATAAAAAGAAGAGTTAATTTTGAAAGTGATCTGGCAAACAAATTGTGGACTGTTAGTGGTAGACTACCAAGGTCTGATATGAAACTTACTAGTGAAGCCAAAAATTTGATCGAAAAATTCTGGCACGATAATACGAGAGTATCACCTAATGTTAGAGATGTTCTTAAATTAAGAGTTGGGTCAAAAATTCATGATCCACATCCAAAACACCTATTGGACATGACTCAAACTGAATTGTATAAAAATTTTTTGGATGATAAAGTGTTGACTATTAGCATTTGTCAAAGGCCTTTTGAAAAGTGTAAACCTTGGTATGTTCGAATTAACAAGGAAAGAGTCACATGTTGTTGCAAAACTCATGTTCAATTTCGCTACCTTTATGATGTATTTCGATATATACATGTTACCATGCATAGTAATGGAATGTTCCAAGAATGTGGTATAAATATACCACCTGAAACTATCAAGGAGTTTATTTTAAGTTTGTTTTGCAACCCACTAAATGAACAAAATTTCCTTTTCAATGCATGTGTTTCTGGTGTATGTGATATATGTGGCAATCTTGCATTGTTGGATGAATGTTTGCATGAAAATCTTTCAAATGATTTTGGACAACAATTAATTGACGTTAAAAGATTTAAAACTATTGAGTATCCACTGAAGGATGGAAAGGTTGGAAAATGATGTGATCTAATCACTGAAAAAGTTAGTGTTCATGCATTTATGAATGAATTCAAGAGTAACATCATACCTAAATATGTTAAACACACTCAAAATGCTAGATGGCTCGATGGTCAGTTTTGAATATGTAAGGATACATTTCCTGTTGGTAGTATACTTTCGGTTGTTGACTTTGCAGAGAACTACATGCTTGCACCACAAGATGAGGTACAATCACAATACTACAATTCAGTGCAGGTATCAATTTTTGTCCATATTGTCTATAAGCATGCACCAGATAGTACACAAGAGGATCACAAATTTTTGAGAGAGTACCATTTCTATATGAGTGATAATAAATTACACTCATTTGAGTTTGTCCAGTTTTGATTCAAGACCTTTTTTTAGAATTTGAGGGAGAGAGAAATTCAAATGACACAACATCTAATATGGTCTGATAATTGCACAGGGCAATTCAAGAATGCTAGAATGTTTTATTGGTTGAGTAGGATTCATAAAAAAACTAATATCAAACACATTTGGAGTTTTTTTGAGGCTAGACACAGGAAAGGAGAACATCACGGTGCTGGTGCATGTGTTAAAAGAGCCCTTTGTAGAGAGCAACTCAAATTCGAGGAAAAGGCTAAATTAAAAAATGCAAGTGCAATTGTGGATTGGTGTAGTGCAAATTTATCCACAGGATCAAGTCAGAACTCTACAATTAGACATTTCTTTTGGCTAGTTAAAGAGGAGAATATCCTTCCAAGATATGATTGTGATACAATAAATGGGTCGGCTAGATGGCATTCATTTAAGAGTTCTAATTCTAACACTTGGACTATATGGACTAGAGAGCTTGCATGTTTTTGTCAATTTTGTGTTGCAAGTGAATGGAAAGAATGCGAGAATGCGGAATGGGTCGAAGAATGGCAACACAAATCCTTAACACCTACCGAGACACAATATGAAGATGTTAGAAGAAATGAAGACCTTGATCATGCATTTGCATCAGAAGATTATGATCATGTTTCGGACCTCATACAACTTGGTAATTTAATTCAATTTATTGTTTATAAATTTAAATTATATATTTTTATGTATTGTCATATAATTTATGATTACATATTTGAATTATAAATTCTAACAAGTTTTATTTCTACACATTGTACTTAAATTTGTTTTATAGGACATGTGTATGCTGTTGTTGCACCTGAGGATAATGATGAGCAGGTTGAGTATTGGCTAGCTAGATGTGTAGAACCTAAGAAAAATTTGATATGTGATCAAGTAGATGATGATGGTTTTCAGTATCCAGTTGGGTCTATTGTGGTGGTTGGTACATGGCTACACAAATACTTAATAAGAAGGAATGGCTTACCAGCTTATGAAGACTACCAATCACAAAATAAGATTATACACTATTCTCATTTGGTGGTGGCAACAAACATCAAATTAGAAAGATACAAAGGTAGACTTGCTAATAAGGTATTGTGGACACTTTTAGTAGAAGAGCATGAGGCAATCATAGACGCATTGCAGAAGAGAGAGGATGCAGATGGTACATTGGGTTGAATCAAATTTATATGCATGTAAGATAGAATTATGTCTTAAATATGACCTAACTCTATATTTATCATTGTATGACAAATCTATATTTATAGTGTACTTTTTTATTTTAGTACCATGAAGTCCATGCTTTTCATACCACTACTATCCGCACTAATAAACCATCAATACACTAGTAAAGTAGTGTGGTCAACTTAAGAGGAAAGTCGATACTATGTTTGTAGCTTCCTAATAATTTGGTTAGCCTTAATTCCATCAATCTATTGGATTCCTCTATGAGATTCATTTATAATTAATAATCCTTTTATATAATCATGAAAATCATGATTCCTGTATGAGATTCATTTATAATTAATAAGTCAATACTTGTGTGAACTCTTTTAAATATTTAATCACGATAATTGTTTTTCTTTGTCCCTTTAACATTGTATTTGTCTACATTTGATACAATTTTGGTTTCATAAACAATATTGTATTAGTTATCTTTTTCTTAATGTTATTTTGTGCACATTGAATTATAAACTGTTGCACTATAATAACAAGTCTTGAAATAATAATTTAATAAGGAAATGGCATTAAAACAAGTCCAAATAACATAATAACAAAACAATGTATCACATATATAATCACTAGAGTGCGCCAAATCACATAACACAACCTGATATCATAATAGCAAGGAAATGACATAATAAAAAGTCCTATATATAATCACATAACACATAACAACAAGTCCTATATATAATCACATAATAACAAGTCCCGGGATAACATAACAAGTGTCATCATAAAAAGTCCACAATACAATAACATGACATGATCTAAAATATACAATCTAAGAACTCGCGTGCATCTCATCTACAGTCCTCTTCACTCCATGTGAAGGTGGCTGAGATGAATCATCCTGCTGCACATGGTCCTAAGATGCACCATCCTATGTTTGTGCAATATTAGTGTTTGCACCCTCCTGTGCATTATTAAAAGATTTTACATGAGAAGAAGTTACTTGCATAATTCACTTATAAAGTAATTAAATACTAAAAAAATTTAAATAAATTACCATACGACCATGCTCGACAATGCCCTCACTGATACGTGGAGGTCCACTATCATGAACAAGAAAAGTGGTCATAGCCAAGTCCTGCAAAAAAAAACATTGTATATCAATTTTGATAATCCATATAAAAGCCAAGTACACAGTATAAACAAATTAGAAATTATTTTTGTAATCGTCGTGCCTCAAATGATAATGTCGATGGTTGCATCTGGCTCAACCCCATAGCCGTACCAATATTGGTAGTGGTGTGGACCTAAACAACATATATAAAGCATGAATCAAACTTGTATATATACATAAATTATAAAGTATATATATATATATATATATATATATATATATAGACTACAAGATTATCACAAAAAAGCATACATGTGATGCAGGGAAAGTAACTGATAGTCAAAGGCGTACATGTGATGTGCCATCAAACACTCCAGAAGCCTACAATTGCAAAAAATAACGAACATGAATCAAAGTTGTACTTAAATTAGTAAGCATGTAAACACTTCAAATTAATGGATGAAAAACATACTAGTGGTATGTGAGGCTGAGCCTCAGTGGTCCATGGGTCACCTGAAGAAGTACCCACCTTAGTGCTAGATGAAGCACCCTACAAAATTGAAAAAACATATCATATGTAAATCATTACATTAAAAAATTTATTATTTATTTTAAATGTACATATCAATACAATCTATCTAGATGAAAGTGCATACCGTAAATGGGGCACCAACATCTCTAGGTATTGAGGTAACATGCTATTTGTTCCTCAATGATGTGGTGTGATCCATCATCTGTTCAGAAAAAATTGACTCATGTTATGGTTCATATGTGTATATATAAGGAATTTAATATTGCACTGTAAATTATACAAATAAATTTGTACCTCTCTAGGTTGATCATCGTCTACCCACAGGAGATCAACATATGAAGAGACGACATCAACATGTGCAGCCTCCTCGGCATCATCGTAACCACCATGGGTGACATCAACATCATCAAAATCATCATCTCCTCTAGGGGCAGCCTCACTCTATGGACCCCTACATACATCCCCACAACTCGTGCAAACATGTGCTAAGCAGGGGGCAACCCTCACCTCCCGCAACTGCTATACCAAATTGCCCGACAGGACACTCAATGAACCTAGAGAAGAATCCACTACTCGATGATGGGAAGGTGCTGGAACAACTAGTGATGGAAGAGGAACCAATGGATCATCGCACACACGGTTTCTAACCCTGTCGCTCAATTTTGCTCCTGGCCTATCCTGGGGCATGCCTCTCCCAACCCCCTGAAAAGATCTAATATCAAAGTAATTGGGCTTTTTGCCCAATTCAAATTCCGCCCATAATTTCTTCAAAAAATACATTGGGACCTCAAAATTGTAGTGTGGTGGATGGTCAAAGACCATCCACCACCTCTCCCAGAAGTGGCTAGCAATGCCCGAGTGCCTACACCATCGAATAGAGATCTATGGCTTCTTCAGATCTATCTCTTCACCCGTCTTAGGGTTCACAAAATATTTTTTCAAATCTATTTTTGTTATTTTTAAATCATTAACTTGTTTGTATGTGAGGCCATCTGTGTAAAATGCATGCAATCCCTCATGCCAGCTACGATAGCTATCTAACTCGCTATCTAATGCCTACATAGATTGTACAATGCCTTGCATACTATCTACAAGCCGTAACAACTGAGGGGGTGGATGAGGCTCACACCTAATAGTGTGAATATCTCTAATCAGAGAATCAATATTTGTCCTAATTGTCTGTCGCAACTGCTTTGGTGGAGGTGGAGGTGGAGGTGGAGGTGGAGGTGGAGGTGGAGGGGGTGGGGGTGGAGGTGGTACTATACCTAATAGCTCATCTATCTCAAACTCATCCATCATGTGAAAATAATCTGCATATATATACAAACATGAAAATTTACAATTACAATTATAAACATGAAAATTTACAATTACAATTACAAACATGAAAATTTACAAACTTGAAAATTTACAATTACAATTACGAACATGAAAATTTACAAACTTGAAAATTTACAATTACAATTACAAACATTAAATTTTTGATTACTTTTATAGGATTTTATATAGATTGTTACAAACAGAGATTAATCAAAAATTTATAAAAGACATTTAAGGGAAGAATTATTAGGATTATGATCTTTTTAGTAGAGCATATTTATTGGTTATTCTTATTTTTAGAAGCTCACTTCATCAATGTTCGATAAGATATATGAAGGGTAGATCATAAAACTACATAGTTTTTTAAAGTTGAAGGTGCATTTGGGCTTTAGAAGATCTTCCATGACTTGTAAAGTCAAAGGAGGTGATCTAAAACCAAGCATATAATTATTTTAAATTTTATAAAATCATTATGCTTAATCAATTTGGGAAATATAAAAATAATATCCAATCTCTTTACTATTATAATTAAACTAGTCCCTTTTGTTTGTCGATGTGAGTGTTCCCTTTCTAATTTTAAATTACAAACTTGAAAATTTACAATTACGATTACAAACATGAGGAGGCATCATAGGTTTCTCTATTCATCCTTTTGTGGTAAAATTAGAAAGGGATAACTATGATTCTTTTGTAAAATGGTATCTTCATAAGTTTTAGGTGGTTTAATCATTTTCCTTTTATGTATGGAGTCATACCTAAACTAGAAAAACTAGAAAATATATAATCTTGGTGTAACATCATTGACCATGTAGGAGTGATTTAATCTAGTATCATGATCATGATTCTATGTGTATTGCATTGGATATTGATTTCCCCCACACACTTTGGAATAGACTTTAGGAGATCCATACCCTTCCCTTCGGAATGGATATTGTTTCATTCCCTTTGTAGATGAAGATCACATACCCTTCGATGGTGATACTTAAGAGGAAATTCATTACATCATATTAAATAATTTATTTACTTAAGATCAACTTTTATTTACATATTAAATAATTTTCAAAATATATTTTAATTATGTACATCAATTATATCAATTAGAATAAACATTTGGTAATGAAATACAAGCTATTATCATAAAAAATTTAGAATCAATTCATTCTAAATGTAAAATGATACATACACATATAAATATATAATCAGTTTTTTAATTTAATATATACTTGGCAAAATAAATTTATATAGACGTGTAAATTTTTAAGTAATTTAGTGGGGTTTATAATGAAACCTATCCAAGAAAATTTGTCATATATTAGTTCATACATAACTCATCTACCCTATATAGACACCACCCTCAACTCTCCCTTCTTGTTGGTTCTTATTTTACTATTTCAATTAATGCTTTCACATAATATAATACATTCACTTCCAACACACACTCTACTATTTTCATGTGCTTTCACATAATATAATACATTCACTTCCAACACACACTCTACTATAATACATTCACTTCCAACACACACTCTACTAATATTGCTACAATAAGATTGCAATACCTCAAACTCTTGATGTACACCTTCTATTTATACTTTCATGCTTTCCATTTGAGGCAAGTAGGTCACTAAGACCAATCCTTTCGAGAAATCAACAAACATTTCTTAGACAACCCTACCTTGATTCTCCCTTAACAATTTTCATGTCCATAATTAAAAGGAGTCTTAAGATCCATTTTCATAAGCCTACATTAATAATGAACATAATTAGGTTGAAGAAAAACCCCTCTTAGATAAAAAAATTTGCCTCCATACTTGTCTCAAGCATCATAGGTAGTTGGGAGCTTATTCATAATTCTTAGTAACATGTGATGGATTATAAACATGATACTTTGCAATTGATAATGATTCTATTTCATCTAAAATAATTACATATTCCCACCATTGTGCAAACTATGCACTAAAGAATTACAAGGTGATTATTGCCTAGTGATAGATATTGGTATAACAAATTACATTTTATTACAAATTGGTATAAGATAAACCAAATAATTATAACATACACTTTCATGGCCTACCCTTATATTGACATGTATGAAAACATAATGATGTAGTGATTGTGTTAGTTGATAACCACTTGTAGCCTAGACAATTCCTACACTATCTACAATGACCCATTTCTAATCATAGCCAATCCTCTTGATCATGCAAAAAAATGGGCCACCATGCCCTATACATGAGGTCTTAATTATTAGTTGTTATTGTAGACACCTAAAATTGTCATGTCTAATTAAATAAATATTTTATTTATTTAATTATCTAAGCCTAATTCTTCTATTAATTAAATAAATCTTTATTTATTTAATTAATTCATTTATCCTCTTCTAGCCTTATTTCTCATTTAAATAAATACATTTATTTATTTAAATTACCCCTTTTTCCTAAATTAAATAAATATTTTTATTTATTTAATTGTCTTATTCTTCTATTAATTAAATAAATCTTTATTTATTTAATTAATTCATTATCTTTTTCTACACATAACACATGTCATTCATCTCTTAATTCCTACACTACCTACCTCTTTCATTATTTTGGTATTTCTTATACCTACCCTTTAATCCTAGCCGACCTCTCTTTTTACACCTCTCAATCTTAACCCTCCATTTCTTATTATGTCTTCTATTTAAGGAGATGCTTTCTTCATTGTCAAACCCTAACTACTTGATCAATTGACTACACTACAATTCTACTTGCAACCACATTCCGTTCTTTGTTGAGCTCTTGTGCATACAAAAATCTGAGAGCAAGCATATCAAACAAGATCAATGGAGATAGGAAGAATGGAGATCTAAACCCTAGTGGACATGTGATGGTATAATCTTTGTGATTTTGAGTTATTTGCATTGTCTTAGGTTATCTTCATATGTTATGGTGGATCTTTGTTCATTGTTAGGCTAGGGTTTGGTGGTTGAATCCATTTTAGTCTTTCAATATTGTTGTTTATTGCTATCCATTTTCACCATATACATTTTGGCACGCCCGGTGGGACTCTTGTCCCTTTGCATTTAACATTTTTGTTGCAGATTTTGCATTTTTGAAGTTGCAGATCGGACGATTTCGACGACATTTTAGGTTTTTTCTGCATCTGCGAGTGTTCGGATCGCGTTTTTGTATTTCAGAGGCGTCTGTGATATCTTGGATAGCGTCTGTGTTTCTGTCATTTTCTATCACTACCCTCAATGGTCTTCCACCATACTTGTATAGGCCTTAGTTCAATACTCTAACCAATATATTTTTGACACATTATGACACAATGATGGTGCATAATCTTGAGAGGTCACCTAAACACAATGACATGGATAAAATTTAGGGGCTCCTCAACATTTCCCTCACTATATTCTATGCCCCTCTAATGCCAATCCCTTTTACTCATTTGCATTCTTCATTCTTGATGTGGATTTGGCCATGTGCGTATGATTGTGCCATTTACATTTTGAATGTAAATCTTTCAGTTTTACTTTGATCTTATTCTAGATGCTTCATTTGTTGCATTGTATGCCCCTGAGTGTTTATTGTTTGCTTAGTTTGATATATGTTTTGTGATTGCTTTGGACCCATGATGTGTTGGATCGCCTTATGGTGATTTGTAATTTTGTAGTTACATTGAGATGAATGATGATCTATTATACCTTTGTTGATTATGATAGACTGAAAACCAAAAAAAACTAAATTTAACTCTAAAAACTCCAATCAAAAACTAAATATATGTTCCATTTGATACAACACTGCTAGGAAAAACACTGATCACTAAGCACCATTTAATTTAGGGTTTAGGGTTAATCAACCAAGATAGTCAAATTTAGGGTTAATCAACCAAGATAGTCAAATTTAGGGTTAATCAATCAAGATAGTCAAATTTCTCCTGGGACTTGTTCGTTTTTTTCTATTTAGGGTTTAGTGTTCGTTTTTCTATTCAGGGTTTATTGTTCGTTTTTCTATTCAGGGTTTATTGTCTATTTTTTGCATCTAATGTTTATTCATTTTTCTATTCAAGGTTTATTGTCTATTTTTGCATCTAATGTTTACTGTTCGTTTACGTTTTTGTTTTTTGTTTTTTGTTTTTTTCCTATGGTTTAAATACTATTCATGTTTTTTTTTTTTCCTACGGTTTAAATACTATTCATGTTTTTTTTTTCCTACGGTTTTTACTATTCATGTTTTTTGCAATATTTGAAAACTAAAAACTATTTAAAACATGAAATAAAAGACGATTTTCAAACTTTAAAACATAAAAATTAAAAAATATCAATACATTAACATTTTTTTATGAAAAACAATAAAAATAAATAAAATAGAATATTAAAAATAAAGCTAAATACCTGGAAGGAGGTAAAAATGGTCTAGGGGGTCAGCTGAGGTGAAGAAAATGGGTACCCATGCTCCTTAGAAACGCCTGGCCATTTTTCAAACAGTAAAAATGATGGTAAAATGGTTTAAAAAAAAAAATACATTTCAAAAACAGATGCCCGTTTTCTTCAAATCAGGTGCCTGATTTGAAATAAATGGGCGTCCGTTTAGCTTCGGGCACCCATTGCTAAATGGACGCCCATTTTTTGTTGGCTTGGGCACCTGAAGCTAAACAAGTGCCCGATTTGTACAAATCGGGCACCCGTTTCTAGCAGGCTCATTTCCCAACCCGCGAACTTCTACAGGATTGGGACCCAACTCTGTACGTTTACCCATGTGTATATATGTATATATACATATATATGTATATATATGTATATGTATGTGTGTGTGTATATATATATATATGTATATATATATATACACTCACATATATATACATATATATATATACATATATATATATATATATACATACATATAATATCTATATATATATGTATATACATACATATATATATTTATATACACATATAGATACATATACATATATACATATACATATATATGCATATACATATATACATATACATATATATACATATACATATATCTATATACATATATAGATATATAGATATATATATATAGCGACCATGGAAGGCCTAGAGAGCCTGAAGGTGGTTGGGGCCAATCATACACAGGGAAGAGGATGAAGCAAAGCATAAACACAACTTAACAAAATTATGAAGCTAAGTTAAAGAATCCTAGAGAAATTATAGCCTGAAAACTTCTTAAGAACAAAACAAGAGACATAACATCAAGAAAGATCAAAACTACTCATAAAGATCCCTGAATGCAGAGACCAAGTTGCTAACCTTCCAAAGAGATCTTTAGTCCTTCTAGCATAGATAGCACAATGGGCTATCATTCATAATAGATTTTGATAGAGATCCTACCATGCCCAAAAATGCATAGAAAAAAAAAGAGCTATCTAAGCTAGCCTAGTCCGAAAAAGCTGGAAATAATAGAGAAGAAACACCAATGAAACAAAAATTTGAAAGATCGACATTTTTAAATATATAAGCATATATACATATATCTATATAAAATATGGATATATGGCTTTATCTCTACATATGTTTAAAATATAACAATCTTAAGAAGCGGCAGCAAGGCTATACTGCCTGAAGATCATCAAGAAAGTATTGGCAGAGCATAAACATATATATGAGACATATCTATCAGAGTTTTATAAACTAAGTAAAATTGTCCATATGAAAAGTTCTGTTACTGCTAACAACAAAAAAGAAGTTCTTTGGTAACCCAACAAAAACCTCGAAACATGCCATCCAGAGGAGCTTCAACCTATCTTGCTTGGCCTGTGGGAAGGCTTGGAGCTAGAGCTTTCTAGCTTTGATGTTGAAGAGCCGACAGGGGGGCATGGGATAGGCACATTATCAGGGATAACCCTAATATTCTCTGCCTCCAAATAGTTAGTCAACCGTTTCTCACGAGGGGGTTTCTTAACATGAAGAATCCAAGAGAGGAAAAGGAGATTTCAGCTTCTAACTGGATGAAGAGCTTCAAAGGCAACAGGGTCGCCAATTTCCATAATGGGAAAATGTGGAACTGGGTTATTCATTCTGATAAGGGTATCATAGTCCCGAGGTTTGGGAGTTGTGAGTTCCTCATCAATGTTAATCACCACCCTCTCTAATTCATCGAGGATATCTTTAATGAAGACCCTCTTGCATAGTTTAACCACTATATCCCTATCTTTCTCAAAGTGCATTGCGAGGGCTAGAAACATAGCTACGATGTCTGAATTTGCTCTAGTTTGGTCCTCATTCATAATGAATTCCTTCCGTAAAAATTTCTTTGTCGTTCTAGAGATCAGAGGGTTCTGTTGGATGAGAATGCCTTTCATTCTCTCATCCTTGATCTCGCCTATGAAAGCCATCTAGCATTTCAACCCTAGAAGCCCGAGAGTGGTATCCATCAGAGCTTAACTGAGAAATGACAAAGAGGACCAGCTTGGCATTCTAAATATAAATTGCCCTCTTAATGCATCATAATGAGCAACTACATGATGGGTTGATACGATGCAAGAGAGCAATCTTCAAGAATCAAGGTGATTATTACCACTGCCTAAATCCATCAGGAGAAGGGTACTTCAACTATCACATCAAAGAGGCAACATCACCTCAACTATGCTAAGAGCCGTTAGGATGAATTGATCGAGAAAGTGAGCTGACGTGAGATGTCCGACCATTATGTCTCACATGTCTGTGGCGGCTTGCCAAAAATAGGGGACCGAAAATGTAAAATATAGATGAGGATAGCTGGGTAAGTTTTAGTCCTAAAAGAAGGCAATATCTACATAAATAATAATACCTATATATCCATGATTACATATATCCGGGAGCGAAATATGCCAGCATGTTTATATACCTATGCTCATTAATGTATGGTGTTGCCTCCTTCTAGTCTTCAAGCTTATCCTAGCGAAGCAGCAAGACTAAAAAGCTAAATTTAGGAGTGATCAAATATAAGGAGGAAATACTTAAACATCTGAATTTGAATAAGAGAATAAATATGGCTATATATATATATAAGTATATATAAATAAGTATAAATAAAAGAAGGAGAATATATATATATATATATATATATATATATAAATGGATGTATATATATATATAAATATGTATATATATGACTCTATATATATATATACCTTTAAATGTGAATCAAGGATCTAGGTTAATATAGGTGTTAAGATATATGTGTGTGTGTGTGTGTGTGTGTGTGTAAAGAGAATATTAATACATGCATCGGGGATGAAAGTGCTTATCTGCCTTAGATAATTCATGAAAGGGTCCTGGGCTGCAAGAATGTGAGATTTTGGCTGCATATATATATATATATATATATATATATATATATATATATATATATATATATATATATATATATATATATATATATATATATATATATATATATATATATATATATATATATATATATATATATATATATATATATATATATACAGGTGTGAGGCTGAATATGAGGATGGATGTTTGAATGAAGGTGCGGGTCTGATAATGAAAATTCCCAGATAAGTATATACAAAAATATTAGATGAGGGGCCTCTCCTTGGGCAAAAGGATGGAAGACTAAATGGGTATGAAGGAGAGGTATAAAAAAATATGATTGAGATTTTTGTTTTAATGATTATACCAGACAATGGATTGAGCCTAACTACCTGAGTTAAAGTTTGGGAGAATAGATATATGGGCATATTTAAACTGAATATTCATCTGAGTATTTATACATATATACAGGGGGCAGGGAGAGGTCTAAATATGGGGGTTAAAAAGAGACAAATAGAGTCTGGGCAAGAGAAACATAAGGGGATGAAAGGAGAAACATGCTAATGAACACTTCGGACACAAAAACAAAAGAGGGGGTGGCCTTAAGGTAGCACAGAGAGGAGTTTGATGCCATCGGCTCCCATGTTGGCCAACTCATCCGCTCTTTTATTGCCTTCCCTATAAATATGATTGACTATAAACCTATCAAAATCTTTGCATAAGTCAAGAGCTTTTGATAGCAAAGTGTTAAGTCTCGAATTAGGCATACTAACTTTCCTCAGAGCATTGACAAATATAGCCGAATCTCCTTCAATATCCAAGTTTTTAACTCCTAGTTTCCTACATAAATGAAGACGCTCCACTAGGGCCATAAGTTCCGCCCAATTGTTGGTATTGATGCCAACCAAAGAGGCAAGGGTTGCTAATTCTTTTCCTTCCCAATTATGAACAACACATCCTATCCCTGCTTGCCTTGGATTGCCATGGGATGCCCCATCAAAGTTTAGCTTCACCCAACCTTCGTTTGGGGGCTGCCATCTGCATGCATCCCTTAATCGAAGACTTGCAATAGGACCATCTCCTACAAAGGGAGGAAAGGATAAGCCTTCCCAATATTTTTTCATCTTTTCATCCCAATAAGTAATAGAGGCATTCTTCAATGTGCTCGACGAAAGTTGGTTGTTCATGAGCTTAGTGATAGCCGACTCTATCCTATTAATGATTCTGAGAACCTCTAGTTTTTCATTCTTAAAGAGACGTCTATTTCTCTCCTTTCATAGTTCCCACATTATGGAAGAAGGAAGATTTGTCCATAAACCTTCAAAGAGACAGCCATGCTTGAGGAGAGGCCATGCCTTGAGCATTCCAAAGATGGTGAGGGGGAAGGCTGCAGACCATGCAAGTTTGTTGGCGAACCAGATCCAAGATTTATGAGCAAAGGGGCATTTAAGGAGGATATAATTGGTGTCTTCCTTGTTTGCCTCACACATAGGACATCTACTAGGGCCCTCACACCCCATTCTTCTAAATTTGTCCATAGTAAGGAGCTTGTTCTGAACCGCAAGCTAGGAGAAGATACCTGCCTTAGGTAGACAGTATTTATCCCAACAAAGTTTCAAGGGAAACTCAGTCATAGGTCTTATAAAGGATTTGGAGATGAGAGAGTACCCATCCTTGGAGTTGTATTATCCTCTTAGGGAGCCATCCCAGATGATCTTGTCCTCATTATGACCTAAGGCAATGTTCCTTGATTTGAGAATTGCCATAAGTTTTTGTTTATCCCTTACCGGGATATCCTCATCTCCCTACTCGATCCACTGCCAACCGACCCCATCCTCTGAAGGGGAGATATAGTTGTTTAACAGGGGTCCTCTATGTGATTCAAGAAGGATACGAGTAGCACCAAAGTCATAGATGTTGGCATTTGGCATTATAACAGACAATGGGAGATTGTTGGCATTTCAATAAGGATATTGAGAAGGTTGTTGATGATTATAGATATAACTGAATAAGGATGTTTACCATCTTGATATTATTATTTTGTCATTGATGTCAAGAAATTGATTTTCTAATTTAGTATGATGTTGCCATATCTTGAGAAGTATGATTTGATGAGTATAAAGATGTTATTAAAAGACATAGAAAAAATATGATGAATAAGGGGATGAATAAGGTATTCAATGGGCAACTATTACCGAGTCAGACAATGATGAGATCATGATGTTTAGATTGTTTTAACATCATACATATGTTGTAAATTGTAAGGTTAATACTATACTATGTTATCGAGCAAAGAACCTAGTCAGTAAACCCTAAGGTTATCACTATCGATTAATGAAGGCAGAATGTCTACCGAGTGAAGTTTAGTATTTACCGAGTTGTAACCGAGTTGTAACAAAATACATTAAATGGTTAGATGCATTATTTAATGAAGGAAGCTTATGAGCTGGAACTGATTAAATGATTGGTATGTCGTGCATGAAGTTTGTTAATGAATCTATGGCAAAGGAAAATCAGCATGAAGATCTATAGCTCAGATTGAACCGCAATACCCTAGCACAAGTTCCAAGAAATGTATGCAAGTTCCAAGGCAGGGTAAAACATTTTTCAGATCGAAGGATACATTGAACCTGGTCAAAGTTTGAAGATCTGATGGCTATGATTGATCATGGGAAATGTGATCAAGGAGATTAAGCAGTTAACTAATTGTTTATAAATAGGGAACTATTGATAAACAATGTATGCGGGCAAATGTATGCACAGGGATGCTATAGAATGATTATCGAGCACAGAAGCTTGAAGACCTGTTTGAATAATAGAGTATAGAAGCCCAGTAGATGGACAAGATTAGTTCTATGTCTAGATTGTATTGAGCAAATAAGAATCTTCTTTAGCATTTTAGATGTGAAGTTGTAGATAGATTTTTATTACTGTTATTTTGTGAAAGTGACAGAAAATATCTTAATCGAGTGGACTTAACAGTCTTATTTGTAAAACCCTCTAGCAAGGTGACATTCTGATTGAGTGTTTGAAATCCTTTAACAAGGTCACTTCTAACAAGGTGAAGATCCTAACAGATCTGAGGGAAATTCCTTAACCTGGTCACATCTAGCAATGTGTTTGTAATCTTTAACAAGATTTTCTTTTAATCGAGCATACTCTAGAAGAGTATATTTCTTAGTGGGTCTGAAATTTCACAGTGGTTTTTCCTTATTTGGGTTTCCACGTTAAATCTGGTGTTATGAGGTTTATGATGTTTATATGCTTTTGAGTTTGCATGTTTAGCAATTTTGGTTATATTACTGAAGTATATGTTACCGAGGTTGAATCTGATGTTTTTATGGAAGATTAAGTTTGTATGATTCACCCCCCCTCTCATCTTGTTGGCTATTGGATCTGTACTTACATTAAGTGTCAGAACTATCAATTGGTATTAGAGCTTTGGACTCCAGAAGAAAAGTTTAAAGTTACTTGAGGCAAAGATCCAAAGATGTATAAGAGGGATGCACCAAAGCTGAACAAGTCAAGTTTCTCTACATGGTAGAAAAGGATGAAGTTGCACCTATCAAGAGTTGGAGAATATGTTGTATATTATCTAGAGAATGATTTCATCACACCGAGAACCTATCCATTGACAATGGAAGAGATAAAGGAAAAGCAAGAACATATCCAAGAAATGATTGAAATAACATCTGCATTGATCGACTTAGAGTTTAATGATCTAGAAGGCTATAATGATGCAAAGGCTATGTGGGATAAGCTCATATCAGTATATGGAGGAGATGAACATGTTCAAAGAGCAAAAGTAGATAGTCTAAGAGGACAAATTGAATCTATGAGGATGAATGAAGGTGAGAACATAACTCAGTACAATACAAGACTAAAGGAGATTGTCAATCAAATCAAAGGAGCAAGTGGAACTATTGAAGAAAAGGATATAACAAGTAAGTTGTTAAGAACCCTTCTACCGGCTTATGCAATCAGAGTCTCTGCAATCAATGAATTGAGGTTTGTACCTAATATGCTAGTTTCTTTAGATGCTACTATTGGTAAGCTACATGCATTTGAGTTAAGTAACTTTGATAACAGTGGATCTTCAGTAAATAAAGTTGAATATGCATTTAGTTCTTTTCATCTTGATGAGTCTAATGATTACAATGAAAGAAAGTATAAGCACTCTAATGGAGATCACAGTGGAGCAAGTGAAAGATTTCATAAGAACATGGAAGAAGTACACAAACTGTATGAGGAAATCAGAAAGCAGGAAGAGTTTGAAGCACTATTAGCCAGAAGGTTAGCGAGAGGCAAAGGTAAGTATAAAGGAAAACTACCTTTGAAATGTTTCAATTGTGATAAGATAGGACATATGGCTTCTAATTTCCCTGACAAAGAATCTACTGAAAAGAGAGATTACCGAGATGATAGACATAAAGAAAATCATTATAGAGGACACTGAGACTTCAGAAGAAGAGATAGAAAGACATGCTTAATAGCCGATGAGGAATCCAACGATGATAAATCAGATGAAACTGTTACAGAGGAACTAGTTTATGTGGCTATCAAAGATGGATCAGATGAAGAAAGGTATGAAGAAAAAGCCCTAATATCTCACATAAATACTAATGATTCTTGGATCATAGATAGTGGATGCTCACATCATATGACAGGTGATAAACACAAGTTTTTTATGTTAGAAGATTATGATGGAGGCTATGTAAGATCTGGTAATGATGCACCATGTCCAGTAAGAGGTAAAGGATCTATAACACTTCTAGACAATGCAATATGCAATGATTTTTATTGGGTTGAAGGTTTGAAATACAATTTGTTGAGTGTAGCACAGCTAAACAATACAGGTTACCGAATAGAATTTCAGAAAGGAATTGTCAAAGTTCATGACAAACATGGAAAGTTAGCTGCTATCGGGACACAAACAAAAGGTAATATATTTCACCTTGACTCAACTTAGAATAAATGTTTGTAGGCAAAGATAGATGATACCTGGTTATGGCATAAAAGGTTTTGTCATGTAAATTTTGATAATATGATCAAAATAAGTAAGAAGCACTGAGTAAGAGGTCTACCGAGTCTTGAAAAGCCTGAGAATGCTATGTGTTGAGGATGCCAGATGGGTAAGATGACAAGATCAAGCTTTACAAGTAAGTCTTACACTTCTAAGGGAATTTTAGATCTTGTGCGCACTGATCTTTGTGGTCCTATGAAAGTTCAAAGTTATTATGGTGATAAATATTTCATATTATTTGTGGATGACTATTCAAGGATGATGTCGGTAATGTTTTTAAAAGAAAAATCAGAAGCTTTTCAAATGTTTAAATGGTACAAGGCAAGGGTTGAAAATGAAACAGGAAGACAACTGAAATGTCTTAGATCAGATAGAGGAGGAGAGTTCACATCTGATGAGTTCAAATTATTCTACAATGATCATGGTATTAAAAGACAAGTCTCTGCACTGGGAACTCCACATCAAAATGGAATAGCTAAGAGAAGAAACAGATCTATTGTGGATTGTGCTAGAACACTGATGATTGAAAAGAAAGTGCCACAAACATTTTGGAGAGAAGCAATAAGCACAACAGTTTACACCCTGAACTGAGTACAATTGAAGAAAGGTACTTTGAAGACACCATATGAAATCTGGTATGACAAGAAACCTAATGTAAGTTATTTTAAAATCTTTGGAAGTAGATGCTATGTACACAAAGATGATAGAAATGGCAAGTTTGATCAGAAAAGTGAAGAAGGAACATTTCTAGGTTATTCTTCTAGAAGCAAAGCATTTAAATGTTTGATCAAATCATCTAACAAAATAGTAGAAAGTGCAAATGTGAAAATTGATGAATTTGCATAAAGAAATGATGAAGGAAATTCCAAAGAACCAGAAGATTCTGATGAATTTGTCTATGTTCAACCGACAAGTCCTATCGAGAAAACTGTTGAAGAAAATGAAGAAAATATCCAGTTACTGAGTGATGAAGAAGATCATACAGAGCCTACCGAGCTTGTATTAGCCAAGTATGTCAGAAGACATCATGCACCAAGTCAGATTATAGGAGATATGGATGATCCAGTGATGAAAAGGAATAAACTGAGACAGAACACATGTCTGATATTTGAATTTGAATCGAGAATAGTGAAAGAGACATTTAACAATGAAGATTGGATAAATGCTATGACAGAAGAGATTGATCAAATCGGGAAGAATGACACATGGACACTGATGCCAAGACCAAAGGACAAAAATGTAATCGGTACAAAGTAGATTTTCAGAAAGAAGCTAAATGATAAAGGTGAGGTCATTCGAAATAAAGCAAGACTAGTTTGCAAAGGTTATGCTCAAGAAGAAGGAATTGATTATGGTGAAACTTTTGCACCTGTGGCTAGACTTGAAGGAGTAAGAACATTGTTGACATATGTTGCTTTCAAAAACTTCAAGGTATATCAAATGGATGTCAAATCTGCATTTCTGAATGGAATATTAGAAGAAGAAGTTTTTATTGAACAACCTGAAGGATTTATTGAAGACAATAATAAAGATCAGGTATGTAAATTGAACAAAGCATTATATGGTCTGAAACAAGCACCTAGAGCATAGTATGAAAGATTGCACTCTTATTTGATTAAAATTGGTTTTATAAGGACAAGTAGCAATATGTACATGAAGAATGATGAAAATGGAATACTGATCTCAACCATATTTGTTGATGATATTATATTTTGTGGAAATGACTCTTTATGCAAGAACTTTGGAAATGAAATGAGCAAAGAATTTGAGATGTCATTAATCGGTGAGATAAAGTATTTTATAGGTTTATAGATACTACAAATGAAAAATAAGATTTTCATTACTCAATCCAAGTACATAAAGGAAATCTTGAAGAAATTTGGAATGGAGGATTCAAAACCATTAAGTACTCCTATGATTACCAACTGTAAACTATCAAATAATGATGAATCTGCATCTATTGATGGGACACTTTACCGATCCATGATTGGAAAGCTACAATATGTTGTTCACAGTAGACTAGACATAGCACAAGCAGTAGGTATAGTTGCAAGATTCTCTGTAGATCCTAAGGAAACACACATGACAACAAT
This sequence comes from Cryptomeria japonica, assembly GCF_030272615.1. Taxonomy (NCBI): domain Eukaryota; kingdom Viridiplantae; phylum Streptophyta; class Pinopsida; order Cupressales; family Cupressaceae; genus Cryptomeria; species Cryptomeria japonica. Next base: position 110,543,380 of record NC_081411.1, on the reverse strand, counting down.
CAAAAGAATTTTTAGATACTTGAAAGACATCGAGGATTATGGCTTAGTATATCAGAAAGGAAATGATTTTGATTTAAAAGTTTATACTGATGCTGATTGGGTAGGCAACATTGATGACAGGAAAAGCACAAGTGGAGGAGCTTTCTTTTTAGGAGAAAGGCTAGTGAGTTGGCTTAGCAAGAAACAAGGATGTGTTTCACAGTCAACAGCAGAAGCTGAATACGTTGCTGCAACATTGAATTGTACCAACATTGCATGGATCAAACAACTGTTGGAAGGAATAAATGAGAAAGTTACCGAGCCAATAACTATATTCTGTGACAATACTAGTGTCATTAACATTTCAAAGAATCTTGTTATGCACTCTAAGACAAAGCACATCTCTATCAAATATCATTATCTTAGAGAAGAAGCTCAAGAGAAGAAAGTGGTGTTGGAATATGTTAGCACAAAGGAAAAAATAGTAGATATCTTTACCAAGCCACTACCAAGGGACACTTTTGAATATCTTAGAAGTAAGTTAGGGGTCCTACCCCTATCTTCTACTCACTGACCGAGTTCGGTGAAAGCATCAATTCAATGACTCTACAGAATATCTTTTAGGAGTTGATGCTGATTTACACACTTTAGGATGTTTTCTAAAGGCGTGCATGAAATAATGCAGGATACAATACAGGGAACAGGAATTGAAGACAAAATGCTCTGACCGAGACTAAGTTGATACATTACAGCAGGAATTCACTTCATACAGGAAGAAATTATGTTTTAGTTCTTTACTTTTTAGCATTGTTGTCAAAGGGGGAGAAGACTGATTGAAAAGACTGAAGCTGAAGATTGAAAAAAGGGGGAGAGGACTAGAGAAAAGAGGAGAAGTCTAATGTATGGGGGAGAATTCTGATGACAGGAAGAGAGCATTTTAGAATCTCACAAAAATTTCACAACAATCCGAATCAATTAGGTCAAATCAATTGGTTTTGCCATCAATGCCAAAGGGGGAGATTGTTGGCATTTGGCATTATAACAGGCAATGGGAGATTGTTGGCATTTCAATAAGGATATTGAGAAGGTTGTTGATGATTATGGACATAACTGATTAAGGATGTTTAATGTCTTGATATTATTATTTTGTCATTGATGTCAAGAAATTGATTTTCTAATTCAGTATGATGTTGCCATATCTTGAGAAGTATGATTTGATGAGTATAAAGATGTCGATAAAAGACACATAAAGAATATGATGAATAAGGGGATGAATAAGGTATTCAATGGGCAACTATTACTGAGTTAGACAATGATGAGATCATGATGTTTAGATTGTTTTAACATCATACATATGTTGTAAATTGTAAGGTTAATACTATACTATGTTACCGAGCAAAGAACCTAGTCGGTAAACCCTAAGGAACCTAGTCGGTAAACTCTAAGGTTATCGCTATCGGTTAATGAAGGTAGAATGTCTACCGAGTGAAGTTTAGTATTTACCGAGTTGTAATCGAGTTGTAATAGAATACATTAAATGGTTACATGTGTTATTTAATGAAGGAAGCTGATGAGCTAGAACTGGTTAAATGATTGGTATGTCATGCATGAAGTTTGTTAATGAATCTATGGCAAAGGAAAATCAGCATGAATATCTATAGCTCAGATTGAACTGCAATACCCTAACACAAGTTCCAAGAAATGTATGCAAGTTCCAAGGCAGGGTAAAATGTTTTTCAGATCGAAGGATACTTTGAACCTGGTGGAAGTTTGAAGATCTGATGGCTATGATTGATCATGGGAAATGTGATCAAGGAGATTAAGCGGTTAGCTAATTGTTTATAAATAGGGAACTATTGATAAACAATATATGCGGGCAAATGTATGCACATGGATGCTATAGAATGATTACTGATCACAGAAGCTTGAAGACCTATTTGAATAACAGAGTATAGAAGCCCAACAGATGGACAAGATTAGTTCTATGTCTAGATTGTATTGAGCAAATAAGAATCTGCTTTAGCATTTTAGATGTGAAGTTGCAGATAGATTTTTATTACTGATATTTTGTGAAAGTGACAGAAAATCTCTTAACCGAGTGGACTTAACAATCTTATTTGTAAAACCCTCTAGCAAGGTGAAATTTTGATCGAGTGTTTGAAATCCTTTAACAAGGTCACTTCTAACAAGGTGAAGATCCTAACAGATCTGAGGGAAATCCCTTAACCTGGTCACATCTAGCAATGTGTTTGTAATCTTTAACAAGATTTGCTGTTAACCGAGCATACTCTAGAAGCGTATATTTCTTAGTGGGTCTGAAATCCCATAGTGGTTTTTTACTATTTGGGTTTCCATGTTAAATCTGGTGTTATGAGGTTTATGATGTTTATATGCTTTTAAGTTTGCATGTTTAGCAGTCTTGGTTATATTACTAAAGTATATGTTACCGAGGTTGAATCTGATGTTTTTATGGAAGATTAAGTTTGTATGATTCACCCCCCCCTCTCATCTTGTTAGCTATTGGATCTGCACTTATATTAAGTGTCAGAACTATCAATATATATTATGAATAGCCTTATACCCACCCCATGAATCAGACCAGAAAAGGGCATTATCCCCAGATCCCAGGTTCCAAGTAAGTCTATCAGAGATAATCCTCCTGCAGTGTAGCATAAAATTCCATAGGCAGGACCCTCTGGGAGGGTTGATTTCTTTGAAGATTTGGATAGGATTCCCTCCATTAAGGTATTTGAGGTGTAGCAAGCGAGCCCATTTGAGGTGGGGGATTCTGAACATTCTCTAGACCAGATTTGTGCCCAAGGCTTTGCCCTGATCATAGAGGTTTTTAATGCCAACTCTTCCTTCTTCTTTAGGTTTGCATATCTTGTCCCAAGATATGAGTGATATTTTACGGTTGTCATTAGCACCTTGCCAAAAGAAGGTCCTGAGATGCTTGTTGAGCTTTGCAAGTTTGGAAGAATATAAATGTTGATAGGAGAGCTGGTAAATGGGCATAGCTGACAAGACTGATCTAACCAAGGTTGCCCTACCCGTAGATGAAAGCCATTTTCCTTTCCAAGTGTTAATCCTAGACTTGATTTTATCCACCAATTTGTCCCATAATTTTGAGGGTTTTCTACCCTTGTCAAGGGGAATGCCTAGATATTTGCAAGGAAGAGTTCCCTGACTAATCTCGAGGGCATTGCAAACCTCTTTTCCTAAAGAGGGGTCTATGTTGAACATAAAAACTATAGACTTAGCCAGATTCACCTCTTGACCCGAGGCTAACATATAGGAAGTACGGATGCCATTGAAGGTGCTTGCTTCCCTTATACTTCCCTGCCCAAAAAGCATCGTGTTGTCAACAAATTGCTGGTGGGTAAAATAAGGGAGGCCACTGGTAATGGGGATTCCTTGGATCCCACCTTCCTCTTTGGCCTTAGAGATGGTTCTACCTAGGGCTTCAACCATGATGATGAAGAGGAAGGGAGACATAGGATCTCCTTGCCTGTGTCCTCTTGAGTTGCTGAAGAAACCTTCTGGGGAACCATTAACCAAGACAAAGAATTTGGGGGTGGATATACGTTCAAAGATTAGGTTGATCCAGGATTTAGAAAATCCAAAGGCCTCCAAGCATTTACATAGGAAGCGCCAATCAACTTTGTCATAAGCTTTGCTTATGTCTAATTTGACTAGCATACTTGGGGCCCTGTTGAGCTGGACCAAATGAATGGCCTCTTGGGCTATAATAACCCCATCATAGATTGATCTATCTACTATGAAGCTGATTTATTCTTCACTATGGGGAGAAGATTCTGGAGTCTAGCTGCTAGGGTTTTGGTTAAGAGTTCGTACAGAGTGTTGCAAAGGGCTATTGGTCTGAAGTCATTAAAGCTTTCAAGATTTTCTTTTTTGGGGATGAGAGCTAGGAAGGTGTTGTTGATCTCTTTGAGAATCTTACCAGAGTTCCTAACACCTTCTAAGGCGTCTGTGATCTCTATCCCCATAAAACCCCAACAATTTTGGAAAAAATTAGTGGGGAAGCCATCTAGGCCCGAGGCCTTTTCCGAATTCATCTTCATAAGGATAGATTTAACCTCTTCCTCAAAGAATTTCCTTAACAGGATGTTATTGTGGTCATCGTTAATGGGTTTTGGAAGATTCTTGATAATATTGAGTTGGCCTTTGAGGTTGGAGCCTTCAATATTGTTTAAGATTTTATCAAAAAACCTTACTGCCTCGGAGGCAACATCATCCGGTTCAGACAAGATGGAGCCCTGGCAATTCTTAATTTTAGAAATTCAATTGACCCATCGCATCTGCTTAGTACTATTGTGGAAAAACTTAGTATTTCAGTCCCCATCACTCAACCAAGTCTCCCTTGATTTTTGTTTCCAGAAGATCTCTTCATTTGAGAGTGTCTTTTCATACTCAGAGAGAAGAGCCTTTTCTTTGAGGAAGAGATGTTCATCCATCCCCTTCTCAAGAACCTCAGTGTTAACATTCTTAAGATCATTTTCTATTAAGAGTTTTTTATCGAAAATATTTCCAAAATTAGTCCCGTTCCACTCTAAGAGCTTCCTTTTGATAAGCTTTAACTTGCTTGTGATAATAAATATCTTCGAACCAGAGAAAACAAAGCTTCTCCAATAGTTCTCAATTAAGTTTAAAAAGTTATCATCTCTGAACCACATGCTCTCAAATTTGAAGGGACATTTTTTAGGGGAGTGGTCAGATAATAAGTTTAGTCGGAGTGGGAAATGGTCGGATCCTAATAAAGGGAGGGGTTCTACATTCAAGGTTAAATACTGAAAGTACACTTAAAATCACTACAAAGAAATGGTAGATTATGAAAGTAGATAAAAAAATTATGCACTTTTAAAAAAAAGGGCACTTGAAAAAGAGTCCATATGTGCCCAAATGAAGCCTTCAAAGTTGTAAAAATTGGGATTTCACGATTTCTGAAAAACCTATATCTAAAAATCCAAAATATCCAGCACTATTGTACAGATCACAAAATTCTACCCCAAAACAACAAACATTTCTTGAAAAAATGAGTCTGAATGAGTGAGATATCGCTATTTGAAAATTGCCTGCAAAATTATAATTGCTGGAAAATTTCCGCCGCAGCTTCAAACTTCAAATGCCTCTAGATTTGGCCTCCGAAGTATGATTTGGATGAAACAAAAGGCAAAACTAACTTTCTTGGACCTCCTCAATCCAATGGTGACCTCAAATTTGACCCAGCAAGCTTCAATAAAAACCTTCAATAGAAATCTCCAAAATACATAACCCCAAATAGCATCAAATTTCTCTCAATTGGCAAACCAATGACACTCTAATGGCTCTAATTCCATGTGAGACATGGACCAACTCTTATACCATGTGAGACATGGACCAACTCTTATACCATGTGAGATTTTGTCAAGATCAAGAGGCAATGGAAAACACAAATAAGAGAGACAAAATAGATGATAGGAATAAACTGTATTCTATCAAGATGCAAAATATGATCAACTAGATCATTACAAGATATAGATTGATTGCCCGTTCAAACAATGTAGATGAGCCTGCTTATATAGGCAAGGTTATATGGATATGTGAGCACACAAGCATGACATGTGGCTCAATAAGAAACAAGGGTAGGTAGGAAACAAGTGTGGGTAGGTAGGAAAAATAATATAATAGTCCACATGAGGTGGATCACCCACTAAATGTGGAGTGTAACAAGGAGGTCAACACCATAAAAGGTCCTACACAGACTATCCCAATGTGGCACAAACACCCAAGTGCCTCATACCCAAACTACTATGAAATGCATGTACCTAAGTAAACTTAAGTAAGGTGTAATAATATCCAAGATGAATAATTATTTACACCAACAGTTGTAAACCTACATTAGAAAATACCTTATGATTGCTATATAAAGCACATTTTTTATCATTCATAAGACTAAGCTACAATTTAATTGATATAATATTATCAATAAAGCATTCAAATCTTGTTCATAAATATATTGAGCAGTATACTACAAGAATTCAATATTCTGTTAGGAATTGCATGCAGAAAATATCAATTATATGCAAATAAAGATTAAACAGAGGATTGAAAAACACAAAAAACAATAATAGAGAGGAGATAATTTTAATTTGGTTCACCCAAACTCAGGCTATGTCCACCAAATAGAGATTCCAATATTATTATCCAGTAAATCGTACTGATTACAACCAACAATCCCTTGCATCTCAATACCATTGCAAAATGCTATAAAATTCTCTACAAAAATCCCACACCCTTAGCCATTTTATCAAGACTTATGTAGGTTACAAAGTTAGGGTTACAATATTTTAGCCAATAGAAAAATAGCACCCGACGCCTTTACAAAATAATAAGTCATTGCCTCTCGACCTCGCCTTGGGGGCATTGCCCCCAAACCCTTGTTAAATAATTTGGGGGCAAACTGTGCCGATAGAAGCTGGGAAAATTTAACCTCCGAGTCTAATTAGGCTTCATATAAAAACAATCTCCCACTTAGAGATTGATCAGACTCCACAAAATAACTTTCTCCCACTTGGAGACTGATCATAACATCATTGACCCTGTAGCTCCCACTGGAATGAAACACCCTGGACCCTTTTATTCAGTTTTATTATTTTCAGTCTTAAAGACCAATCGAATTTGAAGATGAGCTCATCTTCTCCCTTGTCACTGCCTTTGTAAACATATCCATTGGATTTTCATCTGTATCTTCTCCAGCCTTAATTGTCCATCATCCAACACTGATTGAATGAAGTGATATCTCAACTGTATGTGTTTTGTCTTTGAGTGCAAGACATAATTCTTTGCAACATGGATGGCACTCTAGTTGTCTGTAAGCAAATAAATGTTAACTTGAAATTTCCCCAATTCTTCCATGAAAGATTGCAGCCATATCATCTCTTTGCTTTCCTTTGTTGTAGTTACATACTCTGCCTTTGTGGTGGATAAAGCAACCACCTCTTGCAACCTAGAGATCAAACTCATCATTGTCCCACCTACAATAAAGACATAACCTATAGTACTTCACCTAGTATCAATATCTCCTGCCAAATTTGAGTCTACATAACCCACTAAATCATTATTAGAATCCTAGAACAAAAATGCATTAGACATAATGTGCCACTAAGAGGGGGGTGAATCAGTGATTTACAAAATTTTCCCTTTTCTATCCTATGTGTGTATACCGGTTAACGGATCTAACAAAAAGAAGACTTATCGGTTAGATGAGAGACTAACACAAATGTTATAAAACATGAAAGGGACATCACATAACACCAGATGTATGAGGATAACCCAAGATGGGAAAAACCTCAGTGAGAAATGTTGTTGGAGACTACTGCTCCAATCCAGCCTCACAATAAAATGTTATGTTAAAACATTTAGGGCACCAACCCAAGGAGCACCAACCCCTACACCGAGCTCCAACTTAGTGATTACAAAATCATATTTTGAATACCAAAGTTATCTTCTTGTTACAAAAGAACTTTGTAACTCTCATTATGTCTCTCCACCAGATCTCCTCTCTTCAAATGTTTGTTGATTCTCTCTTTTCTTTTTCTCTACAGGAACCTTATCTCCTGTTGTAACCCACTCTCTGCTTCACCTTTCTCTCTGCTGCACTTTTGCTAATTCAACCTCTTCTTCTACTTTGCCAGTTCACTTTTCTCTCTGCCACACTGCTGCTATCCACCACCAATCTTGATAACTTAGTCAAATGTTACCATCTGATTCTTTCCGGTTCTCAGCTTGCTTTCTCTGCTATCTTCTTCTACTCTTCTCTATCAGTTTGGTCACCACTGGTTTACTCATCTATCAAACTCAATGGCAGACTACAGTTGCCACATTGTTGTCGGTTGAATTCTTCAACCCTATTCTCTCTCACACCCAGTCTCTTCTTCTTCTTCTTCTTCTTCTTCTTCTCATTGAGCACTTGATTGATTTCACTTCTTCACTAGCATAATCACCCTATCATTTAGTAGCACAATTCATCGATTTTGAATTGCATAATTATGAACAAGTCCTCCTGCCAAAAATCAATTCAAACTTCAGACGGTTAGGGTTTCTTGATCAACCTCGAGGAAAACCAAATCCAATCCGATCTCATCAGATCTGATCTCCTTGATTGATGAACTGCAACACATCAATCAACCCTACCATTATCATGCCTTCTAGAACATGCCTTCCATATATAGCAATCTATTTTTAATCTGTCAGCTGATCTCTTGATCGATCACCAAGAATGGCTTGGCAGTTTCCTTCACCTGCCTCAATTTTCGCAATCAATCTATCCTAGATTTCTATTGTCAGTTTGACCTTGAGCCGCAAACCTCTGCTATAGATCCCATGAATCACGTAGTTGATATAAATATCAATGTGCCACCATCTACATCGCTGACAGACACTTCACCAACACACCATGCCAACATGTGCATGCATGCTTGCCACTTCAACTCCATGTGGCCACTTTGTTGGCATCCACCTTTACTAGGTCATCTGTGTTGGTCTGGATAGGATCACTAACCAACCTCATAACTGGGCTCATCTACACTCAACCGGTTAGCACACATATCAATCCACCACATGCTCATCTTCATCAGATGGGAGCCTTTCACTTCTCCTCATTGTCAATTTACCAATTTGCATTTATACCCATACTATGTTCTGCATTTATATTGGTAAGATACCATGCACACCGATGGCACCAAGCTTCATCTATATTCTGGCAACATCCTCTGTCTGCAACTGATCAACCTTTCCTTCTTCGTCAATAGATCGGTTCTCCCCTTAAATGGTTTGCCAAGATGGCATACTCATTTGTCTAAGTGACAAACCCTTCCCTCTTCATCTATCTCGGTAACCCATCATGTTATGTTTGTCGGTTCAGTGCAGATCTTTGATTTCATGCACTTGATGAATCTTAGTGTTTCACCAGTTCATCTAGTGTGAGCCTTCAATCACCCGCCTTCTACTCTTCTCTCACATGCGATCCGATTTGGGAACACTCACTATCAGTCTTCTCTTCAATTGGTGACTGCATCTTTATCTGGTGGGAGTCGTGTTGTTTGACATCCACACAACATATCAGTGACCTACACATACTTCATCTCCGATGTTGATGTGATTTAGATAACATTCCCCCTCTTCATCACAATCAACTGACCAACATCCTCATGTTTCTCTCTTAAAGATGTCATCATTTACCGATTGTTATATCATATCGATCTCCTGTCCATATCTTCAACACAAGTCAAACACTAACTTGTGTACCGGTGACTCCAATGGTCATTGTGCTGAATTGCATTCTCTCCCTTATCTGTGACCTGCTAATCTAGGTGACATAAAAGACATCACATCTGGCATGCATCAATGTCAGTTGACATCAATGACAACATAATGCCAATAAAATGTTATTGCGATGTACCTCTCAAATACATAAGAACCCATTTGATTGCATTCTAATGCTCCAATCCAGGATTACTCATATACCTGCTTACAACTCTAACAACATGTGAAATATCCGGTCTCATGCATACCATGGCATACGTTAAAATTCCTATGGTTGAAGCATGTGGTAGCTTGGACACATCTCATTAGTTAATTTCAAATGACTAGGCAAAGGTGTGTTGATAGATTTTGCATTCTCCATATGGAATCTTTGCAACACCTTCTCAACATAATCATCCTAAGATAGAGTCAATTGTTTGTTCTACCTACCTTTGCTAATTGTCATACTAGGGATTTGTTTTGCTGCCACCAAATCCTTCATAGCAAATTATTTTGCTAACTGTTACTTTAACTTTTTAATGTGATCCATGTTAGACCCCGCTACAAGCATGCCATCAACATATAAACATAAAATAATGTAGCTGTCATTATCCAACTTCTTAAAATAAACACAATGGTTAGAACTACACTTGTTGTAGCCTTGTTCAACTATAAAACTATCAAATTTCAAGTACCAACATTGCCAAGGTGCTTGCTTGAAGCCATATAAACTCTTCTGCAATCTCCACACCAATTTCTCCTTAACTGTGATCTCAAATCCTGTGGATGTTCCATATATATCTCCTCCTCCAAATCACCATGGAGAAAGGTATTTTTCACATTGAGTTGTTCTAGATGCAAATCTTCAACAACCACAATACTTAAAACAGTACAAATAGAAGTCATGTTAACAACTGGAGAAAAAATCTTAACAAAATCAATGCCCTTTTTCTATGCAAATCCTTTAACAACTAACCTGGCTTTAAATCTGTGCTTACCTCCATCTTTCCCCTTCAACCTATAAACCCATTTGTTTTTGTAAAGCCTTTTTACCTGTAGGCAAATTACATGATTCCCAAGTCTGATTTTTGTGCAAGGAGTCCATTTCTTCTTTCATGGCAAGCTCCCATTGAACCTTTGTATCCACCTACATAGCTTCATCATATCCTTTTGGTTCACCAACATTGGTTAACAAAATGAAATACAAAGAGGGAGAGAACCTTTCAGGAGGTCTACTTAGCCTTGTTGACCATCTAACATATACTGGAGTTTGTGGTATTTTGATGCAGGAGCATCCTCAGTTGAATCTTGCCTCAACCAAAAAAAATTCCTTTTAGTTTTACTCTTGTTTAGTTCTTTGTGTTCTTACCAGTTGTTGCCGGTAGTTGCTTGTTCTTCATTGCAGTTCTTATTTTTGGTTTCCAAACGGTTTCATGTGCTTGATTCTAGATTTTTAGTTCATTTGGGTTTTTTCCTGTTAGCTATCGCTTTCGGTTGACTGTTTCTGGGTTCCGGGACAGTTCTTATGCTTACCAGTTGGTTTTCCTTCATTTCTGGCACAATTCTTGGCATGTGGATCCATCTTGGGTCTTGTCCGATGTTTTTTGGCATGTGGCTGACCTTCCTATTGAACTACATCACTTGGTTGTTATTTTCAGAAAGATTTATTTAATTCTTAGGGCCAACCTAATTACACATTTCATTTTCTTGCATTGGTGAATGTAATCTTATGAGGCTGACTTAGATATGTTTCGGTGGGTATAAATACGATGTTATGTAATCATTTGTAGAGGCAAAGGAAGTAGAACTTAGAATAAGGATTGAAATTTGCATGTTGTGATTCAGTTGATTCTTAGAGTTACAGTTGGACTGTATCTAGCTTGAAGCCTGCATCTAATTGGTTAATTACCAGATGTTCTTTGATGATAATATGATAATTTTTGGATGATTTTTGGAAGTTCTAAGGCTTTGATATGATCTGTTTATGTGAATTGGTTATGTTTTCTTGTTTCTTTCATTGTGTTTCTCTTGTCGCATAAGCCGGTTGACTCTTTGAGGGTTTTTACCAGATATGGCTTCATCAAGTGGTATCAAAGCTGGTTATGGACTAGATGGTGGAATCATTTGTGAACATTGAGGTATTCCTTGGGGTAGACAAATCACCAATTGGAGGTAGGTTGCGCGTGTGTTCAATAGATCATTGAGGGGAGGCAATTGAAACTAGTAGTCAAATTGCCTAGTTGAGGCAGTTCACCAGGGTGGAAGAAGAGATGTCGCTGAGGAGGACAAACCCTTGAAGGGTAGAGTAGATGATGGAAGACTTCAAGAATGAAGTAAGGAATGAAATCCGAAATGCTTTGGCTGGTTTCTGGAGAAACCTTGATTTTGAGGATGAATATGAGGAAGCCAGTGAAGAGCTTGAGGAAGTTGAAGGACTAGAAAATGAAAGAGAGGAAATATTCCTAAGAGTAGTGGTGCAAGAGAGTAAAGTTCATAAAGTTGAGGTTTCCAACTTTTTTGGAACATTGAACCCGGAGGATCTGATCGATTGGATCAGAAAGTTGGAGGACTACTTTAAGTTTGAGGATGTTAAGGACCTACAAAGAGTTAAGTTGGCATAGACCAAGTTGAAAGGGAATGCTACCTTGTGGTGGAAAGAATTGCAGAAAGATAGAGTGGAGAATGGTGAATTGTAGATCACCCGGTCGAGACAAATGGTTGCAAGATTGAAGGCCAAGTTCATACCGAGAGACTACAAATTGGAACTGTTCAAGAAGTTGCATAACCTAAAACAGAAAAACATGACTATGAAGGAATATACTAAGGAATTCTAAATGGTGCTGATTTGACCTGGACATAGAGAGATGGACATAGAAAAGGTGGTGAGGTACACCAATGGACTTACTTTTAAGATTCAAGATGAGATGAGTATGTTGAAGGTTTCCACGATTGAATAAGCTTATCAATATGCTTTGAAGGTTAATGAGAAGGTGAGAAGAAGGAAACCAAATAAGGGAAAGGAGAAATTTAAGATGAATGATAGTATGAAGAAACTGGTTGAAGAAGAGGAGTCAAAAGGTAGTAGCAGTGACGGTAGGGAATTTCCTGGCAAATGTTTCAACTGTGGAGAAACCAGTCATAGATCCTATGAATGTAAGCAATGAATGGAAATAAGTTGTGTAGCAAGTGAAGAATCAGATGGTATCGGATTTGACTGTGCACCAGAGCAAGGAGAATCCCCTATGTTCAGAAGAAAGGATACCGGATCCACTCAGAGGAAGAGTCTTTTCCAGACTGTGTGCAAATCAGGTGGTAAGCATTGCAAGGTCATTGTAGATAGTAGAAGTACTAATAATTTAGTATATGGGGGGATGGTTGTGAAGCTTGGATTGAAAAGGATTAAGCATCCTTGTCCTTATGAGGTGAGTTGGTTACAATATAATCAGAAGATAGAGATAAAGGAGCAGTGTTTGGGGAGTTTCAATATTGGGCCTTTCAAAGATAAAGTTTTATGTGATGTTGTGTCTAAGAGTGTTTGACATGTCTTGTTGGGAAAACCTTGGCAGTATGACAGAGGAGCTATTTATAAATGTAGAAGAAACCTTGTTACTATTGAAAAGGATGGGTGGAAGTTCACATTGATTTCTTTGAAGGAGAAAGAGAAGGAGGTAAAAAATCTGAGTCCTGAGAAAAGTTGGAGTACTGAGAAACTGGTGGTAGGGGCTATACTGGAAGGTTTGAAAGAACTAGTTGTAGAGGTTATAATGGAGGTTTTGAAGAAAGATCTGATAGATTCTATCGCAGAGGTTATATCGGAGGGTGACATGAGCTTGAAAAAGGATCTGATAGTTGAACCTGATGGTCAGGAGGAACTGGTCAACGTGGAGCTTATGGTGACAAACAAGATGAAGTCTTGTAGCATAACCAAATCAGAGTTGCAGAAACAAAGACAATGTGCAGATTTGAAGAAAAGAAAGAGAAACAAAGGGATTCAAAGGTTAGAGAAGCAAGTTGAGGCACTGGAGGAGTTAAAGTAGAGGTTGGAAGATAAGGAAGATGTCTGGATTAGAAATGAGCATGTTATCTTCATTCCAAATCCTTTTAGATGCTCATGAGTTGCCTCTCATGGAACATATTTTTCTACCTAGGTCGTCTGATGCAAGAGCATCCCTAGTCGATGAGCAATCTTGCATCAACCAAAAATATTTCTTTTCATTTTTACTCTTGTTTAGTTCTTTGTGTTGTTTTGTGTGTTCTTGCCAGTTGGTATCGATAGTTGCTTGTTCTTCATGGCAATTCTTATTTTTGGTTTCTAGACAGTTTCCTGTGCTTGAATCCACATTTTCAGTTCATTTGGGTTCTTTTCTAGTCACGTATCGCTCCTGGTTGACTATTTCTGGGTTTGAGGACAGTTCTTATGCTTACTGGTTGGTTTTCCTTCATTACCGATGCAATTCTTGGTGTGTGGATCCATCTTGGGTCTTGCCCGATGTTCTTTGGCATGTGGCCGACCTTCCTGCTAAACCGCATCACTTGGTTGTTACTGTAGACACCTAAAAATGTCTCATTGATCATGTACTAATTATTCATCTAATTGAATTATTTAATTAAGTTAATTAATCTTATTCTTCTAATTTCATATTTCCTCACAATCTTACTAATTATTCTATTTTCCATTTCTATCATCATTTAATCATTTTAATCATTTTCTAAATATTACTTAAATATTAATTATTTAATTAATTGTGATTAATTCCCCATTTTAAATAATCTTTATTATTTAAATAAACTAATTATTCTATATTTCTTATTCTTTCATCATTTAATCATTTAATCATTTTCTAAATATTAATTAAATATTTATTATTTAATTAATTCTGATTAATTCCTCAATTTAAATAATCTTTATTATTTAAATAAATAGATTAATTCTCAATTTCTATCTCTAATCATCTAATCAGTCAACCCTCTTCTAAATATTAATTAAATATTTATTATTTAATTAAATTCCATTTCTAAATAATTAAATAGTTTCTTTAAATTATTTAATTAACTAATTGATTCTTCTAGATCCCCAAATTCTAATTTCATTTAATTTTATATTCTTCTAATTTCTTCCAAATTCAAATACATGTGCATGATTTCAAAAACCAAATTGAAAATCAAAGTTAAGTTCTAAATATATTCAAATATTAAATTCAATTAATAAATTCAATTATTTGAATAATATCTCATGCAAAGATTAAATTAATAATCTAGATCTAAATGCAAGCACATGCTAAGTTTATTAATTCAATCAATTAATTAATTAAATCATTTATCTCTTCAACTTCTATTTCCATCTTTCAGTTAGCTTTTTCTAAATTAAGCTCTCTGTGTCATCTTCTTTATTTCCACGAATCAATATTCTTTTTCTTCCTTCAGTCAACTTTTTCTCAATCAGTTGACTCAATTAATCTATTCAATCTATTGAGTTTCACTCCTACAATCAGCAATTCAACTATCAACTTGCATTTGAGCTCACCTGAGTTCACACCTCTTGATCATTTTGTTCCACCTTTCAATCAATCTTCTCCAATTTTCTATAAAATGAGCATCCATTCTCCATTTTGAATCCTCCTCAATCTTTACTCTAAATCATGAACTTTGAATCTTTGTGTCACTTGCAAGTTACCAACGCAATACTCTGAGAGCCATCATACCACGAAGATGAGAAGAGCAATGGAAGTAATATGCAATCTTGGGATAGGGAGCTTTAATTGATTTAATTCTTAATTCCTATTTCTTAATATTGTATCTTTTCATTGTCTAGTTTGTTAGATTTGTTGATTAGAAGGGATTCGTGATTTCCCTTGTGCTTCTAATTGATAGCTTTGTTTATTTGAAGGATGAATTCTAGCATGCATTACAGTTACTTTCTGGAAAGATTTATTTAATTCTTAAAAATAGCCTAATTATGTTGGCCATTTGGAGGAATTGATTATGTGTTGCATTGATGTTTTGTCATTGATGTCATCACTAGCTGTTTTGGCTCCTTTACCGGTATCCTTTTGGTCCCAGTAGGTTGATTGGTTTCTGGTCGGTTAGATCATGATGATCTGGTATACTCTGATATTTTTTAGCTTATGGAATTGGCTTAGATCTTCTATTCATGCTACTCAAATTCATGATCAGTCAGTTGGTTTTGATTTGGTGATCGAATGATATCTTGTATGCTGGTAAGCTTGGTTTCTTGATCCGGTGAGGGTTTCATCAGCATAGCTTTGATGAAGATTTTCGATGTTATGCATAAGTGGTGTTAGTGTGGCTTCTAGTAGAGATTCACGATGCTGATGGTGATCGTGTTCGAGACTTGGCTGATTGGGATCATTGCTTTAGCGTTTGTGGACCTAAATTGTGTTTGATTCTATCTAGGTTATGGACCAGCTTAATGTAACATGTTGTTTGGTCTTCTTGATGTGTTTTCAAGATAACTTATGGGTTGGATATTATTTGTTTGGTCTTTGGCCGACATGTTCTGTAATTATTTAATTGCTTTATTGTCTAGTGGCCGAACCTATTGTTTGTGGTTGAGGGTTTGTATTTATATGATGTAAGATCTCATTGTAAGATCATGTCGGGATGATAGGATGGTATAGGAGCGAATAATCTAATAATATTCATGTAGAGGATTTGGTCGATCATTGGTGATCGAGTTGGGTTTATGTAAGAGGATTAAGTCCTCTGATATTGAGCTTAACCAGAACTGTATTCAAGCATGGGAGATGCTATCATTCCAGTTAATTCTTCCTTCTGGATTGTAGTTTGGATTTTTATGTAGTCAGTGAGACTCCTTTTGTAATGAGCAGTGTGTTCTAGGCTGTTGGCCTTCTTGCAAGTGCAAGCCCCTCAATTTGTAATCACATACTTACTGTAGAAGTATTATTTGACTATGGGTAGGCTTCCCATCATGGTTTTTCCTTTTACCAGGTTTTCCACGTACAAATCTTGGTGTCATGTGGATGGTATTTATTCTCTAATTGTTGCTTGTGCTTAATTAGTATATCTACTATTTCAGTAATTGGTTTATGCATTTTGTTATTGATCTTATGTGTTCGAGTATTAAAGTTTTAACTGCATAAGGTTTTGGTAATTTGGTGACAGCTAATTCACCCCACCTCTCAGTTGTCTTCCTATTATTTGAACTATCTAACAAATTACATGTTTCATTTTCATGCATTGGTGAATGTAATCTTATGAGGCTGACCCAGATATGTTCCAGTGGGTATAAATATGATGTTATGTAATCATTTGTAGAGGCAGAGGAAGTATAACTTAGAATAAGGATTGAAATTTGCATGTTGTGATCCAGTTGATTCTTAAAGTCTCGATTGGATTGTATCTGGCTTGAAGCTTGCATGTAACCAGTTAATAACCAGATGTTCTTTGATGATAATATGTGAATTGGTTATGTTTTCTTGCTACTTTTGTTGTGTCTCTCTTGCTGCATAAGTCAGTTGACTCTTTGAGGGTTTTTATCGATTATGATTGCATCATATTTCTAGTTGCTATTGTAGAGCATGAGGAACCACTGGAACATCACTATTTGGATTATCATCCAGCACAACAAAATCCTTTTCTTTCTTCTCATGTTGCTGCAGCTGATCTTTGTATAACACCTTCTCATTGAATACAACATCCTTACTTCTCACAATTTTTTTAAATTTTCATCCCAAAGCCTATACCAAATTCATCAATGTCATATCCAACGAAAATACATCTTTTTGATTTTGAATCTAGCTTGGTTATGTTTTTAGAATATACATGTGCAATTGCTTCACATCTGAAGGTTTTGAGAAAAGAATAACTCACCTTCTTATTTGTCCATGCTTCCTCTGGAATACCACAACCTAAAGGAGCTAAAGGACCTCTATTAATTAAATATATAGCAGTATTGAGGGCCTCTGCCCACATATTTATTTAAGGAAGCCTAGCATGCAATCTCATGCTCCTTGCATGCTTCATTATTGTCGTATTCATGTGCTCAACCACTCCATTTTCTTGTGGAGTACTTGGAACCATTTTTTCCCTATGAATTCCATTAAGGAACAATAATCCTCAAATTCTTTGTTGCAATACTGCTGTTATCATATCTGAGCCATTTTAATCTTTTACCTGTCTCATTTTCAATGATTCTCCATTCCTTAAATGTTTCAAATATATTGAAGATTTATCATCAACCATGAATGTAACATAATACCAAGAGACACTGAGAGAAGATACCTCATGAGCTAGTCCCCATACATTTGTATGCACAAGCTCCAACTTTTCATCTTTCTTTTTCTTCCCATCCTTGAGAAATCTAACTCTCTTTTGTTTTCCATACACACAACTTTCATAGAAATCCATATTAATGCATTTCAGACCTAGTAAAACCCTTTTAAAATGAAGTACCTTCATACCTTTTTCACTCATATGCCCAAGTCTGTTTTTCCACAATGTTGTCTTAGAACCTGCAGCAACTGTTTTAGCCTCTTCATGCGAATCTGCAACAATTGTTCATGAATATGTTTGGTTTTTCTCTGCAACAACTAAAGTAGAAGGAATGGTATGACCTGTACAAAGATATAAGGTTCCTACTTTCACACATTTTGCTACTATCAAGTCACCTCTTAAAACCTTTTAATTTTTATCATTAAAAGTAACTATGCAACCTTCATCACCTAGCTGCCCTACTGAAATTAAATTCCTACCCAGCCTTGGAATGTGCCTTACCTCTTATAGTAGCCAATGATTCCCATTTTGCAACTTAATATTAATTATTCCCTTTCCAACAATCTCACAAGGTTAATTATCTCCCAAATAAACCAACCCAAAATCCCCTTGGACATAATCAAGAAAATAACTTCTATAGGGTGTAGCATGAAATGAGGCCCTTAAATCTAAAACCCATGAATCATCATCATTATCTAAGGAAAGAATCAAACCATTGTCTTCAGATTTAGTACTTATCACATTCTCCTAAGGGCGAGTTCACAATAATGGTTCTCACTTTCACCCACGAAGGAAAACTGCGATGGTAGGAAAAAAAATTTGGAGGGGGTTCGAGTGAAGTGGGGGTGTTCAAACAAACTACCCTTTGGGGTTCACTCGAACCCCCTCTTTCGAGTGAACCATCTTTAATACTTGTTTATGTCAATTTTTAATTATATTGGTGGGGTTTTCTTGAACCCCCTTTTATTTGAACCCCCCTAAAAAGTGGGGGTTCACTCGAACCCCCCTAAAAAGGAAGGGTTCGCTCGAACCCCCTTCATTCAAACCCCTTTTTTTACACTTCTCTGAAACTTTCTACAAATTTTTGCAGATTTTTGGCCTTCAAACCTCTAGTTGAAGGCTCAAATGGAACAATCTTCACAAACCAAAATGTAGTATGGTAGTCATTGAAACAATCTTTCCGATGACTATAGTTTTATTACATATTGAGTTTATTATGAACTTGTTTTTTTAATTTTACCAAACATAGGTGTTTCACCGAACATGAATTTCTCTGTTCAATGTATTGGGAAAAATAGTAAACTAATTTAAAAAAAATCTGAAAAATATCTATGCCCCTAGGTATTGATGTCTTCTTTCTAACAATTTTTTTTTTTTTCGATATATATAAAACAAGTTATATGTGTTCAAATGTACACCTATGTCTAAAATATATAATTAGTCGGACTTCAAAACTTAATAAAATGAAAAATATTGAACATATCACTATCAAACCGACTAAAAACCTTGGATATTGATGCTAAAAACCAAAATTCGAAATAATTGAGTTTTTATCATTTATAGAAAATAAGTTATGTGTTTTCAGAGGCACATCACTCTTAAAAAATGTAGTTTGCTGTAAAAAACTACTTTTCGAGGGAGATGGACAAATTATAAAAAAAATCTTCAAAAAAGTTTGAAATATATATATATATATATAGAATCTACAGACAAAATGCTACAAATGACCAATTTACATCATCTTCAAATTCTTAATAGTTTTAAAATTTATAGTTGTCCGAAGTTGAAGATTATTTTAAAAATGTTCATCTCAGTGTCAAAAGTGGCAAAAAAGTGGGAACCATTATTGTGAGTTCACCCCTAATAAATACCCTCTTATTTGTCTCCTTTATTCTTCCAAGACTAGCAATCTTTCTTCAGATGACCTAGTTTCCCATAGTACTGACAATCTTTCAGTCCTCTATATTGGGATCTCTTGTGCTTTGGTTTTCCTCATGACTTCGCATGACCTCCAGAACCTTTTCATCTCTCCTTTTATTTACCCTTGCTTTCTACATCCAAAACTCTACCTGGCATAGATCCACCTAAGGTTTTCCTACGAATTTCCTCACTAAAAATAACACCAACAACATGATCAACTTTCAAGGTATTTGAACCAGAAACAAAGTTACTAACCATCATTACCAAACCATTCTAGCTTTCTGACAAAGAACATAATATCAAGATAGCTCTAACTTATTTATCAAAATTTACCTTTGGAGAAGACAACTGATTGGTAATCATATTAAACTCATTTAAATGATCTGTCACAAATCCACCTTCAATCATTTTCAGATTAAATAGATGCTTCATAAGAAAAACCTTATTTGAGGCTTAGGTTTTTTCATACAATTTAGCCAGTGTCAACATCAGTTCTGCAGTCGTTGTTGCTTTTGTTATAGTGAATGCTACAAACGATGCCAGGCATAGCCAAATGGTTCCCAGTGCCTTTCTATCCATAATATTCCAATCCTCATCACATATTGTGCCTTTCTTGTTTGTTCCTTCTAACTGCCTCCATAAATCCTTCTGATAGAGATAATCCTCCATCTGCATCTTTGATAACTAATAGTTCTTCCCATTGAATTTTTCTACATTCAATTTACCCTCGTCTACCATTGCTCCCACTTAACATGAGACTCCCACATAACTGTGAGACCTTCTTGCAGATGATAATTGAACACAACCAACTCAGACACCACTTTTTAGGAATTGCATGCATAAAATATCAATTATATGCAAATAAAGATTAAATAGAGGAATGAAAAACACATAAATAATAATCGAGAGGAGACAATTTTAACGTGGTTCACCCAAACTCAGGCTACATCCATCAAACAAAGAGTCCAATATTATTATTATCCAATAAATCGAACTGATTATAACCAACAATCCCTTGCAACTCAATACCGTTGCAAAATGCTACAAAATTCTCTACAGAAAACCCTTAGCCTTAGCCTTTTTATCAAGAATTATTTCAGTCACAAAATTAGGGTTATATTATGTCAATCAATAGAAAAATAACACCCAATGCCTTTATAAAATAATAAAAGTCATTTCCCCTTGACCCTACAAGGTGTGTTGCTCCTTGACCCTGCCTTGGGGGTTAAATAATTTGGGAGGAAATTGCACTGATAGAAGGGGAAAATTTAACCTCTAAGTCTGAGTAGGCTCTTTATAACAACACCTTCAATTAAGGAATCATGTTTATTATTTTTTATTATCATGTTATTGCATTGACACTTACAATATTTTCATGTAAAGAGCATATCACCACCTTTAAATGAAACTCGATGAGAGGGTTTCATACCTAAGGTATTATCTTGTCAATTCAACACTTCCATTGTTGTTTTTCCTCTATCCTTCCTAGGACACACACTCTTTTGCATCATCATAGTTATATTATGGAGGTGGAAACACCAACATGGGGTTCAAATTAGGTAAGCCCCTATACAACACAACCCTTCTTACCTATTTTCCATACGTGTAAGTTCATATCTAATAGTCAAAGTGGTACATGATTGTAGAGAAGGCTGTTATAGGTTACAGTAATGGACAAAAACACCTATAATAGGGTTCCCAACACCCCTATCTGCTATTTTGGACTAGATTTTTAGGAGAGAGCACTTAAAAGCTTATTGACTACATTTCTGCTTAACATTGTCAATTTTAGACAGGTTCAAACTAGGGTGCTCAACACCCATGTCCAACAATTGTTCCCCCATTTTTAGATCAAGGTTCCTTTTTTTATCTCTGCTCTAGATTTGGCTTATTGTGTCTATAATTTAATGGTATTATTGAAATTATCACTCATTTTTTAATCATTAAGTCTAGATCTCATTCACACACTTCACAATGTCAACTCCATTATATTAAAGGAATAATATGGATAAGTGTTCAACTCTCTTATCATGACTATTATTTTACATATTCATGTTCCAATGCTATTGTATGGACAATTGAGATCATAGTTTGCATCCACAGGCCTAGGAACTCATTTTCATAAATATCATTTAGGTGAACCTAACGTGCCTTACATTTTTAAACATTATGATTTATTTGCTATCTCATAACATTTAATTTGTAGGTTAATTGAATTGTATGCATTTAGATAGCAATATTGGTTCATTGATTAGACATTTCTATTGCACATACATGGAATGTGTTATTGTAATGATGAAAAATTAGAGTTTCACCAATTAAGGTAGCAAACTTCTTAATTTTTGCTTCAAAGACAATCACATTAAGGAGGAGAGGAATCTAATAGATCTAGCCTCTCTAAGATTAATATTCTGATCAGATTCTTAGTTCCTTGATAGGAATTTTTCTTCCTTAGATTGAATTGAAATGTTGAAAATACAAAAATTAGGGTAAATGGATGAATATTGAAGAGTTCGGGCATAAATGGTGAGATAAAATCGTTACACAGAGCTACAAACCTGGATTTGATCTAAGGAATATTTTTCAGATCCTGAAATATGGCCTAAATTCTCAGGATCATGCTGGTGGTCATCCTGGTCCTCTGAACTTTCTACCGTAAAAAGGGGAATTTGTTCATCTCTACAGATATTGGCAATCCTCCTTAACGCAACTTTGTACTTGTTCCTACACACAGTGAAAAGGGGAAAATTATTGGGAGTAGGGATTTGCCTAAGTCAAACCCCAAATTAAGAATTAACCTTAAATGAATAATTGCAAATATTAAAATAAATATTGGAAAAATATATCTCATATTTGCAATTGTTGATGATGATGCTTTGATTCTTTAAATGTAATCACATATCTTGTATGGAATGCCATGAACATGAAAAAACCATACTCAGACACACATGCTTGCATAGGAATGATGCAATTTTTCTCAAGAATTGTTAAATGAAGAATATGCAACCTTGAAGATCTATGAAAATGCTTGACAATGAATGCTTCATGGATGCAAGGAATTGATTTCTTGATTGGATTAATTGGATTAAATTAGGTTGATCAAATGTCTTTATATATGAGTATCTAGGTAAATTACCAATTAGGCCGACCTCCAACAGTCATGGGGAGCCACATAGATGAATTCCCATGAGAAAGATATAACCCTTGCTCCATTTCAAAATTAGGCCCTATTAAGAGGGACCATGGCATTGGGTGCCATGGTCTTTATAAAAAAGGGACCACAATGAAGCCTCATGGAGAAGGGTACCCCACTAAGGAATCAATCAGTGTGTGTTCATGGTATTAGAACTGAAGAATAAGCACAAAATGGACCTAGATAGGAGATGAGGATAGGATACGCTAAAGTAGGGGCACAAACATGAGATGTAAATTGGTCTAGTGACAATTTATGATGCTACATTTAGCCCCCACATTAATGGGACTATGAGCTTATGAAAATACTCTCGGTAAAGTAGATGAAAGAGAGGAAAGAGAGGACCAACTAGGAGCACAATCATAAGGAGTATAAGACATCACTAATTTCAAGGAACCAAACCCCCAATATTAGGATCTTAGCTCACTCAAATGCATGCAAGGGCACACAAAACAAGACAAAAACAAAAAGGGAAAACAAATGCAAACAAAGATAAAAGGAAAAAGAGACACAACACAAAAGCTAAAAACCAAAAACAAGACCTCAAGTCAACTAGCCGAAGATAGCTCGATATCAAAATGTCTCAATAACTAATATCATTCCTGAAATGCCATCTCAAGAACACAAGCTATCACATAAAAAGAGTCTAGATGTGCTTTTCTAGTTCCATTCACCCTCATTCATGTGTGCATGTGATGTTTGGTTTTAGGTGTTAATCCTTGAATCTCGTATAAGATTTTGTTTTCTTTGGTTTCAAGCATGCGATAACCTATGTAAGACATAAAATAAAAATGTAAATGTTGTGTCTGGCATTAAGAACATCTCATATAAGAGTTTGTGTGCTCTGGTTTCAAGGACATCTTGTGTAAAAATTTGTTTGCTCTGGTTTCAAGAATGTGTGCTCCATATAAGACATATATGAATGCTATATCTGGTTTCAGGCATGAAGCATCTCATTTAAGAGTTTGTTTCCTTTGTTTTCGAGAATGAACATCCTATTTAAGACATGCAAAAATATAGCACTATATACTACAAAGATGCCCCACTCTTGAGATGTCAGCATAGCCCTATGTTTATGTCTTAAGGAAGCCAGAAACAAGGATACAAACCTTCAACACCAAGGAGATATCCTTTAGGAAACAATGTTCATAAATTCAAGCTAAAGAGGGATTATTCTTATAAGCAAGGATAGGGTAGTTGAAAAAGAGATATCTTGCAACAAGTGTGAAGGGGTCCTTGGAGGAGAAGAAATATTTTCTCAAAAGACATCTACCTCCAAGAGGAGTTTCTTGAACAAACATAACATCTTCTACCAAAAGAAGGGAAGGAGAACAAGAATTCATAACTTCCTAGGGTTTGACACAGTTTTGACCCAAAGTGAAGGGTTTGTTTATAATATATATACATTTCAAAGTGAAGAAAAGGTTGTAGTAAAGGATACACACCTCTTTCATAGGATAGAATCCTTGAGAAAACAACAGTTTCACACAAGGAATGACATCAAATCATAAGCAAACACCACTCAAAAAAGGGAAAGTGGATCCTTAGAAAGGATAATAGATATCAATTCCCCCAAGAATAGGGACAATGAGAAGAATTACACAACCTCTAAGGAGAGATTAGACATAAGAAAATGCACAATGTACTCACATGAAGAAATATCAATGCAAGAAAAAACATTAATATATGTAAAATGCAACTCTAAAGAAGAGGTAATCTTCAAAGAGAAGAAGAGAGAACTAGAATGAAGGATAACAAATTATCCTAAGGAGAGATTAATCGTAAGAGATATATCATTCCATACAAGAAAGGACATCAAAGTATAAAAAATACAACCCCTAAAGAGAATAGTGAAACCTTAGATAAAGAGAAGAAAAAGGATAAGATTCAAGAATGAATTACGTTATTGCCCTAAGTTTATTATATTTGAAATAACATCACCTCTTATGACAAAAATCCCCCAATTAAGCTAACTACTAGTTCCATAGGGTGAGGAGCAATATGGAGGGTTAATGTAGTGCTAAGACACTACCTCTTCACCAAGGAAGAGTGCAAGTTCAATTGTAATAGCTATGCGAGCCCTATCATATAGGTCTTGAACAAATGTTTTACATTTTCTAAGAGAATGAGAATAATTATGATGAAAAAGACAATATTCATCTCCTTTCTTACACTTGTGATTAATTTTAATGATGTTAGTAGTGGAGGCATTTATAATTTATAGTTTAATAGCTAGTTAAGACAATGATGAATCAAATTTTTAATTTGATATGTCACCTAAAAAGTGAAGTACAGTAGAAAATGGGTAGCTATGGGATGGAACCAACTAGCCATGCGATATTGTAGATTGATGCTTGCCGATCAATATTATTAGTGATGCTTGATGTGAAACTGTTGTGCATTTTAAGATTCAATGACAATATAGTTTAATATGATATCAATGCTTAAACAAAAAAGGTATGGTCCCTTTAGAAAACATAATTTTTTTGATAATTATGCATGGAAATGTTTTTTGTTTACTTTATTCAACACTTATACAGTAGGGATGTGAAACAATAACTAAACAACAGTACAAACCTAACACTTAGTCTAGTAGGGATTCATGGTCGAAACCTTCCATGTCAACTAGATGTGGTGGTGTAGCTGGACCAGGTTCTTTCCAAAGAATTTGTTGACTGTAGACTCGGCAAGGCATATTAGAAGAGAAAGTAGTTGGTTTACTACAAGGTTGAATGTATACCTTGGTAGAAATCCAAGATGGGATTTGTTCATTCACTACTCTTTGAAGCCTTTGTTGCCATGAAATATTTTTCAACCTTCGTCAAACTTGTGGACCATAATTTTCTAAGAAAAATCTATTTAGATAGTTGGTTTTCCATGATTCAAGAATGACCTTGAATAATTTTGAATAGAAACAAGATTTTGTCAGAAAGACAAGATCATCATAGGGGTATGGACTGACAAATAATTGGTCAACAAAATGAGCATGGTTGGCAATCCATTCTTATTGTGCTCGAATGTGTGAATATGGAAGCACTAGCCATTTTGTGGGGGGATTGGTCTATGGGGTGAGGGGGAAGATTCCCAGAGATATGTTAGGGTTTTATCATCTGCATCATTTGGAGAGTAAGTTGCAAGAAGACCTTGACTTGTTAGTGTGTGATAGGCCTTCAAATAGTTTTCTTTATCATTTCCATAATTTTTAACAATTTGATAGTGTTGATCTGTGTTATAATATCCAGGCTCAACTATGTCCATATCTGTTCTCTGGATTTGATCATTGTGAGTTGTCCATGGTCATCTGTATCATAATTTAGATTAAAAATCTAATATGTGACCTGAAAGTTGAAGTATGAAATAGAACAAACAAAACATTGTGATTTAGTATAGTGATGCCTAGTGATGAAAGTGAAACAGTGATTGTTGATGACAAACACTTATGAATTTTGATATTTAATGGCAATGTATCTATGTAAGATGTCGGTGATGCTTCAATAGAATTGACAAAATGTTTGTTTTGTTGACATCTATGTATGGGCATATTATTTGACATCTTACTCATATAGTATTATAGAAACAATGTGAAACAATAATTCAATTTGTAATGAACATCAAGTAAACAATAGAAAGAACATAAAACTGGAAATGAATTGAACATCAAGGAAACAATAGAAAGAGTAGAAAAGTGGAAATGAATTGAATGCCAAGGAAATAAAAGAAAGAATACAAAACTGAAAATGATTGAAGATCAAGGAAACAATAGAAACCATGAAGATGTGACACCAATCTATTTGACTTGTAATTGAGATAGAAATGCCCCATTTATACTAGGATGACCATCATTTGGATATTTGATTCACCCAAATAATCATTATGTTACTTTATGCATGAATGACCATGGAGGTAGTGTCTCCATAAAATGACAACCATAAAAATTTAATGAGACCTAATGGATGATGAATAATTTATTCCATATACTCTACAATTTCACTGTATCACATGCGTATTGTGTCCATGTAGTCTTCCATTTTATTGATCACATGCATATTGTTCTTTAATTGATCAAACTCATACACAAGAATACCAACTTATCCATATGGAGTATTACTTTATTCTATAGACATTTCTAAATATAATATTAATAGGTCTAAATGGATTCAAATTTAACACTATAGTGATGCCTGATGAGCAATGAATATAGTGATGGTTGATGAAAAACAATTATGTATTAGGATATTCAATGGCGATATATCCATGTGAGATGATAGTGATGGTTCAATAGAAGTCAAAAAATATTTATTTTGTTGACAGTTATGTATGGGCATATTATTTGATAGCCTACTTAAAGAGTAGTACAATAATGCTATGAAATAGTAATTGAAATTGAAATGAACATCAAGGAAGCAATAGAAAGAATACAAAATTGGAAATGAAATGAACATCAAGGCAATAATAGAAAGAATACAAAACTGAAAATGAATTGAGCATTGAGGAAACAATACTATCCACGAGGATGTAAAATAGTAAGGGTATAGAAAACTGAAAACTGAAATGATCATCAAGGAAACATAAGAAAGAACATTATGTGCAGATTGTAAGTATGTAATGATATGAAACAGTATGTAAGGGTTAAACCAACAAACTAAAAAATAAGGATGTAAAACCGTGACTAAGGGTATAGAAAACTAAAAATAAAATTGAGAAGGAAACAATACGATGAACATTTTGTGAAGACTATAAAACTACGAGGTTGTGATGCAATGATGAACAAAATAACCATTTTGTCAAAAAATAAGGATGTACAATGTTTCCTGAAACATTAAGGGAGATGAGAATGATTGTATAATAGTAAGGATCTGAAACAGTATGGATGTATATCAACAGAAGTGTTTGAGGATATATAACAACAAGGGTCCACATAAAAAACATATCCTTAAGGTCATCAAACAGTAAGCAAGACTTTAAAAAATGAAGGGTAGGAGGGGAAAAAAGCATGTGTTTAGAAAATCGAAAAGGAAAGAAATGACAAGTAAACAGAATTAAAAACTTTCCATTCTAGACAACATGAGGATGGAAAATAGTATGTATTCAAAAAGCTGAGAACAATACAAATATGAAGGAAACAACAAAAACATATTTACTTAAAACTAAGAATAATACGGTTATGAAGGAAACAATGAAAGTAGTAAGAAACATTTTAAATACTTAGAACTACTTTGAATTTGTCCTCCTCTTCGATGGATGTTGTGTCTTGTGAATGACTTAAATGGGATGAAAGAGATGCTTTCATGTATACTTGCATGTTTGAAGCTTGTTGTGTTGGTGTGGCATATTTAATGTTTGTACTCTTATCAATTTGGATTTTGAATTTCCATTGAATTTTTCAGAGTTTATCTCTGATTGTTGCTTTTACTTCTAATTTGATTAACCTTCAATGAAAAGTGGTTACCTTGAACAATTTAATTTGTGGATGCAAGTGGGTTTATGTTGAAGTGACTAGTAGCTATGCGCTTGAGTTGGAAAGATGGAACAAGGTGGTTGGATAGATGGGACAAGGTTGTGCAACAAAGTGTTAGTCTGGTCATGTCGTAGTAGGCACAAGTTGTCTTATTACTTGCATTGCATCACCAATTGTCATGTATTATTTTGGGTCAATGGACACCCACGTGGCACTATTAAGTTTGTAGTTTTTGTTGACTTGGGTGGTGAACCTCATTTGACTTTTACGTCATGTCTATATGTGATTCACACGGATATGGTATTTTGGATTATACAGTGCACTGTTGGGCACAACAGAACTTGTCAGTGAAAAAGACAGATGGTGTTTGTGTTGGGCTCACTTGAATGACCAAACAAAAATATATTGTATGTTTTTATTAATACATATAACGATAGAAATTATTTACTAAAATGTGTAGTGCTTGTTATTAATTATTAAATGGTTTTTCTTTGGACAACTTTTCAAACCTATACTGACACATACTGGTGGTTAGGTAAGTAAGTGTAGGCGCCTAACCAGCCCACTAATATCACACGCTTTAGACCCCACGCACGTTTTGGCTTCTCTCCCCTAGAATAAGAATCAAAGGTAGTTTAGATAGGTTCATTTGTACCTCGAACCAACAAAGAAAATAGAAAAAAGACTTCTTTGTTTTTTTAAATGGGTTTTAATTCGTTACAAATAGATTTTAGGTTGCTGCATAGATGTTTCTTGTTTACACTGCGAAATAAAAATGCTTATAATTTTCCGTACTCCTTAAGCCCTCTCGCACAATTTCCCTCATCTTTCTTTACAATAGACAGCCACTACTTTTGAAGACAATTGTTTTTTTTGGAAGTAAAGCAAACACGACAGAAAAGACACGCATATACGTGATGGAAAATGGGTGAAGCCAAAAAGATGGCGTATCTCGCAAGGTTATCCCATTGCGTTACAAAAGACAGTCACTAACTCTAACGTACGGTGAAGAAAAACCATTACTACAGAAAAAAGACAGACATGTGAATAGGTATTGTAGCATCCTTTGAAGCTTGCGTATTGCATGCGATGAGATTCCTTACTCTACAATAGACACTAAGTTTTTCTGTACCTGGTGGAAAATTGGCATGAACCGGTCAAGACAAAAAGATGGTGGTGAGTCCCTTCCCTCTAAGTTTCATCTAATGTTCTTGCATAGACAGTTACCTAAGTTTCTTGCCCTGTTCAAAATTCCATCTAATTATAAAAGCAAAGGTTTCCCCGCTTCTTCAAGGAAAAACTAGCCTTATAGAGGACGTCGCTTAACTGCTCTCGGATAGGGCAAAACCCGAAGATTTATGGCGTCTTAGTTTGTAACCTACATAAGGATTGTCATGTGCAATAATTTGGAGATGACTTTAGTTCTATAATAATAATTGATGTGCATTCTCATTAAAGGAGAGAGGAGAGAGGCTTATAGTTGAGGGTCTAATAGGGAAGTTTATCATTAGTCATTGTAGCTAACGTCGTGTACCTACGGATCTTAAATGGTATATCGAATTGCAATGATTTTTTGTTGTTGTCTTCCTATGCATCTTAACAACTTATGACTATTGTTTTGGCTTCAAGATAGTGACGCATGTTGTGGGATCTGTTATAATGTGTGTGAGCGTCAAAAAGTGGTCATTTCAAAGTGTCACCTAATACCTACTTAAAGACGCTCCAATAATTGTGCACTACAACAACCTCAAAAATGACCAATACTTATGCATAAATGCCCCATTAGTCATGCACTATAGGTACCAATAACATTGCACGAGTCCTCAAATCAAAGTCCAAAATTCTAACTATTGTGGGTAAAGTGAGTGGAATTGTCTATGCAAGCAACAAAAGGGTTTTGACAAGGCAATTTATTGTATTTAATAATTAAATTAAAAATCAGAGAAGCGAAGCTAAAAATTTCTCCTAATCAACCTTCTAAGGATGTGGAGGTGTTTGAATCCAAAGAAGAGGAATCTTATGAGGAAGTCGATGAGGAGTCTGATTATTCCTCAGATTAGAAATTAGATTGGTCCCCTATGGCTTTGGAGGAGGTTGCCCCCTTCCCTGCTATCCAGAAGGCTCCTAACCCCAACTTGACCCTTTCTACTTTGGATTTTAAGGTGTTGAAGCTAGAAGAAATTATTGAGAAGAAAAAATTGGTTATTAAATTTTTCTTTGCTCAATTTGATTTGGCTATTACGAAGATTAATGGACTTGAGGCAGCAGCTAAGGCGAGAGCTAGGGTAGATAAATGGGCTATGGAGGAGAAGGACGAACAAGTCTGGGAAGCCACCAGTAATATGGCTAAGAAATTAGATAAATGGGACAAAATGGAGGGGATGTTGAATGACTTTAGTGACAAGATGTCTTAGAAGAATGAAAGAAAGGTTGTGATGGAGCTGAAAGAAAACCAGGAGATCCTACAATGAAAAATTGAGGATATGTTCGAGATGAGCCTAATAGCATCAAGTCTTTCTAAAGAATTATTTCATTTGATAGGATCATAATTCACACCAAGCACTAGCTACCATTCCCAAACCAATGGAAATATAAATACTAAATAAATGGTTGAGGGGTACTTAAGAAACAATGTTTAATGCTAGCAAACTTCCTAGATCATGTGGTTGCATCTACGTGAATATTGCTTTAATAATTCACACCACAAACCCATTGAGATGACACCTTATAGGGTTATCGATAGTTATGATGTATTGTCCTTCATTGATCTATTTCTCACAGATAGTAGAGTAACAATGTAGGGACCTAATGGAACACAATTAAGTGATATTGAGGGTACTAATAGATAACTTGTAGCAAACATAGAATTAGTAAAAGACTTTACGCGAATAGGAAAAGGATAAATTTGCATAAAAAATTTCCTTCATTACACAAACAAAAGAGATTAAGATAATTCATAGTATTGAAGAAGCCTCTACATGTTACATATTTAAAAGAAAAAGAAAAAGAAGAAACCTTATCACTTGCCTCAAGTTAAGAAAATAGATATACTTAGAGACTTCTTCACATAAAGATAAATGCTTTTGTGCTTATGTTTGCATAGATGGTTACTATATGGAAAGATATTATACACTCACACTAACCTTAGATCCAAGTTAATCATAAAAAATAGAACTTAACCAATGTTCACACATTATCCATCTCTCAAATCGTTAAGTATATCTTAAGATCTAATTTATGGTTGCATACATATATTAGGTTACTTTGTCATGTGAATTTGATGGTTGTATTCAAAATTTAAATTCAATTTCAACTCCAAGCCACCCACCTTCAAACTATCTAAAAAATTATTGATCGACAAGTTAGGGTTTAATATAAAGAGAAATATCTAGAATTCATCCATTACTAAGATGACCTCACTCCATCTAAGTATCAGTCATTATTTAGCCTTCCACATTAGCTCTTGCATTAACATATGATTAAATCTTAGCTTTTCAACTAGGTTACTACTATATATGTTACATTGCACATCATCTACACCAAGTCTCGAATGTTAATCATTAATATCATTAGACTAAATGTGTACTCCTCTTGATAAATATATATACATTTTACATGTTGCATTGCACATCATCTACACCAAGTCTCGAATGTTAATCATCATACTAAATATTTCCACTCCTAAATTTCTTAAAGTTTAAAATTCATAATATAATTTAATATAATCTAAATTTAAATCAATTAAATCATACTAATAAATATAACCATTAAACTAAAATTTAACTTTAAAAAACTCATTTATAAAGACATTTAGCACATCTAAGTTCAATAGCTATATGTACCCATATCTAAAGATGTGTTTAGATCAGGATGCGACTATTTTCTGCACAAAATGACAATTCGTACAGTTTCAAAAATCTGCAAAACACAACGGATTTGCACTAAATTTTTAGTTGGTCAATCCTCATGATCTGTCTCCATATTGTTGTTAAATCACAGAAAAATTGAAAAAAAAAACAATTTTTTTTAATGTAGATTTGGGTTTTTTCTATAAGCTGTGGAGAAAAGTCGCATGCACGTGGTGGGAAATGGGTAAAGCCAAAGAGATGGCGTATCTCGCAAGGTGAAAAGAACGCAAAAGACAGCCACTAACGCCAATGTACAGTTTGTATTGAAGAAAAACAGAGGAAAAGACACAGCCATGTGAATGAATAGATAGGTCTGGTAGACCCGTGGCTCTCCTTCGTAACACATGGGTTTTCGGTACCTACGTCGTTCTCACCTTTTCTAAGTGGCCAACAAAGTAACTTTCAAACCTCTCTTCCGTTCATTCCTGGTTTTAATCATGCAATTTCTCCGTTTGTACAGCTTACAAGTCGGTCTTCTCTCTATTTTCCTCGTTGATTCTGGAGACTAATGAACCTGCCCGCTTCTTATTCTATCTATGTTAACTGCAATCTAGTGCAATTCACTCTTCTCTTTCTCTTCCACATTTCTAAAAGTTCAGTAAGCATTCGAGCTAAAACCAATGGCATCTTCATCATCATCCCACTCACAGAAAAGTATAGATCGTGGCTTCTCAGGAATTGAACCTCCGGGCATGAGGCGAAAGGTTTCTGAATCGACAACACTGTATGATGTGTTTATCAATCATAGTGGCTCTGATTCCAAGCAAACT
This sequence comes from Cryptomeria japonica, assembly GCF_030272615.1. Classification (NCBI taxonomy): domain Eukaryota; kingdom Viridiplantae; phylum Streptophyta; class Pinopsida; order Cupressales; family Cupressaceae; genus Cryptomeria; species Cryptomeria japonica. The sequence continues at coordinate 110,510,596 of NC_081411.1, read as the reverse complement.
CTGCCTCTTCCGCTCTACGAGTCTCTTGAGGAGTTAGGAATACGGGCCTTTCTTGAGAAGGAAGAGATGGAACTTGGTCAATCCTTTCCTTCTGCCATTGAGACTGCTATCAACTCTGTGCTAGTTCATATCGCTATCATCTCCAAGAGATATGCAGAATCCCCGTGGTGTTTGGAGGAGCTGGTTCTCATGCAACACTAGACTGAAGCTAAGATTATTCTTGTTTTTTATGGGGTGGAACCCTGGGAAGTGCACCACATAGAAAAGGGAGCGTACGCTGATGCATTCATTCAATACCAGAACAAATCCAGGTACTTGGAGAAGCTTGATGAGTGGAAGGAAGCTCTTCGATCTGTTTCATTTACCGCAGGTCACGAAATAAAAGATTTGAAGTAAGATTTCTTTGTTTCCATTCTACTTTGATTTAAGCCTTTGCAAATAATATTTGGTTGCTTTTAATAAGTAAAATTTATTCTCATCAAATTCCCCTTTTGGTGCAGAAGCACCAAGTGAACCAAGTGTACCTCTTGGTTCCAATGACCTATATGGGGTCAAATATGAACATTTTTAATTATAGATGGTTTCTTGTGTTAAATAAGGTCTAATGAGATCAATAGCATGGTAATAAGGTCATTTGACCATTCATGTAACCAAGTTGTCTAGTTGGTCCTAAGAAGGTCTTGATTTGGAAAATACTTTGCAAAATGGGTCAAATTGATGTAATAATGTACAATTTGGGTTTTAAAGGTCCTTTCATGTCTATTTGGACCTATTTGTGTCATTAAAATATCATAGGTTGGGTCTAGGAGTTAAAATTGGCAAAATTGCTCACATTGTCAAAAATGCTTAAAGCAATTTTTGCATTATAAGAGAAATTAGGAGTTTGTTTGTTAAAATAATTACAAAAGGTGGTTGTAACTGATGAGGAGGCTTATAAAACCTATAAAAAGGCCTATCCTCGTTCATTCATGGTTGTTGTTGATATATGTGAAGAAAAATCAATAAAAATTGAGAAATTCCTGCACTAAATTCTGGAAATCACCATATTACAGTCTGTTCATGCTCTTGGTTCGCCATTAAAACTCATTGATCGACCTTTCTAATTGATTTTTAATTGAATGGGAATGAATTTAGTTTCTTGTGCCTTTTGTTTCATTTTATTTGATCAAGTATTGAAGGAGAAATCATAATTTTTGTGAAAACTGCCAAAACCCTGCCTAGGGTTAACCCGTTTTGGTAAAACAAGAATATATTTTGTTTTAACCGTTGGATCTTTCTAAAACTTTGAGAAAAATTCTGTATCTAACCTATCTACAATATGACCGGAGAGATTGGATTTATTTTCAATATGTAAAAAGTTATTGATGACTGTTCATGACTGCATTTTCTTGCTCCCTGGAATTGGACAGGGTACTTTCAATTGTTGGCATGTATACTCATGAATGCAGGTTATATATGGCTATGGAAGGAACTTGGAGATAGTATTTAAGTTGTTTTCAAACCATCACACTATGGTTCTATGGTGTTTGGAGAAAGAAAAAAGCCTAAATCATGACTGTCCCCATCTTGCACATGACTGTCCTAAAGTTGATGTTTGTCCCATGAATAGAATTGAGACAACAAAGAGTTGTAATGTTTCCTTGGGTCATTTGAGGGGGTTGAGTCAAGTATTTTGTAAATGGAAGGGAGTCTCCATAATATCTCTATGAAGGTCTTTGTTTTGGTGTGTGTCTAATGGGCATGAAGAGTTGTGTGAGTAAGTCATTGGTAGTCCTCATTAGGAAAGGCCTAGTGTTGTTGGCCATTGAGGGAACCTATCATGTATGGGGTTGAAATATTTGATATTGGGTCTTAACATGTTGTTGTGACCTATTTAAGGTATGTTCCATGATTGGATGAGGTTTGTGGAGTAGAAGTGTGTCATTGGTGGGCTAAAGCACATTGAATGGGGTTAGTAGCCTAAAGTGAGTTTGTGAGTTTGTGAGTTTGAAACCTCTTGACTTAGGTGAGTTAGGAAAAGGACCTCCCTAAGTGGTTGAGATTGGTGGATGCTCTGCATCACCTTTCCTTTTGTGAAGAGATACTGACTCCAAAAGGATAGTAATGGCATTGCAAAAGGAAGTTCAGAGGGCAAAACCTTTGCATGTGGCCAAATATCTAGTAGCACTTGACAAGCTTGTACACGATCTTGAAAGGTGATGCCTTAATAAGGTTGTACAAGATTTTGAAATCTGGCGTGGACTTAATTAAAGGAAAGGGAAGGTTGAGATCGTTGGCATTTTTGGAATGGGTGGGGCAGGCAAAACTCCAGAATCTAAAACTGCCCCTGTTCTTATAGTCAGCTGATCAAGAAAATATAATAACAGAGAAAACAACTAACAACAATAAACATTGCTGAAATAAAATAAAACACAACTCATATTAGAACAGCACACACATTCTATATTACTCCTTAATAAAAAGAATACAAAGATTCCCTATAAGTAGAGTTTTCCAACTTCACTAGCAAAAAGAATTCAAAGTCTCTGAAAATAGAACATGAATGGCATGCAATATTTGGTGAAAAAGAAACCAACAATTCTAAAGAAATCTCTAATCTAAGAAATTCTAACTGCATGCATAGCATACTTTAAATGCATGAGAAATAAAAAACTATTAACTAAAGTAATCTAGCTGGATGCTAGTGTATGGCGGTGGAGGCTAAAAATAGTTATGAGCTACATGGAGCTGCATGCTCGAGCAGCATCAGTTATCAACATACTCCCCCTTGATGTTGAGAGGGCTCACAATCTTATCTCGTAGTGCTAAAAATTGAGCTTTTGCAACCGCTTTGGTGAATATATCCACTAGCTGATCCTGGGTGTTGATGTGCTTCAATTCAATATCCTTCTTCTACACCAAATCTCGTATGAAGTGATACTTCATATCAAAATACTTTGTTCTGCTATGATGAACCAGATTCTTAGCTAACTTGATGGCATTCACATTGTCACAATAGATTACTGTAGGCTGAATTTCTTTTTCTCCAATTTCTTCCAAAACTTTTCTGAGCCAAAGAGCTTGTGTACCTGTTGAGGTAATTGCAACATACTCTGCTTCTGTAGATGAGAGGGCCACAATGCTTTTTTTTCAAGCTCCAAGTAATTAATCCAGAACCAAAAAAGAAACAATTCCCAGATGTAGACTTACGGTCATCCATACTACCTCCCCAATCTGAATCACTAAAGCCTACAACATTGAACTTTTTAGAAGAGTAGTAATGAATACCAAAACTTAAATTCCCTTTCACATACCTCAAAATCCTCTTGGCTTCCTTCATATGTATTTCAGATGGATTTGTCATATACCTTGAAACAAGTGAAACTGAATAGGCAATATCAGGCCTCGTGTGGGTTAGAAACATCAAGCTCCCCACAATACTTTTGTAAGTTGTCTCATCAACTAAATTAGCACCATCATCTTTACCTAACAAAACTCTATGAGCACTTGGAGTGGAGGCAGGGTTACAATCAATCATATCAAATTTATTCAGCATATCCTGTGCATACTTTGTTTGACAAATGAAAATCTCATCTTTACTTTGATAAACCTCCATTCCTAGAAATTATTTCATCAGACCAAGATCTTTCATCTCAAATTCTTTCATCCTAGTAGCTTTGAATTCATCTTCAATCTTAGAACTACTACCCATATACAAAAGATCATCAACATACAAACTTATGATGAGGATATGAATAGCTTCTTGTTTGGAGTAAAGGGTAGGATCAATCTTACTTCTCTGGAAGCCATTCTCCTGAAAGTATCCATCAATCTTGGCATACCACACTCTTGGTGCTTTCTTGAGGCCATACAAAGCCTTCTTCAACCTATAGACATAATTCTCTTTTCCTTCCACTTCAAAACCTTGTGGCTACTCCACATATACTTCCTCTTCTAAGTACCCATTCAAGAAGGCACTTTTCACGTCCATATGATATATGCTCCACTTCTTCTGAGTTGCTAATGAAATCAACATTCTTATGGTCTCTTGTCTTGCTACCGGTGCAAATGTCTCTTCATAATCAATTCAATACTTTTGTGTGAAGCCTTTAGCAACTAATCTTACCTTGTGTCTTTCAACACTCCCATCATTGATAAACTCAGTCTTGTAGACCCATTTGGTGCCAATATTTGTCTTGTCATGCGGAAGTTCTATTAACTCCCAAGTATCATTCTTGTGAATGGAATCCATCTCTTCTTCCATGGCTTGCACCCAAACCTCATTAGTACATGCATCTTCAAAACATGATGGTTCAAAAATCAGCCTTGGCTAATAAAGAAAAATTAACTATCTCACCTATTGGGTTTTCTTCATGTACTTGATTTCCACTCTTCTAGTAGATATCACTCAATCTCCTTACATTCCTTGTAGAACTTGGAGAAGAAGTTGGACTTGAACTTGGTACTGAAGAACTTGATGAAGGGCTTCTTGGTGGAGTTAAACCACTGGATACAGAAACATTAGTTGGTTGCTCATGATCAATATTAGCAATGATATCATCATTCAAAATAGATTTTGACTTCTCAACATGGCCTTTTTTATGACTATAAACTCCCCTTTCATCAAAATTTACATCTCTTGAGACAATAAGCTTGTTAGTGATGGGATTATACAATCTATAAGTCTTGCTTTTCTCACTATACCCAATAAAAATACATGACTCACTCATTGTATCTAACTTCTGTCTATTTTGATAAGGTACATGTACATTAGCCAAACAACCAAAAACTTTGAAATAATTAACATTAGGCCTTTTTCCATACCAAGCTTAATAAGCAGTCATATTTTCTAGTGCACTGGTGGGGCTATGATTGAGGATGTACACCATTGTAGCAACTGAATCTCCCCAATAAGAATTACTCAATCCCTTGGTTGTAACATGCACCTTGCCATTTCAACCACAATATGATTCTTCCTTTCAGCTACTCCATTCTGTTGAGGTGTGTATGCAGTAGTAAGTTGCCTCTTGATGCCATTAAGATCACAATAACTCTGGAAAGCCTTTGAGAAAAATTCTCCTACACGATCAATCCTTAAACATTTGATCTTGCATGCTTTCTCATTTTCCACAAGGGCTTTAAACTTCTTGAATGTATCTAGGGCTTCATCTTTGGCCTTCAAAAAATATACTCAACAATTTCGTGAGTAATCATCAATAAAAGTGATGGAATATGATGACTTACCCAAACTCTTAGTCTGCATAGGACCACATATATCTGAATGAACAAGTTGAAGTGGGTGATGAGCCCTCCATGCATTGCCCTTGGGAAACTTTTCTCTTGCATGCTTTCCCTTAGCACAACCTTCACAAACCTCCTTGTATTCCTCAACCTTGGGCAAACCAGAAACTAATGCCTGCGAGGTTAGAAACTTCAAACTATGAAAATTTAAATGTCCATACCTGAGATGCCATAACCAACTTGAATCCTCATAAGCCATATTTGCCAAACTGTTGTTATGTTCACCAAACCTCAAGGGGAACATCCTATTTCTTGTCATAGGAACAACAGTGATCACCCTATTACCCTTATTCTTATCATAGATAGTACATGTCTTATTCTCAAAGACTACTTAATAATTTTTCTCACATAGCTGCCCAACACTTATCAAATTGTGCTTCAATTGTGGAGTATAATAAACATCATGAATACTCTTTATACCTTCTTTTGTTTGGACCTCCATAGCTCCTTTTGCAGCAACCTCCAACGATTTATCATCACCAAGCTGGATCTTGGATTTGAAACTTCCATCCTTTGTTGAGAACAACTTCTCATTCCCTGTCATATGGTTAGAGCATCCAGAATCTAGGTACCAAACATGTTTACTAGTATTTTCACCCTTGGCATAAGATAAAAATAAGTGATCAGGAGGATTCTCACTACTTTCTTGAGCATAGTTAGCACTTTTACCTTCTTTTAATGTGCATTCTCTGTCAAAGTGGTCATACATGTTACAATGGTAACATTGAACATTTCTCTTATCAAATCCACCTCTACCTTTTCATTTGGAACCACCTCTTCCTTTTGAGCTACCTCTACCTCTTGAAAATTTTTGGCTTTTCCCTTTACCTTGGCCTTGATTGATTTTGGCACTACTGTTGCTTGCATTTTCATTTTTTGTGATTAGCAATTTAGAGGAAAACGCTTTCTCTACACCTTCAAAAATATCTTTCAATGTTTCTTCATGAGACATCAGGGATCCAACCATTTAATCAAACTGTAGTTTTGTCAAATCCTTGCTTTCTTCTATGATTATTGCTACATGATTCCATCTGGGTGTCAAAGATCTCAACACCTTTTTTTATCAAAACTTCATTGCTTACAATTTCCACAAGTGTAGCCATTTTATTGACCACATCTTTGACTCTAACACAATAATCACTTATACTTTCAGCTTCTTGCATCTTCAAATTTTTAAATTCTCGCTTCAATGTCTTAAGCTTGACCACTTTAACTTGATCACTACTCTGGTAAGCTTCTTGTAGAGTCTTCCAGGCATGTTTGACAGTTGTTGCTCCTGATATTCTTGGAAATAAGCTCTTATCAAGAGCTATCTAAATATGAAACAAAGCTTGAGCATTCATTTTCCTTACTTCCTTTCTTGTTGTTCTTTCATTGGTCATAAGGGCATTCCAATCAGCTAGTTCCTCATAACCTGATTTAATAATCTCCCACAAATATTTTCCAATAAAAAAGGTCAGCATCTTAATGCACCAATAATCATAATCATTCCCATCAAATTCTAGAATGAGCATATGGTTAGAATTCCACATGATTAACTTTGGCGAAATTCCAACAATAAAACTTTAACCCAAAACAATTTTACCTGCTTTGATACCACTTGTAGAATCTAAAACTGCCCATGTTCTTATTGCCAGTTGATCAAGAAAATATAATAACAGAGAAAACAACTAACAGCAATAAAAATTGTAGAGATAAAATAAAACACAACTCATATTAGAACAACACACACATTCTATATTACAGCCTAATAAAAAGAATACAAAGATTCCCTATAAATAGAGTTTTCTAGCTTCAATAACAAAAAGAATTCAAAGTCTCTAAAAATAGAACATGCATGGCATGCAATATTTGGTGAAAAAGAAACCAACAGTTCTAAAGAAAGCTCTAATCTAAGAATAGTCTAACTACATCCATAGCATGCTTTATTTGCATGAGAAATAAAAAACTATTAACTAAATTAATCTAATTGCATGCTGGTGTATGGTGGTGGAGGCTAAAAATAGTTATGAGCTGCATGGAGCTGCATGGAGCTGCATGCTCGAACAACATCAGTTATCAACAAAAATAAAGAGTTGTTTAACCAAAACCAAAAAAAATATGATTGAGCCTATTTTCTATTTGATGTCCAAGAATCCTCAGCTAGAAGCAAGTTACCTTCTTTGCAAGAGCAACTCCTCAAAGATCCCTTTGGTGTAAAAGAGCCCAGTTTTCAAAGTCGAGAGCAAGGGTCAAGTTCTATCTTTGATCACATAGAAAGAAGCAGATTTCTGAGCTTCCTAATTGTTCTTGATGATATTAATCACCTGAAGCAGTTAGAGGATTTCATGATAATGGATATATGCTAAAGAAACTTGGTAATAGTCTTGTAATTATTCTATCCCGTGATGTAGGGGTACTTGAAAGGGCCAAAATTGAGGTTTGTTATCACTTAAAAGGAATGGATAAAGTTGATTCTGGAGTGCTTTTTAATTTGCATTCTTTCTCCCAACCACATCCGGTTATCGGATATGATGATCTTGTTGATGCCTTTTTACGTGTGTGTGGAGGCTTACCTCTGTCTCTAAAAGTTCTGGGAAGACATGTTCATAATCAAGATTTAAATTACTGGAGGATAGCACTAGATAAATATGGTGAGACACTGCATGTGGACACTAAAAAAATACTTAAAATAAGCTTTGATGCTTTAGAGGCAGAAGAGAAATAGATTTTCATCGACATTGCATGCTTTTTTGTTGGTCAATCAAAGCATACTGCCATAAGAGTATGGAAGGCATTGGGGTGGAAAGTTGAATATGGACTAAGAGCATTACAACAAAAGTGTCTTGTTGAAGAAATAGAAGGTCTTGTACCTGTATTGAGGATGCATGACCACCTACAGGACTTGGGGAGAGAAATGACAAATGAGCTCACTCAACCTCATTGTCTGTGGTGTCCTCGGGATCTTAAAGAATTGGTATGTGTATTTCTCCTCCATATTTCTGCTGTGTACCAAATTAAAATTAAAATGATATTTTAAATCCTAATCTTTTACTGAGAGTAATGATTAACCCAAAAAAAAATATTCTCTAAAAAAAATTTGTTAAAAGTAAATTTGTAAAATAAAAAATAAATTATTAATTATTTTATATATATTAAAAAAAAATTTATGTTTTTTATGTATTAAAATATATTTTGATTCAGCATATTGCATCTACAAAAAAGAAAGTCCAATTTTTCATATTAAATGCAGCTGTTACAATAGTAGAATTAAAAAGTAAATCAACAAAAGTTATTTGTTGAACAACAAATATCTTTATTTGCTTTCTTGATGACCTATATGAGTAATTTGTAACTAATGTCTCAAAGCTATAAAATTATCTTTTGAAAGAGATTTATTGAAGATATTAGCTATTTGTTTAGATGAAAGACAACATTATAGTTTCACTTGTCTATTTTGGACCAAATCTTGAATGAAATGATAATAAATCTCTATGTGTTTTGATCTAACATAAAATATAGGATTCTTGATCAATTGAATGGTGCTACTATTGCCACATTAAATAGTAATTAGGTGTTCTTTAAATATATGTAATTCCTTCAATATCCTTCTAATCCATGGATTAAAAACTTGCTGCTACAATAACAATATATTTTATTTCAATCGATGAAAGAGCCACAATTCCTTGCTTCAACTGCTCCAATGTACAACTCTAAGACCAAGTGAGTAAATATAAACAGACCATGTTGATTTCCTATGATCTATAAACTAGCCCAGTTATAATTTGTTTAACTAATTGATTTATATTTTTTAGTAGAAAAATCACGGATGCCAAATATTTTAGTACTACTCACATACTTTAATATTCTATTAGTAGGCTCATGAGACTCATGTGGGTCTTATATTCAAACCAAAAGATGTGTCTCACAACATAATAATATTAGGTGTACTTGTAGTAAAGTGCATGAGACTCCCCACTAGACTTATGTACAAAATAATATCCACCTTGATCTTCCATTGTCTTGGTCAAATTATCACTAAGTGCTTAAGGAGTTGCAACTACCATGCATATCATTATTCTACAAATTTTCAATAATTTTTTACATATACTTTGATTGAGAAATGATTATTCCTTTTGATTGTATTTCTACCAACCAAAAAAAATCATTGGAGATTTTTATATTACCCACTTAAATATGATCATCAACATAAAGGCAAATAATGGAAATTTCATTACTAATATTGTTGATGTACAATATTGATTTTAAGTGGCTTTTGTTGGGACCTCCTTCCAAGAAATAACTATCAATTTTTTCATATCAAGTATGAGGGGTCTCCTTCAACTTGTAGAATTCTTTGTTTATTAAATTTGTAAAGCAATTGTTCTTTATCTAGAGTTTCATAACTAATGGATTGTTTCATATAGACTTCCTCATCTATGTATTAAGAAAATTTAATTTTACATCTATTTGATATATAGACCACCTATATTGTGTAACAATTGCTAAGATAATTTTAATGGAATTAAGTTTTGCAATTGGAGTGAATATTTTTTAATAATTTACTTTAGATGATTATGCAAATCCCAAGTGATAACTAATCTTACCTTGTATTATTTCATATAATGATTAGCTAGTATTTCTTTTTATTAATCCATTTGATATCAATCACCTATTTATATTTGAAAGGTGTACTAATTCTTATGTATTATTTTTATCGATTGCTTTCCTTTATCATTCATAACATAAATCTATACTCTCTCTGATAACTCAATGATGAATGGATAGTACCAAACCGATACTGAGAGGAGGGGGCGGGGGGGGTGAATCAGTACAGACAAAAACACAATCCTAAACCGGTTTGAAACCAGACACCATGCTTAGGCAGACAAACAATAACACTGGTCTTAAACAGAGTACAACAGGCAAAACCTAGAGTAACTGAGACAAGCATAAACCGGTTGACACTTATCTTCTCATACGATCTAATACTTCATTTCCATTTCACCCTAGTGCATGAATAGGTAATCTACCATCAAAGATATATATATATATATAAACAATTAGATCAACATGATTCACCACTTGACAGAAAACAACATAGCATCACATGAAAAAGACATCACATATGACACACATATTTTTCACATGGAAACCCAACTGGGAAAAACCACAGTGGGGATGAATACCCACAAGCTTGTTTTTGAACTCTTTAGAAGTCCACTCTGTTAGGAGCCTTGTCTGATTAAAGACTGATACAACAGGTTCTGTTAGGAACCGATCCTATTAGGGATCACCCGGTTAAGGGATGGCTAGAATACCCAGTTAAGGGTTAAACCCTGTTAAAGGTTACCTTGTTAGAGGATTTCAAGAACTCAATGGTTTTGAGTCACCCTGTTAAAGGATTTACAGTAAGCCGGTTAAAGCTACCTTGTTAAGGGATTTCTCAACTCTTGAAGTGGTTAGAGATCAATAGGTATTATAATGATCTGGTAGTAGCACCCAATGCCAATGCATATCCATTTTAGCTCCTCTTCACCTTCTGCACTTACACTCTGCAGGTATCACTTCTCTCTTCTGGTCTGACAAGAATCATGTATCTCTTCTATTGGATACACACACACAACTTTTGCCAACAACCTCAAAAAGAAACACAATATCGACCTTATAGGAAATAGATAGGTCGGTAGTTTAAACCCTAAACCCTAAACCTGTTAGGTTAAGCAATTCAAACGGTTCAATCCTGTCCATTGAGTACATTGGATTAAATGCAACAGTCTTGAACCAATCTTAAGACGTTCTCCATTGTTCATTTTCCATCGATTTCATGGCGGCTGATAACCCATCACACGTTATCACTGTTTACAGACTTCGCACATTCTCGAGGTAGATAGGGATAATTTCCTTCATGCAAGATCCTTCACGTTTACAAGGTTGACGTGGCAACATGATCTGTTCTTCGTTACAATTCTAACTCATCACACAAAGTCACTGATTGAGTCACACAGGCTTGAGACAATTCAACCGGAAACCTTGAAGCTGAAACTACCAACCAGTAGTCATACAAAGCTTCCATGTGCCGGTTCCCATAACCACATGCCAGTTCACCTTAAAGAAACACACCGCTTCACTTTGGCACAAATGTCGGTTCACAGTGTCATACCGGTTCTCACATATTCTGGTTCTTGGTAACATACCGATGTTCTCTCCAGCATATTGACATCAATGACAACATACAATGTCATTATGTCCTCATACCGGTTCACATAATGCCAACAATCTCCCCCTTTGGCATTGATGGCAATATACAAAGATATCTCTCCACTTCACATCTTCTCCCCCAACTTCTGCAGATATCTTCTTTGCTTCTCTTCTTCTCCCCTTTGACAACAATGCCAAAGTGGAGGCACCAACTTCCCTGTTCCATTATGTTGCTCCCCCTGAGGAGTAGCATCCTTCAACACATCAATCCTGAAGAAAAATTTGACTATGCAATACTTGACTGATGTGGAGCATATACCTTTAGTTTACTTCCTGAAGGGGAAACACCCCTAATTCACCTTTTAAGTACATAAATGTAGCCTTTGGAGAGGCTTGGTGAATATGTCTGCTAACTGCTCCTTACTAGAAACATGTTCCAGTGAAATCTCTTTGTTCTGAACCTTTTCCCTCAAGAAATGATATTTAAGTTCAAAGTGCTTGGTTCTAGAATGTAAAACCAAATTCCTGGAGATTTTAATTGCACTAGTATTGTCACAAAATATACTTACCAGTTTAGATATAGGAACTTTGAAGCCATTCAATACATGCTTCATCCAAATTGTCCAAGTGCAGTTCATGAAAGCTGCAACATACTCTGCTTCCGCTGTAGACTGAGAGATACAACTCTGCTTCTTACTCATCCATGAGACCAGTCTACCACCGAGAAAGAATGCACCACCAATTGTGCTCTTCCGGTCATCTACATTACCAGCCCAATCAGCATCTGTGAACACTTTCAGGTTAAAATCATCATTGTATGGATATCGTACCCCATAGTCAATAGTTCCCTTTAGATATCTAGAATTTTCTTGACTGCAACCAAGTGGGATTCTCTTGGGCTTTTCTGGAACCTTGCAGTAATGCCAATTGCATGTGCAATATCTGGTCTGCTATGCACTACATAATGCAACTTACCAATCATTGATCGGTATTCCTTCTCATCAACCAATGCTGAGTCATCCTCTTTGGATAGTTTACAACAGGTCACCATCGGTGTACCAACTGGTTTGCTATCTTCCATGCCAAAGGTCTTCAACACCTCTTTGACATACTTGGACTGAGTGATAAAGATTCCATCTTTCATCTGCTAAATCTACAGTCCAATGAAGAACTTAATCTCCCGTATGAGTGACATCTCAAACTCTTTCTTTATCTCATCTGCAAACTCATGACTCATCTTGTCATCTCCACCAAAGATAATGCCATCAACAAATACCTCACAGATCAGGTTCTAATCTACTTCAAACTTCAAGTAGATATTGCTATCTTCGCTTGTTCTCTCAAATCCAATCTTCACAAGATGGGAGTGAAAGCATTCATACCATGCTTTAGGTGCCTTCTTTAGACCATATAAGGCTTTATGTAGCCTACACACCATGTCACTATCTTCAGATAGGGAAAACCCATCTGGTTGCTCTATATACACTTCCTCTTCAAGTACACCATTTAGGAATGTGGATTTTACATCCATTTGATATACTTTGAATCCTTTAAAAGCTGCATATGCAAGAAGCATACAAACTCCTTCCAATTTGGCTACAGGAGAAAAGGTTTCTCTATAGTCTTCTCCTTCTTCTTGGGTGTATCCTTTGAACACCAGTCTGGCTTTGTTTCTAATCACTGTGCCATCCTCATTCAACTTATTTCTGAAAACCCATTTGGTACCAATGACATTTTTATGCTCTGGTCTAGGCACCAAAGACCGTGTACCATTTTTATCTATCTGGTCAAGCTCCTCTTCCATTGCCTTGATCCAGTCTTCATCTTTATGTGCCTTTTTGAATGATTTAGGCTCAAATTTAGAGATCATACATGAGTTTTCTCTGACCTTCCTTCTTGTAAGAATTCTTGCATCCTTATCTCCTATGATCTACTTAGGATCATGATTCAACTTGACATACCGAGGAATGGTCTTAATAGATTCCTCTTGCTTTTCTTCTTCATCCTCATCTCCATCAGTATCAGCATCTACATCTACTGGTGTAGGAACACTGTTACTGGTACTTGGTTGACTGACAACCAGTTCCCAAAAGGTTACAACCAGTTCATTTACGGCTTGCTCACTGTCAGTTTCCTCAGTTTTCTTAGAGGTTTCATCAACTCTTACATTGATGCTTCCATAATTCTCTGAGTCCTATTATTGAAACACTTGAGAGCTTTTCTCTTGGTGGAATACCCTAGGAATATTCCCTCATCACATTTTGCATCAAATTTTCTTTGGTGTTCGCTCCTCTTGATGTAACATTTGCTACCAAACACTCTAAAGTAGCTAACCACAGGTGTCTTACCAGTCCAATACTCATAAGGAGTTTTATCCTTACCTTTCTTAATGAGTACTCGGTTCATTGTGTAGACTGCAGTGCTCACCGCTTCTCTCCAAAAGGTGTGAGCTACATTTCCTTGAATCAACATAGTTCTAGCTGCTTCAACCACAACCCAGTTACTCCTCTCTGCTAGGCCATTCTGCTGTGGAGTCCGGGGGGCAGATAGTTGCCTCTTGATGCCATGTTCTTCACAGTATTTGTTGAATTCACTGGAAGTGAATTCCCCTTCTTGATCAGTTCTTAGGCACTTGATCCTTTTACCGCTTTCCTTCTCCACTAATGCTCTGAAAGCTTTGAATTTTACAAAAGATTCAGAATTATCTTTCAAGAATGTGACCCACATCATTCTTGAGCAGTCATCAATGAGAATCATGAAGTACCTATCACCCTGCACACTCCTAGTTTTCATAGGACCACACAAATCAGTATGCACAAGATCAAGCAAATTGTCAGCAGTGAAAGGTTTACCTTTAAAGGTTGAGGAAGACATTTTCCCCAATTGACAGTCTCTGCACAAGGTATTATCCGGTTTGCTTAGCACCGACAACCCTCTAACTGCCTTGATCTTACTGGCCTTCACAATGTTATCAAAGTTTACATGGCAGAGTCTCCTATGCCATATCCAGCTATCATCAAATTTAGCCATAAGACATGTACTTATATTTGCATTTAGCTGAAATAGGTTACCTTTGGTCTGCATGTCGGTGGCCACCAATTCACCATTTTTTCCTTTGATTCTGCACACTCCATTCTTGAATTCCAAAGTGAGACCACTGTCATTCAGTTGGGCTACACTCAGAAGGTTGTGTCTGACACCATCAACCCAATACACATTATCAGCACTACTCTTTCCATTCAGAGAGATGGACCCTCTGCCTTTGACCATGCATGGTGCATCATTACCAAAGCGAACCACACCACCATCATACTCTTCCAAGGATAGAAGCTTGCTTCAGTCACCAGTCATATGGTGAGAACAACCACTGTCAATAATCCACTCATTGGAATTATCAAAGAGGGAGACAAGAGCCTTCTTGTCTGGCACATCTTCCTTGACAACAACAAACACAATATCTTCATTTTCTTCATCCTTTGATTCCTCATCTGTGACACCTTCATCAACTGCCACAAAATAGTTTCTCCGATTTCCTCCTTTGAATTTCTTAAACTTTCCCGGTTTGTCCTTGTTGTCGCCATTAGGACAATTTATAGCAATATGCCCTATCCGATTACAAGAAAAACATTTCAAAGGGATCTTACCTTTGTATTTACCGGTTCCTTTAGGAGGTTTCCTAGCAAGAAGAGCTTCAAATGCCATCAAAATATCCTCATCATCCATTTCTCTACTCTATCTTGGTTCACCACTAGTGCTAGCTTCTTTTCCTTTTCTGGATGGTACAATAGAAGCTTTAAAGGCTGATTCAGTCTTTTGAACACTGCCATCAAAACTATTTAGCTCATAGGTTGTCAACTTTGCAATGATGGAGTCTAGGGATACCTTACTCTTGTCTATTGATCTCAACTCCTGAATAGTAGCAACCCTTATTGCATAGACCGGTAATAAGGATCTCGGGACTTTGCTTACCACAGTGGAATCTTCCATTTTACCACCTGCACTCTTGATATCTACAACAACAGTTTTGATTCTTATTCCATACTGTTGAATGGTCTCACCTTCAACCATCCACATGTCTTCAAAATTCCCTCTAAGGCTTTCTTCCTTAGCTTGTTTTACATGCTCATCACCGCCATAGATATTTTCAAGAATATCCCATACCTCTTTGGGATTTACCTTATCTTGGACATCAATAAACTCAATGTCAGATAAACTAAAAATTAGGGCTTCCATGACTTGCCCATTCTCCTACATCTCTCTCTTTTGGTCATCGGTGAGAGTACTGGTAGGGGCAACATAGGCATTCTCAACATAGCTCCAGTGTTGAGCACCCATGCTTCTGATGTATATCTTCATTCTATCTTTCCATATACTAAAATTTTCTCTGTTGAACTTTGGACCTTCCCTCTTCATCATTAGACTGGGATCTTTACCTCAAGTGGTTAAGCTTATAACATAGAGGACTTGGAGGACGCTCTAATACCAATTGATAACTCAATGATCAACGGATAGTACCAAAATGGTACTGAGAGGGGGGGTAAATCAATACAGACAAAAACACAATCCTAAACCGGTTTGACAGCAGACATTGTGCTTAGGTAGACAAACAGTAACACCGGTCTTAAATAGAGTACAACTGGCAAAACCTAGAGTAACTGAGACAAGCATAAACCGGTTGACACTTATCTTCTCATACGATCTAATACTTCATTTCCATTTCACCCTAGTGCATGAACAGGTAATCTACCATCAAAGATATATATATATAAACAACTAGATCGACATGATTCACTGCTTGACAGAAAACAACATAGCATCACATGAAAAAGACATCACATATGACACACATATTTTTCACATGGAAACCCAACTGGGAAAAACCACGGTGGGGATGAATACCCACAAGCTTGTTTTTTAACTCTTTATAAGTCTGCTCTGTTAGGAGCCTTGTCTGGTTAAAGACTGACACAACAGGTTCTATTAGGAACCGATCCTGTTAGGGACCACCCAGTTAAGGGATGGCTAGAATACCCAGTTAAGGGTTAAACCCTGTTAAAGGTTACCTTGTTAGAGGATTTCAAGAACTCAATGGTTTTGAGTCACCCTGTTAAAGGATTTACGGTAAGCCAGTTAAAGCTACCCTGTTAAGGGATTTCTCAACTGTTGAAGTGGTTAGAGATCAATAGGTATTATAATGATCTGGTAGCAGCACTCAATGCCACTGCAGATCCGCTTTATCTCCTCTTCACCTTCTACACTTACACTCTGTAGGTATCACTTCTCTCTTCTAGTCTGGCAAGAATCACGTATCTCTTCTCTTGGATACACACACACAACTTTTACCAACAACCTCAGAAAGAAACACAACATCAACCTTATAGGAAACAGATAGGTCGGTAGCTTAAACCCTAAACCCTAAACCTGTTAGGTTAAGCAATTCAAACTGTTCAATCCTTACCATTGAGCATATTGCATTAAATGCAATAGTCTTGAACCAATCTTAAGACGTTCTCCATCGTTCATTTTCCACCAATTTTGTGGTGGCTGATAACCCATCACACGTTTTCACCATTTACAGACTTCGCACATTCCCAAGGTAGATAGGGACAATCTCCTTCATGCAAGATCCTTCATGCACACAAGGCTGACATGGCAACATGATCTGTTATTCTTTACAATGCTAACTCATCACACAAAGTCACTAATTGAGTCACACATGCTTGAGACACTTCATCCAGAAACCCTGAAGTTGAGACTACCAACCGATAGTCATACAAAGCTTCCATGTGCCGGTTCCCATAACCACATGCCGGTTCACCTTAAACAAACACACCACTTCACTTTGGCACAAATGCCGGTTCACAGTGTTATATCGGTTCTCACATATACCAGTTCTTGGTAACATATTGGTTCTCACATATACCGGTGTTCTCCTCTCCAGCATATTGACATCAATGACAACATATAATGTCATTATGTCCTCATACTGGTTCACATAATGCCAACACTCTCACACAACTTCTTCATGCACATATGGTTCTTGAACTTGAATTTGACTAAAAAAATAAAATTAGTTTGGTTCATATTTATACTCAAATAAATTTTATTCAAACTTCATATATTTCTTGAAGAACTTATTTTTGGATTGATGATGAACACTAAAAAAATATTATCACCACTCCAAGCTTATTTTTGGATTGATGTTGAACACTAATTTTGTGGGGCTTCAGTTCAAGATTGTAAAGTGGTGAAAGGTGATGAGAGGAGATAAAGTGGAAAGCTTTACCCTCCTCAAGAAAGGAGTGAAAGTTTCACAAAGGATTCCCTTCAACTTCTCACACACATTACATTTAAAAGAGGGGTGGTTGAATTCACTAGATCCAATCTCAATGGAAAGAGATTGAATTTAAAATGAATTGACAATGATTTTGGAAAGTAAGGTAACCCTCTTTTAAAATAGACAAGCTAAATCAAGTGAATTGAAACTAAACATGAAGATGACAAAGAAATGATTACATCTTGAGATAGAGATACAGGATCAAGATGTGCACTTGGATTTAGTAGTAAAATGTCGAGATGAAGGTCCCTTGCAAATTTGAGCAAAATTTGTCAGGACCGAGTTGAAAGTGTACTTGGTCCTCTGAAAAATCCACACTTCAAAAATGTTTTTTCCGTCTCTGAAAATGAAGCCTAAACCTGCAATTACAACTGTGCACCTGGAACCTACATACAAAAAAGAGAGGAAATGTTGTTGGGTTTGGGGGTTTGCCTTCAAGTCAAACCCCGATTTGGAATTAACCAAATGATGAAAAATACTTGCAGGTAAATTAAAGGAAATGTCTGAAGTAGAATCAACTCAAGAGAGGATGCAATTGAAATGTTGATAGAATTTTTTGAAAGCATATGTGGATTTGAATGTCTTGAATGTTGGTAGAGATATCCTCTTCATTGGTTGAATCCTTTACTTGAATGCAATGCCTAGACTTGAAAGGGAGACTTGAGATGCTTAATGGATGCTTGAATGCTTGAATGATTACACTTGATTTCTCTTATTGAACTTATTTGAACTTATTTTTGCTTAACTGTGCTTCTATGAATAGGAGGGGAAATTCTCCTTATATACTTGCCAATTAGGGTTTTTAACTGATTTTTCATCTTGGGTCGACATAGGAAAACTTTTTCCCACTCACAATTGACAATCCCAATGCAAGAATAGGTCAAGTGAACTCCAAAATAGGGCAAGGATAGGAGTGCCACTCCCTTGTCCTAGGAGGAAAGGGGTGCCACACCCTTCTCCTAGAGGGGACAGGGGTGCCATGCCCTTGTCCTACCCTAATTTAGGACAGACAGAGAGAAAGAGTAGTGCGGGGTGCAAGTTTTAGGTGTTTTGAGCATGTCTTGGGTCTCCAATTAGGCTTAGGGATTCGTCCATCAATGCAAAGAGCCAAATGCGGTAAAAAATTGAAAGATTGCAATTTTATGATGCTACATTTAGCCCCCACTTTAGTAGGAGTATAAGCGTATGCCAATACTACCACTAAGTACAAGGAAACAAGATTGAGAGACTTTCATCACATCAAGGAGGCAAGATACACAAGCCCCCAGTGGACTAAGGATATTACAACTTCAATTAACAAAGTAAAAGGTAAGATAAAAAGGGAGGAACCATGACTGCAAGTAGTAAGGTTCTCGTCACTATGAGTCATGAAAAGAAAGGATACCAAAAATTACAAAATAAAGCCAGGTTCACTAAGTAAATTTAAGTATCAAGAAAGAAAATATGAGTGGAGTGCATGCCCCCATGTTAAAGCAATCGTGCATGCCTTATCAAGAGCGATTGCTTTTAGGTAAGGATACACCCAAGAGAGAAAGAGAGGGAGCATGTTATCACAAGGACTTAGCCCCCAATTGAGGAATAAACCCAAGGATAATGAACAGAAAACACAAATAATGAGGTGGTTTCACTTTCCTCAAGGTCAGTATGTTGTATGATAACTCATTTATATCATTTATATATATGCATAGAATGGTCATCATTCCCCAAAGAAAGGAAACCGCCTTGGAAGAAAGGGAACACATGTGTCTTTTGAGTCAACATGGAAGAGACCAAAAGAGATCTCAATGCTTTGTATCATCCTCAAGAAGACATCACTAGGGAAAACAAATAGAAGAACAAGGATACGCAGAATAATGGTCACAAAACAGAAAGAAAAGAGAGAGAGAGGTGGAGGATCTACGGTGCTAATGTATCTAGTCTAGCATGACATCCACCTCTCGATCTTGCTGATCACTATTTTGGGAAGGTGGGAAACACGCCAGAGGAGTGACATTAGGTATAGAAGATGGAGCTATCACAAGATCCAAACAAGGACTATTGTCATGTGCTAAGTCCCTTTGTTCATTTCAAGGAGCTAGGATTAAGGCTTTTGAAAATTCCACAGATAAATGATTGTCAGCATCAAGATATACATATTCACTATCAAAAGCATTAGGAGGTGTATTTCCATCATGAATAACATTTCACCTATTTCTTCATCAATATTTATAAAATGAGAATCTCTAACATGATAGAAGTAAAACCATCACATGTTTTTTGCAGCTTATGATTTGGAGATTTAGATTCAACATCTTTCTTAGGAGAAATGGGAATCATGTCAATTGTTAGAGTTTTGGGAGATTGAATATTTTGAGCAACAACTTCACGAACTCAAACACGATGCTTTCGTCGATGTTCTCTCGCACAATGATTCCGTCAAGTCTTAACAAAAGGTTGAGAAGGAGGAATATTTGTTGAAGGAGGAATATTCTCATCTTTGGTAGTTGGAGGTTTAGGTTGAGCAAGAGAAGAGGAAAGTCTCTTCTCTCTATAAGTGAAAGGAGGTGGAATTGCACCATATAAAGGAGAAAAATTTGGTGTAGGGAGGAGACTAGGTCCATCATGAGGAAGAGGTATAGGTCTAACCTTAGGAAGAATATTATTATTTTTATTTGGAGAAGTCATAGTTTCATCCATAGGAATAGGTTGAGAATCTTCCTTAGGAGGAATATTAGTTCTATCCGTTAGAGGAAGAACTTCATCTTCAAGAATGATGGGAATATCAAGTTTTGGACTGTGAGGTTGTCTTAAGGATAAGATCATATCTTTCTTTCATTTTTGATGAGATTGAAAGATAGCATCACTTCTTTGTGGAAGAGATTGAAATTATTGAGGCTAAAAGTAATCAATAGGAACACCTAGGCTTCTTTCAGTTGGTCAAAATAAGCTATGGTTAACAGTTATGATTTATCCATTGTGGAGAAATTTCAAACACTTATGGATTGGAGAAGCAATAGCCTTCATGGAAGACAACAAAGGGTAGCCTAAATTCACACAAAATTGTTCAGAGGAAGGAATGATAACAAAGTTGACATCCATAGATTTAGTGTGAACCTCAATAGGGAGTGTGATAGAGCCAATGGTAGGACAAGAAAATCTATCAAATAACTTAACGACCACATTAGTGTTATCATAGATTATTTTATGCAAATGTAAAGTATACATATATTCCTCGGTGATGACATTAACCATGCAAGAGGGATCGATAAGCAAACCACGACAAGGTTTGTATTAAATATTCGCAACTATGTATAAAGGGCCATCAGGTACTCTAATGGTCTCACTAGGGTCAAATGTGATCCATCGATCCTTAGGTATTTCTTATTTCTCTACCATATTGACCAAATTTTGAGTTGTGGTAGTGAAATTAGAGGGAGATAAAGAGTTATGTTCAGTCTCAATCACCTTAGACGTATGAGAGTGTAAAGGATCAGTAAAAATCTTAAGATTTTGATTAGGAGGAGCTACTAATTTGTTTCCCTTATCATTGACACCTGCCAAAATATAGTATTATTATCAATCAGGTCTTGAATCTTACTTTTTAATGCAAAACATTTATCAGTATCATGATCAGGTTGACGATGAAATTGACATAAAGAATTATTATCAAAGTAAGGTGAGGTTGTCCTAGAAGGGTCAATTGGTTTTATTGGAGGAAGTTTGATAATATTTCTTTGTAACAACTAAGACATGATGCTATACAAAGATTCATTCAAAGAAGTAAATTGTCTTTCTCTTTTAAAAAATTTGAAAAATAGGAGGCACACCTGTTGTAGCATTCACATTGTTGTTGTCAATGGTGTCATTGAATTTGATGAAGCCATTATTCAGTTTGAACTTCACAAATGGTTGTTGAGCACTCTCACCCTTATCACTGAGAGCCATGGGAGTAGATTGCTCCAATTGACTCACCCCCTGTTGATAATTGTGAAGTGTTGTGCACAACTATGGAAAGGAAGTAAACTCAAAAAGGAGAAGTTTTTCCCTAATGCCTTTTTGCAAATTAGAAATAAATTTTTTTTGAATATCATTATCAGGTACTAGAAAAGAAATTTGATAACATAAATTCTTATATCTATCAATGCAATCAATCACTTTTTCTTTAACACTGTCTACAATGCTTTAAATCAGTCAAAGTGATTTTAGGACCTATGTTGTTTTTAATTTTTTTAATAGAAGGATTTTTTAATTGTTGAAAAGAAGTAATAGAATAAGAATGCAAAGAGAAATACCATTGTAAAGCCTTATCTCTTAATGTTCTAGTAAACAGTTTGGCAAGCAATCTTTGATTATAAGCAAAGTTAGTAAACAAAGTTTGGAATATTTTGATATGTGTTAAAGGGTCACCTTTTCCATTATAGAGTTCCAATTGAGGGACTTCAACATGTTTAGCAGAGACAACTCTAATAATATCAAGAGAAAGTGGGTTGGCGACATCAAATATGGGTACACTAAACTTGGATTGACTGATAGAGGCGATTTGTTGTTGTGATGATGACACATTTTGGGCAAGGTTATTAATGGTTGCTTCGGTTTAGGAATTTATGTTAGAAATGTTTGATTGAGAAGGTGGTGTGATGTTATTGAAAGAAGGCATTGATTGAGAATAAGGTGGTGGGACACTATGGTAATTAGGCATAGGCAATGATTGAGTAGGAAATGGGACACTGAAAGGAGGGATAGAATGATTGGATGAATTACCCCCCTATGTCACACTGATTGGTTGGGAGACAATAGGAATACTAATTGAAGGCTTAGATAACTTTGATGGAGGATTGAATGAAGAAGAGAGATTGCCCCCATGACTAGTGGTTGTGGATATGACATTTTGATTTGATGTAGCGATGATGTTTGAAGTGAAAGTAGGAATGCTAGTCATTGAAGTGGTCAAAGGAATAGACTGATTGATTTGTATAGAAGGTTGTGAATAACCTAAGTTCTAAATACAACTCTTTATAGGCATCACATTAGAATCAACAATGTGAGCAATACCATGCAATATATCAATTTCATTATTATCACTTTGAATCATGTGTTTTAGACCTTCAATTAATGGAAGAGCTTCACTATTAGGGTATTCTTGGGCCATCCATTGTTGGAAGTTGTCAAATTGATTGTCCAATTTTGAAAGGTGATCTATTGAAACTCTAGCCAAAGCTTCTTCTTCACCATTGGAATCATCAATTGGGTAGAAAGGGATGTTATTAGGATGGGAAGAATTGGCATTATCCTCATTGAAGAAGTCACCCAAATTAGGCTCCATCTCTTTGGGAATTTAACCTTGAGAAGCCTTAATTCTAATGCTTCATCTAAAGGGGATAGTATAGGTAGGACTAATAGTGGTAAAACTCATGCACTAGAGGGAAAATTTAAATTTTGAATTTTGGGAACAAAGATTGATTAATGCAAAATTCAATTTGAACTTTGTGGAAAAAAGAATGACACAATCTCCAAGAAAATTTATGATGAAAAAAGAAATTGAAATTTAAAATTAGGGCCAATAGGATACCACTTAATTTCAAAATTGTTAAAATTAAGATTTTAAAATCTAGGCAGATTATAATTAACCACTTAATTTTTAAATATTTCCTTGAAAGTTGTGATGTTGAAATTGGGAAGTATTTTTTATTTTAGAGGGATCAAAATTCGACAAAATCAGCCAATTTTTTGGATTTAAGCAATTAAATACTTTCAAAATAGCCTCCCAAAATTTTGCGAAAAATGTTGAGGACCAAGTTGAAAGTGCACTTGGTCTGCCCAACTTTTTCGTAAAATTTCAGGGATGAAAGCTACTATGATTTTACAACTAAACGAAAAAAATTGATTGATTTTACAAATTTTAGATAGGCGAAATTAAGGCTTGAATGTGAAAATAGGACCCTATTAGGGTTTTGAAAAAGATAAGAAATTGAATTGCAAATTGGAAAAAGGCCAAACCTAATGGATAGGGCCACCTTGAATAATATTTAGAAAACTTAAATTTATTGAAATTGGTTGAAATTTACAAAAAATCCAAGTAAATTTGAAAATTAGGGTTTTAGAACCTAACCATTGAATTTTAAAATTTTGAATTTTGGAAAAAGGATGGAAATTAAAATTTTGAATTTTAGGCAAGAGGACAAATCTGAAAATTAAATGTAAATCCAATTTTTGCACAAGTTCAAGTTGATTTTTGAAAATTAGGGTTTTGACAATTAACCGCTTGATTTTGTAAATTTGAGTTGCAAATTAAACAAGACAATAAAGAAATTGAATTTGACAAGAAATGCAATTCTTGGATCTAAAACAATAGATAGCAATTTTTGTAAAACATAAGTTCAATTTCAATTTTAACAACTAGGGTTTGATTGGATTAACCACTAAGTTTTATAAGAAAATTAAACTTGTAAATGAAAAATATACAATAATTTGGAATGTCAAGCATGTAAGACATCGGGTTCACAAAAATGTAATGTGGTGAAAAGGTGATGAGAGGAGATCAAGTGGAAAGCTTTACCCTCTTCAAGAAAGGTGTGAAAGTTTCACAAAGGATTTCCTTCAACTTCTCATGCACATTACATTTAAAAGAGGAGTGCTTGAAATCACTAGATCCAATCTCAATGGAAAGAGATTGAATGCAAAATGAATTGACAGTGAATTTGGAAAGTAAGGCAACCCTCTTTTAAAATAGACAAGTTGAATCAAGTGAATTGAAACTAAACATGGAGATGACAAAGAAATGATTATATCTTGAGATAGAGATATGGGATGAAGTTGTGCACCTGGATTTAGCAATAAAATGTCGAGATGAAACTCCCTTGCAAATTTGAGTGAAATTTGTCACGACTTTGAAAATGAAGCCTAAACCTGCAATTATAGTTATGAACCTGCAACCTACAAACGTAAAAGAGAGGAAATGTTGTTGGGATTGGGGGTTTGCCTTTAGGTCAAACCCTGGTTTGGAATTAACCAAATAATGAAAAATACTTGCAAGTCAATGAAAGGAAATGTCTGAAGTAGAATTAACCTCAAGAGAGGATGCAATTGAAATGTTGATAGAATTTTTTGAAAGGATATGTGGATTTGAACGTCTTGAATATTGGTAGAGATCTCCTCTTAACTGCTTGAATCCTTGACTGGAATGCAACACCTAGCCTTGAAAGGGAGACTTGAGATGCTCAATGGATGCTTGAGTGCTTGAATGCTTGCACTTGATTTCGCTTCTTGAACTTATTTTTGCTTAATTGTACTTCTATGAATAGGAGGGGAAATGCTCCTTATATACTTGTCAATTAGGGTTTTTAACTGATTTTCCATCTTAGGCTGACATAGGAAAACCTTTTCCCTCTCGCAATTGACAAGCCCAATGCAGCAATAGGTCAAGGGAGCCCGACAAGAAGAGACAAAGAGAAGTGCGGGGTACAGGTTTTAGGTGTTTTCAGGATGTCTCGGGTCTCCAATTAGGCTTAGGGATTCGTCCGCCAATGTGAAGACCCAAATGCGGTTGAAAATTGCAAGGTCACAATTTTATGACGCTACAAAGATGTATATTTTTTATGCCACTACTTCTATCCAATAACAACTTGGGAGGTTCTTTCAACACAATATACTTCATGCCACTTTCATAATGGTATGGTTGTTTCATTTTACAAAGCTATTTTTTGGGAGGGTATAGATTTCAATAAGTTATCACTTGATACCATATTTGTAACAAAAATTGGAGACCCTTTTAAACTAAATGCACTCACTCTATTTTTTCTAATAATTTCAAGATAGTATGCACTTTTCTCTCTAGAAATGGATTTGAAATGTACTTGAAGCATTCAAAGGATTTAAATTTATTCTTCAAAAAAATTATCGATATATGGTGAGAAAAAAATATTAATAATGTTAAACAAATAAATTCTTAGGTAGTGATTACCTTTGCATATCATCACAAATGCTAGCATGCATATACTAAAGAGGATCTTTCTTCCTTCCTTGATATATTCACCAAATGCTAGCTGCTCTTTCGGAGGGATAACCTCATTAATTTCACCATCTTCTAGATCTTGATCTCTAAGAAGAGAGTCAGCTATAGGTGAATTAATAGTTAGCAGTGGAGGAAGAGGGGAACAAGAGGGCTTAACAGGGGAGCTATGAGGATATAGGTCCGTGGTGAGATGATTAGGATTAATATCAATCTTATAGCCCTCTAGGGTGAAACCCCCTCCTTCCACGAATCTGAATGGTGCGCCTTTAGACTTGAGCAATGATACATGGAAAGGTTTCTCGAAGGGGATCTTCCTTGGCATAGAATCTTCAAAAGGACCATTATAAAAGGGTAGTTCTAGGGTTAAACAAGATTTATCACATTTCAGAGTTATAGGCTCTAAAGATTTAATGTTAATATTCATATTAACGATTAAGAGCTGGTTAAAGAAGCTTAGGGCTGATTTTTTGACTTCTACAAATTTACCTATTTTGTTGCCTATTATTCTTAAAAAGTCATTATTTCACAATTCTACAGGAAATTTATCAAGTGAAATTGCTCTATTAACCATGCAGGAATTGAATTGAGATGGAAGAAAGAGAGGTTGCCATTCCCAACAATCAAACCCTAAACCCTTAAATGTTAATACATCCCCGTTTAGTAATGAATTTCTTAGACTCTGATTACCACATTCAATAGCTAAGAAATTATCAGGAAGGATGTCAATTTTTACCTGGTTATTGAAGGAAGACGACACCTAGTTAGCAATCTGTTCAGACAGGATCCCCCAACCTTTCCACCGAGAAAAGATCATTTGGTCGCTACAATGCATTTGATACCTAGCCTAGGTATGATTACAATTTCAATGACCAACGCATTAGGAGAAGCTGGGGAATTTGAAGGTAGATCCGACATAGGGTGCTCGACTTCCTTAGAATTGTGACAGCTAGGAGTTTCCATATCTTCTAATAATTTACCCAGAGATTTACGTGGAGGAAAAATATGGCAAGCAGAGGAACTCTTTGACTGGTTAGGTTTTACAAAACCCTCCTCCCGACAATGATTGGAATTCCGTTTGAGGCCATTTGGTTTCCCTAATGTCCTTTTATTTCTGCTGCTCACCAAATGCCAATCTCAATCCTAGGCCTTGTAAAGAGGAGGGGGAGCCCTAACCACATTAACCAAAGATTATTTTGTTTTTGCAAAGAAGGCCTCTTGATCGCGGGTCCATGATATGACCCTGCCAAGATCGTCAGTCCTAGAGTTATTAGCTAAGACAAGGAATCGATTTGCAGAGCCTCTGTAATTTCCCTGCGGTGAATAAGAATGCTCTAAAAAGGATGTCGATGCCTTGCATCTCTTTTTCGCATGCAGAGGCATTTTCGCTTTTTCGCACACAGAGAGTATTCTCATATACTTACAATTGATCTTACATCCTAAGTTTTTTTTTTTTTTTTGGAAAAATGCATAATTTTATTAGAAGTAAAAGAATATACAATAGATATCATCAACCTAGAAGAATCCTACCAAGCCAAAAGGTCTAAATGAGACAAACGTGGTTGAATACAAAGAAGCAATACATAAAGCCAATACTTGGAAGCTAAAGATTTGAGCAATAATCAGATATAATAAGATTAAAATAATATTTTTCTCCAAGAGTACAAAACACATGATCATCTGTAATGATATTAAACATTGAAATAAGAGATCCATTATAGTCTTTATCTATAGCTACTACCTAAAGATCTGAGCAATAATCAAATACAATAAGATGAAAAGATTATTTTTCTCCAAGAGTGCAAAGCACATGCTCATGTAATGATATTAAACATTGAAAGAAAAAATTCATTATGATCTTTAGCTATAGCTACTAGCTCAAATTATACTATAGATAACTATGATTGTACTTCAAAGTTGTTGCTAAGCTTCCTTTCTTACCCCTATGTTTCCTACTAGTTTAGATTAGGTCACATAGTATAATTATTTACATGAACTTACTAGTCACATAGCCTAGTCTACTAAATTCAAATTTGAGATCACTTACTTTTAGATATGATTTTCTAAAGATTTGCATCAAATATCTCTATTAAACCACCAAGATAATGAATATGCAAACATATATGAACCTTTAGATCTCATTCCAAAATCACTATGCAATAATCTAATATGTACACTTGTACATATAAAATAAAAAATACAAACATTTTTAATTTATATATTATTCAATTTTATTATTTCAACATTTTTAAACATTATATCATTATTTTATATATTTATATATTATGTAAACATTTCTAACTATTGGTGAAAAATCCAAGGTCTTAGGTAAAGTTGATCGGGGGTTAATCTATTAGATATAGTAGGTAGTGTTGAGTGTTAATTATTATGTAATTTAGATTTAAGAGAATATAAGAAGTTCACCTAATACTTGAAATGATAGGCTTTCAATTTCTTTCATATAAAAAATAAAACTTAAAAACATACTTTTTATAAATCATTTGACAATGATGGAAAATATGTTGTTGTAGTGTTCAACTTGATGTAAAATTTGATATTAGTCTTGAATCTATTAACTTCAAAGAAAATGTCCCAAAAGATTAGTTAGAATTGATTAACTCCTTTTCCAACACCCTCCCTTTGAGTCAGACTGCCAAACTTCAAGACTCTACCACTGAACTACCAGCTTTTTTGATGACGCATTCCAAGACTTTACCACTAAACTACCATCCTTTTTTATGACTGAAAATGCAACTCTGATAATTATAGAATTGCCTAGTATAGAACTTAGATTTAATAGACGTATAACTCTACTTCAGTTTTTTCACGGCAGAAATTATGTGGAAAACTGTATGGAATTAATGATGAAATTGCAAGGTCCGTCAAAAGAAAATGTATAAGATCATAATAGAAATAAATGAATAATTATTCTTTTTAGATGTCGATCACTGTAACCACTATCCATTTGTTCCACAATCATCGTAAGCTTCTGTTCCATTCCAACACGTGTAATGCAGCGTTGAACAGATTCGCGTCATAATAACGTTTTACTGTAACGGCTGCGCTGTACAGTCAAATCCATCCCACTAATGTAATATTCGAGAATTCACATTAGGTTTGACTATTTTGGTATTGAATTTTTTATATTGTTATTTTTGTTATTATATAGGGGAGAGGATCTAGTAGTTGTGCATCTTAATTTCATTTGAATTTCGCGCTTTTCAAAAATTTACTTCGAATTTTTGGCCACATCATCAAATATGATGTCACATCAGTAGGTTTTTTGCCAAGGTGTCCAAAAGAGTCCAAAAGTGAGACCAATAGGTGTGCAAAAGGGCCCCAATACTTGTGCAACTGATGTGGCATCACATGATTGGTTACTTTTCACAAATGGTATATTTCATTCAATTATTGGTACTTATCATACAACTATTGGTGCAATGTTGTACAAAAGTTGGACATTAAATCTCCAAGAATTGGAACGCGCTCAACTACTCGTCCGATGAGATTATAAGAAGTTCACCAAAATATTTTTAAAGATACATTTTTTTATATTATTTCACATTGTTGAAAAAATATTATTATATGTTTGTTTTATTTTTATTTCAATTTTCAATTTAGTAGTTAAATTTATTTTATTAGTTTACTTACAATTTATCACACCTCTTAAATTTCTTGCTAGTTTAGATTGGGCCACATATCATAGTTCTATATATGAACTTGATTAGTCACATGGAATTTGACTTAAATAATACACTTTAAGCTTTTCTTTTGATTTGATTAGGTGCCTCATTTGAAAATGGCTGGAGCTATTCTGGCTCCAAAACGGCATGCCTCCATATGATGTTGAAGGCATACCATTCAAGTACGGCAAGTCCATGAGAGCGACATTCCTGGGACCCACAGATGACATGGAGAAATTCGCTGCTGTGATGATGTGGATGATGTTGCCATTTACGTTTGACGGAAAAGTTTGCTCACAATTAACATTTTCCCAGTCGTTGTCATCGCAATGTGACGGTTACATCGGGCGAGGCAGTTAACATACCGCCGGGCAAGCGGTTTACATTTTCGGTGACTACCACTTTTGATTTTATTTGTTTGAATGGCCACGCAGTCATTTTTTGGCTAACCCACTTTATTGCATCCACAAGTCGACTAACATCGGCGTTCACTTGTTATGGGCACAATTTTCAATTCATTTTAAAAAAAAATTTGAATGAAAACTCAATTTCGCGAAAATTGAAAATATAATTCGTCTGCTAGCTACATGCAGAACGCACTGGTGGAGGCGAAAAAAAATATTCGACCATGTAAATTCATGTCTCCGGTTGAATCATCAAGGGAAGGAGCTGCGCTTCAATTGTAGTTATAGGTATGCATTCTCAAAATATGTGTGGCTCCGAAGGGGAGGAGAAATGCTGACTGCATGCATAATGCAAGTTGTTTGGGTATATTGTTAGTCCTATTGTTATCGCCTGTTAACATGCGGGTTTTTTTCATGTGTAGGGAGGAGGTATCGTAGCGTACAAAGGGTGGCACGATTGAAGATTGTTTTGTAGGGTTATGGCGACATCGGTAAATTCAAACCCTAACATATAAAGATAGTTTTATGATTCCTTCGTTAACCCTGTGTTTCGCAGAGGTGGTTGTGAGCGTGCCCTCGGGAGGTGTGAAGAGGACAACGATTTGGATGGAGGCTTAAACAGCTGCGATAATTTGAAACCTAAGACATTCAATAATTTTTTAAAATTTTCTGTGTCATTTTGTGTTCTGTTTGTGAAAATTAGGCATCATTTTGCAGCATGGTCATGTCAGGATACCAAGGTTCTCTGTTTGATTGTTGACGGCTCATTGTTGAGGGCCGATTTTTGGGATTTTGTTGAAAACCGTCAGGGTTTACATTGTTTGTTTGTGTTTTGGTGTGTGTTAGTATATATATGTGAATATGAAGCAATATGCACACACACAGACACTCACAAAGAGACACACACACACACAGACTTGTGTACTACAATACAAAGGAAAACGACAGAATAAAACATAGATACAAGAAACTATGGAAATATTATGCTCTGTTTCCATTATTCTTAGGTGCTCATTAGATTATAAAAAGAAAACCTACAATCGCATAAATCCCCCTTCAACTATGAGCCAGAATAGACGGAGGCTACTTCAACAAGGAGCCCTTCAACAATAATGTTTTCGTTCGCGCATTAGTCTTACTTTTTCCATGTTAGGCAAATAAAAAAGGCTCCATGTTTGCTATCATCAAACAAATAACATATCAACTCCTAATTGTCAGCAAACAACAGATCAACTCCTAAACAAGAGCAGGTCACACACAGTCAAGGAATGGTTGCATCAACCAATCAACAACCTGATTTTGAGGAGTCTGTTTGCATCAAAAGGCAAACCATAACATGTAAATGAGGTCAAGACCACGTTAAAGAAGCTGAGTTTGAAACAAAACATTTTACCTCACTTTGTCTTTCATGTAGCTATTAGGTGCCTACCACATGTATTTGCATATATATTTATTCTCACACATGTATGTTGATGCATGTCATTGGTACGATATGTCCTTTTTTGGAGCCAAAATAGATGCGTGTCATGTATGTCGATTCATGTTGTTGTTACAATCTCATTTTGAAGCCAGAATAGACATGACACAAGTTCGAAGCATCTAATCACACTCAAAAAGTGCAGAATAAACATATATGCAAATATATGTGGGAGGCTATGTGTATTGTGGCTCGACAGTGGACGTATCATACCAACAACATGCATCGACATACATTTCCAAGACATGCATACCATGCCAACTTCTCGTGGTGCTCCGACCCATGGTATGTGATGTGGAGTTGTTGTCGAGTTCTCAGTTTCAGTCCTCGGCACCCATGCAAAATTATGTGGACATGCTGGAGGATGGCTACGGCATGCTTCGTGGTTACCGTCGATTTATTGTGCATAACACGTGCATTAAAAGCTTGTGAATGAAGGAATCATGTTCAGAGGGCATCCCGACAGGAAGAAGAGGTCGTGGGCTACAAAACTTGGTACTTTTGTCAGAGAAAAAACTAGCACAAAACTCAAGTTACTCTGGCAGTGGGATGCCTTTTTTGTGGCTGTAAAAAATAAAATGGGGGGACTAACACCCCATGTTTGTGGCAGGTTTTTAATCATAGGTTTTGCATTTGATGGCTACTTCTGTCTAACACAGCGTTGTTAGTCTATACGATTTGTCTATTTTGGAACCAGAAGAGACACAACCTCTCGGACCATTGTTCATGTACGGGTTGTGATTTGATGCAGCTAACAGCAGTAAAGCCAAAGGCTAACATGTGATGCAATTTACAATAGGAGATGGAGTTAGTCAATAACAATGCTCGAGAATAGACAAATGGTATTTCCTGTTAGTGACATGTTATCCAATTGCATCTGTTGAATGTAAAATATAGTGTAAAATGTGTGACTAAGGCGTGTGTTAGTTAGACCATAGCATTGATTTTGAGTTGGAATAGAGGCATCTGTCCTTGAGCGCACAACAACAGTATGAAAATAGGTGGTTGATATAGACAACTTTGGCACAACTCTAGCACTATGGAAAATGGACGGACATAATTTAGGTGATATAAATTACTTAGTGGTAGTTTATATTGAATGTTAAACTGCATTTTCATATATGAACATGTAGGTTCCTTTTATGTCTTTTGAAATGCATGTACTTCCCAATGTAGACTACCAATAACATTAGTTTGATAGTTCTGATACTTAATGTAAGTACAGATCCAATAGCCAACAAGATGAGAGGGGGGGGTAAATCATACAAACTTAATCATCCATGAAAACATCAGATTCAACCTCAATAACATATATATTAGTCATATAACCAAAACTGTCAAACATGCAAACTCAAAAGTATATGAACAATATAAACCTCATAACACCAGATTTAGCATGGAAACCCAAATAGGGAAAAACCACTGTGGGATTTTGGACCCACTAAGAAATATACTCTTCTAGAGTATGCTCGGTTAAAAGCAAATCTTGTTAAAGATTACAAACACATTGCTAGATGTGACCCAGTTAAGGGATTTCCCTCAGATCTGTTAGGATATTCACTTTGTTAGAAGTGACCTTGTTAAAGGATTTCAAACACTCAATAAGAATTTCACCTTGCTAGAGGATTTTACAAATAAGACTGTTAAGTCCACTCAGTTAAGAGATTTTCTGCTACTTCTCAAAATAACAGTAATAAAAATATGTCTGCAACTTGACTTCTAAAAATGTTGAAGCAGATTCTTATTTGCTCAATACAATCAATTCAGAGGACTTATCTTTTCCCTCTGCTGGGCTATATACTCTATTATCAAAATAGGTCTTCAAGCTTCTGTGCTCGGTAATCACTATGTAGCATCCCTGTGCATACACTTGCCCACATACATTGTTTATCAACAATTTCCTATTTATAAACAATCTTCCAACCACTTAATCTTCTTGATCATATTTCCCATGATCAATCATAGCCATCAGATCTTCAATCTTGTCCAGGTTCAATGTATCCTTCGATCTGAAAATGTTTTACCCCACCTTGGAACTTGCATTTTCACCTTGGAACTTGTGTTAGGGTATTGCGGTTCAATCTAAGCTGTAGATCTTCCTGCCGATCTTTCTTTACCATAGATTCTTTAACAATCTTCATACACGGCTTACCAATCATTTAATTCACTCCAGCTCATCAGCTTCCTTCATTAAATATCACATGTAAACATTTAATACATTCTATTATAGCTCGGTTGTTACTCGGTATATACTAAACTTCACTCGATAGACATTCTGCCTTCATTAACCGATAGTGATAACCTTAGGGTTTACTGACTAGGTTCCTTAGGGTTTATCGACTAGGTTCTTTGCTCGGTAACATAGTATAGTATTAACCTTTCAAACAATAGCATATGTAGGATATCAAAACAATCTAAACATCATGATCTCATCATTGTCTAACTCGGTAATAGTTTCCCATTGAATAACTTATCCCCTTATTCATCATATTCTTTCTCTGTCTTTTACCGACATCTTTATACTCATCAAATCATACTTCTTAAGATATGGCAACATCATACTGAATTAGAAAATCAATTTCTTGACATCAATGACAAAATAATAATATCAAGATAATAAAATATCTTTAATCAGTTATATCCATAATCATCAACAACCTTCTAAATATCCTTATTGAAATGCCAACAATCTCTCATTGTAATTGGAATGCCAACAATCTCCCCCTTTGGCATTGATGGCAAAACCAATTGATTTGACTTTATTGAGTTGGATTCAGATTGCTGTGAAATTCTGAAATGCTGAAATGCTCTCCCCCATACATTAGACTTCTCTTATTTTCTCAGTCTTCTTTCCAATCTGTAGTCTACTCTTCTTCTGTATTCTCCCCTTTTGACAACAATGCCAAAAAGAAAAGAACTAAAAACATAATTTCTTCCTCTGAGAAGTGAATTCCATGCTGTTATGTATTAATTCAGTCTCGGTCAGAGCATTTGTCTTCAATTCCTATTCCCTGTTTATTTTTTCCTACACACCTTTAGAAAACCTCCTAAAGTGTGTAAATCAGCATCAACTCCTAAAAGATATTCTGTAGAGTCATCGAATTGATACTTTCACCGAACTCAGTGAGTGAATGGAAGATAGGGGTAGGACCCCTAATTGACTTATGAGATATTCAAAAGTGTCCTTTGGCAGTGGCTTGGTGAAGATATCTGCTATTTGCTCCTTTGTACTAACATACTCCAAAACCACTTTCTTCTCGTGAACTTCTTCTCTAAGATAATGTTATTTGATAGAGATGTGCTTTGTCTTAGAGTGCATAACAGGATTCTTTGAAATGTTAATGGCACTGGTGTTATCACAGAATATAGTTACTGGCTCGGTAACTTGCTCATTTATACCTTCCAACAGTTTTTTAATCCATGCTATATTGGTGCAATTCAGTGCTATAGCAACATATTCAACTTCTATTGTTGACTGAGAAACACATCCTTGTTTCTTGCTAAGCCAACTCACTAGTCTTTCTCCTAAAAAGAAAGCTCCTCCACTTGTGCTTTTCTTGTCATCAATGTTGCCTGCCCAATCAGCATCAGTATAAACTTTTAAATAATTTAACTCATTTCCTTTCTGATATACTAAACCATAATCTTCAGTGTCTTTTAAGTATCTAGAAATTCTTTTGATTGTCGTCATGTTGGATGTGCTATATCTGGCCTGCTGTGAACAACATATTGCAACTTTCCAATCATAGATCGGTAAAGTGTCTCATCAACAAATGCAGATTCATCATTCTTCGATAGTTTACAGTTGGCAGTCATAGGAGTACTTACTGGTTTTGAATCCTCCATTCCAAATTTCTTCAAGATTTCCTTTATGTACTTGGTTTGGGTAATGAAAATCTCATCTTTCATTTGCAATATATGTAGACCTATAAAATATTTTATCTCACCGATTAATGACATCTCAAATTCTTTACTCATTTCATTTCCAAAGTTCTTGCATAGAGAGTCATTTCCACTAAAGATAATATCATCAACAAATATGGCTGAGATCAGTATTCCTTTTTCATTATTCTTCATGTACATATTACTGTTTTCACTTGTTCTTATAAAGCCAATTTTGATCAAATATGAGTGCAATCTCTCATACCATGCTCTAGGTGCTTGTTTCAGACCGTATAAAGCTTTGTTCAATTTACATACCTGATCATTGTTTTCTCCTTCAACAAATCCTTCAGGTTGTTCAATGAAAACTTCTTCTTCTAATATACCATTCAGAAATGCAGATTTGACATCCATTTGATATGCCTTGAAATTCTTGTAAGCAGCATATGCCAACAATGTTCTTACTCCTTCAATTCTTGCCACAGGTGCAAAAGTTTCACCATAATCAATTCCTTCTTCTTGGCATAACCTTTGCAAACTAGTCTTAATTTATTCCGAATGACCTCACCCTTTTCATTTAGCTTGTTTCTGAAGATCCACTTTGTACCGATTACATTTTTGTCCTTCATTCTTGGGACCAGTGTCCATGTGTCATTCTTCTTGATTGGATCAATCTCTTCTATCATAGCATTTATCCAATCTTCACTGTTGAATGCCTCTTTCACTATTCTTGGTTCAAATTCAGATATCAAACATGTCTTCTGTCTCAGTTTATTCCTTGTCATCACTGGATCATCCTTATCTCCTATAGTCTGACTTGGTGCATGATGTCTTCTGACATACTTGGCTAATACAGGCTCAGTAGGCTCCATATGATCTTCTTCATCACTCGGTAACTAGATATTTTCTTCATTTTCTTCAATAGTTATCTCGGTAGGACTTCTTGGTTGCACATAGACAAATCCTTCATAATCTTCTGGTTCTTTGGAGTTTCCTTCATCATTTCTTTCTGCAAATTCATCAATTTTCACATTTGCACTTTCTACTATTTTGTTAAATGATTTGATCAGACATTTAAATGCTTTGCTTCTAGAAGAATAACCTAGAAACATTCCTTCTTCACTTTTATGATCAAACTTGCCATTTCTATCATCTTTATGAACATAGCATCTACTCCCAAAGATTTGAAAATAACTTACATTAGGTTTCTTGTCATACCAGATCTCATATGGTGTCTTCAAAGTACCTTTCTTCAATTGAACTTGGTTCAAGGTGTAAACAACTGTGCTTATTGCTTCTCTCCAAAATGTTTGTGGAACTTTCTTTTCAATCATCAAGGTTTTGGCACAATCCACAATAGATCTGTTCCTTCTTTCAGCTATCCCATTCTGCCATGGAGTTCTCGGTGCAGAGACTTGTCTTTTTATACCATGATCATTGCAAAATAAATTGAACTCATTAGAAGTAAACTCTCCTCCTCTATCTAATCTGAGACATTTGAAAAGATTCTAATTTTTCTTTTAAAAACATTACTAACATCATCCTTGAGTAATCATCCACAAATAATATGAAATATTTATCACCATAATAACTCTAAACTTTCATAGGACCACAAAGATCAGTATGCACAAGATCTAAAATTCAATTAGAAGTGTAGGACTTACTTGTAAATCTTGATCTTGTCATCTTACCCATCTGACATCCTTGGCACATAGCATTCTCAGGTTTTTCCAGACTTGATAGACCTCTTACTCGGTGCTTCTTACTTATTTTGATTAGATTATCAAAATTAACATGACAAAACCTTTTATGCCATAACCAGGTATCATCTATTCTTGCATATAGACATTTATTCCGAGTTGAGTCAAGATGAAATGTATTACCTCTTGTTTGTATCCCGGTAGCAGCTAACTTTCCATGCTTGTCATGAACTTTGACAATTCCTTTTTCAAACTCTATTTGGTAACCTGTGTTGTTTAGCTGTGCTACACTCAACAAATTGTATTTCAAACATTCAACCCAATAAACATCATTACATTTAGCAATGTCAAGAAGTGTTATGGATCTTTTACCTCTTACCAAACATGGTGCATCATTACCAAATCTTACATAGCTTGCATCATAATCATCTAATTAAATAAACTTGTGCTTATCACCTATCATGTGATGTGAGCAACCACTCTCTATGATCCAAGAATCATCAGTATTTATATGAGATATTAAAGCTTTTTCTTCATACCTTTCTTCATTTGATCCATCTTTAATAGCCACATAAACAACTTCCTTTGTATCAGTTTCATCTGATTTATCATCATTAGATTCCTCATCAGCTATTAGGCATGTCTTTTTATCTCTTCTCCTAAAGTCTCGGTGTCCTCTGTAATGATTATCTTTCTGTCTGTCATCTTGGTAATCTCTCTCTTCACTAGATTCTTTGTTAGGATAGTTAGAAGTCATATTTCCTATCTTATCACAATTGAAACATTTTAAAGGTAGTTTTCCTTTATACTTACCTTTTCCTCTCGGTAGCCTTCTAGCTAATAATGCTTCAAACTCTTCTTGCTTTCTGATTTTCTCATACAGTTTGTGTACCTCCTCCATGTTTTTGTGAAATCTTTGACTTGCTCCACTATGATTCCCTTCAGAGTACTTATACTTTCTATCATTGTAATCATCAGTTTCATCAATATGAAAAGAACTAAATGCAGATTCAACTTTATTTACCGATGACCCACTGTTATCAAAGTTACTTAACTCAAATGCATGTAGCTTACCAATAGTAGCATCTAAAGAAACTGGCATATTGGGTACAGACCTCAATTCATTGATTACAGAGACTCAGATTGCATAAGCAGGTAGAAGGGTTCTTAACAACTTACTTGTTACATCCTTTTCTTCAATAGTTCCTCATGCTCCTTTGATTTGATTTCCAATCTCCTTTAGTCTCGTACTATACTGGGTTATGTTCTCACCTTCATTTATCCTCATAGATTCAAGTTGTCCTCTTAAACTATCCACTTTTGCTCTTTGAACATGTTCATCTCCTCCATATACAGATATGAGCTTAGTCCACACTACCTTTGCATCAGTACATCCTTCTAGATCATTAAACTCTGAGTCGGTTAATGCAGATGTTATTTCAATCATTTCTTGAATATGTTCTTGCTTTGCCTTTATCTCTTCCATTGTCAATGGATAGGTGCTCGGTGTGATGAAATCTTTCTCTAGATAATAGACAACATATTCTCCAATTCTTGATAGATGCAGCTTCATCCTTTTCTATCATGTAGAGAAACTTGACTTATTCAGCTTCGGTGCATCCCTCTTATACATCTTTGGATCTTTAACTCAAGTGCCTTAAAACTTTTCTTCCGGAGTCCAAAGCTATGATACCAATTGATAGTTCTGATACTTAATGTAAGTACAGATCCAATAGCCAACAAGATGAGAGGGGGGTGGGGTGAATCATACAAACTTAATCATCCATAAAAACATCAGATTCAACCTCGGTAATATATATATCAGTCGTATAACCAAAACTGTCAAACATGCAAACTCAAAAGAATATGAACAATATAAACCTCATAACACCAGATTTAACGTGGAAACCCAAATAGGGAAAAACCACTATGGGATTTCGGACCCACTAAGAAATATACTCTTCTAGAGTATGCTCGGTTAAAAGCAAATCCTGTTAAAGATTACAAACACATTGCTAGATGTGACCTGGTTAAGGGATTTCCCTCAGAACTGTTAGGATCTTCACTTTGTTAGAAGTGACCTTGCTAAAGGATTTCAAACACTCAATAAGAATGTCACCTTGCTAGAGGATTTTACAAATAAGACTGTTAAGTCCACTCGGTTAAGAGATTTTCTGCTACTCAAAATAACAGTAACAAAAATATGTCTGCAACTTCACATCTAAAAATGTTGAAGCAGATTCTTATTTGCTCAATACAATCAATTCATAAGACTTATCTTGTCCCTCTGCTGGGCTATATACTCTGTTATCAAAATAGGTTTTCTAGCTTCTGTGCTCGGTAATCACTATGTAACATCCCTGTGCATACACTTGCTGACATACATTGTTTATCAACAGTTTCCTATTTATAAACAATCTTCCAACCGCTTAATCTTCTTGATCACATTTCCCATTATCAATCATAGCCATCAAATCTTCAATCTTGTCCAGGTTCAATGTATCCTTCGATCTGAAAATGTTTTACCTTGCCTTGGAACTTGCATTTTCACCTTGGAACTTGTGTTAGGGTATTGCGGTTCAATATGAGCTGTAGATCTTCCTGCCAACCTTTTTTTACTATAGATTCTTTAACAATCTTCATACACAGCTTACCAATCATTTAATTTGCTCCAGCTCATCAGCTTCCTTCATTAAATATCACATGTAAACATTTAATGCATTCTGTTATAGCTCGGTTGTAACTCGGTAAATACTAAACTTCACTCGATAGACATTCTGCCTTCATTAACCGATAGCGATAACCTTAGGGTTTACGGACTAGGTTCCTTAGGGTTTACCAACTAGGTTCCTTAGGGTTTATCGACTAGGTTCTTTGCTCGGTAACATAGTATAGTATTAACCTTTCAAACAATAGCATATGTAGGATATCAAAACAATCTAAACATCATGATCTCATCATTGTCTAACTCGGTAATAGTTTCCAATTGAATAATTTATTCCCTTATTCATCATATTCTTTTTGTGTCTTTTACCGACATCTTTATACTCATCAAATCATACTTCTTAAGATATGGCAACATCATACTGAATTAGAAAATCAATTTCTTGACATCAATGACAAAATAATAATATCAAGATAATAAAACATCTTTAATCAGTTATATCCATAATCACCAACAACCTTCTCAATATCCTTATTGAAATGCCAACAATCTCTCATTGTAATTGGAATGCCAACCTTCTTCTTGTCTGTTATAATGCCAACATAGTTATCCGTGCAGGTTGTTGATTTTCAGGGACTGTTGAGTAGTCCCCCAGCAAACGTCTAGACGTTCCCATGTTGTTTCTCTCTCTCTCTCTCTCCCTTGTTTAATACTACGTGCATTGTAATGTCCCCTTATTAATAATCTTTGGGCTTGTGCAAATTTTTGAAAAGTGCTTGTTATATATATATATATATATATATAGTTTTGTTGTATATAATTTTTTTATGTGATACAAATGTATGTATAAATTTCAGTTCTTGATCATGTAATCTGTTTAAGAATTTGTTGTAATGTGAATCACATTTTGTTACATTAAATGTGAGATTGGGTTCTTATTGTTTATGTGAGATATACTGAACCATTATAGTGATTATTCATATTGTCTCCTGAGTTGATAATGTTATTTTTCCACAAAGTATCATTATATTCTGAGATAGAGGCACTGCTCTGTTGTTAATTCTTTGAGATCCCGATTTAATATGCATTAGGTACTTAGAAGAGAAGTATTCTTTTGAAAGCTTTTGAATTATTCTATTGCATATTTCTTGAATGTCCTAAAACCATTTTATTTCCAAAATATAACAATCTTTGTACACAATCATCTTTTCATTCAGTTTTCAATTTTTAAAAGCATTCAAATAAAAGCAGTCAGGAGTAGAAGAAAATTATCTTGTGAAGAATTGTCTTAGTAAAGTTTAAACCCACTATAAATAACCTCTTTTGTGCTTGAGAGGAAGAGGCACACCCACCTGGGTTTAGTGGAGTCTAAAGTGTAGAGGGAATTGGTCTTTGAGCATCCCTGTTCGTTGCCCAAGGCTGATTGCACTACTTGAGGGTTTGGCAAGTCTTTTTGTTTTCCAGTCTGTGGTTTTGGGCACCAACAAATTGTTCAACCAAATGGAAGAGACAGGGAAATTAAGACCATGCTAAGGAGATTCATCATACCAAGTGAGGTGTTAGGAAACTATTTACCAATTTTTATGCATTTTCCATATTTTGAGGTGATGGTCCATATTTTGGATTAGATGTTTGAATAATGGAATACTCAGAGCTCCACATGTGTGTTTGATAGGCATTTAAAGGATGATTGTCCACTAGGTTGTTACTTTTCTCAAATCTGGCCTATGAGCCCTTGTAAGCTCAAAATAGCATAAATTTGCATTATGATCTAAAACGACTTCTAAAGCCTCATTAGGCATTTAGGCATATCGGTTTAATGTTAGGAAGTCATGCTAGGAGGTTCATTATAAGTAAAAATGCATAAAAGGCAAAAATGCACATTTGAACAAAAGTTGTCATTGTTGCTTGACAACTTTTTGCAACTTTTTGAGAAACTTTGCATTTTTTTAGCAAATCGGTGGTTAGGCAACCAATGAAGTATTGGTTATGACCAAAATGGCATATAAAATGCTCCGAGAATGACCAAAATGACTAGAATAGAAACTCAATTATGCTACAAGAATTTTATTTTATTTGTAGTCATATATATTGAAATGCTTGACTTTGATGTTATACAACAATTTCATGCACGTACAATCAAAAACATTTGGTTTTTCACCATACATAATGAAATGTTAACAACAATTTCAAAACAGATAAGATAAGAGTACCAGTTGGTGTCAACAATTTTTTTTTTATCCACTAAAGCTATATTTTATATTAATTCTGAAAATGTTTACATTCTAAAAGATAAACCTCGACGGCTAGCTGACTAGACCATCAAAGTCGATGGACGGTATACATAACGGTCCATACATAACACATTAATTTTTTTTTTTTAAAAAAAACACAGTCCTTGCTTCAAAAAAGGTTGTATGTGCCATCTCGCTATGCCACATGAACAGTGACCGTGCCCTCTTCCACATCCAACACTTCCATGTTCCTAAATTGGTTAATTTATGTCTCCCTGTTGGAGCCTTCACCGAACTATAGCACATGACCCTTCTTAGTTGTTCTTCCACAAGGTTGACCTCGTCGTTTTGTGCGTGCAGGAACCATTTGTTGCACAAGTGCTCTATATTCTGACCAAGGTCCCCATTTTGCCATCTCCACATGCACTTCTCAGACATCGACCATCTCAAGGTATTACACAATACCATACATCCTAGCTTGTGCTACACTTTTTCTGGCCACTTTCTCAAATGTCATACTCCAGAGCAAGAACAATCGTAAGGGAGGAGTGAATTCATTCACGTGAATCCACGCTCCGCCCACACTTTCAAAGTCATCCATGTCTCATGCCAAACCTAATAAAGCTTCCATTCTGCCTAGCCATTCCTTCTTCACACACTTGTTTATGATTTCTTTGACTTTCAGAACATGTCGAAGCTCCAGACACCATGCCATAAACAGAGACACTATGTTCGCATTCGTTTTGTACTTCCATCCACTCTCTACGTACTTAGGCCCAAGGATCAACTTCACCACGGATAGGAATGCGGTGTCTTCATAGATAAACAAGTTCATCAACCTATCATCACTTATTCGTCCCCAAAATGCGACCTGTGTTTTGCTTGTTTCTAAAGAAAAGTTGGCCTCCATATTTCAAATTGAGATACTTGTGATTCTAACACAAACATGCAAATTTGTCAGACTAACAGCGACGTCTATAAATTATTTCAATTTTTATCAACCTATGCCTTAATTTTTAGTGCTTTCTAATAACTAAGTTCATCTACCACATGTTCCATGTTATTATACAATCTAAGTTTCTGCACAATAGTTTGTGGATTTTCTTGTACACTTACACATTTCCATATCATGATATCCTACGAAGACCTTGGATTCATATGATGCACACAGCTAATCAAAATTTTCTTCAATTAACAAGGCGTGTTATGCGCTTTCACCCATGACCATTCCAAAACGGTAGTATGCAATGACTAACATGCCTGTTAGTCGCACGTTTTACATCATCGATTTTGCAATGAATGGGCAACGATAGATTAACACAATGCTAACACACTGTACAATAGGTGCTCCCACTCCAAAGCGGACCTTTCGTATAGGGACATGTCTATTCTAGCTCCAAAATGACAGTACGGATTGACTAACACGCATGTTAGTCGCGCGTGTTACACTATTGATTTTGTAATAAATGGTTACGATTGACTAACCTGTCACTAACATGCTGTACAAAAGGTCTGTTTTGGAGCCAGAATAGCTTCAACCAAAAACAACATGTTAGCGATAAGTTACTCAATCGTAGTCGTTAATTGCAAAATAGGTTACGCGTTCTACCACAGCTCCAAAAGAAACATTTTTTTTGTTGTTTTAGACTATTTATGTAATAAATAGTAAATCATAATTAAAAAAGAAGACAAAAAACCTTGTGTAAAATTATCTACAAATTTATATGGGTATTTCTACATATTCATTTGAATCATTTGAAGATAATTTCAATATTAGTGTTAATCGTCCAAGGACTAACACGTGTGTTAATTGTTAATCGCCCAAGGACTAACACGGGTAATCGCGTGTTACTCAATGCGTACAGTGGAGTCCGCAAGGCCGCGGCTATTGCGTAACTAACAATGCATGGAAATCTATCAGAGAAGTGGCAAAACCGATAACAACGCATGGAAATTCAAGGTCAAACCTATCGGCATTACTCATCGATTAAATTAATAAGACAACAGTGATTACATTGGAGAAGTGGCAAAAGCATAATATTGTCTTGTCGATAACCAATGAGGCTATCGGTAAGACTCATACCGAAAAGCCCAACAGTGGAAATGTCGCCAAAGGTGAAGGTTGTAGCAAAAAGAAAGTCCGAATAGCTTCGCCCAGAAATGATAGACCAAATAGATGCAGGCAACCTAACACCAATCACCCACCAAAACGGTAGTACAGAGAGACTAACACACATTTTTGTCACGTGTTTTACCATGGCTTTTTGGAGCCAGCAAACACGCATCCAACCCGATATCTAACCCTAACGTGAATAATTTCAAACTAGAGCAGGACAAGAATAAACAAAGAAAAACAAAACAATAAAATTTTCGCACTACGTATAAACCAAAACATGCAAATTTTTCCACTATATATAACCAGAAAAAAAATGGCTACTCAACATAGCTGTCAACCTTTAGAAATGAACACAGGTTGTCCTTGAAAAGTAACTCCTCGCTGCCTCCTTCTTGAAACCCTTCTTTGCCTTCAAAAACAGCATAACACTTCAACAATGAGGGCTTTGGACACTTTCTTTAATCATGCATTAGTCCCTTTAT
Organism: Cryptomeria japonica; assembly: GCF_030272615.1. Taxonomy (NCBI): domain Eukaryota; kingdom Viridiplantae; phylum Streptophyta; class Pinopsida; order Cupressales; family Cupressaceae; genus Cryptomeria; species Cryptomeria japonica. The sequence goes on along the minus strand of NC_081411.1, from coordinate 110,466,169 downwards.
TCTTCCTTTTTTCCACAACATGCAGAAAATGGTGGGACAACGCATCGTACGGTTCACCTAACATGGGTGTTAGTGGGGAGTGGCGTGTCCACGTTCTACATCATCCATTTTTCAATGAATGGTTGTAATTGTTTCCACACGAGGCCACAATGAATGACGTCGGTATTCTACTGAAACGATACAGGGCGTACTACGGTTTTCATAACACATGTGTTAGTGGCACGTTCTACATGGTCGATTTTTCACTAAACGACTGCGATTGACTGAGTAAGGACACCACCTATCAGTAGCACGTACGAGAGGTTTTGGAGGGAGCCATTGTGGTTTGGAAGCCCGTGCCCTCTTTTTCTAGCCATTTTGGTGTCCGAATGCGGTCATCTACACTTGCCACCAATTGTTTGTTTTCCATGGCTTTTAATGTGTGTGTTAGGCACAACACACTAGTGCGAGCCGCGGCCCAAGATCCACTATCCTCCAGCATGTCTACGTAGTTTCGTGTGGGGCCCAACGTTTGAAACAGCCGAGTCCAGGACAACTCCACGTCATTTTCCCTCGGTCCAACGCCTGCACCAAATTGGCATGGTATGCATGTCTCGAATATGTATGTCGATGCATGTCGTTGGTACGACAGGTCAATTTTGGAGCCAGAATAGAGGCTTCCTTTGAAAATAACACTAATATGTAGGTCCTACTAGAGAAGCAAGTGTGATTTCAAATGAGCTACTTAAAAAAATCAAAGTTTAGAATATATTGTTTAAGTCTACTCATCACATAACCTAGTCCACTAGATTTAAAATTGAAATCTTTTACTCATGAAATTGACTATCTTAGACATTCATAAATATTATATTGTTATTTATAAACACAAGCAATTATTTAACAACAAAGTACACATCCAAATGATTACATCAGTAAATAAAAAACATATTTGATGCAATCCAACCCTAAACAAAATCAAGTTACACAACTAATTTACACATTGATTACAGGACATGATTCACGCTTCAAGTGGACTGTTGACCCCACTGTGTGTAAGATAAAGATGAGGTTGCAGAGCTAATTCACAGTTCTATGCGGGTTCCACTGCTAAAGCATTCACAGTTTTTCCTTTCAGATCAAAGCCACGCTTTTCTTGGCAGGTGTAATCCCCAAAACTGAAGGGCCCACAGTTGAATACACCTAAATATGTAAGGAGATTCAGAGAAATCAACATCACTCTTACTTAAAATTAGTGCTTAGAGATTGGTTATGAATATAATTTGAAACACTGAAAAAGCACCAATTGCTTAACAATGAGTATCACCTGCCAAAAGTTACAAAGGAATACAAGTGGTATTAGCACCAATTGCTATTAGCTCTCAAGAGTTAATCCGTTAGAAAATATAGACGATGATGGTAAATTAGATTTCTTTGAATTTTTGTAGATAGAATTGTATACAGAGGTATAAGTTTGTGTTATGATTTAGTTTTATGTGTCAAGAAATTAATTGCTGTTTAAGATTTTTAATTCAGTTATTGAAGTCACATTTTATTTAGATATTATAGCATTTCAAGTACATATATATGTGTTCCAAACTGAAATCTATACATGCATCCTTTTGTACCATCATATATCTCACAATTATTATCTTCAAACTGCAATCTAAATTAATTAATGAATATTCAATAATTTGAATTTTGATATGTTTCTGCATGTTTTAAATAGATTTTTTTTTTTATAAATATAAATATATTAGTCTTATATTAAAATAAAAATATTATGATATTTAAAAAAGTATAAAACTTCAATTTATAAAGTCTAATCTATACTGTAGTTATTTCTGAATTTGTTTACCTTCTATTTTTGAAAGGTATAAAATTTAGACATAGATTATAACAATAACATCACATTTAAACCATCACACTATATTAATACGGAACTTTTCAACTATAAATGTTATGGTCAGCTGAATTGGCTGACATGGTGTTAGATTTGATGAACGTTTAACTGTATATAAGCTTTTTCACAGTGGAATACAGTCAAAATCTGTGGAAAATGGTATGGAATTAATGATGAAATTGCTGGGTCCATCCAAGAGATCATAACAAAACTAAATAATTAATTATTCTTTTGATGTTTGCCACTGTAACCACAATACATTTATTCCAAGAGATACGAGTAGGGAAAGACTTTTCCCTTTTGCTTAATTTTAGGTTATAAAGTGGGTGGTGATGAGTGTTTGCTAGTATGTAATTTTAATTTTAAATTTTGGATAATTTGAATGATGATAAGTTTGATATGATTTTTTCATTAATTTGTTGAAAGTTAGTAGTAGGTGAGAGAATATTGGAAAGTGATTTTTTTTCATATAAAAATAAAGTTTCAAAACATATATATATATATATATTTTAGCTTATTTAATATTGCTGGAAATATTATTGGTGTTCAACATAATGTAGAATTTGATTAGTTGAGACCTATAATCTTTTTATTCTTTAATTGATTTAAGAAAAATATTTACCTTTTATTAAGTGTATAGATAAAAATGCATATATTTTATCCTAGGTGTAGATGGGTAAAAGTCTCACATTTTAATAAAGGAAATGGTAAAATTAAATCAATAGAATTCAACTTCTTAAATTAAATAATAGAAAGAAATATATGTTTTGAATTTTTAAACGATGTAAACTAATTAAATTTATATTTTTTTTCTATTTTATGTTTGTCATTTTAATAAAAATTTTAAAAAATATTTCAATGTAGTTTTTTATAAAGTAAACATTTTATTTAGTAGATTTCACCAGTTTTTTCTTCAATTTTTTTTTTTCCAATTCCCACAACCTTTGTTCTTAATAATTTATCCAAACTAGAAAAGAATTATATAAGACTAGGAGTTTTTGAAACATCGAGTTTTTTTAATTTAATTGTTTTTTGGTAATTAGACTCAAAGTGGTATAAAATATACATTTAGTAGACATTTCCAATTAGAAAAGTTGTGGCCCATATATAACTTAGCTATAATGAATTTATATAAACCATATGTTTGACTAAAATTATTTTTTAGTTAGAATTACATAAATTCACTTGTACTGATAAGTTGGCCTGAAATGTGACACAATTTTGTGCTTTTACCCAGATAAATGTGGTGTTGAGTGTTTGTTACCATGTTATAATTTAGTTTTGAATCTTTTAAAAGTTTATGGACTTATTGAAATAGTAGATATTATTTATTTATCAAGTCACCTACTTAACCGATAGATGGGGGGATTCAAGAAGCTCACCTTATTCTTCAAATGCTAAACTACCAATTTTCCTCATATAACAAATAAAAAGTCGAATCAATTATATTGTTATAGTTTTCAAATTTATTTTGTATTATACATATGCATTTAAATCTTGAACCTATTAGTTAAATTTTTTAAGTCTCATTGTAGTGTTGAAAATTGCATATACTATTAATTTCAATTTATGTTGTGTCCATACCTTTAGTATTTTTGTAGGTTCATTTTAGTTTGTGATTTAGCCTTCTTCCTTCTTAAGGTCCTCGGGTTTCCTTTCTCATGGTTATTTTTGTATCTTCTTTGTGTTACACATTTTTCCCTTCATTTTCAAAGAAAATCATCTAGATATTAACACCTCATATAGATATCTACTTGTCATGCCAGTGCATTGTGATATTTTTTCATTCGACAATAGGTTTTTAGTGTTTTTCCATATAACAAATCTAAATGGATGGTCAACTTCTCCCTTTTCCCTCCTCTTCTCATTTTTGAATCCAAGTTCCATTTGAGCTCTCTATCTCTCTTAGGTCTCTTTTAATCTCAAGATCGCACATAGTTAGCTACAACTCTATCTTAAGCTATACAAATCTCTAGAAAATTTCTTACAACGTTATTTTGTGGGTAAGTGTACAAAGATGGGGGACCAAAAAGCAGTCTTAAGATGCAACTTTCCTTTTTTTTTTACTAAAATCAGCATATTCTGAACTTTGACATGAAATTGAAGATAGGTAAACTCAAAACTTGAAGATGCATTAAGAAAAGGAGTTAAAATGCTCTAAATTTTACTTTCTAAACTTTTTTTTTTTAAATGGTTGATCTTAAGGGTTTCAAAAAGGGGCACCATATTTATTGGTCATGTTTTTATTAGAAAAACATAACATAGCACCAAATGTGGTGCCCCTAAAATGTTAACTTTTTCTAGAATTTTTCAAATCACTCTAGTGAGAAACTAGCTAACACATTGAAGTTTATGTTGAAGTTTTTCAGCTATATTTTTGCTGAATATATGATTTTTTTTAAATTTCCAAAGTGGACACATTCTAAAAAATAGAAATTCGAGTGTGCTACCCCCCAAAATTTGTGAAAACTAATCAATTTTTTTTTATATAATGTAGAATGGTGTCTATTTTTAAAAAATTTAATTTGTTTCAAAATTTGATGAACGAGTAAAAATCTATACCCAAAATATGACATATTGGTTTCTGACAAAAAGAAGACACATTAACAAAAGAAATTAGAGATGAAGACCTTAACATAATCAAAATTGAAAAAAAAAAGGAATTAAATATGGCTGGATAGCTAAGAGAGAGCATGACATTGTCATGGTGTTTATTTTGTTTTTATTGAAACACATGCAAACTTGATGGAGAGCACGAACAAAAATGTGAGAAAAAATTATATGTTTGCTAAAAAACACGTCTTAGGCCTGAGAAGGATGACCAAGCCTTTGGGTTTGATCCCGAAGGCTTGGTGTTTCCCAAGGTAGTTCCTTTGGTGCACACCAAATTTGGCACACACTAAATTTGTCAAGCGCCAAATTCAAAAAATGCAAATTTTAAATTTGGTGTGCACCCTATTTGGTGCATGCCAAATAGTTGGTGCATGTAAAATATATTGCATTAACAATTTTTCAACTCCCTCCCTGGTATCGCTCTCTCTCTCTCTCTCTCTCTCTCTCTCTCTCTCTCTCTCTCTCTCAACAAAGCCCTTACTCCCTCTATCTGTCTCACTTTCTCTATCTAGTCTCTCCCTCTCTTTCCATCAGCCTCCTCTCTCTCTTAGTTCTCTCCGTCTCTTTACCTCCCTCTCTCTGACTTGGAATATCTTTGTCTAGAGGTGAGAGACCTAAAGTCTAGGAAGAGAGGGGTGAGAGAGATGTATGGGGATATAGGTGAGTAATAAGATAGGGAGGGAGATGTAGAGAGAGGTATATATGGAGTGAGGGAGAGACATTTAGATGAGGAGAGAGGGAGGGAGAGGAAATAGATAGGAAGGAAGGCATCAATAGAGATGGGACTAAGGAGGGAGGGCAAGGTAGAGAAGGAGACATGATGAAAGAGGCTTAGAGAGGGGAGATGTAGAGAGGTGAGCGAGAGAGAGATGTTCACAAAGATAGAAAAAGGAGTAAGGATATAGGGATATAGATGGAGAGGTAGGCAAAGAACAAGAGGGTGAAGAGACCTTAGAGAGCGTAGGGAGAGAGGGATGAGAGACCTAGGGTGAAAGATTAAGGTGAGAGAGATAGATGGAGAGAGAGGTGGATAGTGAGATAGGGATGGAGAGGTAGAGAAATAAAGATAGAGGAAAAGAGAGACCTAGGGATGGGGATAGATAGAGGGTGGGAGGAAGAATCAATGAATGAGAGAGAAAAGAGAGAAAGGGGAGAGAAACAATAAGAGAGGGAGAGAGAAGAAAAGAGAGTAGGGAAGGGATAGAGATGGGGGTAAGGAATGATGGTGAGGTACAAATGGAGAGACTGTGGGAGGGACATAGAGAAATAAAGGTAGTGAGAGGGAGGTGTGTAAAGAGAGAGAAAACATATAGTAGAGAGTGAAGGGTAGGAAAAAGAGGTAAAGAGGTAGTGTTAGATCTTAGGGTTGAGAGGAGAGAGTGAGATAGAGAGAGGTAAAAGTGGGAAATGGTAAGAGTGATAGAGAGAGATATATAGGTTTAAAGTTTTGGGGAGATAAAAATAGTGGCTTAGAAAGAGTGACAAAATGCTGATTACTAAAATTTGACAGCCTAAAAATTTAAATGATCCTCTAAAACCTAGAATATACATTATAACTCCTAGAAATTTGAAACCGCTCTCAAACATCCTACCAATATATACATGAAATATAACTTAAAGTATAAGAAGGAATATGTTATATTTCATGTATATATTATTATTGTGGGAGAGAGAGTGAAAGAGAAAGATAATTTTCCAATGCTATATTTGACCAAAATTTAGGTTTGACATCCCAATCCTATTAGTGCATGCCAAATATATGGTAAGCATCCTATTTGGCATGTGCCAAATGGCTAATTTTGTGAAAACAAAAAGTTAGCAATGTTTTGGTCCCTCATCGTGGTGCACTTACCCTTATCTGTCTTTCTCTCTTTGAATTTATCAAGCCCCTATTGGTAATATTGTTTCTATTTTATTCCAAAATTTTCTTATGGCCCTAAAAAACCTAGGATCTTCACATTCTTTTTTTATTTGAAAGTTACTTTATATATTCTCTTATTTTTAGATGAACTTAGCATAAGAACCCAAACTGTTAATTTTATCTATCTGTAGAATAATTAATTGTGTCTCTAAGCAATTTCTTGCTTATCTAGGCCCTATTCTAGCATTACTAGGTTTTCGTGCCTGACATGCTGAATCCAACTCTATTATGTATTCAATTTTGACTTCTCCTTTCCATTTTGGACCTTAGGTTCCAATTTGGGACTGCATTGGAGGGAGAAACATGCCTTGGGCATCCCATTCCCTAATGTTCAAGACCAAATTCAAACTGATAAATGATCATCTTGTTTGAATAAAAAATTTAAACCTATATTTGCATGCTTCAAGTTTTACACCTCGAAATGGTTGGCAGAGGGATATAATCAAGCTATCTTCTTTCATTTTGAGAGGAAAATAAATTAAATTCAAGATCTCAACTACAATTTTGCACCTCAAATCCTTAAGAGAAGGAGATCAAGCATTAAAGGCATTCAAGACTAAGAGTAATTTGTAGTCTATGCATTTGTGATGGCATACATGATCTTCTATTTCTAAAGTCAACTACATCAAATCAACATCAAGCATCTTCATGAGATTTTTGACATCAATTTATTTTGTATTTCAAATTTTATTTTGTATTATACATATGAATTTCAATCTTGAACCTATTAGTTAATTTTTTTTAGTCTCATTGTATTGTTGAAAATTGCATATGCTATTAATTTTAATTTATGGTGTGTCCATATCTTTAGAATTTTTGTAGGCTCATTTTAGTTTGTGATTTAGCCTTCTTCCTTCTCAAGGACCTCAAATTTCCTTTCTTGTGGTTATTTTTGTATCTTCTTTGTGTTACACGTTTTTCTCTTCATTTTCAATGTAATCATCTAGATATTAACACTTCATATAGATATCCACTTGTCATGCTAGTGCATTGTAATATTTTTTCATTCGACAATAGTTTTTTAATATTTTTTGACATAACAAATCTAAATGGATGGTCAAATTCTCCATTTTCCCTCATCTTCTCATTTTTGAATCCAACTTCCATTTGAGCTCTCTATCTCTCTTAGGCCTCTTGTAATCTCAAGCTTATACACAGTTAGCTACAACTTTATCTTGAGCTATACAAATCTCTCTAGAATATTTTTCTTACAGCATTAATTTGTGGGTAACTGCACAAAGATGGGTGACCAGAAAGGGGTCTTAAGATGTCACTTTTGTTTTCTAAAATCAGCAAAGTCTAAACTTTGACGTGAAATTGAAGATAGATAAACTCAAAATTTGAAGATGCAATAAGAACAAGAGTTGAAGTGCTCTGAATCTACTTTCTAAACTATGTTTTTTTTTAAATTATGAATCTTAAGGGTTTAAAAAAGGGACACCACAGTTATTGGTCCTATTTTTATTAGAAAAACATAACATAGCACCAAATGTGGTGCCCCTAAAATGTTAACTTTTTTTTAGAATTTTTCAAATCACTTTGTTGAGAAACTATCTAACACATTGAAGTTTATGTTGAAGTTTTCATCTAATTTTTTGATGTATATATGATTTTTTAAAAATTTCCAAAGTGGCCACATCCTGAAAAATAGAAATTTGAGCGTGCTACTCCCAAAATATTGTGAAAACTAATAAAAAATCATTTGTTTTTAAATCGTGTAGAATGGATTCTAGTTTTTAAAAATATAATTTGTTCCAAAATTTGATGAACCAGTAAAATCTATGCCCAAAATATGACATATTGGTTTTTAACAAAATACGGACACAATTTAACAAAAGAAATTAGAGATGAAGACCTTAAAATAATCAAAATTAAAAAAAAAAGAATGAAATATGGTTGGATAGCTAAGTAAGAAATATTTTGATTCTTTCATGGTGTTTATTTTTGTTTTTATTGAAACACATACAAAATTGATGGAGAGCATGAACAAAATTATGAAAAAATTTATATGTTTGCTAAAAAACACGTCTTGGGTCTGAGAAGGATGACCAAGCCTTTGGGTTGGATGCCTAAGGCAAATCAAAGCCTAAGGCATGGTGTCTCCCAAGGTAGTTACTTTGGTGCACACCAAATATGGCACACACAAAATTTGGCAAGTGCCAAATTCAAAAAATGCAAATTTTGCATTTGGTGTACACCCAATTTGGTGCATGAAAAATATATTGCATTAACGATTTTGCAGCTCCCTCCCTAGTATATCCCTCTCTTTCCATCAACCCATCTCTCTCTCTCTCTCTCTCTCTCAACATCTCCCTTACTCCCTCTATTTGTCTCACTTTCTCTCTCTAGTCTCTCCTTCTCTTTCCATCAACCCCCCCCCTCTCTCTTAGATCTCTCCCTCTCTTTCACTCCCTCTCTCTCACTTGGGCTCTCTGTGTCTAGAGGTGAGAGACTTAAAGCCTAGGAAGAGAGGGGTAATAGACTTGGGGAGAGAGATAGATGGGGATAGAGGTGGGTACTAAGATAGGGAGGGGGACGTAGAGAGAGGTATATATGGAGTGAGGGAGAGACATTTGGGTGAGGAGAGAGAGAGGGAGAGGGAAGAGACAAGAGGGGAGGAATCAATATAGATGAGACTAAGAAGGAGACATGGTGGGAGAGACATAAAGAGGGGAGATGTAGAGAATTGAGGGAGAGAGAGAGAGATGTTCATAAAGATAGAAAGAGGAGTAAGGATATAGGGAGATAGATGGAGAGGGAGGCAAAGAACAAGAGGGTGAAGAGACCTAGAGCCTAGGGAGAAAGGGGTGAGTGACCTAGGGGGAAACATTGAGGTGAGAGAGATAGATGGAGAGAAAGGTGGATAATGAGATAGGGATGGAGAGGTAGAGAAGTAAAGATAGAGGAAAAGAAAGACCTAGGGATGGGGATAGATAGAGGGTGGGAGGAAGACTTAATGATCAAGAGAAAAAAGAGAGAAAGGGGAGACAAACAATAAGAGAGGGAGAGAGAAGAAGAGAGAGTGAGGAATGGATAGAGATGGAGGTAAGGAATGATGGTGAGGTACAAAGGGAGGGAAGGTGGGAGAGATCTAGAGAAATAAATTTAGAGAGAGAGAGGTGTGTAAAGAGAGAGAAAACATATAGTAGAGAGTGAAGGGTAGGAATAAGAGGTAAAGAGGTAGTGTTAGATTTTAGGGTTGAGAGGAGAGAGTGAGATAGAGAGAGGTAGAAATGGGATATGGGAAGAGTGATAGAGAGAGATCTATAGTTTTAAAGTTTGGGGAAGATACAAACAGTAGCTTAGAGAGAGTGACAAAATGTTGATTACTAAAATTTGACTACCTGAACATTTAAATGATCCTCTAAAACCTAGAATATACATTATAACTCCTAGAGATTTGAAACCACTCTCAAAACTCCTACCAATATATACATGAAATATAACTTAAAGTATTAGAAATAAAATGTTATATTTCATGTATATATTCTTATTGGGGTAGAGAGAGTGAAAGCAAAAGACAATTTTCTAGTGCTATATTTGGCTAATGCTAAATTTGGCACATGCCAAATAGCTTTGGCATGACCAAACTTTAGGTTTGACATGCCAAACCTATTAGTGCATGCCAAATATGGTGAGTGCCCTATTTGGCACGTGCCAAATGACTACTTTTACGAAAAAAGAAGTTAGCAATATTTTGGTCCCTCATCTTGGTGCACTTACCCTTATCTCTCTTTCGCTCTTTGAATTTCTCAAGCCCCTATTGGTAATATTGTTTCTATTTTGTTCCAAATATTTCTTATGGCCCTAAGAAACTTGGGATCTTCACATCCTTTTTTTCTTCCTCAAGTTACTTCATATATTCTCTTATTTCTAGACGAACTTAGCATAAGAACCCAAACTATTAATTTTATCTATCTGTAGCATCATAAATTGTGTTTCTATGCAATTTCTTGCTTATCTAGGCCCTATTCTAGCATTACTAGGTTTTCATGCTCGACATGGTTAATCCAACTCTATTTTGTATTCAATTTTGACTTCTCATTTCCACTGTGGACCTTAGGTCCCAATTTGTGACCGCATTGGAGGGAGAAACATCCTTGGGCATCCCATTCCTTAATGTTTAGGCTCGAATTCAAACTGTTGAATGATCATCTTGTTTGAACATAAATTTTTGAACCTATATTTGCATGCATCAAGTTTTACACCTCGAAATGGTTGGGAGAGGTATATAATCAAGCTATACTCAATTTTGAGAGGAAACTAAATTAAATTCAAGATCTCAACTACAATTTTGCACCTCAAATCCTTAAGAGAAAGAGATCAAGCTTTAAACACATGCAAGACTAAGAGTAATTTGTAGTCTATACATTTGTGATGGCAATTTCTAAAGTCAACTAAATCAAATCAACATTAAGCATCTTCATGATCTTTTTGACATCAAGAACTTTTATGAAGGTATAAGAATTTTATTTTTAACCTCTACTACCTCACAACATGATTTTAATTCAAGTTCAATTTATTTCATTTTGAATGTCAATTCCTAAACTAGAGTTTGAATTAGGCATACCCATTTATACACAATATTTTCCTTCTTTTTTATGTGTAGAAATAGGTGATAAATACATGAAAACAATTATAGAGCAAGAAGAAGGATATTTATACCCTATAATTCGTTGGAGTTTAAATTGTTGGGAGTGGGTCGAGCAAGGCGTCGTAGTCCTGGGAGCAAGTCAACTTGGGCACCCCAGTTCCTCTATTTTTTTCTTATATTCATTCCATATGTTAGTTACAGTCCGCTTTGCTTGAATCTACTACCAAAATTTGTCTATCAGTTAATTCTCTTCCTATGCATACTAAAAACTACCATTTCACCCTATTTGGCCCTAATTCTTTCATTCTTCATTTACAATTACATAGTCATAGTCCCCACATAGCAAAGGACCACTGAATGCACATTGTGGTTTAGCCATCTTGAGCCTAGTGGATCATTCTCCTTCCAATGTATCTCATGGTCATGAATTGGGTTCCTAGTTTGCATGCATACACTTGTGAATCCTATTTCACGTACCTTACATTTTGGTGATCTTGACGCTTCTTAGTCTAAAGGATCTTCTGATTATAAATATGATATTGCATAATTTCATTGCATATATTGAGTGAACATTTCTTTGGTTACATCTTTAATATGGTATATGAGTTTCTTGTTTGATCATGAGAACATATGGAATTCTTATCTTATTTTTCTAGTTCAATTTCAAGTTACATTCAAGATGTTCATGATGTTCCCTTTCATGCATATGATGATAACTTAGCTCTTGCCTTCATTTATAGCTATTATTTACCCTCTTTAAAAATTGGTCCCACCAATGAGGGCACTTTGATGCAAGAAGAGATTATGAACACTTCTTTCAAGGATCTCCCTCGTAAGATGCAACTTTGGAGAATCATGTTCATTATTCTCCTAAAATTCACCTCCCCCATAAGGATCATTTGGTGCAAGGGGATGGTATTGTAGCTACCTTTCCTAGTGATACCATACCTTATTTTCATTTCAATGATCGCCCCTAGGGATGAATCATTAATGAGATATGATTGTCCCTTTCCTAAAGTTTGTTTTAATCATGAAGATACATTTGAGCAGGAGGATGATACCATTTCCCATCATTATTATTTTTCCAATGCTCTCTCTCCCAAAAATGAAGAACCTAACCAAGATCAAATCAATGTCATTCATGTTTTTGAGAAGCCTATGGTTATTGTCAACCTTCATCAACATGTCTCTCAACCTCAAAAAAACCAAAAATTATTGTAAAGGGTGAAGGGAATCATCAACCTAATTATCATGCAATGTGTTACACATATAATAATGAAGTGTTTACTTTGGAAGTTGATAAGAACATACAAATTGAAGCACAATATACTTTTAAAGTTACTACAATCCTCTCTTAAATTTGGAAAAATACACCACCTCCTACTAAATATGTTTCTAAAGAGGAACTCTTGGAGGAGGATTGGAGGTCATTAGATTTCACACCCTCATTTTGTAGCAAATCTAAGATACCTGAATTTGACACTCAAATTTTTTATCCTATCACATGTTTGGATGTTGATTGGGCCTTTTTAAACTTCAATCTAATTCCAATTAAGAGAAAACCCTCTTCTCTAGATATTTCAACACCCATATATGATCCTACACATGGATACAATGACACGTTTTAGGATGTTTGCAACAAAGTCTTGAAAGTCATGAGAAATCACACTTTTCCAATGAAGAGCTAGGTTTCCAATCTCTTCCTTTGTCAAAATCCCCTTCCCCATTGTCTAGTGAATACATGTCTTCTCATTCCAATATGGAATTACAACACGATAATGTTTTATTTGACCTTCTTCATACCAACTTAATTTTTCTTTTTTGGCCTAAACCAAGAAAGAGAAGTAAAGATTTTGAAAATTATACTTTTTGCAAGTATCATTAAATCCATAACCATTCTACTAATGAATGTAAAGTTTTGCAAATTAAAATACAATAATATATTGATCTAGGTATCATATAAATAACATGTGATAATGAATGACATTTTTTTATATCATTTCAAATAAGATTCAAGTTCCTATTATGTTGCTCCTCACTACGTGACATTGTTAGCTTACCTATTGGAGCCTCATTGTCATTCATGGTGGTAAAATTTCAGATGAAATCATACTTAGTGAGAAACATAATAGTCTATTTATTATTATCTCTATGCTTGAGGGGGAAATAATAGTTTTCAATAATTTCTCCTTTGTAAGGATTTTTTTTTTTTTTTTGTTGAGTTGCATCTATTATAACTTGATGTCATTTCTTGCATAGAATTATCCTTCATGTGAGTACATGTGTATTCCTTGTTTAGGACATATTCCTTGCTTAAAATGGTATGTCTCTTATGAATGATATCTCCTTAGAAGGTGTGTAATCCTTTATCATGGTTATCCTTGTCTCCATGTTTGGGGTTCAAGAATATAATTTTATTTCAATCCTCTCACATTTATTCCAAGCATTTCCTTTTTCTTTATGAGTTGCATTTTTCATAACTTGGTGTCCTTTCCACTATAGAACTATCCTTCATGTGAGTACATGTGTGTTCCTTATTTAGGATCTATTCTTTGCTTTAACCAATACATCTCTTTTGAATAGTCTCTCCTTAATTAATTTGTGCAATTCTTCACTACGAATCTACTTTTTCCTAAGCAATGGAGAGGTGTGTATTTTTAGTCTCCTTCTCCTTCCAAAGATTTTATCCTTATTAAATATCTCATCTATCTTTGGAGGTAGGTATCTATATGTAAATATATCTTCCTCTATGCATCCCTCAAAAGGACCCTCTACACTTGTTGCAAGATATCTCTTTTATAGATATCTTTTCCTTTCTTATAAGAGTTATGCATCTTTATCTTGGAGTTACGTACATTTTTGCCTAAAGGATATCTCCTTGGTGATGAAGTTTTGTATCCTTTTTTCTATCTTCCTTGAGACATCAACATAAAATTATGTTGACATCTTAAGGGGGGGCATACATCACAACCTCCTTGTAACATATGTTCAATCAATTATGGATTTACTGGCATGATGCCTTGCTTGGTTATCATTTTTCTATTCAAATTGTAAATTTCTTTGCATGTTGCCTTTCTCGGTTATCCCTTTTAAATTAATTTTATAGATTTTCTTATGAACAACATGCTTTGTTTGGTTATCATTATGTCTTAGATGGGATGCATATGCTCAAAACTAGAGCATAGTCTTAGAAAAGATGCTTCTTTCCCAAAACCAAGATTTTTTCTATTACACGTCTTAGATGGGATGTACATGTTCAAAACTAGACCAAAGTGTTAGTCATGATGTTTCATTCTAAAAAATAGACATTTTCAAATGCATGTCTTATATAGGTTGTTGTATTATCAAAACTAGACCAAAACTCTTAGACGAGATGCTTAACTCCTAAATCCAGACATTGACTTATATAGCAGGATGAGTTGACTAGGTTCACAACTTCCTAGACCTTCAAAATCTTCCTTTTTTAAACTTATTTGAGGTAGGTTGTCTAGCATAACACAACTTGCTAGACCTTTCAACCCTCCTTGTGCTACAATTTTAGGATGAGATGAAGTAGCATAAGACAACTTGCTAAACCATTCTGACTCTTTCTTCTTACATTGATCACACAACATAACATGACTTGTTGTCCCATGAAAACTTGTGCTTCCATGGATCACCTTGCATAATACATCTTGCTAGCTTGTGAAATCCATGCTTTGTCTTTCTCTATCTCCCATGAACCCATAGCATAACACACTTTGCTAGTGTTGAATGATGGTCTTTTCTCCTTTTAATTGATGTATGTCCTTGTTCCTTCTATATGTCCACTTGTTCTCTTGTAATAACTTGTCGAGAATGATATTAGTGGATAAGACATTTTGATTATTGAGGTCTCTTCAAGTAGTTGAATTGGAACTTTGTGTTTTAAATAGTACTAATGTTGTTTTTCTTTGTGAAGGTTACTTTTATGAATTGACAGGATTCCATTCTTGGCCTTCTGTGCCCTATATGCTTGGTCTATCTCTATACTTGATCACCCCTCAAATTTAGTGTTCTCCTATCCCTAGCTTCTCTTGCTATCAAATTCTCTATCTCTTAATTTATCCTTTATCGAGAATTTATGAGCATAAGATCATACTTTATTAAAGTGGTGGCTAAATTAGGATGATAAATTGCATCCCTATGCAATATATTACTTATCTAGGCCCTATTTTAGCATTCCTAGTCTTCTCTGCTTGACATGATTGATCCAACTCTATTCTACATTTAGTTTTGGCTTCTCCTCTCCATTTTGGACTTTAGGTCCCAGTTTGGGATGACATTGGAGCGAGTTAGGTGCCTTGTGTGCCTTGCTTACAGGTATAGACCAAGTAGGGTGCCCTAGAATCAATCTTTTCTTTTGGATTAATGCCACATATTTCTTAGCAGATGTAATCTATGAATAGTGAATATGTAGTGCACGTTTTAGTGCTGACATGAAAATGTTCTATGGCAAATTTAAGGGGCCCAGTTTCAAGCATGCAAAGTTCTTTTATTTAAATATTTCATAAACTTTAAAATTGTTGGAAGCTTCTGATGGCTTGCATGGAGCACTGGAGTGACAAATCTATCCCCATTAAAAAAAAATACCATTGGTATTTAAGGATGCTTTAGATTTGAATTTTCATGTGCGGGTTCAAGGTTAAAATATGTCTGTTGAGCAGCTTGTTTTTTTTGGCAATTTGTTGGCTATATTTTATATATTTTTAACAAAGTAATTAAATAAATATTTCAATAGAGAAAATTATGAAAAATATTTGATAATAATATTTGTCCAATAAAATATCAATCACAAGGTTGTAATAAAGAACCAAAAGTTACATAGTTGAATAAGACTTTTCCAATGACTTAGGGGAGAGGCCAAGAATGTGTGTACCCTAACTTTGCGCTTCCCAAAATCCTATGTCCCTTACTCAAAAAAGTTGTTTTCAAGTCTACATGGTCAAATAGGATGCCACACCATCATGCATTGTTGTTAAGGTGTCCAAAATAATCCCAAAAAAGTGACAAGACTAAAAGGTGTGCACTAAGTCATGTTTAATGGTGCATTGATGTGGCATGACATGATTGGTTACTTTTTAAAATTTAGAGGAGTCTTTTTGGGAATAAGCATTGACATTATATTTTTAGTGCGTGATTATAGGGCTAATTTTGTTCACCTACCATTACAAGTATTGGTACATGCATTACCTATTGGCCCCCTTCCCTAGCTTGTTATCAAGCTAAAACTTCATAACTTTTTCTTTGATTTGTTGTAGCTAGAGCGTAACCTTCACATTCCTCTTGCATAGATTGAACTAAGAAAATTAATTATACATCTAGTTGACAAGCAGCCTAAGAAGATGTTAATTCCATTCCAAACTAAATATAAAAAGTTGTAATTTATATAGTTACAAAATGAATTACAATACAAATTGATTAGTATGTTGTGTTTGAAGTTCTAGGAGATGATCTCTTAGATTAAATATCACTATGGATTTAGATTACTCTTGTCGATTTGAAACCTCATTGATACTTTGAAATTTTTCATAATATAACAAATGTATAAGCTGTTGGACTAAATTTCTCATACAAAATATACCTTCTAAAAAATATTAAGATAATGATTCTTTCATATACTTGTCCATATACTATTCAAATGTGACTCAATTTCCAACACACTCTTTAAATCAGAACAAAAGTACCCTAGAACAGTTGCTCTACTACACAATACCAACCCTCTTGATGAAGGATCCATTTTCTATTGTAATTAATGATGACTTTGCCAGATCAGTCAAAAAGTGTAAAGATCATAAAAGAAATAAGTGAATAGTTATTATTCTTCTGATGTTGATCACTGTAACCACTATCCATTTATTCCACAAACATCGTAAGCTTGTGTTCCTTTCCAACACGTGACGTGCAATGTTGAACAGATTTGCGTCATAATAATGTTTTACTGTAACAACTAGCCTCTATAGTCAAATTTATCCGACTTACATAGTAATTCAACGGTGCTCGAGAATTCGCATATTTTTAAGTTACAATCGAACGTGCTGTTTAGAGCATTATCCTCGTTTGAGGACAAATATTTATTTATCTTATTTAACTAGATGTTCTGTTTAAATATATTTTTCCTTGAATTGGTCAAGTTGTCGGTAGCAAAAAGCATTTCCCTTTTTCTTTTATTAAATATATACTTTTTCTTCTTGGGTTATATAAATTGGGTGGTGTTGACTGATTCTTAACATATAATTTAGGTTTGATATTTTTTTAAAGTTTATATTTTTATTAATATAGTTTATCTGATTATGTCAACTAATAGGTGGGTGATTATAGGAAGATCGTTTATTTTTTCAATCGAAAGACTTTAAATTCAAATATTAAATTAAAAAACATATTTTTCCCTTTTTATATTATCTGATAGTGTTGAAAAATATATTATTATAGTATTTTGTATGTTTTTATTTCAATCTTAAATCAAATAGTTAATCTTTTCTATTAGTTCAGTTATAATTGATCTCATCTCTTAAGTTTCCTATTAGTTTAGATTAGGTCACATAGCATAGGTCTATGCATGAACTTGATTGGTCACACAGAATTTGGCTTAAACAACACATTTTAAACATTGATTCAATTACACTAGGTGTAGAAACAAAGTTCCAACAAGAAAAAGAAACATACATCAACTAAACAACATACTTTAAACTTTTTTATTTAAATTAATCAAAGCTACTTAATTTCAGCTCAAGTACAACTATTGGGAGTTGAGTTGGTTGTTTCACCCAAAAGATGCCGATACCATCTCAGTTAAGGATCTCACAGAATGTTGTTAAACCATGTCAAATCCCGAGGGGATATGCTGGACACTTACCAACAACAACTACAAATAAATATGCATCAACTGAACAAATTTTTTTTAAGGATTTGATTTGCTTAAATGTCTCATTTGAAAGACACACTAATAGATGGGTCGTACAGAAGAATCTAGTGTAATTTCATATGAACCACCTAAGAAAGTGGATATATATATATATATATATATATATAGACACACACACTTGCATATCTAAAAATGAAAACACAAATAATGTTTAAAACATTAATAAACAATTCTACTTTAATATTAGCAACATGCATAGACATTGTAATATTATTTAAATATTTATATTTTTTTAATTAAAAAATGCATATATATTAATGAAAAATAAATAATACAAGAGATCATTATTTCAAGATAAGGATCTTGAAAGTATAGTTGCAACAAGACATTTAAATATTTATATATTTAATCTTGCCTCTTGAAATAGATCTTAAATGGTACATCAGATTTCAACATTTTTTAAAAAAGTTGTCTCTGTATACAACTTAATTTCTTTCAAAAAGTGGTCATTTCAAAGTGTCACCAAATACCTACTTAAAGATACCTCAATATTTGTGTGCTATGGGCACCAATAAGATGCACAAATGGTCTAATTTCAGTCCAAAAATGCTAAATATTTGAGATAAAATGAACAACTATTGATACATGTGACTTTTAACTATATTTTTTATTTATTTGAAGTTAATAATTGACAAAGTGAATAAGCAAAGAATGAACCATAATTGAAACATGAATAATAAGTAGCATTTTTCCTTTCAAAATAAAAACACATGCAAAAGATTACATCAATAAAAATATATTTGATGCAAGCCCACCCTAACAAAGTCTTGGTACACAACTAATCTATACATTAATGACAGGACGGAATTCACGCTTTAAGTGGATTGTTGACCCCACTGCCACTAAAATAAGGATGGGGTTGTAGAGCTAATTCACACTTCCATGCGGGGTCCACTGCTAAACCATTCACAGAGTTCGAGTCAAGGCCAAATATTTCTTGGATGGTGTAATTTCCGAATACACAGTGCACATTTTTGTGGCAACTTGAAAATGATGTTATACCAAAACTGAAGGGCCCACAGTTGACGTATTGAAACTGTTTATGATATTATATATCCAAATTATATGTAAGGAGGTCCACAGAAATCAACGTGAATCTCACCTAAAATGAGTGGATGGAGATTAACTCATAACTAAAAACACTTCAGTTTCAAACACTCGAAAAATACCAACTACTCAATATCGAGTCTCCGCTGTCAAAAGATTTGAATGAATAAAAGTGGGAGGGTCCATTGACTGGAAAAAAGAATATAATCTATTCGTTTACTTTGTCACTAAATATTTATTCTTCTAAAGTGACATGGTAAATGAAGTGCGATGGTAAAAAGAATATAATCTATGTTTTGATTAAATTGATGTTTTTCATTTATTTTGGAAGGTATATTTTGTAAAATTGACAATACAGATAAACCACGCACTAAGTAACATATTTTTTAGAATTAATGTTGAAATAATATATATATATATATTTTAATTAATGATGAAATTGCTGGGTCCGTTGAAAAGTGCAAGAGATGATGATAAAAATTCTTTTGATGTTTGTGACTGTAAGCATGATACATTTATTCCATTCCAACACTCCAAGTGCAATGTTGGACAGATCTGCGTCATAATAATGTTTTACTATGTAAAGGCTGGGCTCTATTGTCAAATCCATCCCACTGTCATGATAATTTAAGGATCCTCCAGAATTCGCTTTTTTAAATATTCGAGCTCGAACGGATTGTTTGAAATATTGTCCTCGTTTGAGGATTAATGATATTTATTAACCATTTCTTTTATCATTATTAAGTGTATATTATGAGTAAATTTTTTAAGACATGGTACGAAAGCTAATCTAGACAATTATTTGTCTCTTTCTCCTAGACATCATGTAGGGAAAAGTATTTGACTTTTCTCTTAGGTTGATAAAGTAGGTTGTGTTTGAATGTTTGTCAGCAATGTAATTTATGCTTGAATTTTTGGACAATTTAAACATATTGATAGTTTGATATGATTTATTCCTTATTAACTAGGAGGTGAGAGAATATTTCTCAAATGATAAGGCTTCCATTTTCTCTCATATTAAAAAGAAAATTTAAATGTGCTCACATTCTCTCTCTTTCTTGCACACACATGAATTCATTTGATATTACTGGAAAATTGATTGTTGTAGTGTTTAGCATGATGTATAATTCGATTTCAATTTTGAATCTATTAGTTTAAAAAAATATTTATAATTTTTTTTTTTTAAAAATGAAACCTTCTCTAATCTTTTTATTTTTGAATTGATTTAAGAAAATATTTGTCTTTTATTAAGTGTATAATTAAAAGTTTATATTTTTCATCATAGGAGTAGATAGATCAAGTAGTGTTGAGTGTTTGTTAGCATGTAATTTAGGTTTGAAGCCTTTAAAATTTAATGGAAGTATTGACATGGTAGATATTAATTATCTAGGTCAGTGTTTTGACAATCTACAATAGATAAGATCTAGTGAAACATGCATTAAGAGCGTACCAAATTTTTACCCTTGTTAACTTCTCAACATATTTTGATACCAAATCTTCAAAATGAAAATAATTAAGAAAAAAATGAAATTCTTAAGTAGTTGAAAAAAATATTTATTTTTGTAAGAAAGGCTATCTTCACATATTAGATTTCATTGCTCTATTAATAAGTTAGTAATTAGAGAGAATTATAGGAAAAAATGTCACCAATTAATCACAAAAGAGTTGTATAGAACACACGTGACTTGGGGAAGTTTTAAAAAATAGAAGCCATTATACTTTCTTAGTCTCCTTTTCATTTATTATTTTGGTTTCTAAAATTATAATTCATTATATACATTTGGCACAAACTAATTTAAATTTTATGTAGTTTTTCTTTATTGAAACTATTTTTAATATTTTTTTTGGATTATGTAGATAGTATTATTGTTGATTCAATTTAGTTCTATTAAATTTAATAGTTTTTAATCATAAAAAATATGAAATCCATATTCATTACTAAGGTATTATGCACTATTTTTATCATATAATATTTTTAATGTAATAATATGTATATACAAATATCTTTTGATCTTCAGAGTAGTTTTGGAGAAGGAAAGTCTTCTTCGTCTAAAGAAAAGAGGGGAGCCTCAGTCTCCCCTCGAGAGCAATGAGGATTATATCTTGAAATGTTAGGGGCTTGAATGCCCCTAACGAGAGGCACTTAATTAAGTCCCAAATGGACTTAGTTAAGTGTGATATTTTCATGTTGCAAGAGACAAAATTGTCAAAGAAGTCTGTTGATTTGGTTTTTTCTTCTTGGAGAAAGTGGGAATTCCTCTCCTCTCCAGCTTGTGGTGCGTCAAGGGGTTTGGCATTGATTTGGAATAACTATAACATTGAGGTTGAGCTAGTTGCTTCTACTGTAAACTGGATGTTGGCCTTAGTTAAAAGAAAGCCTTCGAAGGTTAAGTTTTGGCTTTTTAATATTTATGCTCCTTCTGGTATTCAACGAAAGACTAAATTATGGGGAGATCTTAAGAGAATTTCCTTCCCTTTAAGGCATGGCTCCTTTATAATCTTTGGGGGGGATTTTAATGCTATCACTAAATTGGGAGAAAAGAAAGGAGGTATTCTTCCTAATAAAAAAATTATGGAAGACTTTGGGATGTTCATTAAGGATATGGGTCTTTTTGATTGTCAGTTTCAGAATGGGATTTTCACATGGACAAATATGCAAAAATATTTTTCTTAGATTGCGGAAAAGTTAGACCGGTTTTTGTTATCAGATGTTTGGATTGATTCAGACTTTGAATTTTTTTCCTCTATTCTTCCAGTTTCAGGGTCAGATCATTTTCCAATTTCCCTATCAATTTTGGAAGATAAAGCTCCTTTTAAGTCACCTTTTAAATTGGAACCTATGTGGTTTAGAGATTCTTCCTTTTTGCCTTTGCTCAATAAATGGTGGAGTTCTGCTCCTTATTGATTTGGATCCCGAATGTTTCAAATTGCTAAGAAGTTGAGATTTTTGAAATTTAATATTAGAGAATGGAATATCTTGCATTTTAAGAACATCTTTCAAGAAAAATAAAGGATTCAAGATATGATTGAATGTCTTAATTCACATGTGATTCAACATGGTATGGTGCCTCTTGTTTTTGATGAACTAAAATTGCTAAAAGTAGAGCTTGAAGAAGTTTTTTCCAGAGAAGAAATCTATTGGAGATAGAAATCAAGGGAGATTTGGCTTTTAGATGGTGATGGAAATACAAAAAATTTTCACTCTTCAACAAAAATTAAGAGAAGTAAAAATAGGATAGCTTGTATTGAGTGTCCAAATGGTAGACTTTTAACAGAACAAGAGGATATTGCTTCAAAGGAAGTTAGGTTTTTTAAGTCACTATTGTCTTCGAAGCATGGAGATCTTCATAATAACATTTATTCTAATATTCCTTCTTTGGCATCTTCGGAAGATAATAAAATTTTGATGTCTCCTTTTTCTTTGGATGAAGTTAAGAATGTTGTTTTTGCAATGAACCCTAATAAGGCTCCAGGACCAGATGGCTTTACTCCTTTATTTTTTCAAAAATGTTGGGATTTTGTGGGAAATGATGTTTTATTGGCCCTTGAGGAAGCTAGAAGGAATAGGTCTGCTTTGAAAGAGCTTAATAATACAATGATTGCAATTATTCCTAAAAAAGAGGTTACCAAAACATTTGTTGATTTTCGCCCTATTGCTTTATGTAATACTTTGTACAAGATTTTCACCAAGGCTATTTCTTTAAGGTTGGCTAAAATTCTACCTAAGATCATTTCTTTAGAACAAGGTGGTTTTGTTCCAGGAAGGGAGACAACAGAGGGAGCTATAATGGCACATGAGGTTCTGCACTCTATTTCTACTCCGAGAATCTCAGCCATGATCCTCAAATTAGATATGATGAAAGCATATGATAGAGTAGAATGGGGGGCGTTGTGTGTTGTTCTTCTTAAATTGGGCTTTTCCAAGGCATGGGTCAAATGGATTAATGCTTGTATTTCTTCTGCAAGGTTCTTGGTTCTAATTAATGGCTCCCCTTGTGGTTTTTTCTCCTCTTCTAGGGGTTTGAGGCAGGGGATCCCCTGTCTCCTTTCTTGTTCACTCTTTTAGCTGAAACGTTCAGTTGGGCTATAAGAGCCGCTAAGTTGGGAGGGCTTTGGAAGGGAATTAGGATTCAGAATGTTCCACAAAACATTTCACATTGCTTGTTTGCAGATGATACCTTGTTGTTTGGTTAGGCCTCTTTGGGTGAGGCAAGAGTGATAATATAGAATTATGCATCCTTTTCTAGTCAGAGAGTCAATGTTGATAAGTCAAAGTTTTTTTTCCTTCATGCTTCACAATTGGTTCAGGATAGATTGAAGATTTTTTGGAGATTTGCATCTAGAAATATTCCTTGTTCTTATCTTGGTATACCTTTCTTCATTAAGCAGGATAGAGTTGAGTTTTGGGATAAGATCATTTCAGCTATCTCTAGAAGGATCCTATCCTAGAATCATAGATGGTTATCTTTGGGTGGTAAGATTGTTCTTATTAAGTCTATCCTAAATGTCATTCCTATTTATCTCATGTATGTTTTGTAGTCTCTGAAAGCGGCTCTTATTAGTTTGCAAGATACTCTTAGCTCCTTCCTTTGGAGTAATAATAAAGATGGTAAGAAGAAACTCCCTCTGGTAGCATGGGATAAAGTTTGTTTGCCTAAAAACCTTGGGGGCACAGGCATTAGGAGTCTGGAAAATCAGAATTTAGCCTTAGGTGCTAAGCTGGTTTGGAAATTGTATGAGAGACCATTCTCCTTTTGGGCATAGATTATGTTTGCTAAATATTTAAATAATGGACCAAGAGAATATGTTTTTCAAGTTTCTAATTTACCGTTTGGTTCAGCTATTTGGAATTTTCTATGTAAATGTAGATCAGTGATTTTGCCTCATCTCTCATGGATTGTACATAATGGTAGAAAGGTCAGGTTTTGGGAGGAAGTTTGGAATGGACATCCCCCTCTAGTGAACTTGAGGGATTGGTCTCCTTTAATTTCCACTCTTTCTTCCCTTTGGGGTGTCTTTGTGGCTGATTATTTTGAAATTGAGTATAGTGGGAATCTTAAGGTGGCAAAATGGAAATAAATTGAGTTTTTAGATATTGATCAAAATGTGAAATTGGAATATGAAAAAATGTTGGCAGAGAGAGTAATAATTCTTTCTGATGCTAACGATGAGCTTATCTAGACAAGGAATATCTCTGGTAAGTACACAGTTAAGGATGGCTATAATTCTCTCTTAGTTGCTAAAGATTTATCTACTTGGCCATACAAGCTATTTTGGCATATGGCTTGCCTCCCAAAGGCTGGTGCTTTTGCTTGGTTAGCAGTGTAGGATAGGGTCCTTATAGGAATGAGGTTGGATAGGTTAGGTATTACTGCAGTATTTTCTTGTGTCTTTTGTAATAAAAATTTAGAATCCTCTGCACACTTGTTTCTTCACTGCGATTTTGCCTATGCTTGCTGGCAGTGGTTGTTTGAAAAGATTAATCTATCCTTTGTTATTGGTAAGGATGTCCTTTCTCACTTTAGAGCCTGGCCTTTCCTATTTGCCTCATCTTTCTATGCATGTCTTTGGATTATTTCTCCATCTATTGTGATTTGGAGTATTTGGTTAGAGTGTAATAATAGGATTTTTAAACAAACAAGTTCTTCCTTGGTTGAGGTTTTATTGAGGATTGAATCTTCCATCTTTGAAGTTGCTTTGTCTTTTATCTATAAGAATTTGGAAACCCTTACCTCTTGTTCTCATTGGGATGGTAGGGTAACTCGAGTTTGGAGAATGCTATCAGTCTTACCTTCTCATGGATCTATTTTAAATAAGACTAATGCTATAAGTAGGAGAAATTTTGCTTGTTGGAAACGTCCTCCGCAAGGGCACTTTAAATTGAATTTTGATGGTGCTTCTTGTGGGAACCCTGGCCTGGCAGGGGCAAGTATGGTAATTTATGATCATAAGGTAAGATTTATTCAGGATCATTGTCATGCGATTGGTTTCAAGTCTAACAATTGTGCATAATTATTCACTTTGTCCTTTGGTTTGGATATGGCTATATCTTTGGGAATTAAGGACTGGATAATTGAGGGTGATTCTATGGTTATTATTCAAAGTGTCATGAAAAGGAAGTCGAATTGTTGGCAATTACAATATATACTTGATCATATTTTGCAAAAATTAGAGTTTTTTGATTCCTTCTTGATTTCCCACTGTTATAGGGAAGTGAATAAGATTGCAAATTTCTTGGCTAACTTAGCCATTGATAGTGATGCTAATATGCGAGAAGTAAGTGTGGATGAGATCCCTTCCTTAATTTTGGAATATTTGAATTAAAGAAGGGCATAGTTGTAGTCTTCATCAACCTCCTTATTTGGTGTGGCTTTTCTTTGGTGTGGGTTCTACTATGCTTGATCACAATGTTTATTTTGATAGGGTGTCTGATTATGGTTTCATTTCTGTTATGTGGTATAATTCTAACTAGTGGTTGGAGAATTTTGTTTCATAAACAGGGGTGGTTCAGACTGGTGTTTTTTGGCAGCAATGGATATGCATCCTTCGGTGATCATACTTTAATCTTCCTTCTATATGCTTCTATTGGCGGCTTCCTTTATATCTAATGTGGCTTATGTAATTGGGATGGGTTTTTTGATGTACTATGCCAATGGGCATTTGGTATTGGGTAGAATAGGCTTGTGTTACTTAAGCAATACTGAAGGGTTTTCTTACTGGTTCTTTCCCTTCAATGCTTTTTGAACTAGACATTGTAAAAAAAATTTAAAATTTAATATAGTTCAATGGTTCTATCCACTTTTATCAAAAAAAAAATAAATCTTTTGGGTAAATAGAATTTTTTTTTTTATCAAATTTATCCCTAGATAAAACATTTGAGATATATTCATTATTTCATTAATGATATTTTTTTTATGTTTTCTCTTTAATTATGATTTTGTTTATTCAAAACGTATATCTTTGGCACTTAAAAACAAAATATTTTATTCAACTTGATGCTAACAGTAATTTTTGTACTACTAGTATATGTTTTTAAAAATAGCTAATATAAATTAATAGAAATAAGTATAAATTAAAATAACAAATAAAAAATAGTTAATATAAATGAGTACTAAAAAATAACTAGGACTTAAAAGAACAAAAAAAGATGATAACCTATGCAAAAAGATATAGATTCAATCAAATTACATGGTAATGGAAAAAATAAGTTAACTATAATGTACCTATATAATGAATACATTTCTCAATGCTTCTATACAAAAAATAATAATGTAATGGAATATAAGTAGAAATGATTATAATAAAAAAAATGACTACTTCTAGCATTTAATTTTAATTTGAAAATTTGAATATTAATTTCTTTCATTTTTTTAGCCTTTGGACTTGATTTTTGTTGGATTTTATTTTTGTCATGGATTTATTGAATTTTGATAGACTTCATTTCAATGAATAAAGTTATAGTTTTAAATCACTGATCACAACAGTAATGCGTGATTATGTATTTTAACAATTGAGATTATTACAACTGAGTTATGCTTCTCAAACACTTTAAATAAGCTATTTGCAATAACATTCATGAGAGAACATAAACTGAAAGAAATGAGAGAACAAGAAAGAGATGGAAGAGACACAAACAACAAAGTTCGTCCTTGAAGACTATGTCTTTGGGTCCACTTCTCAATTTGGGAACTGCTTTATTAATGTCGTCAAACAAAAAACATGACTTGTTACAATATCCAAGCTTAAAAATTCATTCACAATCTCTTTCTCTTTGCACTTTTCACTTGAAGATATTCACAATATCTTTGTGCTGATAAAATTCTTTCAAAATTCTAATTCTCTCAAATTCACCTGCTCCCAAAACTAAGCACCTACACCCCTTTTTATACATACAAATTTGCTATAATAGCTTAACCATCATAATTAATAAAATAAACCCCCTTTACAAAAAAAAAATAAAAAATCAGCATAACTAAATTAACCCCTTACTATTTCATGCCCAACCTCTTTTGTCTTTTTGTTAGGCTTTATTCCATTTACATGGCTGTAAATAATCATAGAAGACTATTTAACCATATTCGGGCTTAAGTATAATTTAAATTGAACGTCGTTGGTAATAATTTTGGTTTATTGACACAACGGCATACAAGCATTTTGGTGAGTGGGTGGTCGGCGGTTCAACCCCCGGCGACCACATTTCAAAACCACTAAACCGTTTTAGATAATAAAACAAAACTGCCGCAAGTTTATGCGGTGCAACGATAGAGGCTATGAATGCATGGTGGAGGTTAGGGGATCGAACTCCCCCAACAATCTTTTTTTTGTTCGACTATTAATGGAGGACCGGCACGGTGGTGCCACATGGCGCTACTTGGATCAATTCTTTCTTAAATTTGAAACTTTTCTCACACTTACCAATGAGATCTTTTCTTTGAAACTAATGTAAAAAACAATGTAAATCTCTTCTTGTAATGGAGGCAGTGATCTCTTGAGAGACTATTATATATCCACTTCACCTAATTTGACATCTTTAACATGTCTTTTTTGCGGATTTCTTTTTAGTAAACAATTTTCTTTACAAATTTCTATAATTTCCTTTATCATGACTTACTTATTTCTTATGATTGAAATCTTGTGAACTCTCCTTTGCCTTGATTTCCTTTAGCTAATTTATCTCTCCTCAATTGTGGTAGTTTGAGGTTTTTCAAATTTGACAATTAAATTATCCATTTATCACTTTGGCAATTAAACTTTGTGATTATTCTTTTAGTAGTGGTGGCAATTTAGGCTTAAATAGTTTTCTTTAGCGTTGTCTTTAATTATTAATACCTCTTTCAAAATTTAAGCTAGCAATTTCCTTCCCTTTGATTGTGATTTGTTGTCATTTAGTGTGATTTGCTTGACCTCTTTTTTTTGTATATACC
Organism: Cryptomeria japonica; assembly: GCF_030272615.1. Lineage (NCBI taxonomy): Eukaryota > Viridiplantae > Streptophyta > Pinopsida > Cupressales > Cupressaceae > Cryptomeria > Cryptomeria japonica. The sequence goes on along the minus strand of NC_081411.1, from coordinate 110,438,248 downwards.
AATTTCTATAGTTACCAATCTATCAATAACTATGATTGAATCTCTTTTATGATCTTTTCTCATTACTTTCAAATTTATATGATCTTTTTTTCTACGATCTCTTTGCTCCAATGACTAAATGTGGAGTAGACCAAACTTTCCTCTCCGCTACAAAGAAATCTCCTTCTACTCTAATTCTATCACCTTTAATGAAATCCTCCACTTTTATCTTTCACTATAAACTTGTTCCATATTTGTATCTTTAGACTAGAGAGTAATCTTATAAATGTTGTGGCCTCTCAAACCCTTGATTCAACCTTTGACTCTAGTGACTTTACCAGCTACAAGCTTCTAATCTTCTAAACAACAAACACTTTCCTAGATGCAGAAATATCCTATAGTTATTATTGCACTATACCCTCGCCTTGAATTCATTTCACAAAAAATAAATTTTAACAAGACACCTCTTTGCAAGTAAAATGCTTTATGCAACCACTGTATCAACAAAGAGGAGAAGCTCATCTTATCTAGTATAGCTCCTTATCTTCCTCCCATTCTTTTTTAATGAAGGTCGATTGATGAATCAATTCAGATCCACGTTTTACTATTCCAAGTCACCATGAAATTCGATATTCAAATGATAATAAAGATCAATATTAGAAGGCAGTGTAAATAGAAAACCATTCAAATGTTACAATATACTTTGTCTCTACCTTAATGTCTTTACTTTCTCAATAGAACTGCTTGTTTGGATAAACCACCTTTGCAAAACACTTCGATCTTTTTCATTGCAAATTTTTACTTAGATCCAAAAAGAAGAGTTCATATTGCCAATAGAGTGAACCAATATGCCATTCTTTGCAGCACCTTCAGTGACTTTCCCTGCAGCAAACGAAGAATTGTCTAATGCAAACTTTTATCAAAGAATTGTCACTTCCAATAGGTACATAAAATATGTTGCTCTGATATCATGTAGAAAAATTGGAGTATCAAATAAATTTTTTATAATATTTTTCATATATTCAAATAAGAGGATCTAAAGATTCTTAAATAGACATGTCAATGAAGAGATGTGTCTCTTACAAGAGACATGTATGTACACAATGACTATGATGAAATACATTTTATGATTTTAATACACTACATATTAATGATCTTATTTAAATGACAATGAAAAGGCTAATTTAAATATAAACTAAAAAATTATAAATTATGAAAATTATACTTTAGTTATATTATAATCTCGTGAAAAAACTGATTAATAAATAAAATATGCAATAAGAAATTACAAGAAAAAATATGTACTAGATATTTAGAATCTAGAGACAATTTTTAAAATTTATATGATCCTCAGTTTTTTAGCAATTTAATTGATGTAGGTAAGAGAAGGTAAAATTCTAACTAAAAATATTGATTTTAATGTCCCCCTTTGGCAGAAAAGTCAGACACAGTTTTGAGAGAATACATATGCATATGTACATGTCAGTGTCCCCCTTTGGCCACTAAGAACTTTTAGTTCACAACTATTAGTGCTATATCATTACTATTAAATAAAATATGAGACATTAAACTAATAAATATTTTGACAACTATTATGTTCAATTATTATCCCTCTTCCCTAATTATGTAAAAACTATAGTAATTTTATTTATTTTTGTTATCCTTTCAAACGTTCATTTTTTTCAGCTTTCTTTCCATTTTTAAGTGTATTGATTTAATTTTTAAATATAAAACTCAAATTTAAACATTAAAATCCACCAAGACATGCTTCTATCATAAATTTTCTAAAAAACTCAATTTTATTTTATTTATTTATTGTCTCTCAAAAAATAAGATTTTGGTTTATAAGAATATGTTTCTATAATAAATCTTAAAATACTTCATGATTTTGTTTTATGTTTTTCTACAAATTATTTATTTAATCTCTCTCTAAAAAATCAATTTTGGATGTAAAGATATGTTTCTATTGTAATTCTAATAAATCTCAATTTTTTGATTTTGTTTTATTTTATTTCTACAAATTATCTATTTATTGTCTCTTTAAAAAGTCAATTTTGGTTGTAAGGATATGTTTTTATTATAAATCTTTAAAAAAATCAAACATTGTTTTATTTTCTTTCTAAAAAATATGTTCTCTTCAATTTGTTTGCAAAAGCCAAACTTTATAATTTTAAAACAAAATTTAATATATGTTTAAGTATCTATGTTTATATTTATACAAATCTATGTAAAATATATCTCTTGAATAATATTTTGCAAAATTGATCCTCTCAATATATCTTTTATACTTGAGTTTCCTAGATGTAGCTTTGACATTTGGTTGTACAAATGTTTTTAGTCTGTAAAAGGTTGAAACCCTTCCCATTTATAGTAATGAAAAACATATTATTCAATCCTCTTTTAAGTTATATCATAAGATAATTAATAGATTGTTTTAATAACTTCATTGTATTGAAAAAATGATTAACTTGGTCAAATTGATATATTAAAAAAAAGAAAATTGATTGTGTTGAGAAGCACAAACTGTATCTTATATTATACTACTTCAAAATACAAAACAGGGAACAGACTTCAGGAAACATAATATTTTCATAGTCAATGACCAGAGCTGTTCTTACCGAAGACTAGGGTAGAAAGATTAAATGGGTATATGTAAGAAGAATTCCCTGACCAAATCTGGCGTGAAAACATGGAATAAACTTTTTCAGTGAGATGAGTTCCATCCCAGTACAAATGTGTGTTTATATCGTTGCAAAACACAGGCTGTGGCTTAGTCATTCCACAGCTCACTTGTGCATGAAACATTCCTGATCCACAGCATGCTGTCGTAAAATCCTTAAACCCTGCAACCCAAATTTTACTATTCACTGGTTACACTGTTTCAGCAAAAAAATAGCTAACACTGGGTTAAAAATATGAAAACTTAGAGACTTGTTCAGGATTTAGCTTACCATAGGCTTTAGCCTTTTCAAACATGTCCATAACATAATTGAAAGTATTAAGTTGAATGATGGTTGCCCCATCTAGATTTTGATTGAGTTGAGCCACAAGGGTCTTGAAATTATTGTTATATTCAATAACCAGCTGGCTTGGGAGATCCACACATTCACCTTTGTCTTCATTGTATCCAGCAAATCTGCTATAAGGAGTACACCCCACAGCTGGAATGTCGAATACAAGGAATTTCCTTGCCCCGCTATGGTAAAGCCTCTAAGTCGCATAACAAAATGATCATTAGCATAAGTTATCCCTGGTTTACTTGGTATTTGTATAAGATTGCTTTACAATCAATTGGGTTTGGTTTTTCATGAATGTTCTAAATCATTTTTCTATAATGATGCATGGTAAAAGCTATACACAATTGATTTAGAAAAGGATCTTTTAAGAATACAACATGATCATCATTCTTCTTCTTCTTTCTTCTTGTTTAAGAAAATCACTACTGTTTGCAAATGAGACGTAAGCAGAAAATTCAGCTACTTACTCGTACATACTGATCGAATTTCGCTAGCATCAGCTTGACGAACTGTTCAAGAGTAGTGGTGTTTTGGAGAGCAGTGTTGGCTGTGTAGTAGGCAATATCGTTGCCTTGAATTGCAATGCAATATAAAGACTTGCCTAAGTAGGATTTAGCTTGGGAAGGTCCAGATGAGTTCGTTCTCGTTAGATTAGAAGAAAACTCTTCGAATAGCTTTACTTGGTTACTCAGACTGATAATGTTCTGCAAGATTGAAGACGGTGAACCATTGAATTCTTTTAGTGATTCATATAATAATAAAAAGGAAATTCGTGGCTTGTTCATTTAACAATCCCAGGGCATGTTTTCAAATGGGCATTTTAAAACAATCTATTAACATACACAGTTGATTCTAAAAACAATCAACAATCTGGATGTTTTAAAATAATCCATAAATATTAAGAAAATGTAAGTAATATCTATACAAAATTATATACAATAATTACCCATTAACATTAAGAAAAGATTAGACATATCTATTCAAAAATATATACAATTGACTCTTAAAGTTAATCTTTTGAGTATTATATGAATTGTAAAAAAAATAGGTCAATTGGTAAATTATCTTTTAATGATTCATATAATGATAGAAAGAAAATTCATAGTTTATTTAATATTTTTCTTTGAAATGGACTATGTATTATGATATTGGCATATTGCTATCAGAATATTGTATTGTTTTCAACTTAAACTCATTGACTCATGTTTCATGACAAATTCTAGTGCAGGAAATTGCAGAAAGAACAAAAACACATAACACTCAAATTTACATAGAAAAACTTGATAAAATAATACCAAAAATAAACCATGGGCAAAATATCTTTCGTATTGATTCTCAAGAAATTTCAGAACAATCTGAACACTGTATATCAAAAGACAACTTACTAATTATAGTACACAACTACATGCCAAAAATACTATTTATAGTAAATCTCCTAACAAAACTTGCTATTTATAGTAAGTCTCAGGACGAGCCCCTAGGGGCACACTAGATGACAATCCACCATGACTCAACCACATCTAGATGAGATCAATTTGGACTTCATATGTATATATATATATAATTTTGATGAGAGACGGGTTCTTTTGAACCACTACTCTTGAAATACAGATCAATAAATTTACTCCAAAACTACATAATTGAATTCTGATAGCAATATAAAAAATATCAATAAACTATGTATATTTTTAAATCAATAGTTTTGAACAAAATTAAAACAACCCATAAACAATAAAAAGAAAATTGGAATTTGAATTCAAAACATATACAATTGATAATACTGCATGAACTTCCAAAAACTCATTTCGATCAATATTTGAATGCTGCATGAACTTCCAAAAACTCATGCCGATTTCATAACCTATTTTTAACTTTTGAAGCAAAACTCTTTTTATAGCGGCTAAATAAAGGAACGGAAAGAAGAATAGACCGATTCGGCGCCCGTTGAGTCGAGCAATCCGCTACCTCCTGATGCAAAATTTATTCCTCTTGTAAAATTGGCCTTTGGTTTCAGATATGGAGGAGGAAATGGGAGCCCCAAGTAATTAGCTGCAACCAAAATCAATGCATCATACACCTCCAATATTCTGATCTATAATGAGTAAACCTGGATCACATTATCCAAAGAGTAAAAAAAAGGCAGAGCATTTGGGACTGAAACATCAAATTATACAAACCCACGAAATCAAAAGCGGTGCGGCCATTGGTAAAGCGACCAGTTGGGTGGGGGAAAAAGGAAATGCCATATGGTGTGAAGTTTGCACGCACTTTAGAGTAGGGAATGTAGTTATTGTTTCCTGCGTCTGCTATTGAGTCTCCGAACACAAAAATGGCCGGCACATATGGCTGTTTTACAGCAGCTACAGAGCGACTGATCATCCATAGCCCAACCAAAATACTCAGCATTGATTTCTCCATTCTCCCCCTATAATCCATCATATCCCAGCACGCCCTCTGAATCTCTAATTCTTCTCCTGTTTATTTATCACAAGTAATGAGAAGTGGGTAGTGCTCAGAAGTCGAGTCTCGTGAATATATATACAGATATCTATGAGAGGACGGAATTCACGCTTCATTTGGATTACTAACCTACTGAGAGCGAAACGAGGACGAGATTGTAGAGCGAATTCACAGCATTCACATTTTTTGGATTGAGCTTTTCTTTCCGATGAAGACAACTTATTTCTTGGCAAAAGAATGAATGACGGGATGGATTTTAATGATATCATGTGTGAGACCAAAATGTGAGGATTATAATCGAAAAAATGATGTCTATCAGATGTAAGCATTGAAATTGGAAAATTAAATATATAAACAAGTTAAAACCACATCAGATCAAGTTGTAAGCATTGAAATTGGAAAATTAAAACCATAAACATTAAATAAAATTTAATATCTATTTTAGGAATCTCATTAAATACCTAAAAGTGTCCATCCATTTATTTCTATCAACATACAAGCAAGCATACATAGTGATACAAACACAAAATGATTGGTTGTTTGATCCAAATGTGAGTGAAATAAGGATGAGATAATTCACAATTCCATGCGAGGTCCACTGCTAAAGAGTTTGAATCCATTTTTCCTTTCAGATCATCGCCGCGTATTTCTTGACAGGTGTAATCTCCGAAAACGCAGTGCAGATTTTAGTAGTGGCGACTTGAAAATGACGGTACAGAAAATCTAATAAGAGATTGATCCACAGTTGACGTATCTCTATCTAATAAGAGATTGAAAGTGATTTATGTTATATACCTAAATATGAAAGGAGATCGAGAGAAATCAACAATGATACTTACGATATTAATTCATAACTGCAAAACTGGATATAATTTGAAACACCGCAAAAACACCAACTACTTGATAATGAGTCTTATCAGTTAAATATGTGAGAAAGTTTTAAAGAAATAAAAACAGGAGCTATTAATTCTCATGGTGGATCAGACAGTCAAGTTGTTGAAATCCACCCCACTGTCATAATAAGTTAAGGATTACGATTTCAAACTATTGTCTGAAGCATTGTCTGCAGTCATACAAAAATGATAACTTTATGTTCTATTGTAATTTTTAAAAATTTATAATGCATCTTTAGAGAAAATATTTTATAGATTATTTTAATTTTTCTTTAACATCAATTTAAGAATTGAAGACTATCTAGAATATTATAAATGATTATAAATAGTTTTTTAAGAATATTTTGAATATTTTTAAATATTAATTTAACAATTTAAGATTTTTGTTTTAGAATATAAATATGTTGATATTATATTTTTGAAATTATAAATGATTTTTTTCTGTTTAGAATATTTTGAAGATTGTCTTAAATATTTTTTTAATATCTATTTAAAAATTCAAGATTTATGTTTTGTGTTTTATAATGTATCTCCTTAATATTGTTTTAATATCAATTTAGGAATTGAAGATTATCTTGAATATTATAAATGATTATAAATGATATTTTTTTCTAGCATATTTTGAAAATTACTTAATATTTTTAATATCAATTTAGAAATTTAAATTTTTTGTATCTTGAATATTGAATTCTTTATATTATAAATTTTTTTTTTTTTCTTTTCAGAATATTTTGAAGATTATCTTAAATATTTTTTAATATTTATTTAAAAATTTAAGATTTATGTTTTGATTGATTAAAGAAGGAGAGGGCCCAAACCTTTTACATAACATGGAGGAATTCACAAGCAGTGAGACCAACAACACCAAAAAAGAGGAAACCCTTTTTGAAAGAGAGGCTTTTGACTGACGCACTGAACCGACGGGAACAAGCGTCCCAAACCCTCAATAATCTTGCATTCTTAGAACATAGGAGTTTAGGAGAGCACTCCAAACCATAATCCAAACAAAAAACTTTTCACTAATAATGAAAAAGCCAAGGAAATAAAAAGCTAACAACGGGTTTTGAAAGGCTTCCCACAACCTTTTGTCTAAAGGACCTCCATGAACAAAAGTCTCAAAAGTAGCTAGTTTGAAAGGCATCTAGAAACATCCTAATTGTAGATTTTGAAAGGCTTCTTCCAACCTTATTGAAGAGAGAAACACATAACCATCTCTACAAAAAAAATAACCAAAAGATAGTTATGTACAAACAAGTCCAATGGGTTTTGAAAGACATCTCTTAACCTTTTACTAGAAGAAATATTTGTAGACAAAGCCACTTTGACCACCTCTAGTGGTTTGTTGTCAGCAACACCACCAGGAAGAGGCACCCTTTAGAAAATTGAGAGAGCCCCTTTCCAACATCGAAGAGGGATACCTAAAGGGCATCACCTCAAGAGGATGCATTAGAGGTCAATAGGAAGTGGGGGAAGAAGCATCAACCCAAGAAGAGAACAACAACCACAAGAAGAAGTTAGAAATCACCGTAGTAGTAGGTAGGAAGGTAGTAAAACCTTCATGAGTTAAATGCCCATAGAGTAACAAACCGTTAATACACAACCAAATCAAACCCACAATGAGAAATAGAGATCCAACTCTATAAGGGAAACCATCATCCAATGATCAATGCATAGCCGTCAAAATCTGAAGGACATCAACCAACCCCCAATAGAGTAGACTCCACCTAAAAAAGGAGGCCCAAAAGGGTGAGTTGGTCAAGGCACAAGAAACCCCACCCCAAGTGGAGTGGAATCCACAAATCCATAGCCAACAGGAGTAGGACAACATGACTCTAATATAGAAATCTTGAAGAGACCTCAGCGCCTCCACTAAGGTAGACTTCTCCAAATCAACCATATCTTCAAAACTAGCCAAACCAGACCTATGTGCCATTAGAAGGAGAGGGACCCTCATTGGACCTAGAATGGCAACACATGTCCCCATCTGGGTAACCCAAGAAAATAAGGTACCCATAAAACTAAGGCTCCAAACAACAAAGTCCTATTAATAATAAAAAAAAAAGGGTCAAAGGAGAAAACTCTCATGAGATGTCGAGAATCTTTAGCTCTGAAATTGCTATCATGAGAAATAGCCCCACAAGTGGTGACAATGCTATAATAAGGAATGTTGTGCACATGAGAGCATATAAGAAATCTAATGCCAAACATTCCATGTACATAGGGGAAGGCACAAAGCACTGAGGAAAAGGCAGTCCCTACCCGATCACCCCCCTCCCCATCTAGATCCCCTTCTTGCTCAGCATTGCCATCATCCATTAAAACGCTAACGTCATTGCTCCCACTATTTGCCATGTGTTTGATTTAAGATTTATGTTTTGTGTGTAAATTTTTGTAATTTATAATGTATCTCATTTTAGAGAAATCAACATTGATTTATGATATTTGAATATAAGATAATAATGATTTTTTCTTATTAAAGTTGAACAAGTATGTTTTTTTTTCTTCCATTTCATCTATTCCTACAAATTGTCCTTTATTTTAGGGAGATCAACCTAATGAATGTCTACATTAAACTTATATCCCATTTTGTTTTAAAATATAAATTTACTTTGTTGTTTGAATTTAGAATGTTGGATCTTATTATGAAAACACCTTAAGAGTTTTATAATGTTGTGAGGGTGCTGTGATTCATTTTTAAAATGCATGAGTTAAAACTTTATTAGAAAGGGAAAACACATTTCCATTTGTGATCTTGGTATTAAACGTTAAAACTAGACATTTGACTTCCATGCAAAAATGTAAAATTTATAATTTAATTTTTGATTTCACATTTGAAAATGTGAACCTATCGACATTTTGCTCCACGAGTATTATTTATTTTCCATCTTATTCAGTGATTAATTAACTCATGCTATCTTAAATCATTTTGATTGGTGAACTAAATAAGTATTGAGTAAATATTATTTTTAATTTTAGGGTAGATAAATTACTTAGTGTTTGATAGTATGTAATTTAGGTCTTTAATTTTGGAAGATTTTATAAACATGATAATGTGGTAAATATGTTTTTTCAAGTTTCTTATTAACTAGTAGGCAAGATAAACAAAGAGGTTCATCTAATTTTTCAAATTTTAGAGCTCCAATTTTTCTAAGATTTAAAATAAATGATATTATTTGGCTAATGTCAGGCAATAGCGCTATTCATTTGGCTAAAATCCTGCATTTCATCATCGCACTAAGAATATTGAACCGCGATATCATTTCATTCGAAGTGTGCTTAAAGAGGGCAAACTGCATGTTGAAAAGATTGACACTAAGGTGAATCCGACTAATGTGTTGATGAAGGTAATACCAAGAGAGAAGTTCGAATTATGTAGATCTTCTCTTTGTATTGTCAAGATTTGACATTAGGGGCAAATCGGGGGAAAGGCTCTAATGTGTTGCAGCAGTCATTGGACTTCAAGTGGGAAATTGTTGGATATTTGAAGCCCAACAATCATTTTTCTTTCCTTTCAATTGTTTCTTGACCATTCACATTTTGGATAAGGCACATGTTTATTTAATAGATGTAAATTGTTGTTGTCTGTAATTGTGAAAATAGAAATTAATAAGAATTTTCCCTGTCACTATAAATTCAATATCTTATTTGTGATTGTTTGTTTTCTATTTTAATTCTTCTTCTACACATTTGTTAATTTACACTATTATTTACAAGATTATTTATAAGAAAACATATTTAATTCTATTTAAATTTTTCATGCTTCTGTAAAAACAAAAAATGATACTTTATCTCTTAAGAAAGGATAAAGTAATAATAATAAAAATATTATTGAAACAATTTCAAAAATAAATTCGTTGGCAGGTGCAGAAAAAGAAATTGCACCTCTCCTTTTCCCCCTGCCCTACTGGTCGCTTTACCAGTGGCCCCACTGCTTTTTATTTCGTGGGTTGGTATAATTTGTTCTTACAAATTATTTATCCTCTTATTCAATCTGTTAAGATACAGTGATCCACAGAGGGTATTATTGCTAAGTGCTCTGATTGTAATTTTAGGCCCTCTGGTATGATGGGAAAAAAACGGGTAAAGCTAAAATGTAAAGGTAGCAGCGGAAATGGTCGAATCGGAATGAAAGAATGTGCAAATTTCCAAATGTGAAAGGTGCGGATTCAATACAAACAGCTCGGAGTGCATGTATCATACAATATTTTGAGAGGATATTTGTGCAACCTTAGGCAATTTTCTCTAGACTTTGACAAGCCCATTATAGAGTAAGGTAAATTTGGGTAACAATTAAATGTGAAAATGTAAATAGAAAAAATAAATGTAATTAATGGGTTAATAATTTTTGAATGTTTTTAGATTAGGAAGAAGGATTATAACTAGTTATTTGTTTATAGATTAGAATGTTACATTTATATTTTAGGGTTAAGTTTGTGAATGGGGGAAATGATTTTCTTTGAAGATTTGATTTGGTAAATTGTAAAATTTGTTTTTTTGTTTTGTTTCTAATTATTCTTATTTTTTTAAAATCTAACATTGACTAATATTGTAGGAGAAATGTTGTTAGTGGTGCATGTCAATACACTCCCTTATGTAAATAAATATGAGATATTATTGAGGAATAATGATGTTGCCCCATCATTGACAAATAAGTTGTTGTGGTATGACCCTCAATAGTTAAATGAATGAATGAAGATTTTTAATGATGTCCATGAGACAATGGTGTATATCCAAGCATGGTATTATCACCATCTTGGATATGTGTTGTTAATTAAACCATTATTTGATCTAATGGTCCATGCAACTCAATGAAACTATCAAGCTTTGACATCCTATCAAATTCAGTCAATTGTTGATCATAAACATCATCTAGCATTTTTTCCAGTTCCCTTTTTGTAAATAGCTCAACTGTCCTTTCTCCCTCTATGCTAATGTGGTCTATTCTTATTGGCTATGACTCATGCCATGTGGGCCAATTTCTTTGTGCTATGATATTCCTTCCAAGAGCACCATGTGTGATGATGAATGTGATTAAATTTGAAGGTTGGCTCCTCATGAATTTTTTCTCGTGACCATGCCAATTTAACCTACAATACAAAGCTCAACTTAGTGAACACTTAGAATCTTAACTTCAAATATTATTTTATAATAAAACATATTTATCTATATTTAAAATTTTCATGCTTTTGTCAAAAAAAAAAAAAGAATACTCTATCTCTTCTCTTCAAAGGACTGTGTATTTGAGATGGTGTACCTTAAAGAACAATAAGAATATTAGTGAAGCAATTTCAAGGACACTAAATTCAGATGAATATTTCTAAATTTTTTAAAAAAATTTAACTTGATGATGGTAGTACTTCCATGAAAGCTTTCCGACATTAAAAATCACAATTTACCATCCTAGGACCATTTTATGCTTCTTAGATAATAGAACCTAAATTTGACCTTACTTTCATACAATTACATATATTCTTGGCATGTATGATAGTATGAGCAATTCTACTATATAGTACATGGCATCCTTATATTTATCTTGTAACATCCTTTCCCAAAGTTGTCATCCCTCTTCATCTAACCCCAACAAATTGATTTCTTGTACAATCTCCTTTTTCAAAAGAGAGTTTCTTGAAGTTGTTATTCTCAGTTGGGATGTGAGTGAACATCACCAAGACCAAAATCATGATTTTTTCAATGAAAAGAAAAGATAAGCATATTGCCTTTCTTTTTGAATGCAGATTGCTAGATATAGTGAGAGAATACAAGTATCTTGGGATAGACTTTCACTATATAAGCTTAATTGGGAGACTTGTAGAACAAAAAGAATATAGGAGATTGGAAAACCTTATACTTACTTCAAAATAGGTCTAAAATAGGGGAACTTTGGTATTGGAAAATTTTTTTAAAAAACTTTTTTAATTTGCTAGTCACATTGGTTGTCCTTTATGACTATGAAGTGTGGGGAAGCAACATGTCAAATTGTAGTTGGGGACAACTAGAAAGAATCCAAAAACATCTAATAACAAGCAATCTCAAAGTTACAACTAGGGTCCCTTAGGAAACACTTTTAGCTGAAGCAAAAACTTTTACTTTATAAATATCAGTGATAATCCGATTGATAAGTTATTTAAAGAAGGTTGAAAACATGGATAAACATTATTGGCCTAAAAAGGTCGTGGAGGAGATACTAGACCGTATGAAGAAAACTTGGATGAAGCAAACGCAATTGGATGAAAAAGTGGGGCGTCAATTTACATAAATGTCCTAGCACCAATGTTGGAATAAAAAGTTATGTGATTGAAAATTTTTGAACTATTGTGTGGACAAACCAGATTGGATAGGAAAAAGCATACTATGTCAAAGAGTTTAACCCAATAAAGGATCATGAAGAAAAAACATATTTATGGCAGCTATTAAAGGGAAAGTGAAGCTGTTAGTTGCACTGTTGAGGAAAAACATATTTATGGCTTATAAGAATATCCATAGTCAATACAAGAATGGCTTGAAGATTGACAACATGCACCAATTATTTGAGGAAGATAGAATTAACCAGATGGCCAGCCTTCTAGTCAAAAATTCATAATAGAAAATCCAACATTAAAAAGAATTCAAAGATAAATTAAAATTTTTATGTCTCAATTCTATAAACTATTTAATCTGATGATGAACGTCATTTTTTTTTACTAGATTTGCTATAACAGTTTGCTGTTCTCTTTCTCTGAGAGTGTATTGACGACTGTCTTATACGTAACTCTTTCAATATAAAAAAAAAAGAGTGTCTCTTACAGGGACTCAATTAATCCCGTTACGAGTGTATTTTATCCCTGAAGACTTCCATGAAAATGCGGCCCCGTCATTTCTACCCTGACATCAATATTATGTAGTTCACGATGGGAAGAAACCAACACGTTAATCAATTCAAAAGTCCATATTCGTTTGTCAACTGACCCACAGCGTTACATATATTTTTACAGCAGCAGAAAGTGAGATATGTGCTGGACATGTTTGTGTTGGAGACTTGTTGGTAGGTGCAGGGAAAAGTCATTATATCTATCATTTTTCCCCTGCCCAACAAGTCTCTTTACTAGTGGCCGCACTGTTTTGACTTTGTGGGTTTGTGCAATTTTAGGCAGTTCTCTCCAGACTTTGACAAGCCTATTGAAGAGTGAGGCAAATTCGGGTAACAATTAAATGTGAAAAGGTAAATAGAAAAAAATGATGAATGAATGTAATTCATTATATATTTTTTTCAAATATTTTTGGATTAGGAAGAAAACATTATAATTAGTTAGTTTTTTTTTAGAGATTAGATTCTTACATTTTTCTTAGGATTAAGTTTGTGGTCGTGGAAATGATTTTCATTTGAACATTTGATTTGGTAATTTGTATTTTTTTTTTTACTTTTAATCATCTTATCATGTTTTATATCTAACATTAACAATATTTAAGAATGTTATGGGAGGAATGTTGTTACTAGTGGAAGTGGATACATTTCTTTAGGTAAATAAATTTGAGATTATATTGAGGAATAATGATGTTGTCCTATCATTGGCAAACAAATTGTTATATGGTATGACCCTCAATTATTTGGAGCACCATTTTAAGTGCATAAGACACTAGAGCATCACTTCGCCTTAATACCAAATCCAGGAGCATGAGTATATACTAGTATAGGTAAGAGGATAGATTCCTAGTGTTGATGAAGATGTTAGTACATGACATGTAACTCACAATTTGGGGAGGGCATTGTGAAAATTGCTATGCGAGTTTACACAAACTAAATAAAAATATAAGTTAATAGTTTAACTGAAATACTAGCTAAACACCTAATTATTCATTTAAGACAAAAGGAAACAAACATACTAAAAGCATGCAACATACTCTCACCTATTTTTCCTTGATGTGCTTGGCTATGGTGGATAGATCCAAGGATTTACATTGGATAGAGTAAAATTTTAGATGCTCACAATGATAGCATACCAATATATCTAGAGTTGTGCAATTTTTTTTTGTCACATCCAACTTATAGATTATTGGATGAGGGAATTGAGTGATAAGATGGATTGGAGAGATCAAGGGATTTCATTACTTAACATGATCAGGGGTATGAGGAGTGGACAAGATCCATGTATGAGGAGTGGACAAGTTCCATTCTGGTATGAGGAGAGGACAAGTTTCATGTTAGGAATGAAGATGGAAGATACCCCCAATATTTAAAGAGAATCATAGGTGATGGTTGTGCTTGAAATAAAGTGAATGGTTGATAGAAAAAGGTAACATTTTGGAAATATGTGAAGATATCTTCCATAAATTAAGTACTCCAAGTGCACAAGTGGTATAGCATGTTCACCCACTTGGGGAAATGAACTAATAAAGTCATAATTAATTATTAGAAAATCAATTAATTTGATTAACTTGGTTAATGTAGAGTGCACATAATAGGAAAATTAAATAACTATATTTATTAATTTTTTTGATGAGATTAAATAAGCATATAGATAAATATATTTAGATTAACCTAGTTGATGTAGACTATAAAAGATGAAGATTGAATAGATTAAATGGAGAATTCAATGAATAGTGATGAATAGAGAATGAATAATCATTTAATGAATTAAATAATAAGATATTATTTAATTAGTTTTGGAAGAATAGTGAATGAATAACAATCAAATACAAATAATTAATTCTAGAGGAAGTAATAAGTGATGACATATAATGATGATATATCACATTTCAAGCTTGTATAGATTTTCCTCCTTTGAATTAGCGTTGTTTCAAGTAAAATATAAAATATATCAACTTCAAATAAGAAAAGGGGTCGTATGATGCCCTAGTTGATAAAAGAAAATAATAAATGTTGTGGCAAGGTGATGCCCTCTTATGAGGTTAGGTGGCGAAAAATAGAACATGGGTGAGATCTTGAAAGAAGAAAATGAAGGGAAGAATAAATAATAGGAAAAAATATGAGCATATAAATGAAAAAATTAAAATTTAATAATATGAGTGTAAACAGATTGGTATCAGAGCTCAGTTTCTTCAAAGAAGCTTACTACCTTGAAGTATATCTAGGATGACACACTTTGGTGCTCAAGAGGGTCTCTCTATAGAAGTTGATGATAAACCACAAGAGACAAGAATCATTTGCAAACAAAACACCTATCACACAAAAGAGATGAATCCATGATTGATGCTACACAACCTTGAGAGAGAACTAATCTAAAGAGTAATCCGATAATTATATTAACATGTAATAAAATTGGAGAGTTACAATGAATAAATGACCTACTTTTGTAGAGAGCAAGGGATGCCATAAGCCTAAAATTAGGATAACTAAAGAAAAACATGAGGAGATAAATTAAGGTCAACTACAATTAAACTAGAAGTGCAAAGCTAAACTAGAAGGACAAAACTAAACTAGAAGCACAACTAAGTGAACTTAAGCAAAAAACCATAACTAGTTGTTAAAATGTTCTAACACTGTCTTCAAATAACGCCTTTTTGATGCAACCAATTATTGTTTTTGGAGTGTAAGGATAAAAGAATACTTATTAGTCATAGGGTTTGAAGTTTGGTAATCAAATGTAGATGGATATAAATATCCTGAGAGTTCCCCAAGGGATGAACCTAGAAAGAAGGATTGTGAGAATAATGCCAAGGCAAGAAATGCTATTTTATGTGGTTTGTCTAACTCTAAGTATTTAAAGGTGATGCAATGCATGATTGTAAAAGAGACATTGGTTGAATTGCATAATAATTATGAAGGAGATAAAATATTCTCAGAAACAAAAATTCAAACC